>NC_135712.1:111524045-112154545 GCF_964656455.1 Halichoerus grypus
CCTGATTTTTTATCCTTTTGCACACATGAGGGAACTTTTCTAGAGTATATAGTTAGAAATGGGTATGCTGGGGAATAAGATATGTGCAATTTAAGTCTTATTAAAAATTGGCAAATGGTTATTTAAAGTGGCTGATCTAATTTACACTCCCATCATAAATATATGAAAATTCCTGTTTACCCACCAGTACTGAGATTTTTAAGATTTTGTCAGTCTGATGGATATAAAATGGTATCTCAGAACCAAACTTCATTTTAAAGTGAATATAAAACCACCATAGAATCAGCACTATCAATTATATTTACAAAGTACTATGAGGCAAGAAATTAGAATTTCCATCCCGTCTTGCTCAGATTTTCCCATGCTTTGCATTCTGATGATTTTTGGCAAACTATACAGAGATATATTAATTCTCTGCTAAGAACATGTGTAAGTGACTATTCGGCTAGAAGTAGTAGTAAATAACACAGGATAGAACTTAAAATTTTTCAGATGGAATAAAGTAAAATATGTTCATTGCAGAAACATTAGAAAATGCAGAATGCAAAGAAGAGGAAAATAGAAAACCTTCCATCCAAAATAGGCACTGAGAGCATTTGTCAGGTGTTGTTTTTTTTTTTTTCCTAGCCATATAAATACATGGCAAGGTTGTTTCTTTTTTTCCCTCACAAAATTTGTGTCCTGAGCATGTTCTTTTTAAATGTATATTTTCAACTGAACAATGAATGTATTGCGAGCATTTCCCATTTCATTAAGTTGTTTTATAAAACATTGTCTTTAATGACTTCATACTTCTCCCTCAGGTGAAGGTAACATATTTTATGAAATACATCCCCTAGTTTTAGACATCTCTGCTTTTTCTTTAGGATAAGTTTCTAGAAGTGGTATTCCTGGGTTAAAGGCATGAATGGTTTAAAGAAGGAGTCAGCAAACATTTTCTGCAAAGAGCCAGTAAATATTTTAGGGTTTGTGGGACATACGTCTCCGTCATAGCTATTGTAATGTGAAAGCAACCACAGATAATACGTAAATGAATGAGCACAGCTGTGTTCCAATAAAGCTTTATCATTAACACTGAAATTCGAATTCTGTGTAATTTTCACATGTCACAAAAAGTTTTTTTTTTCAATTTTTTAAACCATTTAAAAATGTAGAAACCATTCTTAGCTTGTGGGCTGTTACAGAGACAGTGGTGGCTGTGGCTTCCCAAAGATCTTGGTCTCAGATTCTGTTAGAATATTAGAGCTGGGTGAACCCTTACGAATGAATTAGTACAACTTCTTCTTTTTAAATATCAGAAAATGAGGGCTAGAGAGTGTAAGCAATTGACTAAGTTGTCTGCATTATTCATGTACACATAGAGCATCAATACTACATGTCAAAAGAAAATAATTTCATTACCTAATTGGAAAGAACAACAATCCCAAAACATTTAAACAGATATTTCCAACTGAATAAAGGGTGCCCAGGATTTCTGTTATGTCTTACAACCATATATGAATCTACAATTATCTCAAGGAAAATTTCAATAAAAAAAGAGATATGTTTAAGCAAAAGAAAATCAAATTTTCTAGAAGCCACATCCTGCTGTAGGAAGAAATCAGGAAACAATCTTTCCTTCTAAATAGCATTTCAAAACGTTTCATTAGCAATCATTTAATTTCTTGATATAGAAAGCAATGCCTGTAAGAGTTAACGACATAGACATCATAATACCAAAGCCAGTGCCAAACAAATTCACATGTACTTAGAAATAAATATGCCATAGAGCTTGCCATGTTCTTTATACATGCAGCTTTATGAAGTCTGTTACAAGGAAGTTTTATAGCTAACTCTTTTTTTTTTTTTTTAAGATTTTATTTATTGGGCTCCCTGGGTGGCTCAGTGGGTTAAGCGTCTGCCTTCGGCTCAGGTCATGATCCCAGGGTCCCGGGATCGAGCCCCGTGTTTGGGGCTCCCTGCTCAATGGGGAGCCTGCTTCTCCCTCTCCCTCTGCTTGATGCTCCCCCTGCTTGTGTTCTCTCTCTCTCTCTGTCAAATAAAAAAAAAAAAAAAATATATATATATATATATATATATATAAAGATTTATTTTTTTGAGGTGGTGGGAGGAGCAGGGGAGAGGGACAAGCAGACTCTGCCCCCAGTCTGGATCCCAACATGGGGCTTGATCCCAGGACCCTGAGATCATGATCTGAGCCAAAACCAAGAGTCAGACGCTTACCCGCCTGAGCCACTCAGGCACCCCACAGCTAACTCTTGTCATGAAGGATAAACCTGTTCAATGAGGGCCACGCTTAGGGCTCTTGGAGGCAGCAGGGATATCTCTGCACTGTCTCTGCTAGGATACCGCAGTCCAGTCACAACACTGCTTTGCACTGCAACAGAATACCCTGTGACCAGTCATGTCTATAATGGGGCCCAACCCAACTCCAAACCATCTGTAATGGAAATAAAATATCAGATACCTTATCACTTTGGGTGAGTCTCTTATAGAACACATAGGCCTGTACTGGAGCTCCTAATGGTCAAAAAATTTTGGAATTTTAAAATAATAGATCAAGGTAGGAAAAGGGCTGTGGGGTTGGGGACTTCTTAGCATCCAGCAGCACAGATTTCACTCTATCCCCTGCTTTCTAATGTACGTCTCTCTGTTCAACTGTGCCCGTCATTCCCCCAGTCCAGACAACCTCGGTTTTGTTTTCTCCAGAACAGTGCTGTCCAATTGCACTTTCTATAATGATGGAAAGGTTCTGTACCATCTATTAAGAGAGTCACCAGCTACATGAGTCTTTTGAGCACCTGAAAGGTGGCTGGTGGGACTGAGGATGTTTAAATTTTTTGATTCTATATCATTTTAGTTAGTTAAAATTTCAGTTCAATTAGCCACATCTGGCTATTGGCTACCCCATTAGATAGCGTAGCTCGAGAGAATTAACCTCCAGCTGAAGTGGGGTAAATTCAGTTTCTGAGGTGCTTACACAGCTTTGCTCCCATCTTGCTTATTTCAGCCTTGCCCCTTTGCCCCACCTCCGGAGACACCTGGTGACACGTGTTTGTGGGAATTTGGGAGATTCTGTGTTGTAAATTGCCTGGGTTCTCAGATTTCCTACTGCAGGCTCAGTATCATGGGTGGAATTTTGTCCTTCCGAATTTCCTAGGTTGAAGTCCTTCCGCTTGTATCTCAGAATGTGACCTTATTTAGAAATAGGGTCTTTGTAGAGGTAATTCTTTAAGATGAGGTCATTAGCGTGGGCCCTAATCCAATATGGCTGGTGTCCATCTAGAAAGGACATGGACACAGGGAAAATACCATGTGAGGATGAAGGCAGAGATTGGGTAATGCCTCCACCAGACAAGGAACACAAAGATTGCCAGGAAACGCCCAGAACCTGGGGGAGGGGCATGGAACAGATTCTCCTTCACAGCCCTCAGAAGGAACCCACCCTGCCCACACACCCAGGCTGGATTTTGGGCCTCCAGGGCTGTGCGGAATAAATTTATGTTATTCAAGCCACCCACTTTTTGGCACCCTGTCACAGCAGCCCTAGGAAACTAAGACCCTCGGGGTTCAGTTTTTTCCTCCCTGCCCCTCGTCCTGCTTTAGAGCTTTCCTGCTTTTGTTGCATTTGTTTCTTCTCCCGTTCGCCACATCTCTGTGGACATAGGCCTGAAAAAAACAAAAACCTTCACTGCCACGGAAATGAGGATTTAGGAGGGGTAAGACTAGATGTGTCCATTCGCCATTTTTCCTGAAAGTCTGGATTTTAAAAATTCTTTTCCCTCCACCCTCCCAGTTTTGGATTAAAAATATTCTTACCTGAAAGCATAAGCCCTTCTTTCCCCCCTTAGTATTTCCTTAGAGAAACAAGATGCCCTTGTTGAGAAAACAAATTAAAATTTCTCCCAAGGGGCTCAGTGCTGGTTGGCGGAAGAAAAGCAAATCATTTTTAGTGGAGACATGTCTCCACTAACATCTTTACTTTGTTTAAAATAGATGAAGGAAGTCAAAACTCCAGATGCATGGGGGTGGAGGGGAAGTGGGAGAGAGTGGAATATTCATATTTTTGCCTAGAGAAGATGCTATATCACCCAGGAAGGAGGTTTGGACCTATAAATCTGATAAACGATTGCTGCAGTGTCTGTTCAGACAGCAATTACACAAAGTTGGGAGTCAGGAAGAAAAGCAAGAATGTGACAAGGCATGTATTTATAAACTATTCGATGGAGGCAGGTTGAATAAGAAATAAATGAGTGGCTCAGATTCCATGTTGGGGATTTCAACAATCACAGCAATAAGGATTTCCCAGGTTGGAATGAACTGCTGTTCTTATTTTACATTTTATTTTGTTTTATTATTTTATTTTTTTAAAGATTTATTTATTTGAGAGAGAGAGCATGAGCAGGGAGAGGGGAAGAGGGAGAGACTCTTCAAGCAGACTCCCCGCTGAGCGTGACCCATGAGATCATGACCTGAGCCAAAACCCATGAGTCAGACGCTTAACTGACCTAGGCGCCCCTTATTTTACATTTTAAAAATGAAAATTCATGAGGGATTAAAGACAATTTTCTTCCTTGCTCCCATTTCCCATGCAGCCAACTTTTTTTTTTTTTGCCAATTTTGTTTAAATGAATACCATTATCTTTTATACCAACTTCTGAATAATAGTAATACTAAAAAGTTATTATTTATTGAACATTAATATGTGACAACATTTCAGCTATCTACTGCTGAGTAACAAAGCACCTCAGACGTAATGGTTTCAAACAACATGAATTATTATTTCTCACGATTTGACTATTGGATGGGCAGTCATTCTGCTGGGCCTGCCTGGAACTTCCCCTGTGGTTGCATTCAGCTGGCCGACTGGCAGGGGGCTAGGCTCAGCTGAGGCTCTTGACCAGGGCATCTCAGGTCTTCGGGTGGCTAACTCGGGCTTCCTCCTAGCATAGCAGTCCAAGGGGAATCGTTTTAATAGCAAAAAAAGTGGAAACTGCCAGTCCTCTTATGGCTGGGGCTTAGAAGTCCCAGCATATCATTTTCACTGCAGTCTGTCCAACTGAAGTAAGTCACACTGAAAATTTTGGTTGATTGCCATACTTGCTGAAGGTCATCTCTGTAATGAGATCTCAGTAGATTCACTATAAATTTATGTGTCAATTCTTGTTATTCTTAATAGGGGAAAAAGCATTTTGAGTTCAATAATTATGGAGATTTTTAGAAGTATACTTAAAAAGTGTGTCAGCCAAATTAATAGTTTTCACAGCAATAACTAAACATGCCACTTACATCCCATCAGAGTTTTAGAAAAAAGTGCCTTCATGCAAATTATAGAAACTAGAAAAATAAAACCACCAGGACAGCCCCGATTTAAGGGGAGGGGAAATAGACAGCTCTACCTGGGGGCAAGGAGAGGATGATGTGTACAGGGGTGGGAGGGATTATTTGGAGGCTGTCTGCCCCAGACCCGCACTGCACTACTTGCTTTATATGTGTTATCACGATTAGTCCTCACGATAACTCTATCAGATAATTATTCTTATTGCCACTTAGTAGTGACAGACCTGACACTACTTGTCTCAAATTGTTTAATGCCCAACCAAAGCCAGGGCTTGCCCCAGACCAAATACCTTGCCCTTTCACCAATTTTGAATGTGACAAGAACTCCAGCTTTAGTTAGAGAGCCATGGGTCTGAATCGGACTCTATTACTTGCTTGCAGAATCTCTTAGCTTTTAGTCGAGAGCACGTCATCTGTGAAGTGGGAACCGTAGGGTCTTGCTTAAAGGGTTCTGGCAATATAACATATAAACCAAAAATATAGTTGAAAGAACTGGAATATTAGGAAAGAAGGCCAGTGGTTTTAAAAATGAGGCTTCAGGGATCAAGAATACTTTCATATGCCTTTCATTAGCATTTCTGTTATGAATCATAGGCATTGTTTATAAAAAGGACAAATAAAAATTGAGAGTGGTTTAGAAAGCCTGCTCCAGTTATCTATTGCTCAGTATTAAGCCACTCCAAATTTCCATGGCTTAAAACAATAGTTTATTATTCCTCACAGGTCTGTGGATTTACTGGGTTAAGAATTCCTTAAAGATTTATTACCGTGGTTGTCTTTGGAAAATACAATCTGCCACAAAATGCTGTCTAGATTCCTCATTATTAACATCCCGAAGTGGCCTTTTTATGAACCCTCTCCTTGTTGTCTCACCTCAGTTATCTTGGCAGATTCCACCGCCTGTAATATCTTCGACCAGGAAAGCCTGAGAATCGTGAGGTGTCCTCCTGGGTTCCGATATCACCGCGACCAATCTATTTCAGATGCCTACAGAGATTCATGGAAAAGCCTGGTTGACTGACTTCTACTTCAGAAATCTGCTCCCAATGCCCAGTGTGTCCTTGGGGAAATCCCTTAGCCTTCTTGAACTTCAGCTTGTTTCTCTGGAAACCTGGGAAGGGGAGGTTGGACTAGATGATCTCTAAAGGACTTTTCCATAGCCGACATTCTATGATTTTTTTTATTTTTTATTTTATTTATTTATTTATTTATTTTTAAAGATTTTATTTATTTATTTGACAGAGAGAGACACAGCGAGAGAGGGAACACAAGCAGGGGGAGTGGGAGATGGAGAAGCAGGTTTCCCGGAGAGCAGAGAGCCTGACGCGGGGCTTGATCCCAGGACCCTGGGATCACGACCTGAGCCGAAGGCAGACGCTTAACGACTGAGCCACCCAGGCATCCCTCTATGATTTTTTTTTTTAAATTGTTAGGCAACACTGGGTGATGTACGGAAGCATTGAATCGCTATATTGTACACCGGAAACTAATATGACTCTGTTTGTTAGCTACACTGGAATTTAAATAAAGACTTAAAAAAATCACTAGACACTATGCAAGATATTTCACAATCTAATTTTTGCAGGATTCTCAAAGGTTAGGAAAATATATACTGACAATAATACCCTACCACAACAACATACACACAGTATAAATTGGGGTCTTGGGTTTGTCTGGCACCTGAACAACTTTGTAATTTGTGCTACTTTAATTTGATAGAAAATATCAGAATAACATATATGAGGAAATAAGATGACTTATAATGGTCTCCTTCCAATTCTAAAGTCTCAGTTCCATGTAAGTCTGACTTACATCAGAGACTATTTTCAAGAATCTTTAAAAATACTAAATTGAGGAGGACACGTGTCGTGATGAGCACCGGGTGTTATACGTAACTAATGAATCATCGAACACTACGTCAAAAACTAACTATGTACTATACAGTGGCTAACTGAACATAATAAAAAAATAAAAAATAAAAATAAAAAAATACTAAATTATAATCAGTTTTACAGAGCTGCAGCACAAGAATCATATAGCATTGTCCCTTCCGTGCCACAAGCCATTTTGTAGGTGGGAAATAGGGAACTAGACAGAGACATTTCAGGAACGTGAGGTCTGGGTATGTTTAGGAGAGAATCATCAAAATAATGATGAGCTTAGAAATGACAGTAAAGGAGTGGTTGAAGCAACTGGAATGCTGGCTTGGAGAATTTAGGGAACTATACTGTCATCAAAGATTTATTTTTATTTTTATTTATTTATTTTTTAAAGATTTTATTTGACAGAGAGAGAGAGTGAGAGGGAACACAAGCAGGGGGAGTGGGAGAGGGAGAAGCAGGCTTCCCGCTGAGCTGGGAGCCGGATGCGGGGCTCCATCCCAGGACCCTGGGATCATGACCTGAGCTGAAGGCAGACGCTTAATGACTGAGCCACCCAGGTGCCCCTGTCATCAAAGATTTAAAGGGATGTCATCTGTTGGGAAAGACATTTTGAGTAGCTTCACCTGACAGAACTAGGTAGAAGTTACTAAGTTCAATGTAAAGACTTGAGGTCAACATAAGACAGTTTCCAATCATTACAGCCCATATTCAGGGCTGATGCTCCTGAAACAGTGAAGTTTCCATTACTCGAAATGCTTATACAGAAGTCAGATCAGTCTCGGGCAAACTACTGAAGTACAGGGTTGACATGGGCATGGATGACTCCAGGAGGGTTTTAAACTTCAGAGTTCTGTCTTTTTTCTTTCAATGACATTCTAAGTTTCCCGATAGTGCTAAGATTCTACCAAGCAGCACATGGGAAAAATTGTTCTAACAAAGGTTCATGCCAATGTCTCAGAAAAACATTAAGATTCCAGTTGCTGAGTGTTCAAAGTCCTGGAATAGACGGTGCACAAAAGAGGAAGGATGAATAATTCATCAGCTTATGAAAAAATGTTCAGCCCCACTGGTAATAAAAAAATGCAAATTTAAATATCCACAAGATATCATTTTTCATTTATTAAATTGGTGAAGGTAAGAATAATAATACACTATTTTTTTAAAAATAATATACTATTTTGATGAAGGTACAGTGAGTGGTCTCAACATGACTGGTGAAAAATATTTTTTTATTTTTTATTGTTTTACAAGATTTTATTTGTTTGAGAGAGAGAGCTCATGCAAGCGTGCACGCAAGCGCATGAGTTGAGGGGGGAGAGGGGCCGAGGGAGAGGGAGAAGCAGACTCCCCCCTGAGCAGGGAGACTGAAGTGGGGCTCTCGATTCCAGGGCCCTAAGATCATGACCTGAGCCGAAGGCAGACACGTAACCATTTGAGCCACCCAGGCGCCCCAAAAATATAATTTGTTTAGCCTTTCCAAGAAGCAGATTAACAATGTGTATCTGAAGCTTTCAAAATCTTGAAGCCACTCTATATGAATATTTTGTCATATTACAGAATTATTATTATTATTTTTTTTTTTTAAAGATTTTATTTATTTATTTGAGAGAGAGAGCATGAGAAGGGGGAGGGTCAGAGGGAGAAGCAGACTCCCCGCGGAGCAGGGAGCCGGATGTGGGACTCGATCCCGGGACTCCAGGACCATGACCTGAGCGGAAGGCAGTGGCTTAACCAACTGAGCCACCCAGGCGCCCTATTATTATTTTTTTGTAAAGATTTTTTAAAATTTATTTATTTGACAGAGAGAGAGTACAAACGGGGAGCGGCAGGCAGCGGGAGAGGGAGAAGCAGGCTCCCCACTGAGCAGGGAGCCCGACGTGGGGCTCAATCCCAGGACCCTGAGATTATGACCTGAGCTGAAGTCAGACGCTTAAAGATTGAGCCACCCAGGCGCCCCAGAATTATTATTATTATTAGATGTAATTATGGTGTTATAGTTAAGGTAAAAAACAAAAAGCCTTTTTATATTTTAGAATACATATTGAGGTATTTACAGAGGAAATGATGTCTAGAATTTGTTTCAAAATTATGCACTGGAGAGTGGATGTGTTTGCATAAGAGTGCAGATGAAAAACGGGAAATGGTGACATGGGGATTCATTTTGCTATTTTCTCCATTCTTTATGTGTGTACAAATTTCCATAATAAAAAGCAAAAACAACAATAATCAAACCATTTCACATCCTCTGACCTAAATACTTTTCCATTTAGGAATATATCCTGATGAAGTAATCTGAATGGCATACAAAGTTTTATGCGTGAAAGTGGTTTCTAAATGCTCCCAGGTTCACTATTCTGCAGCATCCCTCACCGCTGTAAACCTGTGGTATCTCATCGCTGTCACGATTAAAACCAAAAACTTGAACCCATCTGCATGGTTTTGGATCATCTGGCCTCCGCTTACCTTAGCTTACCAGGTGCCCCAAAGCACTCTGGGACCCACCACTTTGGGCTTCTCTCAGGGAATACCCCCTCTCCCGCCCATCATTCTCCTTTAGGTCAACTCGTACTCCTACTTCAGAGCCCAGGTCAGTACTGCTTGTTCGGGGAGGTATTGCTGCCCTCCCCAGATGGGGTTAGGCCCTCTGTCATAGGCTTTCACAGCACAATGTATTCCTCTTTTGTAGCCCTTACTTCAATTCAAATGAAGTAACTGATTAGATAATTACATACTAGCTGCTTAATGACCTCCCACCCCCATCAATGACCTCCACCCTCTTCCTGTGTCTTCTAGAATTCCCCAGTATAGCAGGAATTCAATAATTACGGATTGAATCCATTAACTCATAAAAGTAATATCAACCTAATTCGGCCAACCAAACTCTGTGATTAACTTTAACTCCTTGGTTATATTTCTGAGCGTTAAAATGGAATGGCAGATTTTTAACTTTCCAAAGGCAATGGTAGGATGAGAAGCTTAATTTAGGAAAGGCGCCTCCTGCTCGTTTCTAGACTTCTGATGGTAAATATATTTGAAAACTAGTGGGGGCCTCCTTTGCCTTATGAGAAAACCACATCTCCAATGTCCCCCAAACAGAAATCACCTTCATTCGATAGGCCCACTTGGCACAGCGGCGCTGACAGAGTAGAGAAGAACTTCAAAATGCCACTACCTTGTCAGGTCATACGTGCCTGAGAGAGATGCAGTGATTAGGAGTGAAAAAGAGAGAACTTCAAATTGTACAGTGTGAGTCTGGCTTTTATTTCATTAGCTCAGGAATATATGTTCTAGGAGAAGCTGCATTCTCTTAGGGCTTCTGGTCTAAGATAATGAGGTCAACAAATTTTACTGAAGGGGAGATGTTCCTGTTCATTAGGTAATGAGTGGGATTTTGCCATGCTCTATATTAAATTAATTTAATTTCCAGAGCTAAAGAGTCTGCTTCCTGGCTAGCTCACTTTCATAAACTAGACAATGGAAATAGGAGGCAATAGAAAACATGTCATCTCTACCTTCTACTGCAATTCCTGCTGGTTCACATAGGCATGCTGGCTCATCTTTTTGAGTCCAGGCCAGAATGCCCCTCAATCTGGGTTTGTCTGATTGTGCCTCACAATTAGATTCAGATGAAACAGTTCTTCGCACAAATTCTATATAGATGCTGGCATGAGACACATGATGTCATTTAGGTCTCTACCCCCATCTCCCACGCCACTACACACATGCTTTAAAAATAGACAACACTCAAGCAACTCTGTAAGGCTAAGCCTTTGGGAATTCTAATGGACAACTTTTTATTCCTTTATATTCTGACTCGGCCAGATACTCAAAGATTATGTTCATTTCTGAATAAACAAAGATCTGGGCTCATCACTGGCTTAGCTTTTTCAATTAAACACCGTAAACCTTGGCTAGAGACCCTGGACATGCTCACCATAAAGGCTCCAAAGCACTTTTAAAAACTTCCCTGAATAGGGAGTCAATACTTTGTTTGGAAGAATTGCCCAAAGTTTGCACAGAGGAAAATATAAGACAAAGAAAAAAGATGCATGGACAGATGGACATTCTCAACATAGAGCAATTTTCTTGTTTATCAGAGTGATGCTATTTGCACACATGCATGCATTCATTCATTCATTCATTCATTCAAACAAATAATTACTGAGCCAAGCACTGTTCTAAGTGCTGGGTTCTAGCTATGAACTGAACCAACAAACCATCCTTCTCCTCCAACTCTAACAAAAATTTTGCTTCTTTTTAAAAAAAGTAAATGTTTGTGACAGATTAAAGATGCTTCCTTTTGAAAATGAATCATTGCTATTTCTGTACTTAGAGAGATAAATAAGTACATAGAAAAAAAAGCTCCTGGAAGGATATGTCAGAAAGTTCGTGCTTGTTAGCTTTTTCCATGAAGTTGTTTTCAGTATTCATGCTTACCTCACTGGAGTTTTTCTGTTTTTCCTGTGCTGCCATGTTTCTGTGTGGCCATGAACTTGTATAGTTTTGTTATCTGAACAACAATAAAGCTCTGCCCCAGGCGAGGTCTCTAAAGCCCGGGTGTGCTGACCTGAGGCTGAGTGGTGTGGATTAAAGGAAAACCCTGGTATTCACAGGGGGCTGAGGGTACAAGAGCTAGCTTTGAAGCAAGGGCTTTCTCGGAGGTCCTGTGGAAGTAGAGAGAAAAGGAAGGGTGCAGAGAGAGACAAATACCCTCAGGCTCTAGTTTAGGTGAATACTACAGAATGTCACTTAAGTTTTTATTTCAATTTGTCAATCTTTATCTTTATCTTTGTTGAACAACTGAAAGCATGAAGATATCCTAGTTTAGCTATGTACTTACTCACTTTATGAGAAAATTCTAGTATGGAGTAGGGAGAGAAGATGTAACCACATTACTCCCTAGGGCTCAGTTCCATTTACCCTCCCAGAAACCCCATGAGAGAGAGTCAGGAGATTCATGGAGAACTGATAGGGGCCTGAGCTGAGCACGTCCAGAGAAATTTCAAGTATGTGTCCTCATCAGATACAAAGGAGAGCCAGCATGAAAAGAGGAGAGTCAGTGTGGAGATCATTGATTTGAACTGTTAGCTTACCTTGGAAGGTGTCTCAGTGAACAAGTGCACCTGAGGAGGTACCCTGAGCACTTGCGTTGGGCAGGACCCCAGGCTGAGTGCTGGGGTGTATGGTGCGGAGGCGTGTGCCCTGCCCTCGTGGAACTTCCGTTCCTGGTAAAGGGACAGACGATGCATGGGTATGACACAAATAAACAATTGTGAATGTTTAAATATGGGAGCCAAGCGAGAGACAAGGAACTACTGAGCGCCATCAAGGAGGCCTCCGAAGCAAGACCATCAAGGTGAGATGAGAGTTGGATTAAAGGGTGCAAATGAGCAGCATTTGCATGTGAACCACCAGGAAGTGCAGTACAGTTGAGAGATGACTTTCGATTCTGCAGAAAGATCCTGATGTTGCCTCCTATTTCCATTTTTTAGATTCTGAAAGCAAGCTGGCCAGGAAGTTCTCTCTTAGTAAAAAGTTGAGAAAGGGGAGAAGAAATTTTGTTTTAAACTCCTATTAGTACTGTTTTAATTCATTGAAAGAATTCAAATCAAGCTTACTAATCCAAATCTGGTTGCCCCTTCCATTATTTGAAGCAGCCACAATGTGCCGTGAGACATCTAATGTTGGGTTTTTACATGGGAACAAGGGCTTCTCCATCCATCAGCAGTTGCTATGGGGATCCATCCCAGATGGTTCTTCTCCACCTCATGGACAAATGAAAGCAGCTGTGCTGTTTTATTTTTTCTTCCCCATACCCACCTCTACGTAAGTTCCTTGGTATCTTTGAATATTTGGGAGTTCATCATGCAAACACTAATTTATTTGATCACAAATAGGATCCAGGTCCTTTATCAGAAAAACTGTCACTAGGCTGATGACCAGAAAATAATAATTGCTTCCGGGTTCTCTTTGTAATATTTTATCACAGTTCCATAAAGGGATCCAAGTTAAGTCTACACAGAATAGAATTTAAGAGGACTCATGGTTGTAAGGATTTTATAAAGATGCTGGAAAAGCAGAATCATAGAATAACATCACACAAAGAGATACTCTGTGCAGTAGCACTGCATCGGATGATCCATTTACGGGGTACTGCCATGTGTCAGGCCTGGGACTGAACACTTTACATGCATCTTTTCATTGATGCCCAGACTGAGCATTCCCATTTCACAGAGAAAAAAAACTGAAATTCAGAGAGGAGCCATGGCCCACAGACACACTGCCAGCAAGCGACCAGGGAGCATGGGCTTTCTACTCCCAAGCCCGAAGCCACTCTTAATCACTATGAAATGCTGCTTTTCTTCCCATTTTAATTCACTGAAAGAATTAGATGTTTCATAGAAAAGCCACACAGCTCATCTGCTGCTCACTTCTCAATCCTTGGCATTCCGTGAAGAAACCCACTTTCTTTTTCTTTTTCTTTTTTTAAGATTTTATTTATTTATTTGACAGAGAGAGAGACAGCGAGAGAGGGAACACAAGCAGGGGGAGTGGGAGAGAGAGAAGCAGGCTTCCCGCAGAGCAGGGAGCCTGATGCGGGGCTCGATCCCAGGACCCTGGGATCATGATCTGAGCCGAAGGCAGACGCCTAACGACTGAACCACCCAGGGGCCCCAGAAACCCACTTTCTATTGGCATTCATGAAATGCCATACAATGATGACTGTAGAAATTCTTCAGCTCAAGTGAGAAGTAAGGAAAAGAATACCTGGGGTAAATACTGAAGCATGAAATGATGATGATGATGATGATGCCTGCTGGCATTTAAAACATATAATCAACAAAGAAGAACATATATAAATATTTACAAATATTGTCATTCATCACTTTTCAGTATCTGCAACAAGCAGATATAATATCATAAGAAATATAAAGGTTTGGCCATTCCCAGAAAAAAAATTTTTAATTAAGAACGCATGCTCAAAATGACAAGTAAATATTAACATATTTAATATTTTAAAATTTATTTCAAGTTAACAAAAGCAGATTACGGTAACAAAGGAAAGAAGGACATGAATATTTCAGAATGGAAATATAGATGATTAATAAACCCATAAAAATGGCTAACCTTGAAGATAACCAAAGAAATGCAAATTAAAATAAATAACTCCACACCTTAATTTCCTTATCAAATTGGCAAGGATGAAAAAATTGATAACACCACAGCTTGTAAGAATATGGTGAAATGGGATGATTTATTCCTCATGGGAAAGGAACTGATATAATTTTTCTAGAAAGTAACCTGAGGATATGTTTCATTAGCCCCCAAATGTAGCAGCTACATAAGGGATTATTACGTACTAACATATTATTTAAAAACAATATTAAATGACATAAATGCCATAATATTAAGTGAAAAAGATCATATTACAAAAAGATCGGTTTTGTGCTGAAAACACTTTACATAAGTATGTGGAAACCAGACCGGAAGTAGAAGCTGAAAAGGTGAGAGGGATTATCCAGGAGCCATGGAGTGACAGAGATGCTATTGTTCCCAGGAGCCTGGCTTCTTCTCTGTCCCAGTCCCATTTTCTCAGCCTAATTACATCTGAGACATCCTGATCCAACCAGGATCTTCCCAGGCTCCCTTCCCTGACTTGAAAAACTCTTGCAAGCCCCTCTAGCCAGGGCTCTATGTCCTTCCTGCTCGTGAATCCCAAACATCTTTATTTTTCGTCTTAAATAATTTTCCTATTAAAAAATGTGTAGTCAATACATGCACAATCTTCAAAGTTGACATTAAAAATTTTTTTTAAAGGCTGCATCTTCTTCCCAAGTTCCATGGTTTGGCTGTCCCTGGGTGAGGAAGGGCCACGGTTTTTCTCCTCACCCCCACCACAGGCTCCGTGAGGCAACCTGCTCTCCACAGCCCGCCCCTTCTAGAGCCCTGCCCCTCTCAGTTAGAACAAGGCTTCATAAAATGAATTCTGCAGCCTGAGAAAGAAGAAATGAAAGTTAACCTATAATCCTGCTACTCAGAGATGAGCACAGTTAACATTTTGTGCAGATCTTTCCAGATTTATTTTGTCATAGCCAAGCCTCTTGGAAAGCTGGTCTTCCCTCACTGTCTCCCCTTCCTCCTCTCTTCGTCCTCAATCTGCAGAGAAACGGCTGGAGGCTCTCCCCCACCTTCCTGGGCAAAGTAAAAAATTACCCCCCTTTGCAACATTCAATGGATAATTTTTCTACTGGAGCTCTCTGCGGTGTTTATATTGACTCCTCAGGCAACTCAACTTGCTTAGTTTATAAAACTCTCGTCTCTCCTGGTTCTCTTTTAACCTCTCTGACTCTCAAGGCCTTTTCATCCACTGCCCATCTCTTAAAACAGGAACACAGCTCCATCTTTGGCCAAATACTCTCCTCTCTCTGCAGGCCCTCCTTGGGCAATCTAAAACAAATTTTCATTTCAAATCATTGTCTCCAGCCTGACCTGTGATTCAGCTCGGGTGCTACCACCCAGGGGCATAAATACACTCAGCAGACACTAGAGAAAAGAACAAAGACTTTGGAATAAGGTGTGTCTGGGTTTAAAACCCAGATCTGCCCTTTATTACCTGTGTAAATGATGGCAAATGGTTTAATGTCTCTATAACTCAGTTTACTCATTTATAAAATGGGCATGATGATAGCAATTCTCTCATTAGGATGTTGTGTGGATTAAACGGTCCATGTAAAGCACTAGTATTGGGTAAATGTGTGACAGATTTAGTCACCATTATTGTGTTGTTCCAAAGGCATTTCAAACTCATCATCATCTAAAACTGAGTTCAGTGAATGACATTCCTCCTATCCAATCCCCCAAGCCCGAGACTTACAGGTCCTCTTCCTACAGTGAGAATGACATATACAGATTCCCGGGTCCCACCCCAGGCTCATTGCATCAGAATCTCAGGGAAGGGGCTGGGAATTTTGTATGTCTATCAGTCTCTGATTCTCGGCAGAGAAGAAGGGGAAATTTCTTTATATTCCTCCCTTTCCTTCCCCATCTCATACCAATATTACCTACAGATTACTTCTTTCTATCCCTGCCACTACGGTCTTAATTCAAGCCTGAATTCATCTCCAGCCTGAAGCTGGTCTAGGCTTAACCCTAACCCCAGTAGGTGCACCACGGAGTGTGATGGGAAGTGGTCATCAGAGAGTCTCTCTCTCATTCTCGTGAGAGGCTCAGCCACACCCACCCTCCTCAGGAACAAGCACCACTCTGAACCTCTCAGGTCCAGTGGATACCCTGACCTTACTGTTCCCACTCTCCCTTTCTGAGCCTGGCCCCAGCCCCTGAACTCCTCGACTCACTACCGGGAGTCCTATGAAGTAAGGATGGATGTGTTAGTAGCAGGCCCTCTGACTTCCAAGTACGTGACTGCCCTCAGGTTCTGCTCTGCTCACGTGTGGCTGCCTGCCTGTTTGGACAACCATAGACTCAACCCGCATCCCTTTGAGGTTGCTTTCGAGACCCATCTCTGCAGCTTTGTGACACCTCCCCCTCTCCTCTGTCCCCACCAACTAGTGGACCCAACTGCCTCCCCTTCACTGGAAAAGTGCTTTCAATATGCTGTTAGTGAGAACAAAAATAAAGATACAAATTTATATACAATTAAAGTACTGTTGAGAAAGGAAAAAGACTGTATTTAGCTTGTAAAAATATTAAATAAAATTCCATTGCCTTCGGTGATATATCAGTATGTGAAGTGGTTTCCTATGGGTGATGGGATTTCACAAAGTTTATATATTGGGTATTTATTTGTTTTGTAGTTAAGAATACGAAGTGAAAAATAAATGAGGTGGGGTGGCCCATTGAAATCCCCTTAGTTTGTCCTGCCTTCCATCCCTCACCCTCATTTCCAGCTCAGAACTAGGCTTTATAACTCCTGCCTCAAGAAATTTGGACAAAGATATCCACCTTTTATGACTGAAAAACCTAAAGGAATGAGATCATGTAAGGTCAGTGGTTCTCAAACTTCACTGTGCAATAGGATCACCTGGAGGGCTTGTCAAAACACAGATACCTGGGTTTTAAAAAGGGGGGAGGGAAGAATATACATACATATTTGTAGTCCTGTATATATCTGGAAACAAATGAAAATCTGTTATTGTTGGTTACCACCAGGGAATGGCCAGAAATGGCGGGAGCATGACTCGGGCTTTTCACCATATACCCTCTTGTACTTTTTTTTTTTAAGATTTTATTTTTAAGTAATCTCTATACCCAACGTGGGGCTTAAATTTACAACCCTGAGATTAAGAGTCACATACTCTACCGACTGAAACAGCCAGGCACCCTAGCCTTCTTATATTTTTAAATGCATATCATGTGACTATATTACTTCAAAAATATAAAATTTTATTTTAGGTATATAAATATAATTATATAATATTTTATATATAATATTATATATTATATATTATAATATATAATATTATATATTATATATAATATTATATATATTATATATTATATATAATATTATATATATTATATAATATTATATATAATATAATAAATTAATTATATAATATAATTATAATATAATTATTAATTAATATATAACATGTCTATAAATAATTGAGTGGCGTGGATCTTTAGGAACACTGACTCCAGCCAATTTTGTCACTTAACTTAGTCATATATGTTTTTTGTTTTTCTTTCCTGGACACTAGGTCTGTGACTTTAGCAAACGGCAGATTGCCCAAGTATCTGCTGAACTTGTGTAAAGGGTGGGCAGAGCCATGAGAAGGGAAGAACTCCCAGGAATTTTAGTCATGAATTTAAAACAATGAATGCCCACTACACACTTCTCACAGTATTTGAGTGTCTGACACATGATAGCTCATGATCCTCCATCATGAGACTTGATCTCATGAGACCTGATAAGGGCATGAACTGTTTGAAAACTGCATTTCCTTCCTAGTTGGAAAACATCGCTAAGGAAAACTGATTCATAACTATGAACATCCTCTTGAATGATGAGATTCACTATGAATTCAGAATCATGGAGCAAAACATTGCCTTTTGGTTTGGTCTATTTTTTAATAGCGTTTTGATGTCAAATTGACATACGATAAGCTACCTGTATTTTAAATGTACAATCTGATAAGTCTTGATACATGTATACATCCATGGAAACACTACCACAATCAGGATAACAAACATTTCCATTACCAGCCCCCCAAATCTCCTTCTGTCCTTTTGTCATCCCTCCCCTACATCCCTCACCGAGAATCTGCTTTCAGTAAGTATATTAGTTTGCATTTTCTAGAATTTTGTAAAGATGTTTCACAGAGTATATGTACTTTTTAATCTGGCTTCTTTAACTCAGCATAATGATTTTGAGATTTATCCATGTTGCGTATATCAAGAGTTCATTCTTGTTGCTGTATGTTCCATCATATAGTAAGCCAGGGATGGTCTATCCCCTCATCTGCTGATGGACATTGGGTTGTTTCTGACAAACCACTGCTATAATTTTATTTCCTCAAAACCAACTCACAAGTCATTCTTTCTCCCCATTTTACAGATGAAGGAATGGAGACTCAGAGAGGCCAAGATGTACACACAGAGTTGGAGCACAGCATCTTAAATTGTTAGAATGTTTGAGCTGACTGGGTCATTAGGACACCTCTCTCTCATTTGAAAATCTGTTTGGTGTTGAGGTTCGAATTGTGATCAACAAGAATTAGGCTTTTCTCCTTATTTAGAGCGAAGTCAGCAGGTGCTTGTCTGCTAGCTAAATGCTGACACCCTTTTACTGAAATTCATTAACATGCTTAACATGCTTTTCCCATAGGGAAATATTTGGGGATGTTCTGTCAACCCAAGGTGACCCTCTCTTCCCCTAGAAGAAGCAGCATGCTGGATCTGCCTCGTACAGACTTATAAGAGCTGATTGTGAAGCTTGCAGAAGTTAAACATTGCTGGTATAAAAATTCAGTAAAGAAATGTACCTCTACCTGGGACGCACAGATTTCCTTTGCTCCCTCAGGTCCCAGCTTCCCTGACCGCCCAAGTCTGGTTCAGATGCCCTTCCTATGGGCATCATGTGTCTCCCTCATAGGACCATCATTGTCAGGTCAAGGGGGAGGAAACTGTTTATGTCCCATTCACAGTTAAATCCCAAGCCCTCAACAAATGCTTAGGGAATGAATGGATGAATGAATGGCCTCTGAGGCAATGAAGGAAAAAAAACCAACTGAGTGTGTGAGGGCCAGGAGGAGCTCTGCCAACCTTCTCTTCATTGGTCTTCACACAACTGTATGAGATAGGAATAATTATTCCTATTTTACAAGCTCAGGGAGTTAAATGATGTTAGAATCCAATCCTGGCAGATCCAGAAAACTCTCTCCACAACATCCCTCTGTCCCTCCACAATATCAGCGTTTCCCCAACGCAAAGGCATTGGCTGATAATTACCATGGCCAGTCACAGGCATTTTTATCATCTGATTCCAGCTTCACAAACCACACAAAGAAGAAGATGGTGTCACCATTTGCAGATCAGGAAATGAGGACCACCAGAGGTGAAGTGAGTTGTTGAAAAGTGCTATAAGTTTTCAAAAATGAAAAATCACTGTGAGCTGGAGTAGGTTGCGAAGATGTTATGGTGGACTGGAGTTGATATTTGGAGAAAGGGTAGTACTCAAATGGAATTAAAATCATCAGGAGCAGGACTTCCAGTCAGGGAAAGAGAAGTAGGGCATGAGTGAGGACAGATGGTGAGGAGGCCAGGTGACAACAGTGAGAGTTAGTGATGAAGAGTTAGGAGGACACAAAGGTGCAGAAGTTGGTTGGGCCATGTTATGGAAAGCATAGAAGAAGAATATCTCCAAAGTCATATTTTAAAGCTAATTGGAATCATTTTGTAGAAATGACTGGATGAAGGGTGTATTTGATCTCTCCTTTCCTTTAAACATAGGATTTATATGTGATTTATCTGACTGTCTGGAACATTTAACTTAAGCTAATTTTTGTTTTCCTTCATAGGGATCATGACTCATGTATCCGAGTTTCCACTTTTGAGAGACAGAAACCGTGAGAAATGTAAAGTGCTATGAACCTTTGAACTCTGCTATTTCAGGGCGGAGCAGGACGTACCATTCCTCTCTGTGGAAGAAGACTTTCTGACTTCTTGTCGTTGAGAAAACATTGGAGTCAAATGTGATTTGTGGAGCAAGACCTTCTGAAGAAATCAAATGGCTTATGAAGGAAATTGTGTTTCCCTCATTCTCCTTAATCGCTTCCAAACTCAGCTCAGAAACTCTCAGCAAGGATTAGCAATGTGCTCCCACGATTAATATATTTTTTTTCCCTTATATCTGGCCTTTTTTCCAAAACCTTTTTTGGTCAATGTTTTCAAAGCAGGATTTCGTGGGATTCCTGCCTGCTTTTCATTGGCATACTTTCTCTCATTCTCTTTATTTCCATGGGAGATCTGACACAGGGAGGCAGAACTGCCCGCCACTTGCTCTTTAATTAATGAGGGACCTGGGGTACGTGATCTACATCTACTGTAGGTTGAGAGTTCAGCCTTGCAGAGACAGAAGTTGACCAGTATTTCTCCATCTCCTCTTGTGATAGAGCCATGCATCATGGGAAGCTTTAACGGCGGGGGGGTGGGGGGGGGTGGGATGTTTTAAATGCAGTAGGGTCTGAGAGCAGGTAGGAGCTGAGCATTTGTGCTCCTGAGGCCTGACTTCCATGGAGGGGCTCCCAGAAATTTCAGTCCCTGTGCCTTACACTCATTCCTGCCCTGATTATAGTGACTATATAGCTTATCATACAGACCGGGACATTTTTAAGAATAAAAGAGAAAAGCAAAAAAGAATAAAAGAGATTGCTAAAAATAATTAAAGTTATACAGTCTTAAAATTTTTTTTGAATTACGGATTAGTTTTATTATAATACTGAACTTATAAAGTAGTTCTACTCACAAGTGTTTTAACAAATATATATTTTGCAGAAATATAGACATTTTCCATTTCATTCTATTGTGGTACAGAATACACATTTAGGCAATTAAAAATAAAAGGTCCATCAAACATTTCTTCATGTAAGTCAAAATAGTCCCAAATACAATCATGGAATTTTAAAATTAAACCTTGTAAACCATTTAAATTCTCATTGTTTATTTTGTTCAATTCCTCCCTTGCTGTTGTATGGCTTAATTTCAAGATCTTCTTGTTTGCCAGCTTCTTTGTTTGCAAGCTCAATAATTGCAATTTGCTAGAACATAAAAGCTGAAGTTTTGGAGTGCTCCACTCATCAAACACCTTGATTAAAGATTTTCAGAGGCACCTGGGTGGCTCAGTCGGTTAAGCGTCTGCCTGTGGCTCAGGTCATGATCTCAGGGTCCTGGGATCGAGCCCCGCATCAGGCTCTCCGCTCAGCGGGGAGTCTGTTTCTCCCTCTCCTTCTGCCTCTCCCCCTCCTTGTGTGCTCTCTCTCTGTCAAATAAATAAATAAACAAATAAATCTTTTAAGATTTTCAACTGATTTTGAGCAAAATGCAACCAAAATTTAAAGGATATATTTACAAAAAGTGTTCAATGCCGTTACAGGGCACTTGCGCTTAGTTTGTTGAGTTAGAAATTTGTGCTTGAAAGACTCCAGTGTTTCTAGAATGTAATTAATGTTGGACAGCAAAGAATAAATTCACATACTGCCATACTCAAGTATTTTCTTGCTTCAACATCAGTGTCTCCATGGAAATTATGTAGTTCAGTTATTTTATCTGTGTCTTTGTAAAAATATTTGTAAATGTTGACAACACAGCTTCTGTTACAACTGCTAGACTATCACAGCTTGTTTGAATGTATTTACGAATCATGTGCCTAGCAATCAATTCCGGTACACTTCTGCTCTGCAGTTTCCATTTAGTAAGTGAATTGGTTTTTTCCACAATTCTGTCTACCACCAAAATTTGTAAACATATTGTGGCTACAGAAACAAATAATTTAATCCTTAGTGTTGAAATCTGTAACTGAATTTCTAAGAGCATTCACAATAATTTCAGATGTTTCATTTCCAACAAAATAAAATGCTAAAAGTTCTACTTTGATTCCAGGAAAAATTGGATGAAAACCTTCAACTATTAGAGTTAACTGGATTTTTATGTCAATCACCTGATGACATTGATATAAAATTGGCATCATTTAGTAGTTTGGCTAGTTCTTTGTTTTGTTTTAAAGATTTTATTTATTTATTTATTTATTTATTTATTTGAGAGAGAGCGAGAGTGAGGGAGCACAAGCTGGGGCGGGGGGTTAGTGGCAGAGGGAGAGGGAGAAGTAGACTCTACGCTGAACCGGGAGCCCGATAGGGGGCTCGATCCCAGGATCCTGGGATCATGACCTGAGCCAAAGGCAGACACTTAACCAACTGAACCACCTGGGCTCCCCAGTTTGGCAAGTTCTTTTATATTAATGGAGCGGAACCATTTTCAGCTCTCACATTACAAGCTTATGTACATGAAGAAACTTGGAATTAAAGAAGAGCAAAATCACAGGGGCGCCTGTGTGGCTCAGTCGTTAAGCATCTGCCTTCAGCTCAGGTCATGATCCCAGGGTCCTGGGATCGAGCTCCGCATAGGGCTCCCTGCTCGGCCCCCGCCTGCTTCTCCCTCTCCCACTCCCACTGCTTGTGTTCCCTCCCTCGCTATCTCTCTCTCTGTCAAATAAATAAATAAAATCTTAAAAAAAAAAAAAGAAGAAGAGCAAAATTCCAATAGAAAAAGGATTTAAGGATTTGATCTAAATCAAAAGGCATGCTTCAGAAGGGGTTGCACAAATATGCCTTCTCACGCTGCACCTGCTCAACAGTTGTATTCAATGCCAATCTTCTTAAATTAACGATTAACTTTTGAAGTAGAATCTGATGACTTTTCAGGAGGTTTTTTATCTCCTTACTTTCAAGTGGCCAGTGCTATCACTGTTGTCCCATAATTGATGGTAGACGTTCATGTTTTGTGCAAGTTTCACTTTCTTAACTTTCTTGTGAAGTGGAAATTTTGTGCTTCTGTTTCCATTCAACTCATTTCCTTGAGGCAATTGTTATTGAAAGGGTTTACTGAAAAATAAAAAAGTATTGTCAAACAATTAAATAAACAGTTGTGGATTTACCCCATTCAGTAAAAGGCAAAGGCATCACGGCCTTCCTATGACACAGAGTTCTAGACAGGACTGCTTACGTTCTATTTCCTGCACGAAATCTGTACATACCTAACCCGTAATTTGACATGTTTTCCATTAATCTGGTAACTCGGTGACTTGGTGGCTTTGTACATCTACAGAGAATGTCACAAGCTGATACACCAAGTGTCTGGCAGGGTCAGCAACACAGAATATTTCTCTCACCATCACCTGAGACCAGAAGGAGTTATTTGTCACTAGCAGCTCACGACGCTACACTTCATTATTTCAGTGAGGGCCCTGTATGGCGGCCATGAAAAGGAAACATCAGCCACATTGCTTCTGGAAAGTTGAGAAAAGAGAAATGGGTTACTGCTGGTTTCTTTCAGATTTTACCATATGTTAAAGTGAAAATTCAACATCGCCCAAGCATCTCGTACACTATTCAATGAGAAGCTGGAAATACAAAGTGGCCGTCTGCCCAACCCATTCTGGCTCGTTCTAACACCACTACTAATAAAAAACACTTCATTAAAAAATCAAGTATTTGAGACAAATGCTACACCAAGGGAATGCTGAGAATATAGATGCAAACTGGGACTCTCCTGAGCAAATTGGGACATGCAATCTCCCTAGCCCGACTGATAGTTTCTAGTTGGATTTGGCTACATGACACTGTCATCTTCCTGAGTTGTCATCTTCCTGAGTTGTCATCTTCCTGAGTTGTCATTAAATAAACCCTTCTATGTCTTTATTCTTTTTAAAAAATTTTTATTTTATTATGTTATGTTAATCACCATACATTGCATCATTAGTTTTTGATGTAGTGTTCCATGATTCATTGTTTGCATATAACACCCAGTGGTCCATTCAGTACGTGCCCTCTTTAATACCCATCACCAGGCTAACCCAAGCCCCACCCCACTCCCCTCTAGAACCCTCAGTCTGTTTCTCAGGGTCCATAGTCTCTCATGGTTCGTCTCCCCCTCCGATTCCCCCCCTTCATTTTTCCCTTCCTACTATCTTTTTTAAAAATTTTTTTAAACATATAATGTATTATTTGTTTCAGAGGTACAGATCTGTGATTCAACAGTCTTACACAATTCACAGCGCTCACCATAGCACATACCCTCCCCAATGTCTATCACCCAGCCACCCCACCCACCCCTCACCACTCCAGCAACCCTCAGTTTGTTTCCTGAGATTAAGAATTCCTCCTATCAGTGAGGTCATATGATACATGTCTTTCTCTGATTGCTATGTCTTTATTCTTAAAGTAAAACTATTCACTGACTTTTGAGTTTATTTAACTTCTGGAACAGGAGCATTATTACTTTATTTAAAAATTTTTTTTTTAATTTTATATATTTATTTGACAGAGAGTACAAGCAGGTGGAGCAGCAGGGAGAGGGAGAAACAGGCTCCCCGCTGAGCAGAGAGTCCGACGTGGGGCTCGATCCCAAGACCCCGAGATCATGACCTGAGCTGAAAGCAGATGCTTAACTGACTGAGCCACCCAGGCGCCCCAGCATTATTATTTTATTACTATGCTTGGCCTCACACTCCGAAAAAAATCCTGGTTCCTACCTGGCGCACAAGGTCTTGTGTAAGAGCCCCTGCCCTGGACCTTCAGCCTCATCTTTTTCTCTTTCTACATCACCACACTCTGCCATGCTTGACTTCTTTCAGTTCCTCAACTATGCCAAATCTTCTCTGTTCTCAGAGCCCTGGGAGGCTGCTCCCTCTGCTTAGTATGCCCTTCCTCCCACAATCCCCAGCTTGGCTCCATGTCTTCCTGCAGATGATCTCGGCTTAAGCATCACCTCTCTGGAGCATTCCTCCCTGGCTGCCTACCTAGAGGAGGTCACCCTTGGTTTTTCTCAATCTCAGCCCATTATTTGTCTCCTTCATAGCACTTGTTGCTTTTTGTTGCAGTTGGTTTCTTCATTGGCTTATTTATTTTATTAACAACCCCTACCATGAGAATGTAAGACCGTTCATCTTTGTGTCCTCAGAGCTGAAAAGGGTGTCTGGCACCAGGCACTGAATAAAGATTTGTTGAATGAATGAATAACATATATTAATATTGCATTTAAGGGGCAAAATACATACCAAAAAATTTACAAACAGTTGGGTCAAATGTAATATATATGGAAATGTCGATCGCAATATCAAGTTTCTAAAAATGTTTAATTTTTCTAGTGATTTCTATTATATATTTAGCAAGTTAGCCCCAAGGGCACCACTCTGCTCATGGGAGAGGCACCTCTTCAATCCTCCAAGTCTGCAAACAGAAGGGCAGGGTCTGATCTGCTCAAGTCCCACTTGCTGAGATGGTGCTAGGGACCTTAGTCTCCCTCTAAGCACTCGGGGTTTAGACACTATGGGAAAGTAGGAATTTAAGTCCATAAACTTCCTTTCACCTTTATACCTCCATAAACCTGGCCTTGTGTAGAACTGTGGTTTTCAAACAGGTGGCTGAAGCGGCTTTGTTAAATGCAAGCATTTGTCATGTTGTTTTCATAAGCCGCAACCACTGATGAATTTATTTGCATTATTTGGTACACATGCTCCATTCCTCCCAGGATTTCTGCCCTGCAAATGTTCTGGTTTCTGGAAAAATGTACTCTAACTCTATTATGCCTTCTGTAAAATAAGATGAACATCTCCTTATATTTTAACATTTAAAAAGATAGCCCCTTCAATTTGGTTTTAAAGTATGCTAATGCCCTTAGTTCCAATTCATGTCAGAATCAGGAGTAGGTCATTTGCAAAATAGTTTTAAGGCACTGCATTGTTTTCCAGGTACTCACTCCTTCTGCAAAAGGCTTCTTTACAAATAAAAGATTCCATGTATGATTTTGGTTAAGGGAGGTGCACAGGGTGTGAGAAAGTAGAGAGAACTATGTAACTGTCTATGAATGAGGTGTGACTAGAGGCGAAAAAACTAGTACCTCAAGTCACACACAAAAACCACCAGGCTCATGATTATAGTCCATATGTTTTCAGCTCTCAGCAATAACTTTGCATGCTTAAGTATTCAACATTTAAGGGAGTAATTGGAGAGTTTATAGGATATCCATACTCTGGATCTATAATATAACGTTAAACTCCATATTGTAGAAAAATATTTAATGACACCAAAAACTAATATATTAAGAGAACAGATATCTAAACTATTGTTTTAAAGTCTTCACAGAAAGGGAGGTCATTACAAGGACGAAGGTCTGTCAGGTCTGGGTAAATGAATACCCAGAGTACGGCTGGTAATCCGGTTAGGGCTGGCCACAAAAACCAGGATATTGCTCCGCCCCCTTCCTGTCAATAATCCATTATGTCAGTAATACGTCAGAATTGACACGTTAGCTTCTACTATTTGCCATACTTGTTTTAGATAGCTTGTAGTTAAATAAAATAAAAAGACAAAGCCCTGAGCTGTGGGGCCCACTGACAACCAGTTTAAAAGAGAGAATTCCTCCTCCATGAATCTCTGTAGGATTCACCCTGTGTCACACAGCCAGTTAGACTTTTTTCCTTTTTTCACATTATTATTAGACACATACTAAGCTCTGGCAGTGCCCAGCGGCAGCTGCTTGCTGACCCATGTTTCAGGGGCCACTGTCTTTTCTGGCTTCGCTCCCCTCCCTTCACCTTTCAAATAAACGACGTGCATCTGAACCCCTGATTCAGGTCTCTTCTGGGGACCCAAACTAAGACACAAAGCTTATCTTATTTAGTTTTTATAATGCTCTGTGCGGTTGGTGTTAAAAACTCCATTTTGCAGGTGAGAACACCAAGGTACGGAACTGAGTCAAGATAGGGAACGGTAGCGAAAATTCTTGTCAGGTAGACGTGTGCTTTTTTTTTTTTTAGATCCCTTGCTCTAGTTCTGGCTCAGGGTAATAACCAGCACCTAACTCCTAACTTGAGAGGCTATAACCGGGGGTGGCTGCTGGCTGGCAAGCATGGCTGATACTGGTTGGCGGGGAGCAAGCACGGGCGGCACATGAAGGGGCTACTCTTTTCCATGGCCTGCGGCTCCTGCCTTCATGCTCCTGCCTGTCTCCTCTTCTCATCATACCGTTCGCAAACGTCACGTCAGTCACTCCTTAGAGACATTAAACCTTTTAAGATGTGCAACTTTTCTCTTAAAAAGTGCAACTTTTGGAAATTCCATTCAGGGGCAGGTACCAGATCCCCTGGACATATCTCATCTGTCTCCAAATAAAACACTCGCAACTCTCCCTGCTCAAATGGATTGATTGGCTTATGGCTTTCCAGTTCCTCTCAGTTGTCTGCTATCTACCTTCTCTTGTTCCTCGGCTTATTGACAACTGGGAAAATGCACACCCTTACTGACTGATGGGGACCAAGAGCAGAGGATAGAGAAACACATTTGGCTCCGATATATTTTTCCTTCTTTCCTCCTTACACATCCAAGGAACTTTTGCTCTGAACATCTTGCTGTGGGTGAGTGTAGGAATTGGTTAGGTAGGCTCTCCTGGACATGTCTCACCAGGGCCTCTCACCCCTCCCCACTGAACGCCACCTCACCCCCACACCACATAGGGCAGAGTAACACCTTAAGACACAGTCAGTAGATATTTCAAATAGTGTTTATTACTTTTTTTTTGTAGTGGTTAAATTTCATGATTTTTATAATCTGTTCTTCCTAAGAGCTTCAAAACATTGGGTACATCTAAATAAGGTGACAAAATGACTCCCTCACAGTCCTTTACCCACAATCAAAGTACCTTGGAGGCAATACTCATAGGAAAAGTGCCTGAGGCCCTGGAAAATTGAACAGTTTCCTATAATTTCTTCAGTGTTAAGTAATTCAAATATTTTGGAATGATAAACTAATTTGGAGATAATTGCACCATTATAACTAAATGGATCTGTCATCTAAACATACATTGTATTTTCCATGCATTTAGGCCTTTGTTATCCAATATTATTCTACTATGTCTCAAAATCAAACACACATACACATGTACAAATAACACACACATACATATATATAAACACATAAATAAATAGCTTAGAGGAAATATTTCTGAGATCAAACAATTACAGCCATAACTATATAAAATGATTTGGAGATTGTCATTTTTGTAGGTAGTCTAAGAAAATCATATTAGCTGATAGGTAATACTCAAGCATAAGAAATGGTGCTGTGTACTAAAGACTACAGATAGATCTTTAGCAAGTTCTTAAATTTTAACTTTTATGGAAAAGTCTAAGGAAAAGGACAAATAGAATGATTTTCACATTGAAAAGATGTCAAAGGGAGAAGAGCCATTTGGTTAATCATTCAGAGCCTTCCAGAATAAATGTATTCATCAGTGGGGCCCCAGGATGAGCCCATTGATGAGCATAAGTATTTCTCGATAGTGTGTTTGAATTTTCAAAAACCCCATTAATTATTTTCATGTTGCTCAGGGGAAATCAGAGTCTGATGGAACTGGTTTGTACTAACTAAACTTACAAGAGCCTGATTGATAACAACAGGTTGCCAATTAACTAATTTGAAGTGGAAAAAAAATAGAGCTATTAGGAGGTCTGGAATTTTAATATACTCAGGACAATATTTTCTCTTATTTGTAGGGAAGTCTGCCTGGGAAGTTAGATTACTATGACAAAGTGCTTGGTAAAAACAAAGTCAGAATAAAGGGAGCTGGATCATCTTAATGAGAAGTGCTATTATAAACAATCAATGAAAATTGAAACAATATGGATAAAATGTCTATGTCTTTTTCAGAGGCACAGATTGTATATTCTCAGTGGAATTTTACAACTTCTCTTTTTAATAATTCTGGTGGTAATACTCAAGTCCTCATAGAAAAACTCACCTCTAAACTGCACTTTAAAGGTCATTTGTCGCTGATTCATTTGCTAGAGCTAACTATTTTGGTTTGGCTTGACTCTAATTTATTTTATAGCCAAGTCCTGCCAGTGCAATTAAGAGAGGTTTCCCTCATAATATTTTTCTATCAGCTTGTACTTCTTTCTTTAAACACTGTTATCTACTTCCCCTGCCAATGACCTTTACCTTTATGTCATTTGAGTCATTATGCTATAGACTGGATGCTTTGGAAATGCAATTGCAACGTGTTGGATCCACTTTGGTGGCGCTCATGTCTTTGACATGACTAGCGAACAAGTTGGGAATTGAAGAACAAGACTTCTGCCTTGTGGATCCTCCGCCACTTTTCCTGATTATAAGAATCAAGTTAAGGAGGGATACTGAACAAGCTGTACTTCCCACATTTTCTATGAACAGAATTTGAGAGTTCAATTTTATGGTTGAACTTATTAGCGATAATAGATTTATCAGGGACAAGATAGCACGTTCTTTCTTTTCATCTTCATATCTTTTGCATCTATCAGTGTCTGTAGAGAATAAGCATCAGGAAACAATTTTCCATGGATTTCTCACATTTCTGCACATCTTTTGTTTAGAGGCATTGTTGGGAGTGTTTTCTTCAACAGCATTAAGCAGATGTGCTTACTGTTCAGTATAAAAGACCAGACCTGGGGCACCTCAGTGGCTCAGTTGGTTGGGCGACTGCCTTTGGCTTGGGTCGTGGTCTCGGGGTCCTGGGACCGAGCCCCACAATGGGCTCCCCCCTCAGCAGTGAGTTTGCTTCTCCCTCTCCCTCTGCAATCTCCCTCTCCTTTTGTGATCTCTGTCACATCAATAAATAAAATCTTAAAAAAAAAAAAAAAAGACCAAACCTGGTTTCCTTGAGCTTAGAGTTGCTCAAATGCAGACGCTGGCTACTGCTACTGCTGTAAGTAACGAAGTCCTTTGTCTCTGACCCAGGAGTTTCACGACTTCTGCCAGCTTCTAAACTGTGGCAAGTTAACTTGTTAATTTGAAAGTAGGGTAAAATCTCATACTCTTCACAGTTCTTGAGAATAAGTGCTCAAAAGAGAAAGTGTGTTGAATGAATTAATTAAAAAAAAAATGTTTAGGGAACTTAATACTCTTCTGACTAATCAACAGTTACCCAGGAAAGAGCCCAAGAACCTCTCTTGGCAAGGAGCTATTTCACAATTTATTTTCATTAAAGTACCAGTGTGTGTTAGTCAGCCTGTGTTTACCTTAGATATCAATGTTGACTTAAAACTCTTGGCAGCAGTATGTTTGGACTTGGCTAAACATTGAGTTGTATAATGGGAACTGATTACTTAAGCATTACCTACTCATAGAGGAACTACAGACTTTGGATAGTCTCTACTTGCTTCTGCATCAGCGTCCTTAATGGATGAGGCCATGATTTTGGTACAGAGGGCTGAAATTTTAATCTCTCTTTCTAAAAATAACAACTAATTGTCTTTAGAATGACACTTTCATTTGGAACACAAAATACTGACGCTGGTGTTTATTTTTCCATTTGCTTTAGAGGTAGATTTGTTTTTCTTTCTGCTTTAGAATGCCTGGCAAAGCTGAGCCTGGAAACCCTCTACCAAAAAGAAGTGATCTAGTCTTTCTCCATGGCAGATGGCCAAGCTACTGCCAGCCCTGCCAGTTAATCACGACTCCAAGAGCTTGAGCAGAAGGCTGGTGTCAGGCAGCTGCGGATTAGGGGAGCAAACCACTTTCTGAAGGCAAATCAGTGACTTAAGGCCAATCATCATTCATACCTATCTTAGAAACTGTCTAGCATGCGAGGGGGCAAAAAGTGCTCGGATCCAGGAGCCATAGGTTTGCTTGTAGACTTGCCCATTTTTTTGTGATCCTGGGCCAGTCATGTGACCTCTCTGATTCTGAGTTTTCCCAGTTGCAAAATGGTAACAATAATACCCGCTCTGCCTATATCACTACACTCATTTGAGCATCAAATGAAGTAGCTCAGTTCTGATCGGTAAGTGTAACAATCGTATAGTCCTTTTCTCAACATCTTGGTTATGAATTTAGAAGGGATTTAAAGACCAAAAAGGTGTACATAAATGGAGGTGTTATTAGTAAGGAGTATGCCTACCATATTTCTTTTGAGTTCTTGCTTCACTTTTTTTGCCCTGAGCAAAATGTCCCTGTAGAGAATCAAACTAATATAGCCTTGAATACTATGCACACATGATTGAGCTATTTAGATCATGGCAACACGGACTTGTTTCTTGGGCACTTTTTATGGGATAAACCGGATCAAAGCATTCAAAGCAGAATCAAACCAGCGTTTGATAAAGATGTAGATGCTGCGATTTCTCTCTGACTCATTGGGTTTTCTTATAAAAGTTAAAACTTGGGCAATTACCCTTGACCCAATTTGCCCCCGTGAGACCCTGAACAGGATGAAGAGAGGCTATCTAACAGCTTGTCTGTTTCGGTCACGAATCAGCTCCCAGGGTGCAGAGAGACTTTTCCCCATTCCCAGAGAAGAGGGACTGATTACACAGGGAGCTGGGCTTTGTGGTAGCAGGTCACCATTGCCGTGATCAAAAGTTGTGTGTTTTGACACCAAATGGAAGAAGAAGAGTTAACACGGTATTCATTGTTTAGTTTTTATTGTATTGCATACCAAAATAATATTTAAGACCAGTTTTCATGGAAATATGGAACAAAATTCATAAATACACGTTCACAGAGACACAAAAGTGACAGAAGAAGTAAATATTCCTTTTTTATGACTTAAAAAACAACATGCAGAAAATAAGTCATTTCCTTTTGATGTTAGCAATCACTCCTAAATGTGATATATTTGTCCTAATGTAAAATTTTGGTGATACTGAGGAAAATAGAAATGGAACAACTTCCAGAGGACTATTCTTCAAACTTCAAATTTCATCTTTAGGTCATCTGTTAGTAGGTTATTGCCATTTTACAGTGTTGCCTTGTTAAATTGTAATCACCAGTTTCAGAAAGGTTGTTTTTTTTTTTTTAATAAGATGATTGTTTTCCAAATGGATCTATGGCTTAGCTATAAGATAAAGTGGTGAATTATTTACATAAAGATATATTATCTCCGATTGTGATTCACTTGTAACTGGCTATCGAAAGTATCTTTATGGTACTGAGGCTGCCAAATGTGCCTAATCTAGTGAAGATATGATGATGCCCTTAAACACTCAGTAAATAACACAGCATCTCTATTATGATTTTATTTCTACTTCCAATATATGCCATATATTTTTGACACAAGGCCCTTCAATTGATCATCTTCTTGACCACCCACATCCATTTTCAAAATAAATAGTTAATCTTGGCTGGTCTTTTAACAATGAAAGACCAGCAAATATTTGAGCAGATACAACTAGAGGATATCCTCATTGGCAGGCAAATCAATCCAGCCGGAAAAGGTGCATAAAGAGCAAAAAAAAAAAAAAAAAAAAAATCATGTTTTAAGTGTTTTTCTGCCAGATGTAATGTTTATTGTTATCTTCTGTTACATAATATCATCGATATTGGTAAAAGACATTTTAGGACAAACTCGGGTGCACAGCACTCATCGCTTTAGATGAACCTGGAAGAATATGAATTTGCTGATACACTAATCTACCTTAATTTGTTTGCATTTATTTAACATAAACATGGAATACCTTTGTTTTTTCTTTTGGACAGGTAAAACTTCTAAATATTTTTGTGATGGAAAAATTCCAACATAGACAAAGCTAGAATAGTAGGATAAAACTTCATGCACTCAACATGCAGCTTCAGTAACTATTAATGAGTGGCCAGTCTCATTTCATTTCAAAATACCTCAGCGTGTTTCTCTAAAAGACACATATAAATCTTAAAATAATAACCATTCACATAAAATGGGACATGGTTTCAGTGTCAGTAGAGTTTGGTGGCCTATAGGCTTGAAGAGCAAGGAATGTGCACTGGGACTTAACAATTACGCCCACAAATATTTGTAGGTTTAAATATTTATTCCAAAACAGAAGGACCACTGTATTCCCTGATAGTTATACTATTCCAATTAGTTGGCACCTGCAAAGCCATTTCTAACATCCTTTCATCACTATTTGTGGGTGGATGGATGATATGTTTTGGTTAAAGCAAACTTGGGGAACTTTTGCTGTTCTCATGGAGGCTGGTAGGGCAGGCAGGGAAAGAAGCTCCGACATGCTCCAGATGCAGAGAAAACTCTACTTTTCTCAAGCTCTGTACCAGGTTCCAGCCCGGGACACTTCTTCCTGAATGTGCTGTCAGTGACTTTGCCTTTCTCTGGCCCCAGTGTCTTGTACGACAAAGAGAAAAAGACATAGAGGAGACCCCATCCTCTATAAATGTAGGGTGGACTTCTTTTGTGTTTGCACAACTCATCAGAGCTTACAAAGTATTTCGAAGATGGTATCATCTTTGACCATCACCATAATGGCTAGGTTGGTATTATTGTGCTTATTTTATGGTGAGTGAATTAAGATATTTATCAAGGTCATGTAGGAGATGAAGCTGGGGCCCGAGTCCTCTGGAAGGTATGTGGTTGTTTGCTTTTTTCTGGGCTGTCTCTGAACAAAGCTTTTATTTTTATTTTTAATTTTTAAAAAGATTTTTTATTTAATAAAAGCAAAGAGAGTGAGTGAGAGAGAGAGAGCATGAGCGGGGTGAGGGGAAGAGGGAGAAGCAGACTCCCCCCTGAGCAGGGAGCCCGATGTGGGGCTTGATCCCAGGACTCCAGGATCATTACCTGAGCCAAAGGCAGATGCTTAACCAGCTGAGCCACCCAGGCACCCCTTTATTTTTATTTTTTAAATAAAGTCTGAAATTATAAAGGATAAAGGAAGGAGTGTAGAATGAGTTTACAGTGAAGCAACTTGAACAAGGCAATAGTAGACCTCCTCTTTGTTTTCTCATGGAGGGATGGGTCTTATTGGGGTGATCTCTATGTTAACAGTAGAAATGGAGTCAGTGTGTTGATCCCAGACTAAAACAAGTGTTCTTTGTAAGGGTCTAGGGATAGAATTCAGCAGTCCATGGGCTTGGATGAAGAAAAAATATTTTAAAAAATTTTCTTGAGCCTCTAGCAGTCTCCAGAATTATAAATGTAGATTTATTTATTTATTTATTTATTGCAAAAGAGAGAGAGAGAGAGAGAGCAGGCTAGTAGTTGGGGGGGGGCAGAGGGAGAGAGAGAATCTTAAGCAGGCTCCACACTCACCACGGAGCTTGACTCAGGGCTCAATCTCACAATTCTGAGATCATGACTTGAGCTGAAACCAAGAGTCTGATGCTTTAACCGACTGAGCCACCCAGGCACCCTTAAATGTAGATTATAATCATCATAATTATTAACTGTTCTTGTGAGTCTGCCACCAAGAGAAATAAAAGATTTGTTCCTATCATATTACAATTGTTGTAGATATCTTGAAAATCCTTTATACTCATCACTACTTCAAAATATGGTAGCTGTGAGACTTGCAGCTGGATCTTATTATTTAATGTGTTAATAAAGACACATTTTTTATTTATTTTTTAAAGATTTTATTTCTTTATTTATTTGAGAGAGTAAGAGAGCACAAGCAAGGGTGGACGAGGGGCAGAGGGAGAGGGAGAAGTAGGCTCCTCGCTGAGCTGGGAGCCTGATGCCAGGCTCGATCCCAGGACCCTGGGATTGTGATCTGAGCCAAAGACAGATGTTTAACCAACTGAGCCACCCAGGCACCCCTATTTTATTCTTTTATTATGAGACACATCATTTTATTATGAAGTTTTAAAAGCCATTTTGTAAGTGTAGTTCTATATAATTATCTATTTAAGTGTACTCATATGTATTTTATTTTACGCATTTAAAAACAATACTTTGAGAAGGGGTATAGGTATCACCATGTTGTCACAGGAGTTCAACAAATAAAATTTTTTAATACTGGCTTTAAAAGGACATTCACTAAAAATCTTAAATTATTCCCAGAGAACAAAATTTTCAAAACGTTTTTTAGGGAAGGAATTAAGTTGAGGCAACAATTCCTCAATCTCGTTGTCTCTTCTATTTCTCTACTTGGCCCATCGAACTCCTGACAAACAGCACATGTGCAATAAACATTCATAGAGAATGACACTCCTTTGTCTTCTTGGAGAAATGAGCAGACTGCTAAAAACACACTGAGTTTAGTTCATGGGACACTTCCAAAAAGGGGAGATGGTTTAAGATGGAGAGTAAAGTAGAAGGGGAAGGAATACCTGCATAAAGGAATTAGCCGAGACAAGATCTTACCTTGAACAAGACTTTCTGCATTGAGTCTGAAAACCACATTTGTCTTCATATGGAAAACCATGCCATGAACTAACCTTTCTGCATTTTCTCAACCAGTGGTAATCAAATTTTGCATGAAATAATTAAATAATTTTATTTTCAGTGGGCAAGCACTAAATTTTAGGTTAAATCTGTTCACATATGGGAAGATATTTGTTGCAGTAACATCTCCTAATATATGCTATTCTCAGGAAACCATTATATTACAATTCTTTTTTTTTTTTTTTTAGATTTTATTTATTTGAGAGAGAGAGACAGAGATAGTGAGAGAGAGAGCACAAGTGGGGAGGAGAGGGAGAAGCAGGCTCCCCACAGAGCAGGGAGCCCAATGCAGGACTCGATCCCAGGACCCTGGGATCGTGACCTGAGCCGAAGGCAGACGCTTAACCAACTGAGCCACCCAGGCGCCCCATTATATTACAATTCTTAATCTAGGCACAGAAGTGGGAAAAGTTCTAAGCATTTGACTAGCATATTTTGATGATTCATATATATCAGGAGGAATTCAAAACTTCCATATGATTTTTCTGGTAGAACTCTCTTAATAGTGTCCGTCTTTACTTTGCTACTAGCGATCATTTTGTTTGGCTTGCTATTTCTTCTGACATATATTCCAACTGGGCAGAATCTTTGAGAAATTAGCTGACCATTAAGAGCAATATGTAGAGCATGATGTTTAGAAACAGCAACAGGCAGAGCAAATGTATGGTTGCTTCCCTTACAGCTTATATTCTTATGGTGCCAAACTCTGTGGTACATAAAATAGACGATATTTCTTATGACCCCAAACATTTGCCCTGGCGGATTCATCTCCCATGAATGTTATTCTGTTCTCATTTGCTTTCTGCAACCTCAAGATCTGACAAGTCATCATTTCTTAGAAAAACTTACCCTGACCCCTCCTCTCATTCCAGGTTGGGTTACCTGCCTCTCTGTACCATTAAAGTCCTCTGCCCATCTTCTAGGTCAGGAACTACTCTCACATCCCTCTACCCGTACCTTCCCACTCTGTACTCAACATTATGCTCCAGACTATGAACGTCTTGAGACTAGAATTATGCCTTTGAGTTACAGGAAAATATCAGGCCCTCAAGATTTTTCTGTAGAATCAGTTGAATGACTAAGTTAAGGAAGCCAACAAATAAGACTAATGTGGCAGGTAACATGAAGACTGAAGGGTGGGTAAGGAAGGGTGGAGAGGCAAGCTGGTCCCAGGCAGTCTCACTTCCAAGATGTATAATAGAAGTGTGTGTATGTGTGTGTGTATGTGTGTGTGTGTATGCATGTATGTGAGCAGGCACCCATATTTGCATGGGAGTAGTGGTAGTAGGGGAGGTGAGATTTATACTTGACTGTAGATAAATACTTCCAATGTAGCAAGTACGAATGTCACTCTGCCACTTTCTGATGTGTAAATGTTACATTTCTCTAAACTAGAGAAATTGGTTCTGTACTTTTACCTACATGATGGCAGAAAAATTCAACCTCAATCATGTTTGGGAATTCTCTCTTATTCTCCAGGGGTTCATGCGAGGATCTCCTGGTATTTGAGATGCCATACCCTGCAGAGTCCTTATCAGCTACTCCATCTGCTGTCACTCATCAGTTTCCAAGGTACTGGTCAGGCAGTGTGATCAGGAAGACCAGAGATGCCCGTCATGGTGGTCCCTTCCTCTACTGCACACAGGCCCACAGAGACCCTTAGGGCCTCAGAATCTCTAATGAGACTGAAGAAAACCATCCATCTTCGATTAGGTAGCTTGTGTGGCTTCAACTCCAAAGCCCTAACCTCCATGCTCTCCTCTGGGGAACACAGTCTGGGGAAATTTTTGTACTAGGTGTTGTCATACAGCAAAAAGGGAGCTGGAAATACCACTTATTCCTTTCTTAACAACTCACCTTGCTACACAGGTCTTCAGAAATAACAGAACATTTTATCTTCCTCCTCCCAAAGTCTGCCCCAGGCCCGACCCCAATCCACTGGCAGTCCAGCCACTATTTCTCTTTGCAGCGTGGAAGAGCTCAAAGCCCAGAGCCTTGGCAACTGTCCCAGTTTTCTTTATCCTGTTCCTGACTCCAAGGAAAACACATTTCTAACTCAAAAACAAGCTGGAGGTTTCTGTTGAGACCTCAAATATTTTCCCAGAGTCCGCCATAAAAATAATGTTATGTTGTAATTTTAAACGATTTGTTCAAGTTCTTGTGGCAAGACTCTGCTACAGTTTTGTTTATCCTGCAAAGAGCCTCAAGTCTGCTTCTAAACAAAATGTTTTCCAAAACTAATGCCGACTTCTCTCTGCTGACCCAAATCTCAAGAAGAATTAGCATTTGTTGTCATAACGCTCTAAACAAAATACTTATAGGCACAATTGTTTTGTAACTTGCATGATTTTGACAATCAATACTCATGCTAGCATTGTTACTTGGACTCAGTATTAATGTTTTCTCCAAATTATTTACTTTGGTAGTATAAATATACCCTATATTGCCAAAGACGTACCAGACAAGCATGGTCATCAGTGTATTGTCCTGAAACTTGGCTTCATGTTGAAAACAGTAGGAAATCCATGAGAGAAGTTTTGGGAAGAAGAAATATTTTTAGTGATCTAATCCCATAATATTTATGCTCTCTTACAAATAGTAGTAACTAGGCTTCACTTCTAACAACACTAAAAATCTACCCCATTCAATGAGTTTGACTTCATTTTAAAAATAAATGTATTATGAAAACATGAACAAATAATATTGGAGACTAGGGGCTCCTGGGTGGCTCAGTCGGTTAAGCATCTGCCTTTGGCTCAGGTCATGATCCCAGGGTCCTGGGATCGAGCCCTGAGTCGGGCTTCCTGCTCAGTGGGGAGCCTGCTTCTCCCTCTCCCTTTGTCCCCTGGCTCATGCTCTTTCTCTCCCTCACTCTCTCTCTCCAATAAATAAAACTTAAAAAAAATCATATTGGAGACTAAAAATGCGTAATTGGTGAATATTCATGTACTTCCCTTTGCTGCCCATTAGGAATAATCCCGCCAGTGCCAACTTGCTTCATGAGCGTTTGTGATGCAGCAAAAGTAGAGCCAAGACTGGAGTGTCTGCTTTGAATTGGAATAGGCTAGATTTTACTTCTGGAAGAGAAAATGCTGAAGGTGTAAGGAAAGGCAAGAGCCAAGGAAGTCTCAGAAATGTTTTATTGGGGGTTTGGACAGAGTATGGGATTGAAATGATAGAGCCCCCAGGGATTTGCTCCAGGTCAGGCTGTGTGTGGTTCCAAAGACAGAGCGGGAACTGGACTTTGAGAAGTACTCTCATGGTTCTGTAGTAATCCCTTTGACAGATTCTAGTAAGGAATTTTTAAATGCTAGGTTTTATTTAATTTTTGAATAGATTATACATTCACAAGGCTCAAAAATTAAATGTAGTATGAAGTTCATCAGGAAAAAGTCTCCTTAATGCTCCAGGCCCCCAGCCACCCAGATTTCATCCCTGGAGGCCGCCATATTACCAGTCGCTTGTTTATCTTCCAGAGGTATTTTATACATATACGAACAGATAGGCATTCGTATTATATCATCTCCAGCTTCACTTTTTGTACAGGTGGTAGTGCACTACACAGATTCTTCTGCGTGCTGTTTTATGTCTTTACAATATTTGGGATATCATTTCATTTTATTAGCTAGAGTCCTCATTCTTTTTTGCAGCTGCAAAGTATTCCACTGTAGCAATATACAAATGTTATTTAGCCAGTTCACACTTTTGGAGGCTTCCCATCATTTGCTATGATTATATATATGATGCAATGAACTACTTAATTCTGAATTTGTTTTGTGCCATGCACCCCTTTGGCAGTCTGGTGAAGCCTATGAATTTCTTCTCGCTGCAGTGTTCTCTTTCAAGTGTATAAAATAAAATCCTTAAGATTAAATGGAAACCAATTATACTGAAATATAGTTATCAAAATATTTTTTATTTAAAAATGTATGCACTTATTTATTAATGAGTTACATAACAAGATCTAGCAGTGGGACTAATAACTACTCTAATTTCAAACTATGAATGAACATAAATGGTATTTCAGAATATCTGCAACAACTGTAATATGACATAAAAGATCTGATTTTTACTGGTAACAAGGGTGCAGGCTGATACTATTATGGTTTCTTGCCTACTTTCATAATGAAAGGAAATGATAAATTCCAGTTATTTTTTAATGAAAATAAAAACACAGTTTTTCCTCCATCCAATTTGATGAATCCCCCAGATTTTCCTGTGCAGCTCTTATTAAGAAGCCCTGACTTATGCAGACATCATTTCCTAAATAGTCAAGCATCTTTGTATATATTTATAAATTCCCAGAAGCCTTTTAAGTTAGCATATACTAATACATTTGTCATTGAATGCCTATTGTCAAATTGCCAGAAATATGGGCATTCCACCAGCGTTGAACAAGGGTTCATTTTCATCTTTGCCAATCTGAGAGATGAAAAATAGTATCCTGGTGTAGTTGTATTTTGTGTTTGTCTTATTAAAAGCACACTTGTGCATCTTTTCATGTATTTAAGAGGCATTTCCTATCTCTTCATGCCCTTTGCTTATTGTTTTATCGGTTTGTTGGCAGGTTTGTTGCTGCATGAATCACCCAGACAGAGTTGTAAACAGCGCTCCCTGGAGTTAAACATGGAGGCCCTACTTGCTTGTCCAGGTGAAGATTTACATTGCTGTCCATTGTGTTTTTACCTCAGATTATTGTTTTTTTGAGTCACCCAAATAGATTAAAATAGCATCTGGAATCCTTAAGGCACTAGTCTTATTTAGGTGACAATGTTGTCCAAGACAAGTCTGAAAGAAGTCACAGCAATTTGATAACTGTGGTTATCTCTGGCAAGGGGAGGGGCATGGAAAAGGTGTGAAAGAATTTTTACTTTGACTTTTTTCAATGCTGTAATTATGTATTATTTGTATGCAACAAATAAATGATAAGAATGCATACATGTGATGTAAATTCAAATAATACAGAGGAGTATACAAAGAACAGTAGAAGAATCTCTTTTTCCAATGTCTTTTCAGGATAAGAATTTTAAGAACAGTGATACTGGGGATGCTTCCTTGAGCCCAAATTGTGATTTTGAAATACCTTTTCTCTAAGATCCAGGGCTCCTGAGGGAGATAACTGGTTCCAGGTCTAGGGCAGGAAATGTACAAAATGAGCTTGGTGCATCGTGTTATACCAGACAACAAGAAGTTACCAAAGACTAGTAGGTCATCGCAAAAGAATGCAGGACTCATATGATGGTGTATATAGTACCTACCTCAAAACATTGTTGTGAGAATTTAGTGAGATATACAAGTAAAGTTCTTAAACTCATGCATGGCACACAGGAATTAGTCAGTTAATATTTGTGGAATGAATGATCCTCAGGTTGATCAGAAACTCTTTCAGAAGGATGAAAATGAGAGAAAAATCCTGACTTCTATCCTTTTCAGAAAATAAATAAAAAATGAATTTGTCAGAGGTCCTTAAAAACTCCCCATGATAATTATTAAATTATCTTTAATATATTGTGAGAAGTTAGAGGATATCCCTATATAATGTCACAGATGTGATTGTAGGGGAAAAAAATGCTTTCCACTTGTTTATGTTCACGTTCTTTTTTCTAATGATAAAAAAGCCAGAAAGAAACACAGAAGCCTGGTGCCAAACCTAGATGCCACTCTGCATGTGGGATTCTGATTCCTGCAAGCATCAAGTCATTACAGAACACACCAGGAGCACTGGGTAGGCAGTCAGGCAAGTGGAAGAGAAGGGTGGTTCAGAAGGACAAGTCAATTCTTCTCAGTGTTCCTTTGAGGGGGAGTGAGAACTGCCAGAGACAGAGAGCTGTCTGCAAAAGGAGCTGCAAAGCAAAGCAGGGACTCCACATCCCCAGCTTGCTTTTAATAACATTTCCCCAACAACTCACAACTCTCATTCTATCCCAAATTCCTGATTTAGTGACTCACAGGGACAGCTATTCTGAAGGCTCTCACCAGAGAAGCTTATTTGGTTCCCACTGGGCAGGAATAAATGCATTAGCGATATTCTAGGTAATTGTTATGCTTCCAATTGGTATTTCAGTCCCTTTGCAATTCTTGCTCAAGTTTTTTTCCTCATCGTCTAAGTCTGAAAAGGTAATTTCCAAATCACTTCGTTGAAAACTCATGACTGTAGAATCTTTTAGTCATTTGCAACAGGCCAGACTAGTGGTTTAACATGAAAATGGAATGGATTTCCCATCAGGGTTCCCAGAGTAGGCTACTACTGTGTTTTGTAACCTAACACAATGAAAGGCGTTGTCACTAGATGATTCAGCTAGTTAGAATCTCAACTCCCTTTCTGGGGAGGAAATCCGAGGCATGGTGTTTATATTAGAGGCAAGGGTAATGCTTACACGGACAGCAAGGCTTCAGTTCTTCTCCATCAGTGCCAGGCAGAGACTATGAACAGGAAAGTAGAAGGAAGGTCAACCAGCCGCCTTGGCCAGAAGCAATCCTTGCAGCCAACTCATGTTTCCTTGCTGTCTGTCTGTCTGTCTGTCTATACACACACACACACACACACACACACACAGGGTCTCAGTTGCTCCACTGCTATAATGCTCTTCTCAGTAAAATTCCCTAGGGCAAAATCAACAGTAACCCGAGTTTTCGGCTTATTCAGTATCAGTGGGAAGGGTGCCATGTTGGACTTTGACTGACAGCCCCAAAAACCAGTTTGACTGAGAGTGGCAAGGCCACAAGGTCTAGGTGGAGTATTACCTCACCAACCTGGAATGGTTATTTGGAGAACGCTCACACTGCCTCTTACTCATGCTTCAGTCTGCGTCTCCAAGAGTGGTGAAGTCATAGAAATGACTAAACAAATGTACAGCAGGAAGATTTTTTTATTTACAACTCAACCACACACACACATAAAAGCTCCTCTGTCACCAGGGATCCCTGGAAAGTGATATCTAAAATTCTGCTCTGAGTCAACTGCCTTCCCTTCTCATTTTTGTGCGATCTTCGACTCCCAACTGATAGGAGCCCCAAGGAGTTGAATTTTAATTGGCATGAGAGCAGGAGGGTTTTACCCCAACCTTTCTGAAAAAAGGCAAGCATATTTTTTATATAAGGTCCAAGGCCTTCTCAGTAAAATTCCCTAGGGCAAAATCAACAGTAACCCGAGTTTTTGGCTTATTCAGTATCAGTGGGAAGGGTGCCATGTATTTCTTTCCTACACTAAATGTAGGAAAAAATTAATTACTATTTTTTTCCTTCTAATTGTGCTCATATCTTGATTGCTGACAGTACTATTTTGCTACAATAAAGCCAAGATTATTGAATACTGCCATAGCCTTCGTACTGTGCCATCCTCCAGATTTCTGACAATTTAACTCACATTAGTGCAACATCTTCTCATTTGAAAAACACCAGGTTAATTTTAAAACCATTTATCCAATCAAAGTAGAACCCAAATGATTAATGTCTTGGAATTTTGTTATTTGGAGGTGTCGAATAGAAAGTCCTCTAGGGGCGCCTGGGCGCCTGTGTGGCTCATTTGGTTAAGTGTCTGACTCTTGATTTCCATTCAGGCCATGATCTCAGAGTCATGAGATCAAGCCCCAGGTCAGGCTCTGCAATCAGAACGGTGTTTGCTTGAGATTCTCTCTCCCTCTCACTCTGCCCCTTCCCCCGCTCTCTCTCCTTCTCTCTCAAATAAATAAGTAAATCTTAAAAAAAAAAAAAAAGTCCTTTAATTTGGTTGTTTTTCATTGGTGAGGGTGTTGTGAAGTCATATAAGTAAGCCAAATGTGTGAAGGAAGAACATCCGTGTCTGAGTCAGAGAGACCTGAGTAGGAATCCAGAGCATGTCACTCACTAGCCTTGTGACTTTAGCCTGCATACTTAACCCATCTGAGTCTCTGTTTCCTCACCTGGAGACAGCTCCACACAGGAGAGCCATAAAGTTCAATTATGACATGGGAAGGACTGACACATGTATATTCTGCACACTATTTAATTGTCCTCCCCTCCTTCCCCTAAATGTACAGAAATTGGAGACCCAGTTTTGTCATTCTCCCTAAAGGCATCTGGGATCCAGGGAAGCAAAAGAATCACAAAGAGAACCACCTGGTTGACCAGGTTCAAAATACACAAGCAGATGAATTAGTTTTAATTTTTCATTTGTTTTTGTTTTCATTTAATCTGTGGCTTTTCTTCTGAACTGAAATGAATCCCTCTAGATCTCAGGGACCTTCTTTATAAAATTAGGAAGTTGGACCACCTACCTCAGTGGGTTTCAACTCTGGCTATGCAATAGAATCACTTAGAGAGCTTTCTTAAAATGCAGATTCCTGTCCCCAGCCTCAGAGATTCCCTGTTTCCCTACGCTGAATCAGTGTGTGTGGTTTTAGAAACCCACAGGCTACTCTCCATTGAGACTCAGATGATTTTTGAGGCCCTCCACCATCTCATATGCCTGGCTTTATTACAAAACCCAAGGAAAAGATACTCAAACTAGAAAACGTTCATTTTCTAGTATTTGTTTTCACGTGCTGGTTGTCACAGGCATGTTCTGGATGCCCTCAGCTCACCTATCCCTCAAGGGAGCAGGCCAGCCCTTCTGAGCAGCCAGACCTACACCTTGAGCTTCAGACCAGGGGGCTGGCATCCCAGGAGCGGCCTTGTCCGAACATGGCAATGAGACCTGGGAGATTCCTTGGCTTGATGAGGGGGTAAGATGACTGCTGTGAAATGTTGAACTACACCTACCAGACGGGGATGGGGGCATCGGGGAGAAAGGTCGATGAGGGTGAAGGTAAACTCTGGTTTAATCTTGGGCCAAGAAGCTTTTTTTTTTTTTTTTAAGATTTTATTTATTTATTTGACAGAGAGAGACACAGCGAGAGAGGGAACACAAGCAGGGGGAGTGGGAGAGGGAGAAGCAGGCTTCCCGCGGAGCAGGGAGCCCGATGCGGGGCTCGATCCCAGGACCCTGGGATCATGACCTGAGCCGAAGGCAGACGCTTAATGACTGAGCCACTCAGGCGCTCCCAAGAAGCTTATTTTTAACCCAAGAATAAATTGAGCTACAATCTAAGGTGAGGAGAAAGCCAGGAGAGTGTAGCTACGATGGCTTAATTAACACTGCTCCTTCTCTCTGCCTTTCTGTTGCTGCAGTTGGACACCCTGATTATAGTTTCAAACAAAGGACAGCTCCCAGCATCTCTGCCTGGTCCTAAGCTCACCCTTCCTTGAGGATACCTGCTCCTTCATCTGCATGGATCAGAGATGGATCCTAGCAGCCGTGTTTATTCAGTCCCCACAAGCTGTGGGCACGCCCCAGCCTTGTCCAGTGTAACTCCCATCATTCAGAATCTGAGATTGATAGGTCTTTTGAACAGAGAAAAATGTAAACTTGGGAACTGTCAGTAGCCATATTCTTCTGTGTGGACCGTGAAAGAGAGAAATGAGTCTGCATAAGGAAGAATGTAGTTAAGTATAGAAGAATCAAAAAGAGGCAAGATGGAGACTGAAGACATTCTGGATTTCGTACGGAGTTCAGTTCCCCCTGTTCATGTGTCCTATTACCCCTTCTGCATCCTTACCTTTTAGTTTATAATTAATGCCCTTTTGGTTAAGGTAGCTGGAACCGGCTTCTGCTACTTATACAGGTGGCCCTTGAACACCATGGGTTTGAACTGCATAGATCCACCTAACTCAGATTGTTTTGCTAAATACAGTACAGCACTGTAAATGTATTTTCTCTTCCTTAGGATTTTCTTAATAACATTTTCTTTTCTCTAGCTTACTTTATTATAAGGATACAGTATAGAATACATATAATACCCAAAATATGTAGTAGTCAACTGTTTATGTTATCAGTAAGCTATTACTCAACAGTAGGCTACTAGCATTTGGGGGAGTCAAAAGTAATATGTGAATTTTTAATTGTATGGGGAGCCAGCACCCCAACCCCCGTGTTGTTCAAGAGTCAACTGTAATCAAAAAAGCTCTAACAAGTATGGCTACCATGTATGAATCATTATATTTTTCGTGTTCAAACCAGTGACAGACCAGTGCTTTCCCAGTGAAGAAGGCAAAACACATGTGGAAGAAAGCAACCAGGGGCAGGGGGTCTGGGTTTACATCTTCCTCTTAGAATCCCACAACTACACCTAATCATGGACTATTGACATTAGTTCTTAAAGGTAACTCATTTCCACTGCCCAATATCATAACTAGATGATATTGGGAAGAGTTTTTAATCCCTGTGGATTTAACTATAAAATGGCCATAAAGATTCTGTGAAGGGGCAGGAGCTGAACCATTCACTCTCTTGAGGTTTCTTCCAACATTAAAACCTCTGCGTCTATGGTACTTGATATTATCAAAAGGAGTTTCCCTTGGAATTATTCTTGAAGCCACATTCTGTACATCAAATGGTCAGGAGAGCTCACCATAAGAAGTCATACCAGGTGCTCATGTGAATGACAGGTAAAACTGAACACTTTAAAATTTAAATGTAATGGGCGCCTGGGTGGCTCTGTTGGTTGAGCGTCTGCCTTTGGCTTGGGTCATGGTCCTGGGGTCCTGGGACTGGGTCCCGCATCGGGCTCCCTGATCAGCAGGGGGTCTGCTTCTCCCTCTCCCCTCCCATTTGCTTGTGATCTCTCTCTCTCTCAAATAAATAAATTAAATATTAAAACAATTTTTAATGTAAAAAATGCCAATTTTGCCTAACTTTCCATAAGACATTTTGGCTTTGCTTAAAAGCAAATAACCTTAGAACTGAACATATTCAACTCCCCTATTTATCTGAACAAAATTTAGCACTTATTATTGAGAGGTAATGAGGATACACATCAGCATATCGTGGTTTGATTGGTACTGGATGGGGGGTGTGTTCAAGGACAACGTGGGAGTGATGAGCAGATCTAGGAAAGAGGCAGGCAGGGTGTGACAGAAGGTGTCATGGAAAAAGCGATGAGTTCAGCCAAGGGAACAAAGCCAGGTGGGGTGGACCATGGTGAGAAGGAAGAACAGGGCTTTTTTGGCAGTGGGACAGCATACCCAAAACATGGGGTTGAGAACCAGTGTCCAATGCTCAGAGACCTACAGTCCTGTGGCAAAGTAAAGACCACTCTTTCCAAAGGTATTCGTGCATTGAGGCTGATTCCAGAGGGAATGAGGGAGGTAAAAGTGAACTTTTAATATCACTGTGGGAACTCCAGTATCTAAAAATCAGTCACAAAAGACAATAAAGGGATCCAATACAGATTGGAGTGATGGGATGCCAGAGAAGTAGATATATCATAAAGGGAGTAGAGACATCTTGCCTGGGCCAGTGGGCTGATGAAAAGAGTAAGTAATAACAAGTAGCATTTATTGAGTGATTGTTAAATGCCAGGTGCTTCATGCTTTGCACACACTGACTCACTTTGCACATCACACTCTGTGATGTAGGTTCTATTATTACCCTGTTTCAGGAGGCTGTCTCCCTCCCTCGCCTAGTCCCCTTTCCTGCACTTATCACTAATGCACAAGGTGTTTTATTTATTTAATATTATTTTGTATTTGTGTCTCGCTTTCTGATAGAATGGACTCTCTTTAAGGGCAGGGACTTTTGTTTGTTTTGTTGACTGCTGTATGTATACCCAGAACTTAGAAAACACAGTAGGAGCTCAATAAATATTGGGGAACAAAGAATGACAGAAAATGAGGTACAGAATGGTTAATAACTTGCCCCAACTAAACAGTCAGGCAGTGGCGGGACCAGGGAGCAATGGTGTGAACCAGCTAAGGGGGTTTTTAGTGAGGCCGTGGCTCACAAGGAGGCATAACAGAATTGAAGGTGGAGGGACTGGCGCATCAGCCTGGTAAGAACAGGCTTAAGAATTCATCGATTCATTTATTTATTGAGTTAGCTTTTCAGCAAATATTTACTGACTACCTACCATGTAGCAGGCATTGTTCCGAGCCCTGGGAAACAATGGTGGACAAGGGCCAAAAGGGTTCCCCATTCAGAGGAGGGGAGACAGACAATAGAAAAGGAAACAAGTGAATACACAGAAAAATTTCAGGGATGATAAAGTCTGGGATGGTAATAGGACAGGGTGATGTGATGAAGAGTAGCTAGGGGAGGGGGAATCCCATCATTAGATGGGGTCTTTGGAGAGGGCCTCTTTGAGGGGATGTATGAGCAGAATCCTGCAGCAGGAAGCTCTGGGAGAAGATAATGCTTAGAACAAAGATGATGGGGGGTGGGGGACGCAGACGTTGGGGGAGGGACGGGGGTGGGGTTTGGAGAGTGGGACGGAACCCAGAAAGTGTCCATGGAGATGGCAGCTCTGTACAGGAGGCTGAGAGTTCACAGCCAGGAGAAAGGCCTGTAGGGCAAAGTCTGGCTAGGACCAGAGCCAAGCGGTTAAACAGTTGTCCAGAAAAGCATATCTGGTCTTAAACCAGGAACTAAACCCAAAAGGACCCTGATTTAGGTTACCAGCTGAGAGGCAGAAGCAGAAGGTACTATATAGAATGATAGGAGTGTGGGCAAGGTGGACAGACTCCATATTACAAGTGAATTTGGTCAGCTCAAGCCTGCAAGGGACTTACACCGAACTGCAGAGTGTCCCCCACAATTCATGCACACCCTGTATGTCTGCCTAGAGCTGAGGAGCCACTGGAGGTGGGAGTGGCCTCAGGGAACATCTAATACACATGATATTTAGCTGGCTCGTGGACCAGGCCAGTGATCCCCAACCTGAGCGAAACAGAAGACTCAGTTGGAGTGTTGGTAAAAAATTCAGATGACTGGGCCTCATCCCCCATAATTCCTATTTATTATGTTGGGAGTGGACCAAGTATCTGCATCTGTGATGCAAATGGTCTCCAGACAGGGCCCACCTGGAGAAATGTGCAAGAGAATCCACTCATGGGCTTTAGGGAATCCATGAAACCTCTGAAGTTGAATGAATGCACCTGTACATTTTTTTTTTTGGCGGGGGTTGGGGGGGAGAGGGTCCATATCATCACAAGAGTCTCAAAAACTCAAGAACAACTGATCTAGTCCTGCCCCATGTCTTATAGAGTAGAAAACAGAGTCCCACAAATGTGATGACTTGCCTGATCCACAAAACTGGAAAACAGCAGAGGTGGGCTGTCACTCCAGACTTTTCGCCTGCCCCTCACTCTCTTCTCCACACCCTGCTGACTGTAGGGGCGAGAGAGAAGGGGGAAGGGGATTAAGCACTCAGGAGCAAAGTCGTCACAGGATTGCTCGCCCCATTTTGGCCCCAGGTGGGATAGATCTGCAGAGTGGAGGTTTGCAATGATGATGCCTTAACAAAGGGCCCAGGCATTCACCTGGGACGCCATCCCAGGCCCTGATACCTGTGGATTCTTCTCTCCATTAGGACCTGAAGCCAGGACAGAGGGTGCATGGGCCAGGTTGTTGGATGCATGGTGGTAACGGAGTGACGTTCTTGTGAAAAATCTGCCTTCCTCTACCTGAGCAGGTGGGCGGTTCCAGCCTTCCCAGCCTGCGCTCACTTTTCTATCCACCTCTTCCCTCAGGCAAGTCTGGATCATGGCCCCACCTTTGTTAGTATGTTCCTCCCAATCCGGATTCTATGAGACTAACCCCGGCTAGCCTCCTCAAATTTGGTATGTGTCCTGCCCTCCAGTTTTGGCCCAGATCCTTCAGCCTCTGGCCGCAGCCTGAGCTCCCAGATTCGCCAGCCTTGCTCACTTTCCTCTTCCGAACTAACAACACCCCATCTTGGCCTTTTGCCTCTTCACTCCCTATTCTGTCCCGGGGACAAGGCCCCTCCAGTCCTGGCCCCACCTGGTCACCCCGTCCTCCCCCAGCCCACCTGGCCTGCACAACCTGCTCTTCAAGGGCTGAACTTCTTCGGAGTCCGACCCCTCCTTCTGCAAGGCAGCCACCTAAGAAAGTCAGTGTAACCCCCTTTCTCAGCCTTCATCTGCGAGGGTGCAACAGCTGGCTCAGGAGCTGGCTGGTAGACCACGGGGAGACCCTCAGTCCCGATCAACAACCGTGCCTTCCCACTCAGTCCAGGTTCTCTCAGTCTCCCCTCCCCCCGCCCCCCCCAACCCCCGCTCTGCTTGTCAAGTCCCTTTCTCTCCTGTTCCTTTCTTTTTCTTTTTTAAATTCTTTTTCTTTTTATCCTTCCCCCATGCTTTAGGCCTCTCTTGGCCCTCGCAGTCCTCACTTTGCCTGAGAGCAGTACTCAGGAATAAAAAGGTGCCCGAGCCCTTCGTGTTGACTCATGCCACCTTTGTTTTGGTGCCAGATTTGTTCTGGAGGCAGCTCTCCGGGAAAGCCGGCCAGTCGGAGCAGTCCCGCTGAGCATGCTGCAGGCAGAGGAAAGAAGACTGCTCGGGAACGTTCCCAACAGCCTCCTCAAATCTGTGGGTGCTGGCTTTCGCCTCCCCCCTCCCTTGCCTCTCACAGACAACGAGACAAGCTCAGGGCTCAGGAGACTGGCCCCAGGTCTGGCATTAAGTCGGGGCCGAGGGGGAAGTGAACACGGAGCCGTCAGACTGGAAACTGTCCAGACAGCTGCGTGGAGCAGGATCACAGCCCGCTGCCTCGCAAAGCCTGCCCCCACTCGGTCACGCTGCGGACCCTCGACAGTTACTGGAAAGTTGTCTTAGACGTCCCTGTTAGTTCTTTGTCCTGAGAAGGAGTTGCACGGTGCATGTCTTGGGGAAGATTAATCATTTTCTTCCTTGCCTATGACTGAGGCTGTTTCTCACGTCCGTACCCTGGTTTCGCTTGTCTCAAGGATTTCATCCGAAGGGCGGGACGTTCCCCCTGCCTCCCCCCACCCCAACGGGAGCCTGCAATCAGGACCAATGAAAGCGAAGTACCTCACCCACCCAGTGACTAAGAACTCCGAGTATTTAAGAGATTCAGGAATGGGCTGAGAACTGCTTTTGCTTTTTCCCCAGACGGGCACACTCTCGCCTGACTCAGGCCCTCACGGAGCTGCAGAGGGAAGAGGGAAAGCCTCCTAGACTCTCTGCCGCCATGTGCTACGGCAAATGTGCGCGATGCATCGGACATTCTCTGGTGTGGCTGGCCATCCTCTGCATTGTGGCCAATATTTTGCTTTACTTTCCCAATGGGGAAACAAAATATGCCTCTGAAAACCATCTCAGCCGCTTCGTGTGGTTCTTCTCTGGCATCGTAGGAGGGGGCTTGCTGGTAAGTTGTTCAGAATTATTAGAAGCTTAAACAATTCTCTTCTGTTAATGAGGTGTTTTCATGGAAAGGTTTCTACGATGCCTGCTTTCCAATCCAGTTATTTTTGTTTGTTCTTCTTTGGAAAGCAGATCACACAAAAGATAGGTCTGGTGTATTAATTTTGTTAGACGTTTTACAAAATCCTCTTTCAGCTAACCGTGGACTACCTTTTTGCTATGTTCTCTTACTTTACAGCTAGAAAACAGTAGCTTTTAAATCAGATCTGAGAGACTATAGAGTTTCTAGTACTGGAGGGGTTGGGCATATAACATTTGCTCTGGGGAGCTGGGAGGACGCCGCTGGTTCTCTGTCTAAATCAACAGAGTTTTGGATCCAAATTCTGCTGTTTATTCTCAGGCATCTGTGACAGAAAAAAAAATCATGAATTATGAGTGTATTGCTATTTAGAAAGAACTATAAATTTTCTCCTTTATGTAATCCTGGGTGTGGTGTCTAGGAAAAACCCTTCAGTTAACAGCAGATCAGGGTCTGAAGCTAACAGTGGAATGTGTTGTTTTTTCCAAGGTTTGTTTTTAATTGAAGTGAGAGGAATTTGCCTGCCAACCTGGGAGCTGAAAGTATTAGCTTCAACCACAGCATGGAAAGAATGTGGACGAACTTGAGTTTGCCACTTTAAAGGCTGGGATTGAGAATTCTAAAAAGACATTTTATGGAATTGCTAGTACTACACAGAATATTTTTCTTAGTCAAGAAAAGACGTTACAACATTTAAATTTAATACATTATTATGAAGCATTATTATCATGTTGGCATAATCATTTGTCCTTCATATAACATCGCACGTGTTTAGGCTTCTTTTGATCTCAAACTCAGAGTATTTCATACTTACCTTATTTATAGAGCTTTATTGTGAGGCGACAACCATACAATCGTATCATCAAAGAAGCAGTTCATATTTATTGTATGGTGTCTTCATCTCTCCCATTTATGAAAAATTTCAGTTATTCTCTGAAAGACTGTTAGTATGGTGTATGTTTTACAAGGGGGAAAAATCAGATTTAAAGACTGGGCTTAAGAGTTTCAAAACAGGGCTTAAGAGTTTCAAAGCAGAGCTCCCTCTGGGACTGTGCTAGGAACTCTTGTGGAAAAAAACATTTTTATAGGTTACTCTTTGAGCCCTCTCATCCTGCACGCTCACCCCAAAGACTGCTTTGACACATTACACGCAAACGAGCAGGTACTCCACTTAGAAGGATCTTGTTCTCATAGTTTTACATTCTTTGAGATACTTGGGCAAGCGAACTCAAAGCCATCCACCACTGTCAGAAAAAATATATTCCACCAAAAGATGCTTAGCCTGACCCTTATGGCAGGCTTTGATTTGGGGGAAAGGCGGTGACTTTTATTTGCCTGTTTTCGAACCAGATGTTCCTGCCGGCATTTGTGTTTATGGGGCTGGAAGAGGACGACTGCTGCGGCTGCTGTGGCCACGAAAACTGCGGCAAGAGATGTGCGGTAGGTGCTCCAGCTCCGGCAGGTGGAAACGGTCCCTGGGAGGCGGCCGGGGCCACGCAGGCTCACTTCCGCTCTTTCTCCTCTCGCCAGATGCTTTCTTCTGCGCTGGCTGCTCTGATCGGAATCGCCGGATCTGGCTACTGCGTCATCGTGGCAGCCCTGGGCTTGGCGGAAGGACCACGATGTCTTGATACTTTTGGCCACTGGAACTACACCTTTGCCAACACCGAGGGACAGTGAGTAATTGTTTCCCGTCGGGCCACACATTCTCATCCACCGCATGGTATAGTGGCAAGCCCGTCAGGTTGGAACGGCAGCAGCGATCCGTGTGTCCGTCCGCTCGGCCAGGTTTTTTTTTTTGCACCAGGCGGTTGTGTCAGCACTTGGATCTCTGACCTGGAGAAGCTCTCTGTACTTTTCGGTGGATTCTCTGATTCAGCCCTCATGATACCCTATGAGTACCACCATTGCTCCCATTTTACAGATGAGGAAGAGGAGGCACAGAGAGTTGAAGGAACTTATTCAAAGTCACATGGCTAGGAAGGATATGGACAGTCAGGATGCGAACCCAGGCAGCCTGTTGTAGAGCTTGTGCTCATACAGTGTGTCCACTATACCAGAGCGATTAGCTGATTTTACTATTTTGTAAGAGAATATTATGGAATCCTTACATAATGTGGATGGAAAGCATATGAATTTAACCAAAGCCCAGGGTAGATCATACTACTCCCATATACACACTCACATATAAACATAATAACTACGTACAACAAACCCGTTATTTAAAGTGATCAGCCTATATAAGACAGGTCTGATACACAACTTTAACATCAGGATAATTTAAGGTCTTTTATTTTATGTTGATACTTATTTCTTATCCATTATCGAGAAACGATCAGAAATAGCTGATAGAAACTGATGTACGTGATGACGAATGACATCCTTCTTTGAATTTTGAAAAGCTTAGTTATGAGATTCATGAGTGAAAATAATATGAATAATGAATTTCAGTTGCCTTTACATTATCAAGACTGTTTGTCCCCCATGAATAGTGAGTTCATAAACCATGCGCATGGAATTACATGGACCTGGATTCCATCCCAGCTCTGCATTTCTCCCTCAGCAACCAGGAAAAAGTAGACTGAGCTCAGTGCTTCTCAGTTACTTCATCTGTAAAATAAAACCAGGGGCAGTTGTCAGGAGGATTAATGAGATAATAAATGTAAAGTATTTGTCACAGAAGCTGATGCACTCTGAGCATGGCCTCTGCTGGCTGTTAATACTATCTCGTAACTTACAATGAATACAGCCAAGGTAGCCTCTGAAGGAGGGGTTTGAAATTTCAGTGGTCAAAATGGTTATTGATCGTGATTCAACTGTTTGGAACATACTGAATGTACTAGGAGAGATTGGTTATTCATGTATTCACAGACATACAAAACCCACCTCTAAAAAAGATCATGATGAATGCAGCTGGAATGCAAGGAGAAGGGCGAGTATCACTAAAACATTTTTACAGCTGTTTGAGTGTATGTCCCTCCCCTGACCCACCCCAGCTTCTGTAAGAAAACTTTTACTTCTGTATCATTCCTCACTTCAACCTGTCCAAGGATTTCAGTATGGGAAATAACTAATGGTCACAAGCCAATGATTAATTGCTCAATGGACAAGTGGGGCCAAAGAATTTTTTTTACATTGTGTCCTAAAATTACAAATTCTTTTCCCCACTGATAGGCAGAAAGACAAGGTCATAAGGACAGAGTTCTTTTTTTTTTTTTTTAATCAACAAATTGAATTTCTGATTGGCTCAATGACCATTCAAAATTAGGTCTCTAATTCCAAGCCCCGTTGTTCTGCTGTTTCAGGAAAAACTGATAAGAAAAGAGTTATACCAGACCTCTTTGTGGAATTAAGTCAATTGTAGATTTTCCCACATGATTGACTCCTTTCATTAAGGATCCAAATGCTTTGTGAGGTAGCAAAGGCTGAGATTCTAAGAGAGTAATCAGAGAGAGAAATTTTTCAGACTGTAAGAATACTCAGGTATCTAGAAAATCTCCTAAGTCACGTATATATGTGTATGACTTGTATGTGTGTGCCCGTGTGTATGTGTGTATACGTGACTTCAGCATGGTTTGCTAACGTGACTTCAGATTATTTATCATTCAATTAATTTTAAAAGTGTTGTGTACCTACTATGTGCCAGATACTGGTCTAGGGGTTATATATACAATGATGAAAGGTCTGGTTCCTATCTTCATGGAGCTCAGACTTGTGGGATAGTTACATAAGCAGGTATTCTCCTGGCCTAGCTTAGTGCCCTTCCTCACACTTGGTTAACCTGAGCAGTATACTTGTTGCATTGCGATTGCATCTTGTCTCCTCCCTTGGAGGCTCTGCTCTTCCAGGGCAAAGCCCATGCCATGTTCACCATTATATCCCCAGCCTGGGCTTGATGTCTAACTCACACTGACTGCCCGATAATCTTTGCTGAATTTTATGTTTGTCCTTGCAACACGACCTGGGCTAAATTCCTCACTTTGTGAAATGACTAGGACTAGAACAATTTGATACAGGTCAATGAATTAATTCCTTTCTTTTTTTCTGAATGAAAAAGCACCACACAGAAAGTAGCTTATGAGACATCCCATTAGGTGTGGTCAGGTGTCAGAAGTTTCTTTTTTTTATCCACAGGTACCTTCTGGATACCTCCACATGGTCCCAGTGCCTTGAACCCAAGCATGTTGTAGAATGGAATGTCTCTCTGTTTTCTATCCTCTTGGCCCTCGGTGGAATTGAATTCATCTTGTGTCTCATTCAAGTAATAAATGGAATGATGGGAGGAATATGTGGCTATTGCTGTTCGCGCCAACAGGTAAGAACCTGTGTGAAAATGTCACCGCTTGGCCCTGGGGTATTCAATGACTATAATACACTGTTGTTTTCATCATAGAGAAAAAAAGGGCAAAATTAAACACTGCTCAACCTACCAGGATTTGTTCCTATACCCTCTTTGTGGCAAAGCATGTGCAGCATTCAGTTTTGCTCTCGGTAGTAAGCTTCCTTGAGTGTCATAGTCCCTGGGTTATCTTGTTTTTTTGTAGTTGGCTCTGTGTATATAAGGAAAATGCTGTCCATAGACAAAGTGTCCCTTCAAGAGCAAACTCACTGCCCCTTTCACTGGCCCTGCTCTGGCCAAAGAGACACGACTTTGTTTGCTCTCATGTTCCCAACTAGTGTACACAAATAGTAGCCAACGTTCATTGCACTAGGCACTGAGCTACACTGACATTTCAGATGAGACTATGAGTCAGGGATTAAGCAATATGTCTAAGATCACCTAGTCAGGAACTAGCAGGCTTCCAGCCCTGGGTCATCTTATGCCACAGCTCCTGCTCTCAACCTGTACACAATACTTGCTGTTCTGTTGCATTTTTTTACAATTCCTTCCTAAAAAGGAGTCCCCAAAATACCCAACAGCTAAGCACAGAGAATCGCTGGTAACCTTTGAATAGCAGCTTGTGAAAAGGCTTTCACGGTGAAAGAAAACCAGGAAGCACTTGTTTCCTGGAGATATGATTTCAGAGAGAGGTATGCATTTGTTAGTAGCAGGGAAAGTTCTTGTTTCTATATCCTCCTAGAAAAAAAACCCATGTATTAATGAATTGATGGAAATCCAGCTTTGGTCCAATTTTGGAGGGTTTGTTTTATGCATTATTCTGTAAAACAGGATTAGGTAAACAGAAACTTAATTTCTGTTTACCTAATCATTTGCTCGTTTGGTTCAATCAAGGTCTCTTTCTTTTAAAATATGACAAAACCTAATGAAAACTGAAAGCCCACTGCTACCATGAAAAACCTTGCTGTAAATAAATGGAAACTTTCTAAAATTTTTGAGGGGAAGTTAAAATAAAAATCTAGTTTCCCTTATCAGGCAAGTACAGCAAGATTAATAATTTCCTTTGGGAGCCTGCCAAATTTCCAAGAAAATAACACAGTGGAAAACTTTCAATGTGGACTTGTTTCCAGGCAGTATGGTTGGGGAGAGACAGAGAAGAATCCTCTCTGAATTACTCTAATGTAACCTATCTTTAGCCTTGAATTTCATACAAGGCAGAGTTTAAATTAGGTGAGGCCCTGCTGGACATCAGCCCTTGTGCATTTGGGGAAGAGGCATAGTGGTTTGGAAGAGTGACTCTCCTCCCTGAGCGTGGGAGGGGGGGATGGGGTGGAGGGGAAATAGTCCCACAGGGTTTCCCATCTGAGTCACAGTAGGGATGGCTTCTTCCCAGACACGCCAGTGCAGATCTGCTACCTTTATTCCTCAGACAAAAGACACTTTCAAAGGGCAAGGTTTTTAGTGTAGATGAGTCAAGTCTGTAACTTGGTAGCATTGAATTGGGAAAGTTACCATGGCATTATCTCTAAAATCCTTAAGATTGAAAACCTACCCCAAACACATTCAGAGCAAACCCAACACTGGTAAGCTGCGTTTTCATGGCCCTTTCCTGCAGCTTTTCCTCAGAGAGGACAATGGCTGTCCGTTTGTTTAGGAAACATTTCATGAGCATTGTCTGAGCTCTCAGCTGAAGTTGACATCAGCCTGCTTTAGGTCTGCTTCAAACAGGAATTTTTAGGACGAAAATGGCATCGTTGTTTGTTTAGCCTGATTGTAACCTAATGCCGATCTCATTTTCTTTACAGCGATATGACTGCTAAAAGAACCACCCCAAGACAGAACCACAACCTTCCTCTATTTCATTGTAATTTATATATTTGACTTGTATTAATTTGTAAAACTTTGTACCACTGTATCATACTCTACATATTCTACTTTTATAAATGTGTATGAAGACTGGCATCTTCACGTGATGTCAGTGTTTGAGCATAACAAACAAACGTTTTTTTTAGGACTGAGAAAATAAATGAGGTAATTTATCGACTGAATGACGGCTGGTCCTCAGCGTAGCTGAGATAAACCCTGGCCTGAGTAATGTTTTTGAGAAGCATTATAAGGATAAATATTGCATTCCCATTTCTATTATATGTGCATGGGTTTATTACATGGAAGATGTCTAGTTGCTTTTTTTTTTTTAAGACCATGAAGGAAAAAAGTCTAACAACTTGAAAAGATGTGTTTTTTTCACTGTTTATATGGTGTTTCCCATTCATATGCCTGCACATCTCTGACAAGAGGCCTTTATGAACTGTTCCGAGTTTTGTGAGAGGCAGATACTTGCGCGGAGCAGGAGGGCTGGTTGAGAGTGCCCTGAGCTAAAGGAAGGAGTCAATACAAACAATGCTTCCAGGAGTCCTCCCGAATCCTAACTTTCTCTAACACGTGGAAAACTTTTTGTCCTTCAAAGACAAGCGCTAAGGATCATGCATTTAAAAAGAAAAAGGCCTGGATACTTGGGCAAGAAAAAGATGGGAAACGGAATAAAGCAGTTTATCAACATCATGGGAAAATGGGGGAGGGGGAGGAAGGGCAGGAGGACTGTGAGGAAATAAACCCAAAACTTGGTGGTTGAAATCCAACAAAATAAAGTATCCACTACCATGTTTTTTCTTGTTTAATTTCATTGTCCTTTATTTAAAGTTCCTCCTTTTTTCTCCCTATTTCCGCCTTGCCCCCCCCCCCCCCCCCCAGCCTGCAGGTTGTGCAGCCGCTGTTGTTCAGGGCTTTGTGGCTTCTGGGTTTTTTATCCCACTTTCTCTGCCTCATCCTCGCCCTCCTCTTCTACCTTTCTTGCTATCTGTGCATTGTTGTTGCTCTGCATCCGTTGGGGTTGAGTTCATTACACCACTTAGGTAACTTTCCTTTCTACTGGATGCTCCAGGCATCAGGCTCCTGTGGAGGGTCACAGATATTTTCTCCCTTGATATTTTATATCTACTGTAGAGAGTTAGGCTCTTTTAAGAGACAGGATTCCCTGATCTGTTAGGAATTGTCTTCAGAAGTGTTCTGCTTTTGGTGTTTATTGGCCTAGGCAATCGACACAGGAATAAAGAAGCTTCTTGGGCTGGTGGACAGCAGGGCCCCTCCTGTGTGCCAGGTGCCCTGCAGTGGCCTCCCCGCCCAAGGGTTCGAATCTTCGTTGTGCCTCTGTCTCCCTATGGCAGTCTGATGAAGACTGCGGACCCCTTGGAAGAATACTGTTTAAAAGTGTACAAAATAGGGCGCCTGGGTGGCTCAGTTGGTTAAGCGACTGCCTTCAGCTCAGGTCATGATCCTGGAGTCCCGGGATCGAGTCCCACATCAGGCTCCCTGCTCGGCGGGGAGTCTGCTTCTCCCTCTGACCCTCCCCTCCTCATGCTCTCTCTCTCTCATTCTCTCTCTCTCAAATAAATAAATAAAATCTTAAAAAAAAAAAAAAAAAAAAGTGTACAAAATAGAGGTGCCTGTTTGGCTCAGTCGGTAGAGCATGCGACACTTGATCTCAAGGTAAGCCCCACGCTGGGTGTGTAGCCTACTTTAAAAAAAAGTCCACAAAGTAAAGGTACAATGTTTTATCAAATTGTGATATTTTATCAAAATATTTTTGAAAATTATACAGTTACCTTGACAGCCAGCTCCATCACTCCAACATCTGTAGACAGGAAAACAGAGATCGCATGTGTTCCAGCAATGGTCTAATGAGTGGGTCTACAAACAACTGTGCTTTTGAAACAGGATTCCCATTGAAATGATATTTTGAGAAACCTGCAACAATTTGAATGTGATACAAAAATAATATGTGATTTTGTATTGTTCCTCAAAGCGTGATCACTACTGTGAATTGTTGCATGTGGTCATAACAGAGGAAATAGTAAGTTTTCATTACAGGTTAGTAAAAACATTGATGTTTTTTTCTCACCAGAGTTTAACAGCCCCCCCTCCCAGATATCTATCCATGGGCCTCTTGGGAATTCTTGGGCACAAGATTAAGAACCCCTGAAATAGAAAATCCAAAGAAGAGGTATAATGATCAGTAATAAGCAACTTCCCCCCTAAATCTATCCCTCTATCCTCAAAGGCAACAGCAATAATAATGATTAATCATGATAGTAGTAATAGCAACCTTTTGTTGGGGTTCCTTCGATGTATCAGTTACTGTAGTTAGTTTCTACACATTTATTTCACTGAAATCTCTCAGCAGCCCTAGGACGTGGTGTTTGTCTCGACTGTATAGAGTTAAAGCTCAGAGAGGTTGAGTAATATGCCCTAGGCCCTATCTTTAACAAGTGGGAAAACTACGATATGAATCTAGGTCAGTTAACATGAAAACCCACACTTTTCCGGCTCCTTTCTTTGGCCCCCTGGACCTCTTCTGCTACCCCTGCCCGCCCAGGTCCTGGAGTCTTGTCTCCTCCAACACTGACTCAGCCTTCCCACCCACCTGAGGGAGCCTTGGACAGGCCCCTGGGACCCTCGGTCGTCCCATCCCACGACTGAAATTTGAGTGACTCAAAGCTTCCCCTAGTTTGTAAATTCTTTAATTGTAGACATCGCCATCGTCCAGAGGAAATAGCTGAAACAAATTACCTTCTATCCTAGCTTACTTATATTTATAGCCCACATTCTGGGTCTATAATATTCCAAACCCTTCAATTTGACTGGAAATTCCCTCAGAGATTGTACTGAAACAGCTTATTATCACCTGGCAACATAAAAACAATAAGATTACTGTAGACTCTGAGTCACCTGAATAGCACACATGGCCTGAAGTTTAGCTAGTTCCCTCTGAGTATGCATTTGTCATAGTTACCAAATTTACAAATAACTAGCTAAATACAGGGAACCTCTCGAATTAAAATCTAAGGACATTGATAGAGTGTGACCTTCACTACAATTTGTTTCTGGTACGTGTGTGAGATCTTTTTGACTTTGTTTCCTTTGACGCTTACCCGCAGTGGGAACAGGTATGGGATTTGATGCAACTTTTCAGAAAAGCAACTATCTATAAGGTCTGTATATCCTTTTCAGCCCCGTGTGTGTGTGTGTGTGTGTGTGTGTGTGTGTGTGTGTGTTTAAAACTTTGCAAAGTGCTAAAGACAGCGGAGAACTTGCGTGCTCTGAGCACTGTGGAGGAAGGATTTAGTTATAAAGGTTCCTGCTTCCACAGGATCATTCCAGGATTTCTGTGCCAGGGTGGTGACTTCCCACACCATAATGGCACTGGGGGCAAGTCCATCTATGGGGACAAAGTTGATGATGAGGATTTCATCCTGAAGCACACGGGTCCTGGCATCTTGTCCGTGACAAATGCTGGACCCAACACAAACAGTTCCCAGTTTCTCATCTGCACGGCCAAGACGGAGTGGTTGGCTGGTTGGCATGTGGTCTTTGGCAAGGTGAAAGAGGGCATGAATACTGTGGAAGCGTGGATGGGTTTGTGTCCAGGAATGGCATAACCAGCAAGAAGATCACCATGGCTGACTGTGGACAAATCTAATACATTTGACTTGTGTGTTATCTTAACTACCAGACCATTCCTTCTGTAGCTCAGGAGAGCACCGCTTCACCCCCATCTGCTCGAGATAGCCTATAATCTTTGTGCTCTTGCTGCAGGTCTGTGGTTCCATATTTTCCTTATTCCCCTCCAAGAGCTGGATTGCAGAGTTAAGTTCGTGATTATAAAGTAAAAACTAAACAAACAAACAAACAAAAAAAGGACGTTCAGTTTCCAGGAATAATTTTGGGAGTGGTGTTTATACCAAGAAAAATAACAAAAGCCTCAATGTCCAACAAGGAACTGGTTTGATAAAATGTCAGCACAATAAAATGTTATTTATATTTATAATACATATGCACTAAGGAATAATATTGGTCAGATTCTGAGTGATTTTTGTCTGGATTCATTTTGCCTATCTCTACGTACTGAAGTTTCTGCAGTAAACACATATTACTTTTGAGAAAAGAAAGCTTCATTCCTAAATTCATTCAGGGAGTGGTCCACAGTCTTTGAAGGAAAATCCCCAAGTGTAGGAGAAAATCATTGTGTCTGTGGGTGGACAGAGGGGTCATTCTGCAGTGAACACTGGAGAATAATTGTGCAGGCAATTAACCAAAGGCATGGGCCAGGTGAGGCAGGCAGTAACCATGGGCTAAAAATATGATAGGGAGGCCATAATTCTCACTCAGTGTTTGGGAAATATAAGTACATGGTGTCCACTTGGTCTAGCTACCAAATAAGATTTTTACAAATATCAACTACATATCTGTTTTTCCATTCTTAAAAATGAAAGTGATGAAATGCTTTTACTTTAAGCATTGGCCTTTTATCAGGATTTTTGTAGGCACAGCTTGAATTTTCCTCATTTTAGTTTTCTGAGATGAGGGTTAACAATGGCTTTATAGGACATGGTCTGGCCTGGTTTGTGGAAATGATTCAATGCATCTCACGTAGAGAAATTGTCACCCACCCTAGGCTAGTACAACTGGTTCTTCCTCTCAACACAAAGTATTTTGTGTGTTTGTTCATCTTTGTCAATGTAGATGCTTTTAAAAATTATTGCAGCTAAAGAAGCCTGTTCGACCTTTCTGAAGCTGGATTTTTTGTTAATTCCTGGAATTAATTAAATAATCAGTTCTCTTCCTTTCACGAGCACACACACACACACACACACACACACACCCCACATATAACCACATTTTCCTACCCTACAGCAGTTAAAAAAACAAACTATGACTACATGAGACAACATGGGTGAATCTTACAAATAAGGAGAACGAAAGCCATTAAGACTGCCCCCCCCATTTTGATGACACAATTCTGTATGTACTCTCAACTAATGTAGCTCAGCCCTTAAAGACAGAGGGGTGGCGAGTCCCCTTATGCGACATTTCACACACTAGTTTTTATAGGAACAACACTATCATTCCCCCAGAGGGGCTGTTTCAAGCTGTCTATAGCCACAAGTTGCATCCTGCAAGTGCAAGGCTCTGTGTCAAACATTTCACTTGCTAATTCTCACCACACCCATCTCTGTTCCGTGCGTATAAATATTATTAATTTATACCCAGGGCTCAGGGCCAATTGCAATGGCCGCTGGCATCTCAGATGGACACCATACCTACGAGGTTTGAAAACAAACCAAGGTAGCCAGGTTGGGATCTCACGAAATGCCTAACTCTGTATGGTTTAAGGCAACCTCTTGGCTAAAGGAGAAGTTCTAAAACTATACTCAGCTCTCCTGGTAACCTCTGACACCGAGGTTAAATTTTTAACCTTTTTAAGCCTTTATTTAAATTATTTTTTTATGGGGTGCCTGGGTGGCTCAGTCAGTTAAGCGTCAGCCTTCAGCTCAGGTCATGATCCCGGGATCCTGGGATCAAGCCCCGCATCGGGCTCCCTGCTCGGCGGGGAGTCTGCTTCTCCCTCTCCCTCTGCCTCTGCCCCTTCCCCCTGCCCCCATGCTCGTACTCATGCTCTCTGTCTCTCTCTCAAATAAATAAATAAAATCTTTCAAAAAAATAAATTACTTTTTTACATGTAGTAAAATGCACACAAAAATGTATAGCTCAATGAATTTTACATACGTCTGTTCACATGTAACCACCATCTAGATCAAGATCTAGGACTTCCAGTGCTCAGACAACTCTCTCATATCCTCTCCCAGGCAGTATGTAAATCTCCCACCACTACACACACCCCGAGTAACTACCGTTCTGATTTCTATCACCATAGATTAGTTTTGTCTGTTCTTGAACTTTATATAAATTAATTAATAAACCACGCTTTCTTTGTGTCTGGTTTTTCTCACTAAACATTATGTTGTTGAATGCTGGTTCCTGAAATATCACCAGAACAATCTGTTCAGAGGACAAAGCTGAATGTATTGCTTATTGCCATCAGGGAGAATACCACCTTGAATGAGCTTTCGCTGGAGGGGGAAGGAAAAAGTTAAATTTGAGATTTTGATTCTGGTTTAGGTGAGTCTTTCAATGTGAAGATTTGAATAGGATTGGTAGGAATTATATCATTTAGGACTGTGGGGAAAGCAAGGCAAGGATTTTGAGGTGAAAAAGTTTCAAAGACTCTTGAGGTGTAAACTGTTGATGTTCTCTATTGAAGAGATGATGGGTCTTTCAGGAAGTTCTATAATGAACAATAAAGTGATTTGCCTGGGCAAGTGTATCCTGGAATAGTAAGTAAGCTGTGCTAATGAAGACTATGGGATAACAAAATCTGGGTAAATGTAGGCAGTAAGCTGTAGAGCAGTTTACAGTTTTAGTCCTCAGTGTCCAAGTGGAAGGTTGGAGGGTAGATGGTTTCCATTTGCAGTGATTTTGATATTCTTCTATGTTGTCTTCTGCAGCAGTAGTTTGTTCTTGTCCTTTGCTGTATAGTGTTTCATTATTTGAAAATAATATAGCTTATTTACTCATTGATTCTATTAGTGGATACTTGGGTTGTTTCTAGTTTTTATATCTTTAGAAATATGTTGCTATGATCATTCTTGTACATGTTTTTTGGTGCATATAAGAATACGCTGGGGAGAGGTTCCTCAAAAAGTTGAAAATAGAGCTACCATATGATCCAGCAATTACACTACTGGGTATTTACCCCAAAGATACAAAAGTAGGGACCCGAAAGGGTACGTGCACCCCGATGTTTATAGCAGCAATGTCCACAATAGCCAAACTGTGGAAAGAGCCAAGATGTCCATCAACAGATGAATGGATAAAGAAGATGTGGTATATATATACAATGGAATATTATGCAGCCATCAAAAGGAATGAGATCTTGCCATTTGCAATGACGTGGATGGAACTGGAGGGTATTATGCTGAGCGAAATAAGTCAAACAGAGAAAGACATGTATCATACGACCTCACTGATATGAGGAATTCTTAATCTCAGGAAACAAACTGAGGGTTGCTGGAGTGAGGGGTGGGGTGGGAGGGATGGGGTGACTGGGTGATGGACACTGGGGAGGGTATGTGCTCTGGTAAGCGCTGTGAATTGTGCAAGACTGTTGAATCTCAGATCTGTACCTCTGAAACAAATAATGCAATATATGTTAAGAAAGAAAAAAAGAAGAAGAAGAATGTAGCAGGGGGGAAGAATGAAGGGGGGGAAATCGGAGGGGGAGAAGAACCATGAGAGACGATGGACTCTGAAAAACAAACTGAGGGTTCTAGAGGGGAGGGGGGGTGGGAGGATGGGTTAGCCTGGTGATGGGTATTGAGGAGGGCACGTTCTGCATGGAGCACTTGGTGTTATGCACAAACAATGAATCATGGAACACTATATCTAAAACTAATGATGTAATGTATGGGGATTAACATAACAATAAAAAAATTAAAAAAAAAAAAAAAAAGAATACACTGGGGACTCCTGGCTGGCTCAGTAGGTAGAGCATGCAATCTTGATCTTGGGATAGTGAGTTCAAGCCCTACTTTGGGCCTGGAGCCTACTTAAAAAAAAAATAAAAGGAACCTCCTGGTGTTGGTTTGCTTTTGCCTTGTTAAGGAATCAAACTGCCAGTGGAGATTCTTTTGTTGGGCTTTAGTTAGCATCACAAGGAGCCCAGAGATTCCCCCCTGGCCTACCACCCTCAAGGCTTGACTCATCTCTTTTCACCCAAGGGCCTGTCAATCACTCACTGGCTCAGTATTTCTGGACTGATCACTACGTGCCCTGCCCTGCACAAGGTGCTGAGGACACAGCTGTAAACAAGATTTTACAAGCTCCACAAGGCAGAGGCCTTGACTGTGTTGCTTACTACGGTATTCCCAGCTCCTAGAATAATGCCCAGCAAACAGCAGTACTCAGTGATTGGGGGTCAGCAAATTGGGTCTGCTGACTGTTTTTGTAAATAAAGTTTTATGGAAACACAGCCATGCTCGTTTGTTGACATATTGTCTATGGTTTCCTTCCTGCTACAATGGCAGAATGGGCAGTTGTGAAAGTAAATATCTGTTCCACAAGACCTAAAATATTTACTATCTAGACCTTTACTGAAAGAGTTTGCTGAACTCTAGTCTAGCTGGCCATTTGCCTAGCTAAAAGTTGATACTTCCATTACAATAGAAGAGGAGAGGAACGGGTATTTTTGTTGTTTTTAAGCTTATCATAGAAATTAAAAAAATTTTTTAATAAACAGAGAGAAAGAGAGAAAAAATGAACCTGATTTACCTACCACTCAGCTAGAAGAATGGATACTAGGGGATATATTAGTTTCCTAGGGCTGCTGTAATAAAGTACCCCAAGCTAGGTAGCTCAGAGCAACAGAAATTTATTTCACAGTACTAGAGGTCAGAAGTCAAACATGGAGGTGTCAGCAGGGCCAGGCCCCCACGGAAGGTGCTAGGGAAGGATCTGTTTCAGGCCTCTCCTCTAGCTTCTGAAAGTCTCGGCATTCCTCAGCTTGTAAAAGGACATCCTCTCCCTGTGTCTCTTCACATAGACTTCTCTCTGTGCATATCCATCTCTGTGTCCAAATTTCCCATTTTTAGAAGGACACTAGTTGAATTGCATTAGGGCCCACCCTAATAACCTCATTTTAACTTGATTACCTCCGTAAATACCATATTTCCAAGTAAGGTCACATTCTGAGATACTAGGTATTGGGACTTCAACATATCTTTTTTGAGGGGACACAGTTCAACCCATAACAGAGGAAGAGATAGCAGTCTCTGTCTGGGACTTCATCAGCATCTTCTGAACTAAATCGGTGGCCTATGAGACCTCTCTGAAAATGTCTGGGAAATAGTGCACACAAGACAAATCTTCCCGAAGAGTCACCATGTACCCATTAACATTCCATAAGCTCTGAGAAGTCTTGTTGTAAAACCTGTTTAACTCAAAACTTCCCAAATTATTTAACTCTCAGAGCCTAGGGCTACAGCTTTGGAAAGAAAGTAAATAGCAGGTAAGAAGAAAAGCACAGATCTGGGAACATGATAAACTTGTGAAGTGACAATAGAGGATAGAGGTCAGAGGAGACTTTCTTTCTTTCTTTCTCTTTCTTTCTTTCTTTCTTTCTTTCTTTCTTTCTTTCTTTCTTTCTTTCTTTCTTTCTTTCTTTCTTTCTTCTCTTCTCCTGTCTTTTTTTTTTAGGATTTTTATTTATTTATTTGTCAGAGACAGAGAGCACAAGCAGGGGGAGCGGCAGGCAGAGCGAGAAACAGGCTCCCCACTGAGCAAGGAGCCCGATGCGGGACTCGATCCCAGGACCCCAAGATCATGACCTGAGCCGAAGGCAGATGCTTAACCGACTGAGCCACCCAGGTGTCCCCAGAGGAGATTTTTTTTTTTTTTCATTTTAAACAAGAAGTTTATTTAAACAACAAGACCCTTGACTTGAAGGGAAAACTATCTAGGATTCATTTCTTTTAGAGTAATTTATCCCTACTTAAAGACAGATTGCCCTACATGTAACAGCTACATACAAAAAAGTTATAAAATTGTCCTTGTTTTACAATGATAAATGAAAAACATTAAAATTCTCCAATCGAACAAGGTATGCAAGGATTTTTATGTTGTTCTTTTTTTGTTAAACAGTGAGAGCAAAATTACTTACTGGAATAAAAAGATAAGAGCTGACTGAGCATGCCACTAATGGAGAGAGGGGGTATTTTCACAGAAGCAGTATTTTCCCCCATCCCATCTCCATTTGATGTCGATCAAAACATACCATTGGCCATTTAGGTAAAAAAAAAAATGCAATATGCTTGTGCACATACACAGTTACTTTATGTACAATAAAGGAATGGGGGAAGGGGAAAATGAAAGAATAGAGAAAACTGTACTGTAGTAGTCAGGATGTGGTGGAACCAAATTGTGGCTTTCTAATTGAGAATGTCTTCTTGGTCTGGAGGAATAGAGTTCTGGAGTAAAGTAGCAGGTTCCCTTTTTAGTAGACACCTCCTGTCTGCTGCTGGAACACATCAATTCTATCTTCATCCTCCATTTCCAGGTATGTCTGTTTCATTGATTGGCTGCCCAACAAATCGGAATCTGATCTGCCTCATTGACAAACCCTGTCATTCACATTAGTTTACTAAGTGGTGTATGTCTATTAATCTTAAACTGCACCACAGAACCATCCTGCCCCGCCACCTTCAAATTAATATGATCGTTGTTCTCAGTCTTGACTCCTTCCTTGGGCTTTTCCTCGGCCATGGTGAGCGCCGGAGTCTCCTCAGCTGCCGCTTCACAAAAGAGGTACCAGGTCCGCACCGAGCGAGCACACACCCCCAGAGGAGATTTCCATTGACCAGGAACTTAGGCTGAAAGAAAACATTTCTCAGTATAATTAGCTGCTGTCTGTTCAATGGACAGAAACTCTGATGTGCTTTATCTATGCTGCTCTTGAATAAGTGTGCAGGGTTACCACCTTTCTGGATCTTGCTCCAATTCTCTAGGAGAATATTATGTGCCCTTCAAGGGCCCCAGCTCCCTAGGTTTTGTGGGGAGTCCTGATTTCCAATGTCACAATTTTGGAGAAGAAAGTTTCTACTTAGCTGTCTTGGTCTTCAAGTGGGAGACCTCTCTGAGTGGAAGAGACAGCAGAATTTCAGAGATAAAAATAACTTAATTATAAGGCGTTTCATCCCTCCATAATCTAGGGTCAAGCCAGATCTCCCACCAACTCCATTTCTGAGCCCCAATGTGTTTATCATGGGGTGTGCTTGTATGTGAGTGTGGACCCTGGTGTGTGTAGAAAGATTGAGAAGCAACTTCCCTCTGCATTTGTGCATGCATCCTCTTGTGCATGGGTGTAGAGGTATAGGGAGCAAGGACAAGCCATTGACATGAGGCAGGCAAAGCTTGAGGTTGGAAAGAGAGAGAAACGAAATGACATATTAGTAACAAGTTTCTGCAAAGGCAAGTTGGACGATTCAGGCTTCAGCACCCCTGGCTGGAGGGTCAGGGTGCCCTGTGAGTCAGGTAACCTATGAGCAAGTAGGCGTTTCTTTGGCCCAGGGAAGCGTCACACTAGAGGCAATGGTGAATCTCATCTTGTATAATGAGAGAAGTATTCATGTTTGCATCTTCATGGCTCCCATATGCAGATGAGAACGTCAGGGTTTGATAGTTTGTAGATGTGCCAGGTGGGAGGACCAGCGCCCAAGCGTAGAGAGAAAGTATGAGCAGGGCTGCAGAGGCTCCCTTGACCTTCCCTGAGCACCATACTTTACTTGGCTCCACACCTCGTACTCTCCCATCACCTCTGCTTCTGAGGGTAAAACAAACTAAACTAAATGGTTTCCACAGACCAGAAGTGGGTGGTTCTATTTGCCTTTTTGAAGATTCCTTCTTTTTGTTTTGGAAGTCATTCCCCCCTTTAATGCCACAGGGAATTAAATGACAACTGGGCCCTTTCTTGGACTTTTATCAAATAATAAGCATATTTGAGTAACTAAAAAACCACAGAAATTTGAAGAGCTGAAGAACCATACAGAAAGCATGCTGGGTTTCACTCAGGAACCTTGGATTTGGGTTGCGGCTGTTGATCTTGGACAAATCAGTTTTTCTCTCTGAACCTCAATTTCTTAAATTGTAAAGTAGAGATACTAATGTCATCTCTAAACTGCCTAACAGGACTAGGATGGTCAAATTAGAGCTTATATGAAATCGTTACAAGCTATAAAGTTTTGTGTCAGATGACTATTATTTTGTCCATGAATAAAGAGATTAGAATAGTAGTTCCATTCTATTATCACTCTCATTAATTCTTGCTTCATCGTTCTCTTCCTCACCCAAGTCCTGGGCTCTGGTATTCAGTAGCCACCCAACATGTGAAGAATTTTGTATATAATTTCTTCTTTCAAGGAGCTCAAGTCTGACTGCATGTTAAAATCACTTGGTAACTATACCCCAATATCTCTCATGAAATAGTTGTAAGCTTTCTCAACAATACATTAGCAAATCAAAAAAAGAATTATATATCACAGCTAAGTGGGATTTATCTCATGAATGCAAGGCTGGTTCAACATTTAAAAATCAATTAATGTAATCTACCACATAAACAGACTAAAAAAGAAAAAAATCACATACTCATATCAATAGATGGACAAAATCTAACACCCATTCATGATTAAAAAAAAAACTCTTATCAAACTTGGAATAGAGGGAATTTCCTCAACTTGATAAAGAACATCTACAAAAATCCATAACTAATATCTTACTAAGTGAATAGAGTCTTTCTTGCTAAAATCAAGAACAAAGCAGGATGTCCCTTGTCACCACGTAAGAGCTGACTGAGCTAAAATCAAGTCTTTCTTGCTAAAATCAAGAACAAAGCAGGATGTCCCTTGTCACCACTTCTTTTCAACATCATACTGGAAGTCTCAGCTAAAACCAGAAAATGATATAAAAGGTATACAGATTGGGAAAGAAGAAATAAGTTGTTTTTGTTCACAGATAATATGATTGTCTCTGCAGGAAATCCAAAAGAATCAACAACAACCAAAAAGGCCCTCCTAGAACTAATAAATGATTAAAGTTGCTCACTGAGCTGTAGCAAGAAGGGCAAATTTCTGGAACATATGCTCTGAATTCACTAGTCCTGCATCCATGGCAGACATCACTAACCATTCCCAAACTCTTTCCCAAGGAGTCCAGACATGGCCTCAGGATCCTTCTCAGCCCATCAGGAGGGCATCAGTAATTGACCAGAGTTGCCAATGGAATCCCCTTTGGCATCTCTGCTTTATAGATTTACTCCATCTCCAAACCAGGATCGGCTATGTTGCATCTGCCTCCCCCTATTCCTGCCTCCATCTCCATGACTTGAAAAGTCCACCATTTTCATAGGAGAGCTCTCCGACAGACTCTGAACAGACTCTGTAGCAGCTGTTCAGGCTTTAGGACAACGCCGTATCTTCATACAGCATTTCTAGTCTTTAGATCTCAAGGACTTTTTGCAAACATTAACTCATTTATTTGAAAAGTCCGGTGCTATGAGGACTAATGAGATATTGTTGATGAAACACTCGGTGTTCCCAAGATGAAAGACAGCAGGCTATTCATGGAAAAGGCATTTTTAGAGGCTACTGAAAACTCTCACAGGCATTGGCTGTCTTTTTCGCTTGGCTGTGAATATCATTTAAGGCCAAGAGACCAGGCCATGACGCCGTGCTTTAGAGAAGGCTTGCTGATGTGGGAGGAATGGCAGTGAGCACAGCTTGGTAGAACTCCATCCAGCATTTGTCACTTCCTAGCTTTATTATCGTAAGCAAGTTTCTTCATGCCTCTCAGCTTCTCTTCCCTCCTATGTCCGGTGGGAATGATAATGTCTGGCTCAGATAATGTATGTGAGAACAGACACTTCATGTCAGCTGTTCTAGAGCTGGGGCCAGCTGGGGCTGATTTTAAAGGGCCACAAAGGCAGTATATCTGCGCTTTAGTAAGAGACAATGTAGGGACAGTGCTGATTAAGAATCCAGAGAGGAGGGCACCTGGGTGGCTCAGTTGGTTAAGTGACTGCCTTCAGCTCAGGTCATGATCCTGGAGTCCCGGGATCGAGTCCCACATCAGGCTCCCTGCTCAGTGGGGGGTCTGCTTCTCCCTCTGATCCTCTTCCCTCTCATGCTCTCTGTCTCTCATTCTCTCTCTCTCAAATAAATAAATAAATAAATAATCTTTAAAAAAAAAAAAAAAGAATCCAGAGAGGAGCCTTCCTTTGGCTAAAATGAGAATTAGGAGAACTTACATCTCTTAAAAATTTATCGTATTGAACTATACTGAAAAACAAGATCCATGCTGAGTTCAGCATGGCCCTAGAAGTCAGGTTATGTCCATGTAGACCATTGACCTCTCTATTCAAAACATACTAAGTGGTTACTCCACACAGAGCTGAATAATGGGGATCAAAGGGAAAGCTTTCATTTCCCCTATGTGTGAGAAGAAACCCTTGCTACAAAATACAGGTAACACATTTGATCAATTCTGAGATGCCCACTTTTGTCACTCTGCACCTGAAATTGGAGTGCATCTTACAACTGAAGGCATACCACAGTTTAAATAACAACATTTCTTTCCTTTCTTAATGGTTCACAGAACACCTTGCAATTGATGACATCTTAGGTCCAGTGAAATAAAGCCATTACTATCTCTCGGGGCTGTATGAGGGCTAAAAATTAGGGAAAGGCACCTGTATTTATTATTTAACACTGCATCACAGATTACTCCCAAATTTAGCAGCTTAAAGCAATAAACTTTTTTTGCCCCCTCACAGTTTTTGCAGCCAAGAATCCAGGAGCAGTTTAATTCAGGTTCTAAGTCAGGGTTGCTCATGAGGCTGCAAAGTGAACTGAGTCCACTGTCATCTGAGGCTTGACTGGGTATGGAGGATCCACTTCCAAGATCACTCATGCGGCTGTCAGTTGGAGGCTTTAGTCCCTGCACTGTAGCCTTCTCTGTTGAGCTGCTTATGACACTGATCCTAGAGTCAGTGATGTGTGTGTGTGTGTGTGTGTGTATGTGTGTGTGTGAGAGAGACAGAGCGAGAGAGTGAGAGAGAAGGCCCAAGATGGAAAGATGGAAGCTGCCAGCTTTTATACCTAATCTTGGAAGTTACATACTGTCTTTTCTGCCATATTTTATTGGTCACAAGATAGGGATAAGATAGGAGGGCAAGGATCACCGGGTGCCATCTTGAAGACTGATTCCTCTGGCACCCAACACATTGAGCGATGGAAAGAAAGTCAGAAATAAACATTAGTTTTCTTCCCTGTGTAGCACTCTTCTTTTTACCGAATATAAATTCTGTTGGAAGAGATTGAATCTTCCTTTAGGTTTATACCAGCACCAAACTCATCCTTTCAGTTCATACAGCAGTCTACCTGGAGAGGCAGATGCAATGAGGGTGAAAGGATGTTGAAGGGAAGATTCTGTGTTTGACTACTTGTTATGGCTAGGGATGGAGAGCTTTCCTTCTGGCTTGTGTGCAAAATGGAGAATCTTAGGATTTTACTAATCTCTCTTTTCCAAGCTCTAGAGACCAGTTACCCAAGAGAACTCAGCCACCTTTATGGGTTCTGACCTTTACAGAGCAGTGGTTTGGCACCAGATGATGGTCTAAATACAAGAGCTCACAGGATCTTAGACCTAGGCTCTTTTGTTTGGGTACAAGGAAACTGGTTAAGCAAATCATCATCTGCCAGCATAATGAAAAGAATAAACAGATGATTGTAAAATTCTGGAGCCATCAAATCCTGATTTCCAAAGTATTATGGTAAGTAAGAAGCTTAGTTATTCAAGATGAATTGAGAACAGCCCTGGGTATAGCCCCACATACCCTAAGTCTGGTTCTGAAAGTGTGGTCCTGGTCTAGCATCGTCATTTGGAAACTGATTTGAAATTCTCAGTCCTCACTTCAGGTTCACTGAATCAGCTTACATGGGAGTGGAGCCCAATGAGCCATCTGTGTTTTAATAAACCTTCCAGGTGATTTTGATGCTTACTCAAGTTTGAGAACCACTGCCATGAGAAGTTTGAGGACCACTGCTCATTGTAAAATCCTTTCCTTTGATGTATGACATATCCCAAAAGTCATAGTCCCCCATCCCCCCTCCACACACATACAAAGCAAAACTAAATTATAGTGTTTGGGGATGCCCTCAGATGATAAAACTATGAAGAAAAGTAAGGAAATGACCACTGTTAACTCAGGATAGTGGTTACTTTTGGAGAAAAGGGAGGGAGCTGTGGGTTGTGTAAGAAGGGGCACTGGATGGCTCCTGGGATAGGAGTGTTACCCATTTGAAGGAGTGTGGGGATGCCCACTATGTGTCCAGCATGGGTTTTAGGAAGGCAGACAATGCAAATATGATGGTTGGGAATTTGACACATCCATATCCCTGCCCCCAGCACACAGTGGCGGTGCTACTCTTTTCATTAAAGTAGAGTCTCAAACAAGTGAAACCCAACATCAGTATATTGTGACAAAATATAGGGTGTTTGTCAACACCAGCAACCAATTTTCCAGTACTCTGGACACCAATGAGGTGTCCAACAATTCAATTTAATTTTGATACTAATTACCTGGAGTTAGTATCAGATTCCACAGATTTAAGAGTTCAGCCCCATAAGACTGCCCCCACTTCAGACACTAGTCTCAAGTCCTAGGCCACTCATACTTCAGGGGTTCTCATAACCTTCCCCCTCTATAGGCTCAATAATTTGCTAAAATGGCTCATAGGACTTAGGGAGACACTTATGTTTGTCAGTTTATTATTAGGATACAACTCAGGAAAGCCAGCTAGAAGAGATATACAGGGCAAGATATACACAGGGGGACACAAAACTTCCATGCCCTCTCTGGGCACACCACCCTCGCAGCACCTTGATGTTCACCAACCTGGAGGCTCATCAAGTCTGTTGTTCAAGAGTTTTTATAAAGTTTAATCTCCAGCTCCCCTTCTACTTCCTGAAGGTCAGTGAGTTTCCATCCTCTGATCACTTGATCTTTTTGGTGACCAGCCCCATCTTGATGCTATGTAGAGGCCCCATCCTAAGTCACCTCATTCCCATAAACTCAGGTGTGGTGGAAAGAGGCTAATTATAAATAACAAAAGACACTCCTATCACTCAGGAAATTCCAAGGGTTTTAGGAGACCTGTGTCTGGAATTAGGGACAAAAACCAAATATATTTCTTATCACACCACACAGACAAAAAAGATCCAAGAGGGTCAATATGTCAAAAAAACTTTCTCAGTTAGATGTTACAGAAACTCGACTCTGATGCCAATGAGTTCAAGGGACTCCAGGCCTCAAACTGTGTTGTCTACACCCTTTGTTTTCTTACTGTCACTCTCTCTCCTATTCCTCTGCATCCCCTGGCTTGTTGGCCTCATTTCTCTTATTGCAGATGAGCTTCCTCCATATGGCAGTGTGTGAGCAGAATACATTGAGTGAAATAATTCCTTACTTAAATGATTTATCATCTTAGATTAGTGAATCCAGAAGAGTGAGAGCTTGTCTAGCCCAATGTCCGTAAGTAAAATCCAAGGATGCGCCCTAATTGCCTTGCTTGGGTCACAAGACCAATGTGCTGTGGTCCCCAAGTTGAGATATTTTGACTGGGCACAAGCCATGTGTTTACACCAGTGGATAGTTAGGGATGGCTGGGATGGGCCAAATATGCCAAGACTGCATGGAATGCTAGAGGACAGTTCCCCAAAGGAGGAAAAAAGGGATTCTAGGTGGCCAAAACAATAATACATGGTTGCTATTATAACAAACCAAATGAAATTTCATCCACCCCATCTGTAGCAAGGCAGTAAAAAAACTGACACAGAGTTTTTGCAGTGAAGAAAGAGGCCGTTTATTGGTAGGGCACCACCCAGAAGAATGGAGAGTTAATGCTCAAAAGTCCTGAACTCCCCAATGGCTGGCAAGTGAGGATTTTTAAGGGCAAAATTTGGGGGAGGGGTCCCCTGAGAAAGTGGATGCTGTTAATCAGAGGCCCAGGAGGAAATGCTACCAGAGGTCTCCCGAGAAGGTAGACTCCGTTGATGGGAGGCCCATGAGGTCATGCTAGCAGATGTTACTTAATGTCTGGTCCCCTGGAGGTCCATTCCATGAGAAGAGACTTGGAATCTGAAAAATATCTTTATTTTATACGTTAGAAATTTCATTAGGTACATCTAGTGATTATATCTTTAGGGTAGTGCTGATTAACTACTTGTAAGCTCTGGAGTTGCAGTCCTATATGTTCCTTTGGATGATAAGCATGCATTCCTATCTCCTGAGCCTAGACCTCCGTGTTTTCTGGCTGGTCCAACTATGCCTGGGGATGATATGATCTGATAAGATGGATGCTGGCTTCACTATAAGTAGATTTGATGGGAATCCCATGTTGGGGTACTTTGCACCCAACATGGAGAGAGGGAATGGAAAGTAGAGAGCAGAGTGAGGTGGCTCCAAAGACCAGCTGCAGTTTGAATTCAGCAGTTCTTGGAGAAAGATGTGTGTTCAGTGGTGGGAGCAGATATTAAGGAGTCTTTGTTGACTGTCCACTTTGACTCAATCCTATCTCCCATCTAGCTGATAGGTAACACCTTGGCCCTGCCAGCCTGGTACTCTCTCCAGAAATGGAGGGGCAGGGTAGTGTTGCAGAAAGAGGGCTGGACTGGGAGTCCAGGCCCTCAATCCCAGGTCTGCCCCTGACTTGATTAAATTCACTCACTTCTAAATGGTCATGACATTAGACCAGGCCATATGTAAACAGATTATGGTAAAAACATGCACAGGGCTGGAAGTGGGGAGAATTGGAAGGATAAAACACCCCGAGGGGGTTGGATATATATATATATATATATATATATATATATATATATATAGTCACAAAGTTACAAAGTTACAAAGGTATTATATTACAGATTTGTAACTTCCTTGAAAATAAAAAAATGATAGAATGAAAATATATTTGGTATTATTTTAACTTAGCCCTATGAGTTAATCTTCTCTTGTATCTCTTCACTTCTTTCTTTTTTTTAAGATTTTACTTATTTATTTTATTATTTGAGAGAGATAAAGACAGAGCATCCACGGGAAGGAGCAGAGAATTTCAAGCGGACTTCAGGTTGAGTGAGGAGCCCCACCGGGGCAGGGCACAATCCCACCACCCTTAGATCATGACCTGAGCCGAGGGTCAGCGTTTTAACCCACTGAGCCACCCGGGCACTCTCTCTTTACTTCTTTAGTGAGAGAAGTGCTAGTTACTTTTCTTTATGGGCCAGGGTAGAAAATAGCTTTGTGGACTCCTGGGGGCAGTTTTCCCTTAAGAAGATATATACCGGGGCGCCTGGGTGGCTCAGTTGTTAAGCGCCTGCCTTCAGCTCAGGTCATGATCCCAGGATCCTGGGATGAGCCCCGCATGGGGCTCCCTGCTCAGCGGGAAGCCTGCTTCTCCCTCTCCCACTCCCCCTGCTTGTATTCCCTCTTTCTCTGTCAAATAAATAAACAAAATCTTAAAAAAAAACAAGAGGATATATACCAATTTAAACCATAGAAGACAAGTAAGTAAAGGGTGAGTAGCCTAGATCGTCTAGGGGAAGGTGATATAGAGAGGCCCTTCATGTCTGGGGAGTTGAGCGGGGTGGGGGATGGGTGGCGGAAATAATGCTGGCACCCCACCTCTTGGGGATCATTGGAGAGAAAGGATGGAGAGCATTCTGTAAGCAGTGGAACCCATTCCACCTCAGAGCTTCAGGGGCTAGCTCTGATTGTAGAGACTAAAAGAGCTAGCTTGAAAGGGAAGCCACATGGGGGCCGTTGACAGAGCCGGGTGCTGGAGGAAGGCACCGCCCCTGAAGAGCTCTTGCAGCCCCTTCAGACCGGGTCATGCTGACAGCCCCTTAACAGCAGAGGAAGCACTTTAAGGTGAACCAACTGGTCTTCAACAGTGACACCATGTGGCCGAGGGAAGTAAAGACAGCGCTGGGATTGAAGGATCCCGGGCCAGCCTACGCCCAAGAGAACAATGTGAGAGGGGGCAGGTCAAGAGGAAGACCGACCTTTTTGTTACTAGGCTGGGTGGGGGCCACAGCGATTTTATTTGGTATTGGTACTTTGAGTTTTGGGAGCAGTTCATACTAATTAAATACATTCTATAATAAATGTTATAGACTTTATAGATTTTCTGAAAATCTATAACTACATCGTTTTGCCTTTTGCAGGTTTTGCTGGAGCCCCTGAGCATCGCACTCCAGACCGCTGAACACAAGCACTGTTTTGTTCCCTCTCTCACTGCATGGTGTGCCAACCTGTTTTTTTTTTTTTGAAAAGAAGGAAGAGGGAAGAGTGGGAGGACCTAATTTTCGAATTTCAAATGAGATTACACTGGGGCCATTACATGTTTCTCCAAGGTACCTTTCAGCTCAAATGTCTACAGTTTTATATGGAACTGTTTTATGTTTTAAGAATCTCCTGGAAAACTTATTCATGCTACTCACTATGAACTAGTTGGTTTTGAGGAACTTCCATTTTATTTCCAGCAGAATACCATAGTATTGGTCTCTCAAAGCGTTTATTTATAAGTGTTTGGGGAATAAGACTGTGTAAACTAGTCAAATGGATGTAGTCCATGTGGCTTAGAGTGTCATTCATTCAAACAATAGGTAGTGTGTGAGCCCCACTATGCAGCATTTTTCTGGTCACGGAAGATAGAATGATATAGAACAGAACATGGCATCTTCCTCAAGGAGCCTTCCTGGCTGGAGAGAATCACAAGATGCTATAAGAGCAGAAAGGAGGAAGATCTGAGCCAGTCTCAGTTGCCAACAGATTTTGAGGGGCATAAGGCACAGATGAATGCCAACAACCAAGCACAGAACCAGCCCAGAAAATCAATAATTACATGCAGGCAGGGCTGCTCAGAAGTCGTGTGCTGAGTGTTGCAGTCAAGACTGCTTGTGTTTGAATCCCAGTTCCACCCCTTAGCCGCTGTGTAATCTTGGGTATTGTTACTAAGCTCCAAGTGCCCCAGCTTCCTTGCCTGTGAATTGGAGAGAATACCTACTTCAGGAGAGGTTTAAATTAGGTAATATCGGCAAAGTGTAATGCTGAGCAGGATTGCTCTCTAAGTTGAGATTTATTTTCATAATGATAGTAAGTCAAAAATTTGTAGACCAATCAGATCATTAGTGTATTTTTGTTATGTTCAAATCAAGAACTGACTCATTTAATAAAGAGTTGAGGGTTTAGACCAGATGAGATTTACCATATTTCTCTAATTCTCCGGATCTCGACCTTTGCTGTATATCAGAATCACCTGGGGAATCTTAAAGCTGATACCTAGACTTCAACCCCAGAGTCTGATGCAGCTGGTCTGGAGTATGCTTTGGGCTTCAGGATTTTTAATCATGAATTAATGTGCAATCAAGGTTGAGACCCACTGGTCTAACTGAATATGGAGAGTGAGCAGATCTGTCCTTGGGTCACAGGCAACCAAGGCCGTTACTGGTGACTTTCCCCTTGTATACCTGCATTCTGAGCTAGAGGTTGTCCTGGAAACAACCAGAGGGAGAGGGAGTCACCTCCTCCACCTGGTGCTAAAAACTGATGGAGGCACCTGTACTTCTAGCCCCAGGAGGCATTTGTTAGTCATTACAGTACCAGGACATGTTGCTCTGCCAGCTGCCATGGGATGTCTGGAACAGCTGGAGTTAGAAAGGTGGATTCTAGGGACAGCTCCACCATAGCCCAGCCAAGAAACTGGCTGCCCCATCTCGGTTTTGTTATCTGTGTGTGTTTAAGGAGATGGGAATGTTCTGCTTGCATGACCCACAGACCTGTTCTTAGGTCAATGAGGTATGTGGGTAAGGCACTTTGTAGACCATAAAATACTATATGAATGAAATAAAATAACCAGTAGAGATTAGACGTGCATTTTTTGAAGCTAAAAGCTGTTATTTTGTATCATTTCTGCTGTCCAGAGCTAAGTTTTCAAGCACCTTGTACCAAGTTGTAATGATTGAGACCATTTTCTGTAGCAATTCTGTGTACTAGGTTTCACAAAAGCAATACAGCAATGAACTCTATTTTCTGTCCTATTCAATAATTCATCATAATAAACCTTTTGAAAAACACCATCTAGGGTATGGGCCTCAGGGTAAAATGATTCCTTTTTTGTGGAAAAATAACTACTGTAATGAGTTTTCATTATGTGTGGAACTGAATAAAGGAAGCCTAATTCAAAGTGGAGTCAGAGGCCAGAAGGTGGAGCTCTCACACCAAACCACTGGCTGCAGCCCTTGCATTCTCAACAGGAAGAAGCCTATACCTTACAACCCCAGTAGGAAGAAAGATTTTCTCCTTACCCAGCAACAGCAAGGCCAATGAGAGACTGTCACAACTCAGCCAATGGGAAACCACTATACTTTGAACTCCCAACTTACTCCAATGGACTTTTTGTTTATAATAGCCTCTCCCAACTCCCCCCACTTTCCTCTACAAAAGAGCATTCCTCTCTTTTGTTCTCTGAACTTGCCTAGGGTTTGCTGTAGCTTGCGTGTCCTGAATCGAAATTTTCAGCTATTCCCAAATAAACCCATTTTTGCTGGTAAAATAACTGACAGTTTCATTTTTAAAGTTAACATATACAAATATAAAGCACCTGGGTCCATGCAATTTTATTGAGGATAAAAAGTTAACCAGAATTCAAATTAAGGGTTCTAATTAGTAGTGTAAATTAGAAATATAAATGATGGGTTTTCTTGTTTTGGTTTGTTTTTTGGTTTTTAGTTATTTGTTTGTTTGTTTTAGCAGAATTATTTCCTTTCATGTTATGGAGACTTTAGAGAACATTTATTTTTGTCAAAAAACAAAATTAAACTGAGTAGATTTTAAAGATCTTATTAACTTTATGCAGAGATTCATGAATCTGGCAGCATTCAAGTTAGCAAATAAAAAGGAGCCCCAAATAGTTGTACAATTTGAGAGGGTTTATAGACCAAAGTGAGCAGGAACAAGAAGTTATACTGGGCAAAAGTGGATTGGTTATTGCAAGGTTACCTTCCTTCTAGCAAAGGGAAGTCTTGGAGCTTGGTAGCCTGTGCTGAGCAGGCAAGCACTGATTGGTGGACCTGGACCTTCCTTTCCTGGGAAAGCTGAGCATAGAAACTTAATTAAAAGATTTGGTTTACTGACATGAGGCTTAGCAGAAGTGACTCCAATTTGGGCCCAATCTGGTTACGTTAACATCTTCCTAAATCTGACTCGGACTGCTTTGCACGTGTACTTTCTTGTATGTTCTTACAGAGCTGTGTGTGCTGTGTTGTAGGCAGCTGGATGCAGATGTGGAACTTGTAGGTAGGGACCACTGGAGAAATCTGCAGGCTTATCTCTTCAGCTCATGCTGCAGAAAAAGGTTATATGAACAAGGCAACTGCCCATGTAAGGAAAGATTAAAAGTATGTTTGAGAGGCAACCTACAGCACAGAGTCCATCTAGAGTCACATTGCCCAGTTTAAATCCCAGCTTCAATTTTTACCAACTGTGTGACTTCAGGCAAGTAATTTAATCTCTCTGGGCCTCAGTTTCCTCTTCCATTAGATGGAGGAAATAGTAGTAACTCCATCATTATGTTGTTATGGGGATTAAATGAGTTAATATTAGTAAAATGCTTAAAACAGTAGCTGGAACATAGTAAACACCATATAAGTGTGAAAAAAAATACACTTTTTAACCCAGTGTTATAGCATCTGTAATTTACTCTAAGGTACATTGGTATAGACAAACTATAGGAGTGTAAATTAACTTTAATCTACATCTTAGCAATGAGAAATTAACAACAAAATGCCCAATTTCAGAGTCAATTTTCTGAGGACAATTAGAGCAGAGCTTTGAATATTGCTAGATAAATCTGTACCAGGAGGTAAGTTGTTTGATTTATTGTTAAGAAGAAAAAATAGCAAATTATGGTAATAACAAAAAAGCAATTTGTTGAGTAATATGCTCTGAACAATGTCATTTACATAAAAGTACCTTTATTCATTCAACATACATTTATTAAGAATCCACTATGTGCCAAGCACAGTGAGAGGCACAAGATATACATTTGTCTAAGATGGATGTGAAGCTTGCCCTCTAGGGCTCCAAAGTGAGACCTGAAGGATGAGGTGGTGCCCACTAACCAAAGCAGGTGGGGATAGAGTTTAGGCAGTGGGAACAGCAAGGACGGGACCTGGGGGCAGGACACACTACAGGTTTGGGCAACTGAAAGGCAACTTGGGTAGTTGGATAGTGGAGGACAACAGGATAGCAAGCAGCAGATGGCTCTCTGGGCATGGTTCACTTGATCTTCCCAAATCACTGGACCTATTGAACCTTGAAATTGTATTTCCTCGATTTCCATGTTGCCTCCACCTCTTGATTTTCTCCCATCTTAAATAGTGAATATTTGAATAGTGTTCCCCAAATTCATATCTATTCAGAGCCTCCGAATATGACCTTATTTGGAAATAAGGTCTTCGCTGATGTAATAAGTCGAATAGTTGGATTAGAGTAGACTCTAAACCCAAGGATGGGTATTCTTATAAGAAGCCCATGTGAAGACACACAGAGAGATGAAAGCCGTGGTATGACAGAACCAAGCCTGGAGTGTTGTAGCGCAAGTCAAGGAATGCCAAGGATTGCCACAACCACCAAAGCTGGGATATAAGCATGAAGCAGGGTGGCCCTCAGAACCTCCAAGGAACCAAACTTGCTGGCACCTTGAATTCAGACCTCGAGTTTCCTGAACTGTGAAACATTAAATTTCTGTTATTTTAAGCCACACAGTTTGTGGTAATTTGTTATGGCAGCCTTAGGAAACTAATATACATCTCTTCAACTGTGCATTCTCAGTCCTTTTCCTGGTTTCCTCTTCCTGTGCATACCCTTGGTATGATCCAAGGCTTCCTTCCTTGTGATACTCTCTCCTTACATCTTCTCCCCCACACCTATTGGCAAACAACCTTACTCTCTACTACCCAAGGCAAATAGGAAAGAAGTTTGGGAGTAGCCAGGGCACTTTCCTCTATTTCAACTTCCACATTCAGTTAGTCACCAAGTCCCATTGACACTGCACTCTTTTTAAAAATTATTTTTCAAGAAGAATAGGGGAGTAATACTTGCATATGATTTTAAAAGATACAGCATGAATAGACAAATACTCAGACCAATGGAACAGACTAGACATTCCAAAATAGACCCAAGTATATACGGGAATTTAGTAAATAATAAGATGGTCACTAGGAAAAATATTAACTTAAAAAAATGGTGTAGGGACAACTAGATAGCCATTTCAAAAAAAGACAAATCAGATTTTTGTCTCATACCATAGATCAGAATAAATTTCAAATGGATCAGTAATCTATATGCAAAAAAAAAGGGCATAAAAGTACTAAGAAAACATAACTGAGTTTGGAAAGAACTTCTTAAAGCTATAAAACAAGATCCCAAAGCAACAATAGAAAATCCTGATAAATTTGACTACATAAAAATAAATTTTGGGGCGCCTGGGTGGCTCAGTCGTTAAGCGTCTGCCTTTGGCTCAGGTCATGATCCCAGGGTCCTGGGATCGAGCCCCGCATTGGGCTCCCAGCTCGGCGGGAAGCCTGCTTCTCCCTCTCCCACTCCCCCTGCTTGTGTTCCCTCTCTTGCTGTCTCTCTGTCAAATAAATAAATAAAATAAAATCTTTAAAAAAAAATAAATTTTTTTGGCAAGGTATAAGACATCACAAGCAAAGTCAAAAGGCAATGACAAATTGCTGGAAAACATTTGCAACTTATATTGGGATTCATCTCTTTAATACATAAAGAGTGCCTAAAAGTCAAAAAGAATAAAATTCAAGCCCTGAGAGAAAAATGGACAAAATCATAAGCAGACAATTCGAGAAAGAGATATACAGTTGACTTAAAAATTTTTTAATTTAAATTCAATTTAGTTAACATATACTGTGTTATTAGGTTCAGGGGTAGAATTTAGTGATTTATCAGTTGCATATAACACCCGTGCTCATTACATCAAGTGCCCTCCTTAATGCCCATCATCCGGTTACCTCTTCCCCACCCACTTCCCCTTAGTTTGTTCCTATAGTTAAAATTTTCTTTTTTTAAAAAAGATTTTATTTACTTATTTATTTGAGAGAGAGAGAGAGAAACAGCATGAGAGGGGAGAGGGTCAGAGGGAGAAGCAGGCTCCCCACTGAGCCAGGAGCCCGATGTGGGACTCAATCCCAGGACTCCGGGATCATGACCTGAGCTGAAGGCAGTTGCTTAACCAACTGAGCCACCCAGGCGCCCTAGTTAAAATTTTCTTATGGTTTGCCTCTCTTTCTGTTTCCCTCTTATTTTATTTTTCCTTCCCTTCCCCTTTGTTCATCTATTTTGTTTCATAAATTCCACATATGAGTGAAATCATATGGTATTTATCTTTCTCTGACTGACTTGTTTCACTTAGCATAATACCCTCTAGTTCTATCCATGTCATTGCAAATGGCAAGATTTCATTCTTTTTTGATGGCTAAGTAATATTCCATTGCATGTATATACCACATCTTTTTTATCCATTCATCTGTTAATAGACATCTCAGCTCTTTCCATAGTTTGGCTATTGTGGACATTGCTGCTATAAACATTGGGGTGCAGGTGCCCCTTCAAATCACTATGTTTGTATCCTTTGGATAAATACATGGTAGTGCAATTACTGGGTCATAGGGTAGTTCTATTTTCAACTTTTTGAGGAACCTCCATACTGTTCTCCAGAGTGACTGCACCAGCTTGCATTCCCAACAGTGTAAGAGGGTTCCCCTTTCTTCACATCCTCACCAACATCCATTGTTTCCTGACTGGTTAATTTTAGCCATTCTGACTCTTGTGAGGTGGTATCTCATTGTGGGTTGGATTTGTGTTTCCCTGATGCCTAGTGATGTTGAGCATTTTTTCATGTCTGTTGGCCATTTAGATGTCTTCTTTGGAGAAATGTCTGTTTGTGTCTTCTGCCCATTTCTTGACTGGATTTTTTATGTTCTGAGTGTTGAGTTTGCTAAGTCCTTTATAGATTTTGGATACTAGCCCTTTGTCTGGTAAGTCGTTTGCAAATATCTTCTCCCATTCTGTCGGTTGCCTTTTAGTTTTGTTGACTGTTTCCTTCGTTGTGCAAAAGCTTTTTATCCTGATGAAGTCCCAATAGTTCATTTTTGCCCTTGCTTCCCTTGCCTTTGGAGATGTGTCTAGCAAGAAGTTGCTGTGGCTGAGGTCAAAGAGGTTGCTGCCTGTATTCTCTTCTAGGATTTTGATAGATTCCTGTCTCACATTTAGGTCTTTCATCCATTTTGAGTTTATTTTTGTGTATGGTGTAAGAAAGTTGTCCAGTTTCATTCTTCTGCATGTGGCTGTCCAGTTTTCCTAACACCATTTGTTGAAGAGATGGGTTTTTTTCCATTGGATATTCTTTCCCGCTTTGTTGAAGATTAGTTGACTGTAGAGTTGAGGGTCCATTTCTGGGCTTTCTATTCTGTTCTATCGATCTATATATCTGTTTTTGTGCTAGTACCTGCTGTCTTGATGATCACAGCTTTGTAATATAGCTTGAAGTCAAGCATTGTGATACCCCCAGCTTTGGTTTTCTTTTTCAACATTCCCTTGGCTATTTGGGGTCTTTTCTGGTTCCATACAAATTTTAGCATTGTTTGTTCCGGTTCTGTGAAAAATGTCAATGATATTTTGATAATGATTGCATTGAATGTGTAGATTGCTTTGGGTAGCATAGATATTTAAACAATATTTGTTCTTCCAATCCATGAGCATAGAACATTTTTTCATTTCTTTGTGTCTTCCTCAATGTCTTTCATGAGTGTTCTATAGTTTTCTGAGTCCAGATCCTTTGCCTCTTTGGTTAGGTTTATTCCTAGGTATCTAATGGTGTTTTTTTTTTTTTTTTTTTTGGTGCAGTTGTAAATGGGATCAACTCCTTGATTTCTCTTTCTTCTGCTTCATTGTTATTGTATAGAAATGCAACTGATTTCTATGCATTGATTTTATATCCTGCAACTCTGCTGAATTCCTGTATCAATTCTAGCAATTTTTTGGTGGAGTCTTTTGGGCTTTCTACATAGAGTATCATGTCATCTATGAGGAGTGAAAGTTTGACTTCTTTATTGCTTTGGATGCATTTTATTTCTTTTTGTTGTCTGATTGCTAAGGCTAGGACTTCCAGTCTGTGTTGAACAACAGTGGTGAGAGTGGACATCCTTGTCGTGCTCCTGACCTTAGGGGAAAAGCTCTCAGTTTTTCCCCTTTGAGGATATTTGCTGTGGGTGTTTCATATATAGCTTTTATGATACTGAGGTATGTTCTTTCTATCACTACATGGTGGAGGGTTTTAATCAAGAAAGGATGCTGTATTTTGTCAAATGCTTTTTCTGCATCTGTTGAGAGGATCATATAGTTCTTATCCTTTCTTTTATTAATATGGTGTATCACATTGATCTATTTGCGGGTGTTGAACCATCCTTGCAGCCCAAGAATAAATCCCACTTAGTCGTGGTGCATAATCCTTTTAATGTACTGTTAGATCCAATTAGCTATCTTGGTGAGATTTTTTTTTTTTTTTCATCCATGTTCATCAGGATTATTGATCTGAAATTCTCCCTTTTGGTCAGGTCTTTGTCTGGTTTTGGGATCAAGGTAATGCTGGCCTCATAGAATGGGTTTGGGAGTTTTCCTTCCATTTCTATTTTTTTGGAACAGTTTCAGAAGAATAGGTATTAATTCTTCTTTAAGTGTTTGGTAGAATTCCCCTGGGAAGCCATCCAACCCTGGACTCTTGTTTGTTGGAGATTTTTGATTACTGGTTTAATATCTTTGCTGGTTATGGGTCTATTCAGGTTTTTAAATTTTCTTCCTGTTTCAGCTTTTTTAGTTTGTTTCTAGGAATTTATCCATTTCTTCCAGACTGCCTAATTTGTTGGCATATAATTGCTCATAATACCTCTTATAATTGTTTGTATTTCTTTGGTGTTGATTGTGATCTCTCCTCTGTTAATTATGATTTTATTTATTTGGGTCCTTTCTCTTTTCTTTTTGATAAGTCTGGCTAGGGGTTTATTGATCTTATTAATTCTTTCAAAGAACCAGTTCCTAGTTTCATTGATTTGTTCCACTATTTTTTTTATTTCTATATCATTGATTTCTGTTCTAATCTTTATTATTTTTCTTCTCCTGCTGCATTTAGGCTTTAATTGCTATTCTTTTTCCAGCTCCTTTAGGTGTAAGGTTAGGTTGTGTATTTGAGACTTTTCTTGTTTCTTGAGGAAGACCTGTAATGCTATATACTTCCCTCTTAGGATCGGATCACCTTCACTGCATTCCAAAGGTTTTGAGCTGTTGTGTTTCCAATTTCATTTGTTTCCATGAATTTTTTTAATTCTTCTTTAATTTCCTGGTTGACCCATTCATTCTTTAGTAGGATGTTCTTTAACCTCCATGTATTTGTGGTCTTTCCAAATTTTTTCTTGTGGTTGACATCAAGCTTCATAGGATTGTGGTCTGAAGATATGCATGGTATGATCTCAATCTTTTTGTACCAGTTGAGACCTGATTTGTGAGCCAGTATGTGATCTATTCTGGAGAATATTCTATGTGCACTCAAAAAGAATATGCATTCTGCTGATGAAATGCTCTGAATATATTTGTTAAGTCCCTCTGGTCCAGTGTACCATTCAAAGCCCTTGTTTCCCTGGTGATCTGTTTAGATGATCTGTCTATTGCTGTGAGTGGGGTGTTAAAGTCCCCTACTATTATTGTATTATTATCAATGAGTTTCTTTAATTTTGTTTTTAATTGGTTCATATATTTGGCTGCTCCCAAGTTAAGGGCATAAATATTTACAATTGTTAGATCTTCTTGTTCGGTAGACCCTTTTATGATGATATAGTGTCCTTCTTCATCTCTTATTATAGTCTTTGGTTTAAATTCTAGTTTGTCTGATATAAGGATGGCCACTCCAGCTTTCTTTGGTGTCCATTAGCATGATAAATGGTGACTGGAGGTGTCTTTGAGTGTAAAATGAATCTCTTGTAAGCAACATATCGATGGGCCTTGGGGTTTTTTGTTTGTTTGTTTGTTTGTTTAATCCATTCTGATACCCTCTGTCTTTTGATTGGAGAATTTAGTCCACTTACATTCAGAGTAATTATTGAAAGATACGAATTTAATGCCATTGTATTACCTGTAAAGTTGCTGTCCCTGTAGATTGTCTCTGTTCATTTCTGGTCTTTGTTAATTTTGGGCTCTCTCTCCACTCAAAGGATCCCCTTTAATATTTCTTGCACAGCTGGTTGAGTGTTCATAAATTCCTTTAATTTTTGTTTGTCCTGGAAATTCTTTGTCTCTCCTTCTATTCTGAGTGACAGCCTTGCTGGATAAAGCATTCTTGGCTACGTATTTTTCCCATATATTATATATATCATGCCAGTCCTTTCTGGCCTGCCAGGTCCCTGTGGACAGGTCTGCTGCCAGCCTTATGTGTCTACTCTTATAGTTTAAGGATCTCTTGTCCTGAGCTGCTTTCAGGATTTCCTCTTTATCTTTGAAATTTGCAAGCTTCACTCTAATATGCTGAGGAGTTGACCTATATTGTTGATTTGGGGGGGGTTGGTCTCTGTGCCTCCTGGACTTGAATGCCTGTTGCCTTCCCCAGATTAGGGAAGTTCTCTCAGCTATAATTTGTTCAAATAAACCTTCTGTCTCTTTCTCCCACTCCTCATCTTCTGGGACCCCTATAATATGGATATTATTTCCCTTTATGGAATTGCTGAATTCTCTAAGTCTCTCTTCATGATCTAATAGTTTTCTTTCTCTCTTCTTTTCGGCTTCCTTATTTTCCATCATTTTATCTTCTATATCATTGATCCACTCCTCTGCTTTGTTCATCCTCATCTATCTGGCCTCCACTTGGGACTGCATCTCAGTAATAGCATTTTAAATTTCAGCCTGACTAGAATTTAGTCCTTTTATCTCTACAGTAAGGGATTTTTTAGAGTTTCCTAGGCTTTTTTCAAGCCCAGTCAGTATCTTTATAATCATTTTAAATTCTAGTTCAGACATCTTATATCCACACCTCCTACCTTCCAAATTGTAGTCGCTTTTCTACTTGTAGACTTGCAGCATTTCTTTTCTCAGCTCTCCGATTGATTTCTCAGGTGTTCAGAATGATTTGATAACTTCTAGTTGTATTCTAAGGATGAGACAAACTTAGGGTCCCCCTACTCCTCTGTCATCTTAATTCATCCTCCTCTTTTTTTTAAAAAAAAGATTTATTTATTTATTTGAGAGAGAGAGAGGGAGTGTGCCAGCCTTGAGGGAAGGAGCAGAGGGAGAAGGAGAGAGAAATTCAAGCAGACTCCATGCTGGGCACAGAGCCCAATGTGGGGCTCCATTCCATAACCCTAAGATCAGGACCTGAGCCAAAACCAAGAGTCAGATGCTCAACTGACTGTGCCACCCAGGCACCCCTAGAGTTGACTCTTAAATACATAAAAAGATTTTGAAATTTATTCATAATAGAATAAAAACTATGAGAATTAAAACTATACAGAGATATCATTTCTCATCTATCAGACTGGCAATAATTCAAAAGCTTGGCAACATACTCTGTTGGCGAGGCTGTGGGGAAATAAGCACTGTCATACAATGCCAGTAGGAATACAAAGTGATACAACCCCTGGTGAAGGAAATTGGGCAATACATAACAATAATAATTATGTATTTACCCAGGAAAACCACTTCTAGGAAACTACCTTGAAAGTAAGCCACTACAGGGGTGCCTGGGTGGCTCAATCGTTAAGCGTCTGCCTTCGGCTCAGGTCATGATCCCAGGGTCCTGGGATCGAGCCCCGCATCAAGCTCCCTGCTCCGCGGGTAGCCCGCTTCTCCCTCTTCCACTCCCCTGCTTGTGTTTTCCTCTCTCACTGTGTCTCTCTCTGTCAAATAAATAAAATCTTTAAAAACAAACAAAAAAAAGAAGGTAAACCACCACAAATATGAAAGAATGCACGTACAATATTCTTCATTACAATATTACTTGTAATAGTAAGATAGTGGAAACAACCCAAACAGCCACTAATAAATTAAACTGTGGTATAGTTATATGATGGAGTACTATAGGTCACAACAAGAAATATGAAATATTTCTATAAACTGATATGGAGTGATTTCCAGGATTATATTATTAAGTGGAAAAAAATGAAGTGTAAAAAATAAGAGAACATAACAATATACATATTACATATATATATATACATATATATATATATATATATATATATATGCATGCTTATTTTTGAAAAAAAAAGGGAACACAGGAAGGATAAAACAAAGACTAATGAAAATATCTGCTTCTGGAGATGGTGGGAACAGAGTAAAGGGAAGGGAAGTGAGTGGCACTTCTTTGAGTATACTTTTTTATATTGTTCTGACTTTTGAACCAAGTAAAAGTCCATCCATAAAACAATTTAATAAAATGTAATAAAAAGATTTTAAAAATCAAAACTAAAATCAAATATAAAAAGAAGCACATGAATCTCTATCTGGTTATTATCAAGATTTCTTGGCATTCCCTTTATGTCCTTAGAATATATCTCACTAAGGATGTACAGAGGACTGGCTTCAAAGTTATTTGAATTACTCTGTTCTGTACTATACATTGTACCATGATTTCACATCCTTGGTGTCCTTAATACTAAAGGAAAAGGGAGACTGCAAAACATTTAAAGTGTACTTCATAGATTTATGATTGGTATTAATATTAAAATTGTGGTTCTAAAGCTATTTTATGTATACAGTAGTGTAGGATGCAGCGAGAAGTAAATATGTGAATGCTATTAGGAACCAAGATTTTCACAGTGGTCATGTAGAAATGTTCTTGATCTTAGAAAATGCCCATTGAGGGACGCCTGGGTGGCTCAGTCAGTTGACTCTTGATTTCAGCTCAGGTCATGATCTCAGGGTCATGAGATCAAGTGCTGAGTCAGGCTCTGCACTCAGTGTGTGGAGTCTGCTTGGGATTCTCTCCCTTTCGCTCTGCCCCTTGCCCAGCGTGCACTCTCTCTAAAATGAATAAATAAAATTCTTAAAAAAAAAAAAAAAGGAGATGCTTATTGAAGTTTTTCCAGTGAAGTTTCATGATGTCTGCAACTTTCTTTTAAATGATTCAGGAAAGGAGCGCCTGGGTAGCTCAGTCATTGAGCGTCTGCCTTCGGCTCAGGTCATGATCCCAGGGTCCTGGGATCGAGCCCCGCGTCAGGCTCTCTGCTCTGCGGGAAGCCTGCTTCTCCATCTCCCACTCCCCCTGCTTGTGTTCCCTCTCTGGCTCTCTCTCTGTCAAATAAATACAATCTTAAAAAAAAAAATGATTCAGGAAAAAAGCATGTGAGAAACATAAAGCAAAGGGAGCAAAAATATGAGCAATTGATGAGTCTAGCTGAAGAACAGTGATCTTTGTATAATTCTCATTTTTTCAATTTTTCTTAAGTTCAAAATTCCAATAAAAAATTTTAGAGTAAGTGATATACCTTACTTGGCATTTTATAAAACACGTTTTGGTATTAACTCTAATCAGAAACACATCATTTATATCGATAAAAATAAGCTAGATTTTTGCTTCAGTAAGAATCAGCAGCAAAAATATCAAGGTCTTAGAAAATCAAAGGTTTATTTCTTGCTCATGCTATCTACCCATCACAGTCAACACAGTCTGGTGCAAGAGGAGAAAGAGAGCTGTGGAAGGTCTCTTTCAAATAATGACATGCCTGACTAGAAATGACACGCGTAACTGTTTAATCAAATGATCCAACTCACCCCTAAGGGGAATAAAAGATTGGGAAATATCTGATGAGCAGTATTAATGATTATCACCTCGCTCATTCACTATGTTTTATGCCACAGTAAACATTGATAAATGTGAGAAGTTAATATAATGTAGTGATTAAGAACACAGATTCTGCAGCCAGATAACTAGTTACTAACTCAATCACTTGCCAGCTAATCTTGGGCAAGTTACTTAATCTCTTTGTGCCTCAGTTTCTTCAAGTATAAAAATTGGGTCTAATAATAAGTAACCAGGGAAAGATTGTGTGAGTTAACATAGTTAAAGCATTTAGAACAATGGCTGGCCTATCACTATCACCAACAGCATTATTATTTTATAGTATGAAACTTAGGATAATGCATTAAAGAAATTTCTCAATGTCCCTCCCCCAAATCAAGCAGTACAAAGATTTACAGTGAAAAGTGAGTTTCTCTCTCACATCAGAGCCTTATCAACCAGTTTTTCTCCCCAGATATGACTGTTACTGGCTGTGGCACTTAGGAATTTATTGCCTTCCAGCCCCCAATCTCCTCTTCGTTTCTCTGTTCTGATAAATGAAGCAGCTTTCCTTGCCCCCTGCCACAATGTTCAGCTTTGGCAGTAGAGGACACTGGTGGGACTCTGGAGGAAAGATGGGCTTCTCTTCCCGGTTCTGGTGGGCTTTCTGTTCTTGTGCCTGTGGTGCTAGGCAGGTATGTGGGAAACGCAATGATGGTGGGGGCCCAGCTGGCTTCCCCAGGGCCAACTCAGCAACACTCCTGTAAGCAATTCCTGGCAGGTTTCCACTGTGACCAACCGGTGGCCCAGCCAGCTTCCCATCAAGTTCAACAGCACTCTCCATGGCAGTTTCCCAGAGAATTCCATCAGCACCCCCCAGCAAGTGATTTCTTTCCCACCAGTCTCAGACTACTGGTTCCTCACTGGAGGTATTTCCAGCTTGTCATTCCTCGCCTGTCAACTGTGGACCAGCTCTGACTTGAGGCAACCCAGTAAAATGCTACACCATGGTGGGACCTCTCCCTCTCCAAGGAGATCTGGGTCCAGGCTTGAGGCTCTACCTTTCAAGTTCATTCCTTTCTTGGGTACTTTTTCTCAGCCCTAAAGTATTCTTCAGAGTTTTCTCATTCTCGCTCAGTAAATTCTCTGTAAAAAACCACCTTTTTTTTTTTCAGGAACGATTTTGTGATTTATTCAGAAAATTGGCTTCCAGATCACTGTGGACAAGACCCAACTTGGCTAGAAAATGCAATCCCTTGGCAGAGCCACACAGACAGCTCAGCTGGCTAAATTTTATTCTCAGAAAGGACCAGAGACGAAAATGCTCTGGTTTCCCTAAAGTCCTGTTTTAGCAGCCAGGAAGGTGTAACTCTCATATTGAAAAGCAAGTAGTTTCAAGAAAAACTTCCATTATTGTGTAGTCTTATAATGTATGCAATTGTGTCATGCAAATTCAATTGTAGGCACTCAGCAGAATAGTAAAAATAACAATAATAGCAAAATGATGGGAGAAAAGAGAGGACAAATGAACATTAAGTGCCAAGCAGGCTTTCACCTGCCATTCTTCTCCCAGTGTGGAACTGGAGTCCATTCAGTCTCCTCCGCTCCTGAGTGCCTCTCTGCCCCAAGCATGAGTCTACTGCTTAAATATCTACTATTTTCATACAATATGGCCTCTAAACTCTGGCCAACTTCTTCATCCGGTGCTCAACCGAACAATCAACAACCTTCCCCAACACTGTAGGCTACCTGGCTGCACTGGACTGACAGAAAACACAACAGTCTCAATTTAATGTCTCTCCAAGGGTTTTCATGGGTCATTTCTGACCATAGTAATGTGTGTTCTTCCCCGGGGTTCCAGTAACTATAGAGTTGCCCTACCACATCAGATATGACTTCCCTGGAGTCTCAGAGCTGACTAGAATCTGGTTTTGTCCATATTGTCAAGGCATATATTTTCTGAAAGCCAGGACTGATCCTACGACTGGGTTCAGTAGGGGCTATCAAGGAGATAAGATTAAAGGAAAGTCAATCAACCATGCTACACCTCGTTTCCTATTTCCTTCACACACACCCACCTACCCCCCCATAAAAAAAAAAAAGCCCTAGAGGAAACATTTTTAATCTGATTGTGCTACCTGAATGAGTTAGCCCTTTAATCCTCAGTAGACTAGCAAGATTCAGTTTATCCTCTTAGCCAACAGCCTGCTAAAGTTTAGGGATGGGGGTTCACAGATCCGGAAGGCTCAGCAGCCTGGGGAACACAGAACCAGTTCTCGCTCTCTCTCAGCTTTGTCCCCCCTGCATACAAATTCCCACTGTCCACAGAATGATGTCCAAACTCAACAGTCTTTGTCTACAGAACCAGGACGAGCTGAGCCTCCCAAGGCAGGATCTTGTTCTCACTCATCTGCAGGTCTGCCCACCTCTGAGCACAGATGCTGGCACATAAGCCAAATGGAGCTCAGTGAATGAATGGCAACTGTGTGAAAATGTAACTCATATAAAACAAAAGTACCAAATGTCCAAGTCTCTTCAGAGTCTCAAGTCAAAAAAAAAAAAAAAATTAACTGGAGAGCACTTTAAATCTTTGCCAAATTTCTCAAGGATCACCCCCCAAAAATTCAATTCATAATTTAAAACAAAACTTACAAACTCGTATCTCACCTCCATGGCAATTGGCCCCCAAATCTCTCTCAAATTACCCCCAATTTTCCGAACTTTTCTCATTCCCTTCCCATGTTCCTTTCCAGCTTCCATTCTTTCCTAGAAGTACAGGGTAACAAGTTAAAAACATGAGCTCCGGGGCTCATCTTGCTGGGTCAAATTTCTGTCATGTTTTAACTGAAGCAGGTACCTGGCATGTGGTATAGTACTCAATAAATCCAACTTGTTATTTAAATCCTACTGACTTCTCCAATATCCTTTTTTTTTTTTTTTTTTAACTTGGCCCCTTTTCCATTAATGCAAGACGAAATGTCTATTAGTTTTCCAGGGTTACCAAAACAAACTGCCACAAACTTGGTGGCTTAGCACAACAGGAATTTATTTTCTCACATCTCTGGAGGCCAGAAGTCCAAGGTCAAGGTGTTGGTAGGGCTGTGCTCCTTCCAGAGCTCTAGGGGGGCTTTGTTCTTTGCCTCTTCAAGCTCCTGGTGGCTGTCAGCATCCCTGGGTTTGTGGCTGCCTCTGTCTCCACAGGGCCTTCCTCTGTGTGTACCTCCTCTGTGTGTTTCATGGGAACTTTGTCATTGGATTTAGGGCCCACCCAGATAATCCAACGTGATCTCATTTCAAGATCCTGAACTTAATTCCATCTGCAAAGACACTTTTCTAAATAGCCTCACATTCACAGGTTCCAAGGGGTCGGGGTGTGAACGTATCCTTTTTGCGCAGCCACCATTCAACTCACTACGAAATGACCCCGGGTCCTTCTTTGCGTGGGCGGTGGGCGGGGAGAGGGCTGGATACGCCTGTAATTTAAACTTTTTCTTTTACCCTTGTCATGATGAACAGATCAAGTCCGCAGCCAGCATCAACTACTTGGGAACCTGGGATGAGGTCCTGCGCTTGGCCAAACACAATTCAAAGTGATCTCTGACGGCCACGAAGAGGTTCTGGAACACCATGGCTGCCCAGGTGAGGAAGCGCGCCAGGAGAAGTCGCTTGCTGGGGGGCCGGCAGCAGGACACGCAGTACTTGCAAGCGCTGCAGCAGCCGTCACAGCGGTACTGCTTTGTGCCAGGGACGTTGACGTCCCAGCGGCCATTCCCCAGCAAATCCTCCCTTTCACCAACGTATCCCAGCCTGTCGGTGACGAGGTGCTGCCCTTGAATGGCGCTCCGGCACCGGTGGCCAGGCCGGCCTGCTGTTGCCCAGCTGCAACTGCACTTTCCACAGAATGGGCTGGCCGTGGTCTCGAACCTAGAGGAGATTCTGATCTCTCCCTGCCCTCTCCTCCTGCTCGAAGGTGCTGAGGAGGAAGTAGACCAGCAAGAGCCGGAAGACCAGGGCGAGCAGCCACCGCTTCCAGAGGAGCCGGCGCCACAGCCTGGCGGCCATGTTCACGGCGCCCGCGAGTGTCGGGCGTGGCGGCGGGCTGTGCGGCGGGGCAGGCGCAGGCCCAGGCGGCAGGGCCTCTATGTGGCCAGCGGCCCCATCAGTTGTGGCGGGTGGTGGCCCAGCCAGTGTCCGGCAGCCACTAACTCGTCTTTATATTAAGCCTTCACTATTCAAATTATTGTGTAATTTCTGTCTCCTGATGGACCCTGACAGATAAAACAGCTTCTGGTCATAGTCTTCCAGAGATCTTCTATGGCTATGCGGTGTGTGTGTGTGTGTGTGTGTGATCTCTTTTGTTGTATAATTAGTAATATTCTGTACAATGTTGTTGGTTTTTTTAAATTCAACCATTGTTGCATACCAGCACACATAAATTTTTCTCGTTTTTAACTGTTACGTAGTATTCTCTTGTATAGATGTACCATAATTTATTTAACCAGTTTCCTATTAATGGAAAATTAGATTATTTCCACTCTTTTCTCCCCACAAATACTATAGTAGTATTCTTATTTGAGAGGTCCATATGCCCATGTGCAAGCCTATCTTATCTGAAAAATCACTTCCTGGAAAAGATTCTATCTTCTTGAATTCTCTCCAAAATATCTCCATGCTTACTGCTTCCACCATATTATAAGCATTCTTCATTTTAAAAAAAATTAGTGTTTTTTATTAATTGGAATTAAGAAAGCATTTTGCATACATTTTAATTATTTAAAAAACATGTAAAATCAGGGGTGCTTGGGTGGTTCTGTTGGTTAAGCCTCTGACTCTTGATTTTGGCCCAGGTCATGATCTCAGGGTCATGGGATCCAGCCCCATGTCTGGCTCTGTGCTCAGCACAGAGTCTGCTTGTCCCTCTCCCTCTGCTGCTCCATTAGCTCTCAATCTCTCTCACTCAAATAAATAAATTTTAAAAACCATGTAAAATCAGTGAAAAACACAACGCAAAGAAGATTATCATCAGATAGTTTGAGACAGGAATGCCCATGCATACACACACACACACACACACACACACACATACACACACACACAAGCTTTCTATGTTTCCAGAATATAAATTTCTTCTTGAGAATCCATTATATACTTTTTAAAGTTAATAACATTTTCCTCACACTTGTGCCAAGTTGGCTGCTAAAGTAGTAACATAAAAATAGATGAAAATATTTTAATATATTCTGAATTACTCCTAGATATAACTTGATTGATCATTTTATTCTTGCAACAGTTAACTGGCTGTATCAGGTGCTATCCTCTGACATTTCCACTTCTTGTATTAGTGTATCTGTTTTCTTGATTACCAAAACATCTTTTACTTTTCCTTCTCCTATTCTCTATCCATTCAGTCCTCATGTCCTGTTATTCTTTTTCTTTTGTTTGAAGGGAGGTATATTGAGATATCCAATTTCTATACAGTGAAACTCACCCTTTGTAGGTGCATAGCTTTGATAAATGTGTGCAGCTCTGTAGCCACCACCATGATAAAAATATTATATAAAATATTTCCCCATCACCCCAGAAAGTTCCATGTGCCCTGTAGGCAAATCCTCCCCATACCCCAGCACCTGGTAACCACTGGTCCGATTTCTGTACCATTAGCTTTGTTTTTTTTCAGAATGTCATAGCCACGGAATCATACAGTATTTAGTTTGGCTTCTTTCACTTAGCATAAGGCTTTTGAAATTCATCCATGTTGTAGTATCAGTAGGTCATTCCTTTTTATTACACACTATTCTGTTTATGAATGTACACTTTATCCATTTACTAGTCAATACTTCCAATTTTGGTGATTATGAATAATGCTGCTCTAAACATTCTTGTCAAAGTCTTTGTGTGGACTAAGATTTTTGTTTTCTTGAGTAATTACCTAGGAGTGAAATTGCTGGTTTGTAGGGTATGTATATATTTAACTTTGTAAGAGACTGCCAAACTCTTTTCCAAAGCAGCTTATTTTGCATCCTCCCCAACATTTGGCCTTCTTTCTTTCTTTTTACTTTTAAAGCTTTATTTATTTATTTGAGAGAGAGAGAGCATGAGTGGGAGGGGCAGAGGGAGAGGGAGAAAGAATCTCAAGCACAGAACCCGACATGGGGCTCAATCTCATGACCCTGAGATCAGGACCTGAGCTGAAACTAAGAGTCAGACGCTTAACCAACTGCACCAACCAGGTGCCCTGGCCTTCTTTATTTCTGATGGGATGACTGCACTTGTCTCTGCAATGATCTCTTAGCTCCATGCCTTCCAAACTCTGATCCATCCCTCAAATGTGCCTCTAAAATGCCCTCCACTCTTAAGTGGTTCTGACTTCCTCAGGATAAGGTCCAAACTCTTCAGCCTGACACAAACAAGACTCTTCAAGCTCTGAGCTCCTTCCTCACCCACCCTCCCAACCACATTCCTTCCCACTCAGGCAGCTGGACACTGGCTCTAAGTTACAGACTGGGCCCCTTTTTCCTAACTCGGTACTTCTGTGTAGCCTAATGTGGTTGTTTCTATTATTTTCTATTCCCAGCATGAATACACTCTCTGAATTTTGGGTAGTGTTGGCATTTATGCAACTGAATATCTACCAGGGTATTTTTTTCTCCCACTATTTTTTAGGAAAATTTTCAAAAACTCAACAAAGTTGAAAAACTAGTGCAATGAACACCCAGATTCAATTCAACAATTGTTAACATTTTGTTATGTTTGACTCCTTTATCTATCTACCATAGATTCAATTCTTCTTCTCCTTCCCCTTCTCTTCCTGGTCCTCCTTCCTCTCCTTCTTTTCTTCTTCTGCTCCTCTTTCTTCTTTCCTCCTCCTCCTCCTTTTGCTAAACCATTTCAGATTTCAGATGTTTACTAAACCATTTGCTAAATACATTTCAAGTGTATGTATCTCCTAAAAATTAGAACAACCTCCTTCATAACTACACCATTACTTTACCTTAAGTAAATTTAAAATACCTAATATTGTCTAATACTCTTTGTATTCATAGTTTGCTATTGTCCTCAAAATATATTTCACCTCATTGTTTTCCAAGCCAAGATCCAATCAAGCTTCATACATTGCATTTATCTACCAGTGAATGTTTAACTTTGATTGAGTCACAGTTTGCCCAGCTACCTGCTTCTTCACCTTGATGACTCAGTTGTGTCCCTGCCTTAGCAAGAAATCTCCCATGAACCTCCAGCTCCATTCAAGTTCCCTGTGCCTTGCTGTGATTTCAAGAAGCCTATGCTTAAATCTATTGGGAGATTTGACATTTTGTATTACAAACCTGTTATTGAAATTTTCTATTTCCTCAATTAGATTCTGAGCATCTTGAGGGCAAAAAAATTGGCATTCTTTGCCTTCCTGCTAGATGGTAATCGTTCAATACATTTAAAGAATAAGTGATGGAATACCAGTTCCTTGGTCTCTCATTGGGAAGAGCTACAATAAATAAATAGACTCTGAGGGCTGGAGCCAGGATGAACAGGGAAAAGGGCAGGTAAGACAAAGGTTTGAGAGGCCATTCCAAATACAGAATGTTGCCTGGAGAGCTTTGAATATGAATTGTATATTCCATCCCCTCTCTCAGTAGGTGAAACACTAGATGTTTATGAATTAGAGATAAACGTAGAGTCTAGCAGCACCATAAACATTTTGGCCAGATAATTCTTGAGAAAGAATTATAAAGACAAAAATCAAGGCTACTGCAACCCAGTGGTCCATTTCTGTTTACACAGCTGTTCTACTGCTGCTTTCCTAATGTGTTTTTAAGGAAATATCCACTTCCGGTGGGTCCCTAGATTGGGCCTTGACGACCACTTTATGCCCATGGTCACTGGAGAAAATCGTAATTCAACCACTTTGAACTTCCAGGATGAAATTTCTCCCTGAATAGTAGCCTTTTCTGCTGTTAAATTTTCATCTTTGTGGCAAACTTTTCTTTTGGATAAACTTCTTTCAGATACTTCCTTCTTCTCCATTTCCCATCACCTGTGGGATTAATTCCAGGATCACACATTAACTTTGATTCCAAAGTGACTCAGAGGCTGCACACCAAGACTATTTTAGGTGGAGTGTTTCCTCCTGAGTCATCCTGTCCCCTGGTAGCAAGCATCCTGCGGATTTCCTCAGCTCTGCTGTTGAGAACAGGAAGCCAAGGCCAGAAGCAGCCAATAAGCACGGCAGCCCAGTGACTCTCCCTGGTTCCTGGAGGACTAGCAAGAAAATCCTGATTTAGTAAGAATTCATTGGCAAGAAAATTGGGAGTTTACTGGAGATAAATGGCTTCAGGAATCTTCTTTATGAGTACACCTATTTTTTTCAGGAGGCAGGTTAAAAAAGAGTCTTCTTAGAAATGAAATTAAGTAAATTTTTTTTCTTTTTTTTGCTTGTCTGGGGACACTTCATTAGATGTATTCATTAATGGGATCACCAAAATAAGGATATTACTCAACTCCCCTTTCCACAATTTTATCAGATTTTCCAGCCTGTCATATCCTCTTTATTTACTTCTGTCACCCTCACACTTACTGAACGGTCTTCCAAATGGCAGTTGGTCCTGTACCTCCCCAAGTCTTTGTAACTACCTGTGACATAAAAGTCGACTAAGACTGGGGAGTATTAGCCATGCATGTTGGCTTCCCTGACCCTATCTCCACAGTAGACAGCAGTCATATATCTAGCTAACCTATCTTGTTACCAGTGTGTCTTCAAAATAACACTACCAAGGAATCAGAATATCCACATTTGAAACCCATTTGCAATGAAGAAGAAGGGATTGATACATAAAAGTGTATCCGGCAAAGGCAGTTGAAGAGTCCAAAGAATATAAAAGTCTTGGACTTAACTTCTAGTTCTTGGGCAAGTTGAAAATTTCTTTTTCTTAGGTCCTTTTTTTTTCACATGCAAAATGAGATTAATAATGCTTTCACCTTAGTGTCATTGAATTCATTTTTTTGTTTGTTTGTTTTAATGTGTGAAAGCTTCTAGCACAGTTTCTAGCATGAAAAAAGACATCTAATGAGTATTAGATGTCAATTCATCATGATTACTTTGAGGGACACCCGAATTGGGAGTGACTGCTCATCTCACCGACATTGGAATTTACTGGAAGCCATTGCGCTGGTAGAAGATGGAAAATCCTCAATGATTCCACTCTCTGTAAACTTTAACAAAAAGTATTTAGTCACTCTTCTTCAAAGTACAAAGTATCAGCAATAAGAATAAGAATAAAATCTCAACTAAATCCTCTCAATTCCTTTTTCCAATCCTCTTGTTTCCCATCCTACCTCGCCTCTCACTTTCATGGCCACACCGTGTTAGTCTGCAGGGACTACTATAGCAAAATAGTACAGACTAGGGGGATTAAACAACAGAAATTTATTTTCTCAGAGTAATGGAAGCTTGAGGTCCAAGATCAAGATGTCAGCAGGTTTGGTTTCTCTTGAGACCTCTCTCCTTGGCTTACAGATGGCTGCCTTCTTGTTGTGTCCTCACTCAGTCTTTTCTCTGTACACCAGGTGCACTTGGTATCTCTTTGTGTGTTCAAATTTCCTCTTCTTATAAGGACACCAGTCACATTGGATTAAGGCCCACCCTACCAGCCCCGTTTTTACTTAATTACCACTTTAAATATAGTCACATTCTGAGGTTATAAGGATTAGTGCTTCAACATAATGAATTTTGAAGGACACAATTCAGCCCATAATACACCTTTAGACTTTGTCTTCATCAATGCCTGAAACATTTTAATCTCAAATTCCAGCATCCCACTTCTCAATCATTAAATTCTGCCTTTCCAGCTCTTTCTCTTTCTGCCACCCCAAACCAGGAACTCTTCAACCACACTGGGACACACAGTCTCCAAATCCAACCCCCTTTTCTCTCTCCTCACATTCTCTCATGTCCTTAACTTGACTTTCTCACACTGCGTTCCATGGTCCATCATTGTAATCACTCTCTTACATAGATTCTTGATTCCCTTGCCTCTCTCTCTTCACGGTACTTGCCTGGCAAAGTCCCAGTCCTGACAATTCCAGCTTCCTTACTCCTCTGCCCATACCTCTGCAGCTGCAGTTCACTAGGAAAAACACTCAATCATGCTGCCCAGGCTCACTATCCATTTATGACCTCATTGGGCCCCCACTGCCTGCTGGCAATCCTCCAGACCATCCACCATCCTAGGCAACTGTTTATACCTTTTCCTCTCTCTCCAAACCTTTAATACTCTCCCCCCATTCTCCTTCTCGGCTGATCAACTGGCTTCCTGTTTCACCAAGAAAACAAATCCAATCTCGTCTGTTCTGTCTTCCTTTCTGTGCCAAGGACTGAGGGGCCCAGGCTATATCTAAGACCAACTCCTCCATCTGTGTACATGCTCCCAACCCTTCTCATTTACTCAAGGACACATTCCAGCAATTCTCCCCTCTCTCTCTTGCATTATCAATCCCCACCTCCCCTCACCCACTCCCAACAAGAACATTCCCATCAATGTACAGACATACTACAATTTTTCCCATTAAATTTTTTCCCTTGACTTCCATTTTCCTCCAGCTACTGCTTCATTTTTCCGCTCTCCTTTATAGTAAAACTCTCCAAGAAAACTCCTCTCCTCTCTTTCCGTTCTCTTATGAACCCACTCCAGTGGGCCTCCTATGTCTATCGCACCACCAGTTTCTCTTATCAAGGTCATTGGTGACCTCCATGTTGCTAAATCCAATAGCCAACTCTCAGTCCTCCCATATTACTTGAAGAATAGGCAGCGTTTGACTCAGTTGGTTACTTCCTCCTCAGCTAGAAACTCAAATTTTAGGATAAGCTTCTGGTTTTTCTCTAACTCACTGGCCACTTCTCAGGCTCCTTTGCTGGCTCCCTGTCATGTCTCCAAACTCAACTCATTGGACTGCCCAGGATTTAGTCCTTGGGCCTCTTTTCTGTCTACACTTATTCTCATAGCATTTCATGGCTTTAAATAATATCAAATGCTGACAACTCTTATACACTCTACCCAAGACTTTTCTCCTGCACTTCATATTTGTATATCCAACTACCTAATTGACATCTCCACTTGGATTTTAATAGGTATCTCAAAACTTGGAATGCCTGAAACTTACCACTTCATCTTTCCCCCTCCCAAACCTGTTCAACCTGCTGTTTTGTTCATTTCAGTTAATGACAACTTCATTCTTCCAGTTGCTTGGGCCCTGCACCATGTAGTCATCTTTGATGCCTCTTTTTCTCTTATACTCAATCCAATCTGTCACCAAATACTGTTGATTCTGTCTTAAAAATACATACAGGGGCACCTGGCCAGCTCAGTCAGTAAAGCATGCATGGATGCCTCTTTTTCTCTTATACTCAATCCAATCTGTCACCAAATACTGTTGATTCTGTCTTAAAAATACATACAGGGGCACCTGGCCAGCTCAGTCAGTAAAGCATGTGACTCTTGATCTCCAGGTTGTGAGTTCGAGCCTCACGTTGGGTGTAGAAATTATGTAAAATAAAATCTTAAACACACACATGCACAGAATCCAGCCTTTTTTTCACCATCTCGGCTACTACCGTCATGGTCTGAGCCACTATTATCTCTTACCTGGATTGTTGAAATGTCTTTAGAACTCACCTCCTTTCTTTCAACCAATTCACAACACAGCAGCCATGGTGAGCCTTTGAACATAGGAAGTCATTTTCCTACTCAAAACTAATCTCAGATGTTACTACTTTTCCCCCCCTTCACTTGGCTCTAGCCGCAGTGGTCTCCACGCCAGGATGCACTTCGACCTCAGGGCTTTTGTACACTTGCCATTCTCTCTGCCTGGAATCCTTTCCCCCCAAGTTCCCTACATGCTCACACTCTCCACTGCCTTCACATCTTTACTCAGATGTCATCTTCTTGTTAAGGTCTTTCCTGACCACCCTGTTTGAAATGATATTCCCATCCCTATTCTCTGGCACTCCTACTTGCCCTTTTCTTGATTTATTTTAGCCATACTGATCACTACCTGACAAGCTATATATATATTTTTTTATTGTTAATCTCCCCACAATAGAATGTAAGCTTTACAAGGGCAAGGATTTTGAACTATCTCCTTCATGGATCCATCTCTCCCCAGCTCTTAGAACAGTGCTTGGCACATAAGAGGTGCTCAATAAATATTCAGCCCAAACTGTTGCTCTCCCTATCATCCTAAGGGTTCTAGTAAATATGATTTTAGTTTGCTTCTATGTCCCTGGAAAAAAAATCCAATGACCAGACTTTGTGATGCACTTTGCTCAAAAACACTAGGGAAAAAAAAAAATCACACTCACCAGGGGTGCCAAGAAATCTCTTTGGAGCCCATCCTAGAATAAGATTTAGTTTCTAGGTTTTTTTTGTTTGAATCCAAAAGTGGATCCAAGGATCTCAATTTTTTGGAAAAAAAAAGTATGAATATAATATAACATTATTTATATAAAATAAGTTTTTATTCTCTTGACTTAAAAGTATATATATTATAGAATATTAATACTTTCTGGAGGACACTAACAAATTAATGTAAATACTTCTGGGATCAAGATTTAAGAGCTCATGAAACAGAACTCTTTGGGTACCAAGAGAGCAGATGTTACTTCTGCTTTCTGTACTATTTTGAAATTATGTCCCTATAACTGCTCTTTTTATTGTTAATGATGGCTCTGATTTATTGTCTACTCCTTCTATATCACTTGACACTGTGGTTTGTACACAAAATCTTGTTTAACCCTCACATTATTCTTCTAGGGAAGGTATAATTTTTTTTTTTAATTTCCACTTCACAGATGAGGAAGTTGAGACTTAAGAAAGTTAGGTTGAAAAAAAAAAAAAGAAAGTTAAGTTGAGGGGCGCCTGAGTGGCTCAGTTGGTTAAGCGTCTGCCTTTGGCTCAGGTCATGATCCCAGGGTCCTGAGATTGAGCCCCATGTTGGGCTCCCTGCTTCTCCCTCTGCTGCTCCCCCTGCTTGTGCTCTCTCTCTCTCTCTGTCCCTGTCAAATAAAGAAATAAATAATTAAATAATTTTTAAAAAGAAGGTTAAGTTGAACAGGGTTCTGCTGTTACCAATAGAGAGAGGTGGCAATGAGGTCAGGCAAACTTTGAATTCCTTACCACCATTGTCCTCATCATCTTTAACATAGTAGTGTCAACAATTCCTCTCTCTCTCAAATAAATAAATAAATAAATAAAATCATTAAAAAAGGGTGAGGGTGCCTGAGTGGCTCAGTTGGTTAAGCACCTGCCTTTGGTTCTGGTCATGATCTCAGTGTCCTGGGATTTAGCCCTGAGTCAGGCTCCCTGCTCAGCAGGGAGTCTGCTTCTCCCTCTGCCCCTCTCCCCCTGCTCGTGCTGGCTCTCTCAAATAAATAAATAAACAGAATCTTTAAAACAAAAAAACATAGCAGTGTCAGGATGCCGTCCCTTAATCCTTTCCTCATGTCATCCTAATTAGAAGGACCTGTGGCTCTTTCTATTCAGGGCAGTCATTTAGAAGCGATAATTCTTAAATCCTTGTTTCAAACTTCTTACACGTAAAGTCTTAATCAAATTACCCAGATTCTTTTACCCATTTTCCTAAGCAGCAAGAGAGATACGAATTTATACCTGTTATTATTTTCCAGAGAGGTAGAAATCACAGAGATGAACTCTTGGAAGGAAAACTGTACCCGTGTTGCAACAGTAAACTCACCCACAGGGATGCCTTGTTTTTCTCCCCCATCAGCCTGTCCCTGTCTTTGTCTTTTTGTGCCCCCTGCAGTTGGAACAAAGCTTGGTGAATAGTGAGCACAAAATAGAGTATACTGAATGAAGGGTAGATACATAAAGTCAGGATATACTGCTCTAGCATAAACTTCCTTGGTAGTTTCCCCTTTAACCTCCCTGTTCACCATTGGATGAAATTTGCCAGATTTGATTCCAACCCCACCCCCCACCCCAACTTCCTTCTTAAAAATATGCTCAGGGTTAAGGCTTTCTTTCTGTAATCCAGAGGAAAATGACTTATTTTAAAATGCAGTAAAAACACCGCATTCCTTTGGCACAGGATGAAGACCAGCTCAGCTCTTCAGCCCTGGATCATTGTCTATTGTTCTCCAAACAGTAAACCACTATTTCTCACCAGAGATTGCGGGCTGCAGTTCTGTCCGAGCCCTGGGCTTCTCATGAATATGAAGTGAAGGGCTCTGATCCAGAAAGTGGTAGGTAATCTCAAAAAGAAAAAAAAAAAGGGACAGGTAGGAAGAAAATAAGGCTTTATGTAATTCTACACTCTTGAAATCTCCTGCAGGTTCTGAGCAGGGTAAAATGGGGTCTCGGAAATGTGGAGGCTGCTTAAGTGGTCTGCTGATTCTGCTTGCACTTTGGAGCATAATTGTGAATATATTATTGTATTTCCCAAATGGGCAAACTTCCTATGCATCCAGCAATAAACTCACCAACTACGTGTGGTATTTTGAAGGAATCTGTTTCTCAGGTATCATGGTAAGTGTGACTTTGGAGACTTGGGGTTGCAGAAGAGGGTGTTTTTACTAAGCATTGTCTTGTTCCTAGCAGAAATAATGAATAATGGAAAAATCATGCCACTAATCCTGGGTTTGGGATTTGGAAGATGGGTGGGGGTAGAGGGACAGGTAGTCTGTGAGGGCTTGGGAGGTTAGCTTTGTCTTCGGTAAGCTGCCCATTTATGTCACTTCAGCAGTGCAGGAAATTAGTCCTAATGAAAGTCTGTGGGTCGCTAGCTGGTCGAAATATTATGTCCTCATGAACCCTGTGTGTTGGTTTAAGCTGTTTAATGTCCAGTGGCAGTGCTCTTTTCTAGAATACTTTCTATCTGCACTCATGATTTCTCTAGATTGGAGAGGTATCAAGACCGCGTGGAAAAAACAGAGATTTGGAGATTCAAATTTGTGTTCAAATACAAGCTCTGCCATTTGTGCCATGAGACCTTGAGCAAGTTACTCAATGTCTTTGAGCCTCGGTGTCTTCATCTGAAAAATGGGAGTGATAGCATTTACTTTTTAGGGTAATTGTGGGGATTCAATAAAATCTCATGAAGGAAGTGCCCAGGACGGAGGCTGACATGTATAGGTAGCCAGCGAATACTGCGATTATAAATACTTGTTGAAGAATGGGCCAGATCATCATTAAATAGTCTGATATTATACACCTCATAATGGGGGGTGTTTTTGAAAATGAAATCAAATTATTTACAGTCAGAATCCATGAATGTTTTCCTGATGACTTTGTGCTCTTTAAAAACAAGCTGGTAGTAAATCATGTTGGCAAGTTGGAGGAAAAACCCCTTTTCCTGATCATATCATTTCTAAAAACAGCACGTTGTGCAGTACAAGCTTACTATACCACCAATGACACAAAAGAAAATGCATTATAATTTATCTCTACATCTTCATGGGTGCTTAATTATTATAATATTTGAATAACTATGATGAAAACAGTTTTCATTTAGTTACTATTTTGTATATGAAGTTAGTCAACTTTCAAGTATTGATATCCAATGCTACTGAAGTTGCTATGTGATAGGTAGGTACATAATGAATGTTTGGTTATTGTACTATAAGTGAATACAAACCTTTTGGAGAAGATTTTGATATGCTATATTAAGATCCATGAAAATACTTATGTCTTTTGACTCAGTCATCCTAAACCTGAGAATAAATTCTGAGCAACTAATCCATAATAAGGAAAGAGATGCATACATAGATATATATGGCAGCACTATTCATAATAGTAAGTAATTAGTAGGAGCCCCCTAGCATAGAATTGGCCAAATAAATTGTGGTACATTCACTTTCTATGGTGATGAAAATGATAATTATGAAGATGTAATAACATGGAAAATGCATATTATTTTGTGTTAAGAAAAAAAGAAAAGATACAAAAATTGTGAATAAGTTACGATTACAACTATGCAAAATATACACATGTGGTAATATACTGGGAGTAAATACATAAAAACATGTGAGGGTGCGGGATTTGGGGTAATGTTTCTCCATTATGCTTGAGCCCTGTATTCCAGTTATAATTTGACAATGAAAAAAAAAAGCAGTTTCTCTTTCAACACGAGCGATGCCTGTGTTTCTCTTAGGACACAGGACTCCAGGGTCTAGGTCTAACTGTTTCTACTAATATTGTAATGAAGCCAGTCACTGTACCTGTTGTACTGTGCTTTCTCTCGTCATTGTTTCCCTCAATATGTCACCGTAGTCAATAGAAGGGTTGCAAGGCATTGATAAGATTAAACCAGAATCTATTAAAATCTGCGATAACTAATGGTGTTGAAAGGAGGAGCATATAAGACTCTTTGGCTTATATTCTGTGTAAAATTTAAAAGTTAGAGAAGAACCAGTTCTCTCTTTTCCATTGTCAAGGAATTCTTGAAAAACATGATTGTTATCGCATCAAATCTTTTTAAGAGAAAGAAGAGGGATGTAGATAAATAAGTAAGTAGACAAACAAAAGCTGACAAACTTGGAAACTGGAAATGTTGACTACACATAGTAAAATAACAATGAACTCAGCTTCAAGATTCAGTCCTGAGCATTGGGAGTAAAGGATAGGTGGAGAATTTGTCAGAAGCAATTCACGGTCCATTACCTGCCCAAACTGGGAACTATAACAGTAAAGAAATCCACGTTCTTTTCAGAACTTGAGCCCTTTGCTTAGGATACCAAGAAAAGAAAGTAGAATACATTGAATTCTCCCAGTCTGTCGGCTTGATAGAGACAAAGCACACTTGAAAATTTGAACCTGAGATGATTTGAGTGCTTGGGCAAATCAAACTGACTTTACTTTGAATTAAGACATGTAGTTTCAGATTAACCATGCCTCTCACCTGCATTCCCAGAGGGCAGTAAATGGAGAGAGGCTGGCAAACAGAAAAGTCTGGTGAATGATTTTCCTTTGACCTCTGCAACTGAGTCAGTGAGAAATGCAGGTTTGCTGTGTGGGGTGGTATTCCCATGCCCATACCATTTACTGCTTAATCATTAGCTTTTGATGCCATGCTAATAATAGCTAACATTTATCAATCACTTGCTATAAATCAAGCACTATGTTCAAAATTTTGCATACATGACCTCCTAACAACCCAATGAGATGAGTTCCCAACACCATTTTATAGGGAAGGACTCTCAAGCTCACACAGCTAGAAAATGGTAGCACTGGGATTCGAACCCAGGTCCCCTTGACCCCAGAGTCCCTGCTCTGAATCACTGTGCTCTGATTATGACTAGTATTTCATTTCTGATATTTCCTCTCTTCCCTACTACAGATGCTTATAGTAGCAGCAGTTCTTCTTGTATTGGAGAATGACAGCAACTATAAATGTTGCCAGAGTGAAAACTGCAGCAAAAAATACATGGTAAGAGCAAGAGTACTTTGAGGATGGTTGAATGGGCTCTGGCTCTCTTTCCTCTCACTCATGAAACATGAAAATATTGACACTATTGTCCCCTCTCCATGATCTTTTCAACTCAGAGCCCAAGAGTTTACTCAAAAAAAAAAAAAAAATCTTCCATTTTGTTTACTGTCTTTCCTCCACCTTTGTCTTGCTGATGTTCTTCCAGAAGTTCAGGATTTAAAGATACATGAAATTAGAAAATAATATTACCTTTTCCTAACTGGGTTTCTGTGAGTTTATTTCTTTCCCTTTTCAACTTTATTGAGGACTGATTTACATTCAATAAACGGCATCCATTAAAATTGTACAAGTCCATGAGTTTTGACAGCCAAATACACCCAAGCAACCATCACAGTCAAGACACAGAACATTTCTATCACCCCTGAAAGATTAATCTTTGATCTGCTTTATGTCACTATAGATTAGCTTGTAGTCTATGTGAATAGAATCATGCAGAATTTTTCTTCTGTATCTGGCTTCTGTCACTCAGCATAATGATTAGATTTATCCATGTGTTGGGTATACGTGATGTACATTTTTTAAACTGGGATTTTAAAAATAATTTAAATAGAATCAAGAGAGAATAATACCACCAAATTTTCTAAGCCTGTGCTCAGCAGGCAGGTGCTAGGCTCCTACATTTCCATCATTATCCTTCTCCTCAGGGTCATCATCTTTTAATCATATTTGCATAGCACTTGATAGTTTTTTTCACACTTACCCAGTGAGTTAGATCATTGTTATTCATACTTATATGAATTACCTGTGGCTCAGAGAGAACGCGTTATGTATTAACCAAAAGGACTTTCCTGGAGGCCTGGTAGGCATATCTTGCAGCAGTGGCTGCCCACTGTGGCTGCCCGTTGCAATCATCTGAGAGCTTGGAGTTGGAATCCCACCCGCAGACATCCTGAGCTAGCTGGTCCGAGGGGCAACCAGATTTTAATGCGCAGCCAAGATGACATGTCCAGCTTTCTTTGACAGATGTGTTGGAAGACTAAATTAGCTGCTAAATTTAGAACTGTGCTTCTGGAGGAGAAGATTTGAAGAATTGACAGACACTCTGTGCACGTGCATGTGCATGTGCATGTGCTTTGTGGGTGTATGTATTTTCTTAACCAACCAACCAACTCAGACATTCTCCAGTAGCTGCTGGTATTATAGTTATGGAAAAGCTTTCAAAATTGCCTAGTTGAAGCAATAGATTCAGGTAAACATTAACCTATGATACTCAGGGAATCTCTAGAAAACAAACGTATGTGCCATTAGGTTCATAATAAAAATAAATGTGTTCAATTTGCCTTGACTATTAGCATCTCCAGCACAAATGGGTGCTGTAGACAGTGTGGAGTCTGGACAGGGTCTGATAATCAAATTGAATGAGATGACTGGTATCTCAAAGGGAAAAGCAGGAGGAAGGGAGAGGGGATTCTCTGAATTCCCTGCTTGGTTCTTTCAAGGTAGGGCTTTAGAATAGGGGTCCCAGTTTATATGCCCCCAGGAGCAACTACCTGATGGAAATGAAAGAACTGAGCCTGGTAGGCATTAGAGCAAGTCTCTGTTTAAGGGAGAGAGGGAGCTGCTCCTCAAGTCTAGCCGATTGTTATCATGATAAAACTGGGCAGTGTTTCTCAGTTTTCAGTAGAAAGTAGAAGTATGGAGCTTTATGTACAACTTCTCAATTACAGCATGGTGGCAATTAATTCTCATTTAAATTAAATAAAGCACATCTTGAAGGCTAACTGTGAGTCTGCCCAGGTTTGGAACTGCTGAAGCTCTGCAATGGGAATTGATTCACTTGACAGAGGAGAAAAAGTTTTCCCCAAAAGTTTCTTTTTCCCTCAACAAAAACACATCTCTGTAACTCATACTTTTTTTTTTTTTTACCAAAACACCTACTTTTTTTTCTTGTACACACAGTTGTTCTCTTCTTATTTCCAGTAGTTTTACTTTCTTTTTTTTTTTTAGCAGTTTTAATTCCATATATTAGAATTCTTAACTCTTAGAAACTTAAATTTCTAGTGAAAACCAGGAAGTAAGCAATTGTGGAGTGTTATAGATATCAACATCCTGTTGATTGGCAAATTCATGAATATGCTATTTCCATAATTTCTAAAGCATACATTTTAAAAAAACCAACTGCTGGGGCGCCTGGGTGGCTCAATCGTTAAGCGTCTGCCTTCGGCTCAGGTCATGATCCCAGGGTCCTGGGATCGAGTCCCACATCGGGCTCCCTGCTCCGTGGGAAGCCTGCTTCTCCCTCTCCCACTCCCCTGCTTGTGTTCCTGCTCTCGCTATGTCTCTCTCTGTCAAAAAAATAAATAAAAAATTAAAATTAAAAAAATTAAAAAACCAACTGCTATAAAAACTCCCTTGCCAAAATCTAGTCCACAGCCTTCATAAGATTACTTGTCAAGGGCAGATAAAAATCTTAACACTCTTCTCCACAACTATTAGTAAAAGACTTTAGCCATCCGAATGGGTAGCCATAACTTGTTCCATCGGCCAGAAACACAATTTGGACTCTTTTATAAGCTGGTGAGTTTTGTATCACCGTACCTGATACGTGGCTAAAATTTAAAAACAAAGGCCGTAAGATCTCTGTGTCTTTCTATATGTTTATTTATGTCTGTATATGTCTGTTACAGATGTTTGATATTTTTCTACCTCCAGATGGTATTACCAAAATAATTTATAAAATCTCTCAAAAGAGTTTTATTCTAATTGGCATAGAGATAAATGAATGCTCATATAAATCACGTATTCCTAAATACAGAGACTAATCCAAAAAAAATTTCTATCAGGGTCTGAATATCAACCTTCAATTTGGCCAACTTCTGACCATACAGCCCCTTAAAAAAATCGTTTCAAATATTTAAACCAAATGACTTGAAACCAAAACCAAAACTTAACCATGGATGCAAGAGATGTCCCCAAGGAGGGTGCAAAAGATGCAGCCCTCCCAAGATAGCAAAATCACTCCCAGAGGTAGCAAAAGAAAGACTTAGGCAACTCCTCCTGAAAGCTGGCGACAGTTGGTAGGATGCTAGCCACAGTGGGGTGCAGCCCAAATTTCTGTATGGCAGATTTTTGGGGGCCCACAGCTTGACAATTGGCTGTCCCCAAGAACTGACACTTGCATGCCCTGACAGGCAGAAGGCCAAGCCAATTTCTCAGAACACAAATAAGAGACAAACAGGAAATTGATTAGCTGTCCATGGGAGGGAAAGGATCAATAACCAATGGATAACTCGAAACCAAATTTTAACCAGAGTCACAATCCAAAGAACTAATTTTTATAAATGTTTTCCCCTGCCAATCTGAATCTGAAAAGGAAAAGACTCTTACCACCTACCCTGGACCAGTCCCCCACAGGCAGAGATCCAAGAAACTGATATGGCAAGAATTCTTCTGTGGCTTTTGTCACAGATCCAGGATCTCTAACCATAGCTCCGGGACTAAGCAAGGGGTCCCCAGCCAATGGTGCCCCCTGTTGGGTGCCAGATACTGTAGCGGAAAAAAAGTTTTATTCGACCCTCTTAGGGTCCCTGGCACTCAATCTGAAAATTAAACTGACAAAAACAGATTAGCAAGAGAAAGGGGTACACATTTTATTGAATTTTATGTATACATGGGAGCCTTCACAAGAGAATGAAGACCTAAAGGGGTGACCAGAGTAGCAAGAAACAGCAATTAAAGAATTGGCAAGTGAGGGGGTTTGGGCTAGGGGTAGTAAATGGTGAAGAAGTAACTAGGAAGATAAGGTTGAGTTTAATGAGGTTTGTTTACATAGGTTTCTTGGCCCCAAATTCCCTGTCTCTGCTGATAAAAATGTCTTCCTTTTCCTCCTTGTACAGAGAGGGTAACTTGCACGTGGGAGTTTTATGACCTGTTTCAGAGAAGAAGGGTGAAGGGGCTGGGAGGGGTCGGAGTGACCATCCTGTTTCTGCCATTTTCTCAAACCCCTTCAGTTTAAAATATTCAGTCTGCTAAGGTGCCATATTTTGGGGGTGATCTGAACTCCATTAACTTCTTGTTTGCTATTCATTCTTCTGTGGAGTCCCATTTTCTGCCAAAATCCTGTGTGTTGTTAACCTTGGAAAACAACTATCTGCCAAATAGAGGTGCTTGGAATAATAGATAAAAATTGTGATTATATTTACACTTTTGAAATAATTTTTATATCCATTGTGTTCTTTAATTTTGAAACATCCCTGTTACATAGGTACTATAATCATCTACATCATCTACAGTTTATAGAAAATGAAACTGACTCAGAGAGATTCTTATTCCTGTTTTATTTCGAGGCTCAATTGTGCAATGGTATCTACTCATTAGACTGTAATTTGTATATATATACAAATATATGTCCTATGCTATGGTTGCCAGTTTCACCAAATGAAGAAATTCTTCGTTGATCTTTCCAGTGAACTGCTTAAGAGCGTATTTGGTAAACAAGGAGCTCAATCTTTTCAAAACATCCTTCTTCCTTTTTGGAAGATGGCATTGGTGAATAGGTAAATTTTCTTTGTAAAGTGTAACGGTCAGTAACCTGTTAAAAAAAAAAAAAGTAGCTTGTCTCATCCCATGATGGGCCAACATTCTATTAAAATCAGTATGAGAAATATAATTTGAATGATCTTTTAATCAATGTGAAGATGCCAATGAAATAATATCAAATAGGAAAAAAGCAGAATTGTTCTTTTCTTCTTTGGGTTTTTAAATACATTTTTTTCTGATTTCCCATAATGAGCATGTATTAATGTTATAATCAGTAAAATAATGTTAAATTATTTGAGATATATATAATGTGAGATCACTTTTGTTCCCCAAATCACAGGTTTGTTGTTCTCAGTTTTTCTGGTCTCAAGTTTTGAATTTATCATCAACTAACTTGGCTGTTCTACTCTCAGCTTGAAAGGAACATTTCTAAAACCAGATTAAGTTGTCTCCCAAACCAAACTACCCTTTTTGGCATCCCTATTTCTGTCCTTTTCATTCCAGAATTTTTTTTTTTTTTTTAGTCCATCTCTAGCTACTTATTTCCTCCCCAATGTCTTTTCCTTTTCCTCCAGGGCATGTCTTTGTCACCGCAAGTTGAAATTGTCTTGACATGGAATCCTTGTTTTGGGCTCTCTCACTTCTGGCTGGCATGCTATCGCCGCAGAGCCATCTTTCAAAATTATACATTGGTTCATGTCACTTCCTTACTCAAAAACCAAATACATGGCTTGTTGGAAAAAGAGCTATTCTGGTTATTTATAAATTCAAAATGAGCTTGGTACATTTTGTGCCAGGAAGCAAGGAGATGTTCAAGGAATGACAGGGATATCTCAAAGGGCACAGGAATTGACTTGACAGGATGTTCTCACTGGCCATATTTGGACCAAATGAGCATCTAAAAGAATAATAACAGTTATGAATGATAACACATTGAATTAGAAAATCCATGTGTACACAATAATAGAGAAAGAGAGAGATGGGAAATGGAAGTTTTTCTGTGCAGAAAAGTAGTAAGTTATAAATGCAGAAGAAATGATATCATGAGATGAACAGCACCCTGCAACCAGTCATTGTGATCGTTAGTGATCAATGGATATGAGGATCATCAGTGGATGGTAAATCCATCAGTTGAAATGTCTTTGGGGGATAGGATATTACACAGTCTCAAAGTATTACCTCACCATTTATTTACTAATTGCAAAGTGGAAAATGTATGTTTATAGACCTGAAGGACACCACCTTAACGAAGAGGTCAAAGGCATCACCAATAGCAGTGAGAGGTCCCTAAGGTATTCATGCCCATCAGGTGTTCTTGCCAAAATGTTTAACCCAAGTCTAGTTGTGAGTTAAAAATCAGAATAGCCCAGATTGTGGGGGACATTCTATAAGACAACTGGCTGGGATTGTTCAAAAACAATTTAATATTCTAAAAAACAAAAAGGCAGTAAGAGTAATGTAGATCAAAGGAAACTAAAGAGATGTAACCCTGTGCATAAACTCTCATTGGATTCTGTACAAAAAAGTAAAACACAGTTGCAGAATAATAGAATATCTTTATTTTGGGGAGATATGTGCTGATGGGTTTAGGAGTGAGATATCACAGTATCTACAACCTACTTTTAAGTGGTTCAGGAACAGAAATGTATAAATAAATACATACATGTGCATGGATATATACATATACATACAGAGAGAGAGCAAGCAAAAATGATAAAATATTCACAGAAGATGAGTCTAGACAAAGAGTATACAAAGATGCATTGACTCTAGTATACTATACTATATGTTCAACTTTTTGGTAGATTTGAAAAAAAAATTTAGTGAAAGGTATGGGGGGAAAAGCTACTTGCCCTGAAGGATGAAGTCCACCCTCCTTGATCCAGCATTCAAAGTCACCTTCTGCCTGCATATACCAAGTTGCACTCACTTTGTAAGCAACTCTGAGGGCTGGGTTGTGTCCAACAGCCCCATTTCCCCAACATTAGCAAACATGTCAATCTGGTCTTCATAAACTTCTCTCTAACGCTCGGTAGGAACCCTCTCTTAGATCACACTAATCTATTTACCCTTACAACTCTGCTTGTACCGATCTGCCTGTGAACACTGCTCGTTCTCTCTACTCCAAGGAAAACACCCTCTTCCCCATTAATCTTATCCTCACTTGAACATAAATATGGCCATGTAGGCTAACACCTGATATTTCTCCTCATATTCCTGTGAGTGAAGGTATTCACATATCATCTTCACAGGAGAAAAGCCAAGGTCCTAGCTTCTGATTCTTAGAGAACCCACCCAACCTAGAAAATAATGTCTTTAGTAAATATAGATTGATCGGTCACACCCTTTCACTGCATTAATGTATGATCATTATTTTGATATTGAAATTCCAGAAGAAAGGAAGAAATGTAGTAAATTAACTAGGATCCTCTGTGGAATCCCAAACAAAAAGTCATTTTAAAAACTTATTTTAAAGATCAGGTGGGTTTGGATTAAATATTTCTGTTTTTCTGTGGGCATTTACACAGACTGCATGCAGTAGATTTGGGTGAGTAGGGGAAGGTACCTATCTGAACATTTATCCACAATATCCCCTTGTCTCATTCTATGGCACTGACCTCCTCCACCTTCTCCTCCTCCTCCTCCTTCCTCTTCTTTTTTTTTTTTTTCTGACCTCCTTCTTCTATGTTTAATTTAGACACTGCTGTCGATGATCTTTTCTGCCCTTGGAATTGCTTTCTCTGGATACTGCCTGGTCATATCTGCTCTGGGCCTCGTTCAGGGTCCCTACTGCCGCACTCTGGATGGCTGGGAGTATGCCTTTGAAGGCACGGCAGGACGGTAAGGAATAATCCCCCAAATCAAGGGGCTCAGAAAGCCAGAAACGCCTGGCTTCATGCTCATGCTCATTTTCCATGATCACTTTGGGGTTCCATGTGGGTATGTTAGTGCAGAATTTTCCTATTAGTTAAATAATAGACCAATTTCTTCCTACATAGATCTCTGTTTAGATGTTTTTCTTCTCTCTCTCTCTCTCTTTTTTTGGCCAGTCTTTTAATGTCATTTGCATTCACTATTTTGAGGTTGATGTGGAGATATCCAAATGAAAGGTGTGTTTCTCCCAAACTTCAGAGCAAAGCTTTGTGGTTACTGTGGTCTGGCAACTGCTGGAGCCTAGGGCTTCAATGGTTCTGCCAACTCAGTCTCGTTGTGTGGCCAGTTCGGATTGTGCAGTCTGTTAGAGCTGGAAAAGGGCTTGTCTGGGAGAGAATCCCAGTGCCCTTGGATGGTGTTACCCACTCTATACTATCAGGGACACACAGAGATAGAAGCAGGCAGCATGAGCGGCCAAGTTCAGAGTGAGATCCGGGGACACGACCAGGTGCAGGGGTTTGTGGGGGAGCCAGGAGATGATCTAGTGTGGACTGAAGAGGAGTCTAGGAAGGCAGCCTTACTTAGAGGGCTGGTGGTTCAGTTAGCTGTTGGGGAACCCAGTGCTGGATCGCAGAACACCTCACACTGGCATTGTACCTGCCACCACCTGCAGAGACAGCTCTAGAGGTAGCAGGGCCATCCAGAGATGCAGGAGACGTCCATCGAACCTCTCCTGGTCTTGTCCTATGCTCAGAATTCTAATGGTATAAATGGAGGGAGTGTCTGTACCACTCCCTAGGGAAGTTACAGTCTCTTCTCAGTTCCCTATGACTGGCTCTGTTGTTCAAGACCCACATCTATTTGAAGTCTTACATGCTCAGCTAGGCCTGGATTGCAAAACTGCTTTTGTGCCCATAGCCACCTTTGTCCTGAAGGTTCCACCAAGTGCCACGTGCTGTGAGCAGAGCTCTCTCTCAGGTCGGGAGAACCTAGAAAATAACCTCAGGCATTTCGGACCACTCCTGTGGGACTTTAGGGGCTCAGGAAAGGGGACCCTAATGAAAAAAAATCCCACTAGGTGCAAAAAATGATTTTTTTGTGCCATCATCCCCAGACCCCCAAACCAAAGAAGATTTCCCTTTCAATGCAAGAATCTGAGATTGCCCACATGCCTCTCCATTACTCTTTCTTTTTTTAATTCTTTTTTGTTAAGTTAATCACCATACATTACATCATTAGTTTTTGATGTAGTGTTCCATGATTCATTGTTTGCGTATAACACCCAGTGCTCCATGCAGAACGTGCCCTCTTTAATACCCATCACCAGGCTAACCCATCCCCCCACCCCCTCCCCTCTAGAACCCTCAATTTGTTTTTCAGAGTCCATCATCTCTCATGGCTCGTCTCCCCCTCCGATTTCCCCCCCTTCATTCTTCCCCTCCTGCTATCTTCTTCTTCTCCTTTTTTTTTTTTTTTTAACACATATTGTATTATTTGTTTCAGAGGTACAGATTGAAAGTTGCCCTTGATATTTGTATTCACCTGACTCCAGCTACAGACAAATATTTGGGGGTAAAACATTAGAAGCCATGAAGGGAAGTTAAGTCTCTGGTCTCCTAGAGAAGTTTCCAAACCTTGGCAAATTCTGGGTGGAACAAATGTTAATGTTAAAGTTCCACAAATCAGTTATTCATTTGTATGTTTTTCAACAAATATTTCTTGAGCATCTACTGTGCCCAGGTCTTGAATTAGGTGCTAGAGAATCAAAGATAAGTTACACAGTTTTACTTCCCTCTAGGAGCTCACACGGACCTGACAGAATGTTCTGCTAAGATGGAGGCTTTGGAGTGAACATTGCCCTCAGAGCACAAGCCTTCAATACTTACACATCTGGGTTCATGTCTTCCATCTGCTACTTACAAACTGTATGACCTTAGGTGCACCTGGGTAGCTCAGTCGTTAAGCGTCTGCCTTCAGCTCAGGTCATGATCCTAGGGTCCTGGGAATGAGCCCCGCATCAGACGCCCTGCTCCGCGAGAAGCCTGCTTCTCCCTCTCCCACTCCCCCTGCTTGTGTTCCCTCTCTCGCTCTGTGTCTCTCTGTGAAATAAATAAATGAAATCTTTAAAAACAAAACAAAACAAAACTGTATGATGACCTTAAACAGATATCCCTGAGCCTCTGTAAATCATTTCCACCTCACAGAATTGACAATTAAATGGAAACAAAGCACAGATTAAGATTTAATAAATTTTTAGAATAAGCCAGATTTTATGATTAACATCATTACCGGGCATAATGTTTTATGGCTCCATCTGCTGGGTGGTCAGTAGGCTCAATCACAGGCATGGCGACTGCTGGGGATCCTGAATCAGTTCCATTCAACAAGCATTTGTGGATCTTTGCAATGCGCCAGGCACTGCCTTAGGTCTTAGGCCTGGCTATTCAGGGGTGTAGAAATCAAGGTAGGGCTCTCAGAGTACACAGCTTAGTGAGGGAATAGATATAGATACAGATAAGACAGACTTACAATATAAGGAAGTAAATGCTGTGATAGAGCTTTATATGGAGGCTGTGGAGGGAAGGAGTATCAGAAATAGCATCTCCATTCCTTCCAGACCCTGCTAGTGCATTTACTACTCTGTGGTTTACAGGAAGAATAAATAAGCACCACAGTCCAGAAGAAAAATCAACACCATGAAGGTCATCTTGCTTTCAGGTGTTGGGTGATCTGTGCAGAGCGTGTACTGGGAAGTCTAGAGCGAGGATCTTGAAGGGATTAGCTTCCCTGATGGCTGAGACTGAGTTCAGAGTATGAGGGTGTATGGAATGGGTCTAGGGAAATATAACAGGAGATTTTATCTGTATCAGGCTTTACAGGTTCCATAGCATTTTTACATAGCTTTCACCGAATTTTCCTAATAACCCCAGAGTTCCATATGTTAATCCCATTGTCCAAATAAGACTCTAGAGGTCAGAGATATGAAGTCTCTTGTCCAAGATCATACAGAACCAAGAGCTCCCTACTGAGTACTTTTTTTTTTATTTAAATTTTTTATTGTTATGTTAATCCCCATACATTACATCATTAGTTTTAGATATAGTGTTCCATGATTCATTGTTTGTGCATAACACCCAGTTCTCCATGCAGAACGTGCCCTCTTTAATACCCATCACCAGGCTAACCCATCCCCCCACCCCCTCCCCTCTAGAACCCTCAGTTTGTTTTTCAGAGTCCATTGTCTCTCATGGTTCTTCTCCCCCTCCGATTTCCCCCCCTTCATTCTTCCCCTCCTGCTACATTCTTCTTCTTCTTTTTTTCTTTCTTAACATATATTGCATTATTTGTTTCAGAGGTACAGATCTGAGATTCAACAGTCTTGCACAATTCACAGCGCTTACCAGAACACATACCCTCCCCAGAGGAAAGTATATAGCAATACAAGCCTTTCTCAAGAAACAAGAAAGGTCTCAAGTACACAACCTACTGACTACTTTTGCCGCTTGAGACCTAAGTGCCTTTAGAAAGATCAGGAAATTCTCGGAGTGCTTCTGAGGGTCCCGGAGCATAGAGAGTAGGAACTAAAGAAAGGGAGGAAAGAGAGAACTAAAGGAAGGGAATAGGAGAGAAACGGGGCAGAGTGGGGGGAGGGTAGGGGAGAAGGAAAAACAAGGAGAAGAGGGAAGTCATGGTGGTGGTGTTCCCCGAACTGCAGAATTCACCGGTCCCACCACAGACACCAGTGCTCCAGGCCACTTGCCCAGTAGGCTCTTTGCCTTAGCCGCCGTCTCAGGAAAAAGCATCTTGCTATTGACAAGGTATTTATGAACAACTCTGCCCTACAAATAGGTTTGATTATCTTTGTTTGGAGAATTCTCTGAGGAGACCAGTTTTCCATTTTGATTCCGTTGAATCAAAGTGAACAGAGTGTCACCCTTCGGAGAAGCACTGCGGGGCATGCTGGATCCGGAAGTGAGCAAATGTCAGTCGGGTAGATTCACCGTGCTTTCAAGATCATCTTGGGGCATGGTTGAATTCTCACAATCCAGTGCTAAACTAGACTGATGGAACCTTCCGAGTTTTTGCATTCCCACCTCATCACTTAAATTTTAGCAGCAGCAGAGGGCAGCGGTGTTCTAAAGCAGACGTGCTCGCACTGCGGACTCCAAACCAGCCGCAGCCGCAGCAACACTGGGAACTTAGGAATGCAAAACCTCAAGCCTCATCCAAACCTTCTGGATCAGAAACTCGGTGGTGGGGGTGGGGGGGTGTGGGGGGGTGGGGTCTCTGCAAGCTGCATTTTCACAAGCCCTCCAGATAATCCTGGAACCACTGTTTGAAAGGACTCTGGGGACAGAGTCTAGGAGTTTCTTTTTCTTTTCTTTTCTTTTTTTTAAAGCAAAATAGGGCTTATAAGGGATTTATTTATTTTTTTAATTTTATTTATTTATTTATTTGAGAGAGAGCACAAACGGGGAGCAGCCAAGGGAGAGGTTGAGAAGCAGGATCCCCGCTGAGCGGGAAGCCCAACACGGGACTTGATCCCAGGATCCTGGGATCATGACCTGAGCCGAAGGCAGACGCTTAACCCACTGAGCCACCCAGGTGCCCTGAGTCTAGGAATTTCTAGCAGCATTTCCCTTTGTTATTTGGCCACATCTGTGATCTTTTATATCTAACACAAGCTCAGCCTTGTCCCGGATAGCCCAGGCTAACTTCTGGACTTTTAGGGAATGAGCAATCTTTACCTTTCTTGGTATTGACACGTGCTGCCTTTTATTACTAGTGAACCCTTCAGAATGTGTCTTGCCTTCTAACTGAATTAAAATTGTCTCTGAGGCAGGCTCCCTGTTTAAAATAAGCATAGCCCAATGCTTTATGCATGCTATATACTCAATATATGTATTTGAATGATTTTTTAAATGCTTTCTTTCACATTTAATAATATTATGTATTTCAGTAATATATATTAATTTCCCAAACATACAAACATCTGTAGCCTTCTTACTTGGACCAAGTATTTTGGCTTGGCCACGAGTCTTGTTGACTATATCCCTCCTCTCAGTTTCCTTACAGACTCCAGCATATGGACCGAGTGCCTGGAACCTGCACACGTAGTGGAGTGGAACATCATTTTATTTTCTATTCTCATAGCTCTCAGTGGGCTTCAAGTGATTGTTTGCCTCATCAGAGTAGTCACTCAGTTATCCAAGATACTGTGTGGAACCTATTCAGTCATCATCCAGGTAATAGATCACTACTGGCACCTGTACCTCCTCCATTTTACCCCCCATTACCCAAGATTCAATGACTCTGGTTGAAAGGTTTTTAGCCTCCCATCTTTTTCTTTCCATCCCTACTGCCCTCAACAAATAGCTCAATTTTTTTTTTCGATATTCCAATGTGTCTGTTGGCTTGCCTATGTGGATTAAATCAATGGAATAATTATAAAATCTGCACTCAGTCCTGAATGGTGAAAACAGCACAAGTGTTTTGAATGAGCCACAGTTTTGTGTAGAAATAACTCAGAGCACAAAGAGGTCTTACTATTTATTGAGAATTTCCCTGTTCATAAGATAATTGAAGGCTCACAACATTATCCCATTGAAATAATTTCTCTTCTGAATGCTGCTACATGAACCTAATAATCATTCTTTATACTGAATCATTAGTAATTGGTTTTAAAGTAGAGAAAGATGGTTTTTAAAATTTTTATTGTTATGTTAATCACCATACATTACATCATTAGTTTTTGATGTAGTGTTGCATGATTCATTGTTTGCGTATAACACCCAGTGCTCCATGCAGAACGTGCCCTCTTTAATACCCATCACCAGGCTAACCCATCCTCCCACCCCCCTCCCTTCTAGAACCCTCAGTTTGTTTTTCAGAGTCCATCGTCTCTCATGGTTCATCTCCCCCTCCAATTTCTCCCCCTTCATTCTTCCCCTCCTGCTATCTTTTTTTTTTTTCTTAACATATATTACATTATTTGTTTCAGAGGTACAGATCTGTGATTCAACAGTCTTACACAATTCACAGCGTTCACCGTAGCACATACCCTCCCCAATGTCTATCACCCAGCCACCCCATCCCTCCCACCCTACCCCCCACTCCAGCAACCCTCAGTTTGTTTCCTTAGATTAAGAATCCCTCATATCAGTGAGGTCATATGATACATGTCTTTCTCTGTTTGACTTATTTCGCTCAGCATAACACCCTCCAGTTCCACCAACGTCGTTGCAAATGGCAAGATCTCATTCCTTTTGCTGGCTGCATAATATTCCATTGTATATATATACCACATCTTCTTTATCCATTCATCTGTTGATGGACATCTTGGCTCTTTCCACAGTTTGGCTATTGTGGACATTGATGCTATAAGCATCGGGGTACACATACCCCTTCGGATCCCTACATTTGTATCTTTGGGGTAAATACCCAGTAGTGCAATTGCTGGATCGTATGGTAGCTCTATTTTCAACTTTTTGAGGAACCTCCATACTGTTTTCCAGAGTGGTTGCACCAGCTTGCATTCCCACCAACAATGTAGGAGGGTTCCCCTTTCTCCGCATCCCCGCCAACATCTGTCATTTCCTGACTTGTTAATTTTAGCCATTGTGACTGGTGTGAGGTGGTATCTCATTGAGGTTTTGATTTGGATTTCCCTGATGCCGAGCGATGTTGAGCACTTTTTCATGTGTCTGTTGGCCATTTGGATGCCTTCTTTGGAAAAATGTCTGTTCATGTCTTCTGCCCATTTCTTGATTGGATTATTTGTTCTTTGAGTGTTGAGTTTGATAAGTTCTTTATAGATTTTGGATACTAGCCCTTTATCTGATATGTCATTTGCAAATATCTTCTCCCATTCTGTCGGTTGTCTTTTGGTTTTGTTGACTGTTTCTTTTGCTGTGCAAAAGCTTATCTTGATGAAGTCCCAACAGTTCATTTTTGCCCTTGCTTCCCCTGCCTTTGGTGATGTTTCTAGAAGTTGCTGCGGCTGAGGTCGAAGAGGTTGCTGCCTGTGTTCTCCTTTAGGATTTTGATGGACTCCTGTCTCACATTTAGGTCTTTCAACCATTTGGAGTCTATTTTTGTGTGTGGTGTAAGGAAATGGTCCAGTTTCATTCTTCTGCATATGGCTGTCCGATTTTCCCAGCACCATTTTTTGAAGAGACTGTCTTTTTTCCATTGGACATTCTTTCCTGCTTTGTCAAAGATTAGTTGACCATAGAGTTGAGGGTCCATTTCTGGGCTCTCTCTTCTGTTCCATTGATCTGTGTGTCTGTTTTTGTGCCAGTACCATACTGTCTTGATGATGACAGCTTTGTAATAGAGCTGGAAGTCTGGAATTGTGATGCCACCAGCTTTGCTTTTCTTTTTCAACATCCCTCTGGCTATTCGGGGTCTTTTCTGGTTCCATACAAATTTTAGGATTATTTGTTCCATTTTTTGAAAAAAGTGGATGGTATTTTGATGGGGATTGCATTGAATGTGTAGATTGCTCTAGGTAGCATTGACATCTTCACAATATTTGTTCTTCCAATCCATGAGCATGGAATGTTTTTCCATTTCTTTGTGTCTTCCTCAATTTCTTCCATGAGTATTTTATAGTTTTCTCAGTACAGATCCTTTGCCTCTTTGGTTAGATTTATTCCTAGGTATCTTATGGTTTTGGTGCAATTGTAAATGGGATCGACTCCTAAATTTCTCTTTCGTCTGTCTTGTTGTTGGTGTATAGGAATGCCACTGATTTCTGTGCATTGATTTTATATCCTGCCACTTTACTGAATTCCTGTATGAGTTCTAGCAGTTTTGCGGTGGAGTCTTTTGGGTTTTCCACATAAAGTATCATATCATCTGCAAACAGTGAGAGTTTGACTTCTTTGCTGATCTGGATGCCTTTTATTTCTTTTTGTTGTCTGATTGCTGTGGCTAGGACTTCTAATACTATGTTGAATAGCAGTGGTGATAGTGGACATCCCTGCCGTGTTCCTGACCTTAAGGGGAAAGCTCTCAGCTTTTCCCCATTGAGAATGATATTTGCTGTAGGTTTTTCATAGGTGACTTTTATGATATTGAGGTATGTACCCTCTATCCCTATACTCTGATAAGTTTTGATCAAGAAAGGATGCTGTACTTTGTCAAATGCTTTTTCTGCATCTATTGAGAGGATCCTATGATTCTTGTTCTTTCTTTTGTTAATGTATTGTATCACGTTGATTGATTTGCGGATGTTGAACCAACCTTGCAGCCCATGGATAAATCCCACTTGGTTGTGGTGAATAATCCTTTTAATGTACTGTTGGATCCTATTGGCTAGTATTTTGGTAAGAATTTTTGCATCCATGTTCATCAAGGATATTGGTCTGTAATTCTCCTTTTTGATGGGGTCTTTGTCTGGTTTGGGGATCAAGGTAATGGTGGCCTCATAAAACGAGTTTGGAAGTTTTCCTTCCATTTCTATTTTTTGGAACAGTTTCAGAAGAATAAGTATTAATTCCTCTTTAAATGTTTGGTAGAATTCTCCTGGGAAGCCATCTGGCCCTGGGCTTTTGTTTGTTGGGAGATTTTTGATGACTGCTTCAATTTCCTTAGTGGTTATAGGTCTGTTCAGGTTTCCTATTTCTTCCTGGTTCAGTTTTGGTAGTTTATACATCTCTAGGAATGCATCTATTTCTTCCAGGTTATCTAATTTGCTGGCATATATTTGCTCATAGTATGTTCTTATAATTGTTTGTATTTCTTTGGTGTTGGTTGTGATCTCTCCTCTTTCATTCATTATTTTGTTGATTTGGGTCATTTCTCTTTTCTTTTTGCTAAGTCTTTGTTAATTCTTTCAAAGAACCAGCTCCTAGTTTTGTTGATCTGTTCTACTGTTCTTTTGGTTTCTATTTCATTGATTTCTGCTCTGATCTTTATTATTTTTCTTATCCTGCTGGGTTTAGGCTTTCTTTGCTGTTTTTTCTCTAGCTCCTTTAGGTGTAGGGTTAGGTTGTGTATTTGAGACCTTTCTTGTTTCTTGAGAAAGGCTTGTATTGCTATATACTTTCCTCTTAGGACTGCCTTTGCTGCATCCCAAAGATTTTGAACAGTTGTGTTTTCATTTTCATTGGTTTCCATGATTTTTAAAAATTCTTCTTTAATTTCCTGGTTGACCCATTCATTCTTTAGTAGGATGCTCTTTAGCCTCCATGTATTTGAGTTCTTTCCGACTTTCCTCTTGTGATTGAGTTCTAGTTTCAAAGCATTGTGGTCTGAAAATAGGCAGGGAATGATCCCAATCTTTTGGTACCGGTTGAGACCTGATTTGTGACTTAGGATGTGATCTATTCTGGAGAATGTTCCATGGGCACTAGAGAAGAATGTGTATTCTGTTGCTTTGGGATGGAATGTTCTGAATATGTCTGTGAAGTCCATTTGGTCCAGTGTGTCATTTAAAGTCTTTATTTCCTTGTTGATCTTTTGCTTAGATGATCTGTCCATTTCAGTGAGGGGGGTGTTAAAGTCCCCCACTATTATTGTATTGGTGTCAATATGTTTCTTTGCTTTTGTTATTAATTGCCTTACATAATTGGCCGCTCCCATGTTAGGGGCATAGATATTTACAATTGTTAGATCTTCTTGTTGGATAGACCCTTTAAGTAGGATATAGTGTCCTTCCTCATCTCTTATTACAGTCTTTGGCTTAAAATCTAATTTGTGTGATATAAGGATTGCCACCCCAGCTTTCTTTTGGTGTCCATTAGCATGGTAAATGGTTTTCCACCCCCTCACTTTCAATCTGGGAGTGTCTTTGCAAAATGAGTCTCTTGCAGACAGCATATTGATGGGTCTTGTTTTTTAATCCAATCTGATAGCCTGTGTCTTTTGATTGGGGCATTTAGCCCATTCACATTCAGGGTAACTATTGAAAGATAGGAATTTAGTGCCATTGTATTGCCTGTAAGGTGACTGTCCCTGAATATTGTCTGTGTTCCTTTCTGGTCTATGTTGCTTTTAGGCTCTCTCTTTGCTTAGAGGACCCCTTTCAAGATTTCTTGTAGGGCTGGTTTCGTGTTTGCAAATTCCTTTAGTTTTTGTTTGTCCTGGAAGCTTTTTATCTCTCCTTCTATTTTCAATGACAGCCTAGCTGGATATAGTATTCTTGGCTGCATATTTTTCTCGTTTAGTGCTCTGAGTATATCCTGCCAGTCCTTTCTGGCCTGCCAGGTCTCTGTGGATAGGTCTGTTGCCAATCTAATGTTTCTACCATTGTAGGTTACATATCTCTTCTCCCGAGCTGCTTTCAGGATTTTCTCTTTGTCTCTGAGACTTGTAAATTTTACTATTAGATGTCGGGGTGTTGACCTATTTTTATTGATTTTGAGAGGGGTTCTCTGTGCCTCCTGGATTTTGATGCCTGTTTCCTTCCCCAAATTAGGGAAGTTCTCTGCTATAATTCGCTCCAATATACCTTCTGCCCCTCTCTCTCTTTCTTCTTCTTCTGGGATCCCAATTATTCTAATGTTGTTTTGTCTTATGGTATCGCTTATCTCTCAAATTCTGCCCTCGTGATCCAGTAGTTGTTTATCTCTCTTTTTCTCAGCTTCTTTATTTTCCATCATTTGGTCTTCTATATCACTGATTCTCTCTTCTGCCTCATTTATCCTAGCAGTTAGCGCCCCCATTTTTGATTGCACCTCATTAATAGCCTTTTTGATTGCGACTTGGTTAGATTTTAGTTCTTTTATTTCTCCAGAAAGAGTTTCTCTAATAACTTCCATGCTTTTTTCAAGCCCAGCTAGTATCTTTAAAGTGATGATTCTGAACTCTAGATCCGACATCGTACTAATGTCCGTATTGAGTAGGTCCCTGGCAGTCGGTGCTACCTCTTGTTCTTTTTGTTGAGGTGATTTTTTCCATCTTGTCATTTTGTCCAGAGGAGAATAGGTGAATGAGAGAACAAAATGCTAACAGGGTAACAACGTCCCCAGAAAATATACTCTAAACAAATCAGAAAAGGCCTGAAGCTGGGGGAAAAGAAAGGGAAAGAAAGAAAAAAGAAAAGAAAAAAAAAAAGAAAAAGAAAAAGATAAAAACAAACAAAAACAGAACAAAACAAAAAAAACGGAATATGATCAAATATGATCAGGCTGGTGCATAGGTCAGTGCCACACAGTAGATTTTGGGTGTATTTTGGTCTGTTAGAAGAAAGTGCCTCCCAAAATTTTAAAGAAAGAGAAACTTATATATGTACAAAAATAAGGGTTGATATGATGAAGGGATGGAATATGACTGTAAAGATGAAAATTATAAAAAATTTTATAAAAGGAATTGATAAGAAGTTGTTTGAAAAAAAGAAAAGAAAGACGAGGATTTTTAAAAAAAAAAAAGAAAAAAAAAGGAGAGAATGTGATCAGGCAGGAGACTAGAACAAAGCCATACCCTAGAGATTTAGGGTATATTTTGATCTGTTAGGAGAAACTATCTCAAAATTTTAAAGAGAGAACAACTTATATATATATGCCAAAAATAAGGGTAACTACTATGAAGGGATAGAATATGACTCTTCCAGAAAGTGGTCGCTTTTCTGTTCAGAGAGTTGTTGCTATTCTTTTCTTCGATCTCCTGTTGAGTTTGTAGGTGTTCAGAATGGTTTGATCCCTATCCAGCTGAATTCCTGGGACCGGACGAAATCCAGATCTCCTACTCCTCCACCATCTTGCTCCACCCCCCTCTAAGAAAGATGTTTTTATCCCTTCAAAACTGCTTCTGCTTCATTTGCTAAAATACTGATGTTAATTTCGTTATGATTGAAATTGCTAAAACTACCCAGCAAGTCCAGAGTGAAGAGAAATCATGAACGAGTTATCTTGTGTCTTATTTAACAAAAAATAATGTATACCCTTCCTAGTATTTTCAAGTAGATATTTTCCTAATTCATCATGTTTTGAATATGAACTATAAATTTAAGTTGCTACCTGGATCATGGATCATTAATCAAGCCAAATTTACTACTTTATTCATTTTCTTTTTCTTTTTTTATAGCCTGGAATCATTTGAATGACAACAAAAATATTTTCCACTATCAAGATGCCATCCATCTGTCTCATATCTACTATAGACCTTAAGGCAATATTTAAATGATGGTGATTTCTCCGTTTGGTGTTTTTTGAGCCTGCTTATAAAATTGATAGTCCTCACTGAAAGTGCCAACTATGTCACCCTTCAATTTGGAATTTTTTTCTAAGCAATATGTGCCAGGATCTTCAGGAATATCCATATTCTTTGGTCAAACAAATCCATTTCCAATAATCTATACTATGGAAATAAATAAGAATAGAAGATAAAACTTTCTGCAAATACAAATAATGCAATATTATTTAATATTCTAGAAAATTAGAAATACCCCAAAGTTTAACTTTAGGGGAAGGATTAAATCAAGAGTAGTACATTAGTTGTAATATTATATAGTCATTACAAATTATGATACACAGTCATTACAAATTATATTTTAAGATTATGAATACTGTTAATTAAAAAAGCAGATTACAAATTTATGTTTACAGTATAAACATAACCATCTAAGGTAAACACCAAATAATCAAAATTTAGGAGAAAAACTCAATCTAGAAGGATTTACAGAAAAATGTCAACTGTCATTTGTCTGGATGATAGGTGACCCTTCCTACTTTTCTCTATTTCCCAAGTTTTCTTTATCATGTTTTACAATTAAAACATATTTTAAAACTCATATTTTTACTATTAAAAATGTTTGCTTTTAGCCAACCTTTAAAGATATATACTTTTCCACATGTTTTCCCACCTTGAGTATCTGTAAACATCATAAAATAACGCTTCAACCCTTCAATAAAGAAAGTATTGAGATAGAAAAGACAAAAAAAGGGGGGCACCTGGGTGGCTCAGTCGTTAAGCGTCTGCCTTTGGCTCAGGTCATGATCCCTGGGTCCTGGGATCAAGCCCCACATGGAGCCCCACATGGAGCCCCACATTGGGCTCCCTGCTCGGCGGGAAGCCTGCTTCTCCCTCTCCCACTCCCCGTGCTTGTATTCCCTCTCTCTCTGTCTCTCTCTCTGTCAAATAAATAAATAAAATCTTTGGAAAAAAGAGAAGAAAAGGCAAAAAAAGTTATACAAATTTATATAATCTAACTGAGCCTTTAACCTTATTGTCTCACTCCTGAGGATGAGTGTGGTGGGCTACAAGAGGTAGCCTTGAAATAAATGAGCAGTCGAGGACATGCTCAATGGGTTAAAAAAAGTGACCATTGACTGGTTGATACCTATGTCATAGGGAGTTACCACTACCTGTATTTATAGAAAAAAAATTTTTAGTGAAACATTTAGAAACTTTCTATCTATACCCTATACTTACTATGACCTCCTTGAGAACAGCAGCTATGTTATATATTTTCCCATTCTCCTTAGGACATAGCACAAAGAGGTATAGCAGACACTCAGTGTTGGATATTTATGCCAGGCCCATCTGCCCTTCATGGCTGCTCTGCTGAACACCTGTCTCCATCATAGGCCCCACTGGGCCATAACACTTCTGCCCCTTCCCTGTTGCTCTCCTCCATGAACATTGTCAACAATGCTCTGTCAATACCTGCTCTGTACCAAAGCCGGGCAGCAGCCTGGCGGAAGAGGGAAAAATGCTTCTCTCCTTGGCACCTGCTCTGCCCACATCCTCCTTTAAAGGAAGCTGCCCTGACCGCAGCCTTTGCTGATGTGAGTGTCTTAAAAGCAAGCCATGTTGTATATCAGATGACTTCCATGCCTGGACCCAGCCAAAAGAACTGGGATGGGCACCCAAGCCATGGGCAGCCTATTGTCGCCCTACTAGCTCTGACTTAGCCAAGAGGGAAACACCATCCAAATGAGATTAGTGGTCATTCTTGCTTGAGAATTTGAACTCAAGGAAGCTAAGAAAAAAGCAACCTAATCATTGCTGTCAGGAAAATAATTAAAGGAGGAGAAAGGACACCAACATACAGAGAGTATCTGATTACTCCACCCAGCCCATAAACTTGTCATATTTATCATCCACCTTTCTTAGTTCTCCCAATGACTCCTTTACCCTCTGGTAAACAGACTTCTGGCAGGTCAACCCCACCAGTTTGTCTGACACAGTCAGACTGTCTCAACCTTGTTTAGATTCAATATGGCACCATGCCTTGAGGGGACCATGAGCAGATGTCAGCTGAACGACTCCACCCCAGAATTGGAAACATTGCCTAAGAACACGGTTGCAGCCACATGCAGTAGAATATTTGTATCAGTAAATTAAATATTAACACAGCAACCCCACATTTTTAATTTAAAGAGCATCTGCTAATAATGCAGTTTTAAGGGAAAAAGCTGGATACAAATCTATGTGTGCACTGTGAGCCCAAATTTTTTAATAACCATATGATTACATGTAGACATGTGCAAACCTTCAGATACAGACAAAAAAAGACTGGAACAATACCTAAATGCTAGTAGTTAATAATTATCCCCTAATGGTTGGATTGTGACCCATGTTTCTTTTCTCTACATTGTTCTATATTTTCAAATTTTCATTTGAAAATGTGTTACCTGAATAATGAGAAAAAATAAATACCATTTTAAAAGGAAGTAGTCTCTCATCCTTTTTGTAAAATCTGCTTAAGGAGCTTAAAATAGAAAAGCACTAAACATGAAGGTAAGTGTGTGATAGCCCTTTTTCTTGTTCTTTTCATTTTCTCATTCTCAGAGAGACTGAATATTGCTAATTCTAATTGAGAATGAATTCTATTTTATGCATTTATTTTTTATATTTGCTATTTCTCTCTTATTTCCCTTGCTTCTCTCTCACTGTAATTTTTCTAACTTCTTAAATTGAATGCCTAGCTTATTAATTTCAAACTTTCTTTTTTTCCTTAAAATAATCATTTAAGACTATACACATTTTATTTAAGTGTCAATTTGGTTGCATCTCCCAAGTTTCAATATGTTATATTTTCCTTATTATTTAGTTATAAATTTTTCTACTTTTCTTTAGGATTTATTTTTCCATCTATGTGTTTTTAAATGTGCTTTAAAATTCCCAAATATATGAGTTTGGGTTTTTAAAAAATAATCCAATCAAGAAATGGGCAGAAGACATGAACAGACATTTTTCCAAAGAAGGCATCCAAATGGCCAACAGACACATGAAAAAGTGCTCAACATTGCTCAGCATCAGGGAAATACAAATCAAAACCTCAATGAGATACCACCTCACACCAGTCAGAATGGCTAAAATTAACAAATCAGGAAATGACATATGTTGGCGGGGATGCGGAGAAAGGGGAACCCTCCTACACTGTTGGTGGGAATGCAGGCTGGTGCAGCCACTCTGGAAAACAGTATGGAGGTTCCTCAAAAAGTTGAAAATAGAGTTACCCTACGACCCAGCAATTGCACTACTGGGTATTTATCCACAGGATACAAATGTAGTGATCTGAAGGGGCACCTGTACACACACACACACACACACACACACACGGGAATATTACTCAGCCATCCAAAAAATGAAATCTTACCATTTGCAATGATGTGGATGGAACTAGAGGGTATTATGCTAAGTGAAATAAGTCAATCAGAGAAAGACACTCATATGTGGAATTTAAGAAAAAAAACAGAGGATCATAGGGGAAGGGAGGAAAAATGAGACGAAATCAGCTACCATACGACCCAGCAATTGCACTACTGGGTATTTACCCCAAAGATACAAATGTAGTGATCTGAAGGGGTATGTGCACCCCAATGTTTATATCAGCAATGTCCACAATAGCCAAACTAAGGAAAGAGCCAAGATGTCCATCAACAGATGAATGGATAAAGAAGATGTGGTATATATATACAATGGAATATTATGCAGCCATCAAAAGGAATGAAATCTTGCCATTTGCAACGACGTGGATGAAACTGGAAGATATTATGCTGAGCGAAATAAGTCAATCAGAGAAAGACATGTATCATATGCTCTCACTGATATGAGGAATTCTTAATCTCAGGAAACAAACTGAGTGTTGCTGGAGTGGTGGGGTGTGGGAGGGATGGGGTGCCTGGGTGATAGACATTGGGGAGGGTATGTGCTATGGTGAGCACCGTGAATTGTGTAAGACTGTTGAATCACAGACCTGTACCTCTGAAGCAAATAATACATTATATGTTAAAAAAAAAGAAGATAGTAGGAAGGGAAAAATGAAGGGGGGCAGAAATTGGAGGGGGAGATGAACCATGAGAGACTATGGACTCTGAGAAACAGACTGAGGGTTCTAGAGGGGAGGGGGGTGGGGGGATGGGTTAGCCTGGTGATGGGTATTAAAGAGGGCACATATTGAATGGAGCACTGGGTGTTATATGCAAACAATGAGTCATGGAACACTACATCAAAAACTAATGATGTAATGTATGGTGATTAACATAATATAATAAAATTTAAAAAATTCACAGTAAAAAAAATTGATTTCCAACTTAATTGTATTGTGATTATACAATGTGGTCTATATGATTCTGATACTTTGAACATTTTAAAAACATGTTTTATGGTTACTATTTGTAAATATTTTATGTACTTTAAAAGTGCATATTTTTCCAAATATTGGGTGCAAGATTCTACAGTGTCCATTAGGTGAAGTTGTTAATTTTGTTGTTCAGAGCCTCAGTATCTTTCCTTTTGGTTGTTTGCTTGATCTATAGTATCCATGAAGATTATATGGGTGTATATATATATATACTAATTTGTATAATCTTATTTACATATTATATATTTATGTATCTCAGATATGTGTATCATATATATATATGTATATATATATATCTCAGAAAACAGTGTTTGGCACATGGATGTGATTTATAAGTCTATAACATAGTGGTTTAAAGATGGTTTAAAGTGGTTTAAAGATGGTTTAAAGATGTACTCTGGAGTCAAAATGCTCAGATTCAAATCGGGACTCTGCCTTATTAGTTGTACAATCCTGGTCAAGTTAACTTACAGTATCTGTGCCTCAGTTCCTGAATTTGTAAAGGAGGAATAATAATAGAGTGTGTGAGCCTGCGTGGCTCAGTCGGTTAAGCAGCTGGCTTTTGATTTCAGCTCAGGTCATGATCTCAGGGTCCTGAGATCAGCCCCATGGGTCAAGCCACACACATCTGGCTCTGTGCTGGGCATGGAGCCTGCTTAAGATTCTCTCTCTCCCTCTCCCTCTGCCCCCACTCCCCTTCTAAAAAAATAATATTAAAAAAATAATAGAGGTGTTATGCAGATTGTGAGTTGGTACATATAAAGCTCTTAGAACCCGGGTGACTGAAATCAGAACTCAGTGTAGCTGGAGCAGATTTGGGATGGCTGAGATGTGGAAATACCACAAATATAACAGAAGGGGAAGGGAGTAAAGGAATGTCCTACAGTTCTAGGGAGAAGATAGGGTCAGAAGTCTGGGGAAGGAAAGTAGGCAGAGGTAAGAGGCACGCATTTCTAGGCTAGACAAAGTGCAGGCCTGCACTTCCTTTTGTCACATGTTTGGAGAATGTAAACACAATAGCTGTCAGAATCAGGTTCCTGAGTGGCTCAGTGGGTTAAGCGTCTGCCTTCAGCTCAGGTCATGATCTCAGGGTCCTGGGATCGAGCCTCGCATCGGTCTCCTTGCTCAGCGGAGAGCGGGCTTCTCTCTCTCCCTCTGCTGCTCCCCCCGCTTGTGCTGTCTCCTTCTCTCTCTCTCTCTCTCTGTTAAATAAATAAATAAAAATAAAAATAAAGAATCAGGTTCCTAAAACCTCAGCCTCTGGCCTATATACTTCCATCCCACTGAAAAGCCACAAGGAAAGGGGGCAACTCAAGGGTACTATTATGAAAACCCCAACTATTTATATTCAGAATGACTCCTGCCAGTTCTACTTCCTGCTTTGTGAGATGAAGCTGAGAATTAGGGACAAGAGCCCAGTCTCAGAGGAACTGGGATTTCTGGTAGGAAACTGAGGCAAGAAGTCAAGCTTTAGTGTGTAATTGGGCAGGTAGGGCAGGACACAAAAAACCTGGCCACTAAAATCCTTTTATTAGATGTGGTGCCTGGCCACTGCAGTCAGAGCCAACCCAAGCCTGACGCAAGGAAACATAACCAATTCAAGTCAAATGTTTTTTCTGCATTAATATGAAAGCACACACACACACACATCTAATTTCACTCCTGCCTAAAATCACACTAAATTTATAATAAAGATTTTTTTAAAGACATAAACCAACAAATATGCAGAGATCAGGAGAGGAGACAAGAGCAATAAAATTGTGGAAGCTACAAAGCATACTGATAAAACATAACTGACAAAACCAATTCATGAAACATGAAAATCCCAAGCTCTGGGAGTGGGGGTGGGGAGCAGAGAGCCAGCGTAATCTACATGTCAGAATCTTCAAAAGACTCCCAAATGGATAGCACCAGATTCATCTGGAACTGGGAGTAAAGGAAGAACACTAAAACAAGAAGGATTGAGTGCCTCCCTGTATCCCTTCTCCTCTCTATGTCACTAGAAAGTGGCAGATATTTGAAAGTTTATTCTCTGGAAAAGGTAAAATAGAGGGTCTCTGAATTGGAGGGAACTAAACTCACCAAAGATATGGACACTGCAGCAAAATCAGAGACATTAAGTGACTGGTTCATCCTGAAGGAGGAATGCCGAGAGACACCTGCCCCAAACCCCTTTATTCCACTCAGATCTCAGAATACTTGTAGCCACATTTTACCTTCCAAGTTGGAGCCTCTTGTAGGGAGTCTGGCTGGTGTAAGAGGGAAAACTTAGATACTGACTGTGGTAGGCTGAATAATAACCCCCCAAAATGTCCATGTCCTATTCCCAGGAGCCTGTGAATATGTTGCCTAGAAATGGACTTTGCAGATGTGAATAATTAAGTATTTTTAAATGGGGGAGATTATCCAGGCAAATCCAATGTAATCACAAAGGTCGTTACGGAGGGAGACAAGAATATCACATTCAGAGAGAGAAGATACAAAGATAGGAACAGAAATCTGACAGGGGAGAAGCTGCTACACTTCTGGCTTTGAAGATGGAGGAAAGGGATCAATCAAGGAATGCAGGCAGCCTGTAGAAGCTGGAAAAGTCAAGGAAATGGATGCTCATCTAGAGCCTCCAGAAGGAACTCAGGCTTGCCAACATCTTGATTTTAGTCCAGTGAAACTGATTTTGGACTTCTACACTCCAGAACTGTAAGATAATAAACTTGTGTTGTTTTCTGTCACTAAGTTTGTAGTTATTTGTCACCATAGCAATAGGAAACTAATATAGTGACATTTGCAATTCTTCAACAAACGGCTCACCCAGTTTACCCAACAGTGAAGTTCAGAGTCAATAAGCCCTACACACACACTCAACTTGCAATCAGCTCTTCTCTTCATTCATAATCATGAGCAGATAGACAAGGGTCCTCACACATCTAAGGAATGCCTCTTACATGAAAGATAGAGACTAAAGCAAATATAAATAAACACTGATTTGGAGGAAACAAACTTGGAAAGAAGAAAACCTTAAAAAATATATACCATGAATTCCTCACAAAGATAATTTCTGTGTTCATGAGAAAAGACAGGAATGCTATTTAAAAAGAAGCATTCAAAGAACAACAACAACAACAAAAACTCTTAGAAATTAAGAATAAGATAGCATAAATGAAAAACTCAGTAGACGATTTGGAAAATGAAGTCAAGGAATCACTCAGAGACTAGAGCAAAAAGAATAAGAGTTTTTTTTTTTTTAAATGGAGCAAAAACTAAGGAAAATTAGAAAACCAGTCAGTATAAGAAGTCAACACCAAATAATATGAATTTCTAGAAAGAGATAACAGATAAAATGGAGACAGAAATAATTTTAAGATTTTATTTATTTATTTGTTTATTTATTTATTTATTTTAGAGAGAGTGAGAAAGAGCATGCGTGAGTGGGGGAGGGGCAAAGGGAGAGGAAAAGAATTTCACGCAGACTCCACACTCCAGGCTCCGCATGGAGCCTGACTTGGGGCTAGATCTCACGACCCTGAGATCATGACCTGAGCTGAAACCATGAGTCAGATGCTTAACCGAGCCACCCAGGTGCCCCAGGTGAGAAATAATTTTAATGCAAGAAAAGACTTCATGAAACTGAACAGCATGAGTATCCAGATAGAAAAGGTATACCAAATGAAGTTTTAAAACCTCTGACTGAAAGAGGATATTCCATAACCTTCTGGATAAAAAAGAACAGCTCACATAGAAAGTATAGGGAATCATATTGGCTTTAAACTTCTAAACAGCTAAATTAGAGAAAGACTGGAGCAATGCCTTTTACATTTTGAAGGAAATTATTTCCATGACACATGACATTTTCTGATGAGTAAGTTCTCAAAATATCACCTTCCCAGGAAGCTCCTGGAGAACACACTCCACCAAAATGAGAGAATTCTCCCTCCACAAAGAGGAAGAAATAAGGTTCAGGAAACAGGAGATAGATCACAGAGGAGAGCTTAGAGGAATTCCCAGAAAGAAGGAAAAGAGTGTCCCAGAATAACACCTGCTCACCAGGTGTAGAGCAACCAGTCCCCAGGCAGTAGGACTTGAGAGACAGATAGGTCAAGGGCAGTCGTCACCAGGAGCCCTGCTGCAAATGTACTATCCTTTTAACTTAAGGACGGCATGACTCGGTGAGATTTTTATCTCTACTTGGTCTGGCTTCACCACGTGCTGCTGATGTTCCTGATCTCCCTTCTGTTGTCCACCATTTGCATTGGCTGAGGACACTCACTTCACTCTTCGGGACTGTTCCCCTGCCCACTTCCGAGAGCGGGCAGGCCATGGGAACCACACTCATTTGCACTGTTGCCTCTTTTCTAACACAGACAAGTTTATGTTTGCTATTATTTTTTTCTTCTTCAAAAGTAAATAACATATTGTTTTGGGACCTGAATCTATCAAGTCCACCATGGTGGAAATCTCATGGAGGAATCTTTTTTATTTTTTTAAGATTTTATTTATTTATTTATTTGACAGAGAGAGAGAGAGACAGTGAGAGAGGGAACACAAGCAGGGGAAGTGGGAGAGGGAGAAGCAGGCTTCCCGCTGAGCAGGGAGCCCGATGCGGGGCTCGATACCAGGACCCTGGGATCATGACCTGAGCCGAAGGCAGATGCTTAACGACTGAGCCCCATCATGGAGGAGTCTTCTGTTAGCTTCTCCGAATTGGAAAATGAGGCTCCTTGGAGCCTTTTGGTGTTCTTGGTTATGACGGGGCAAGTCTCACTGCTCTGCCTCTGAATTCTAGGCCTACTCTTCACGTATTTTGGCAGAGGCAATAGTACCCAGCCCTAGGGGTAAGGGCAGGAAGATTGAAGAAAAACATTTGCAAGAATCCTGGAGGCAGTTCCTGGTATCGTGGGTCAGTTTCTATAATGTCACAAACCCCTAAGGATCAGTTCTTTGGACTGAAGATCTAAAAGGATAGCCAAGGGGAAAGATTAAGGCAGGCTCAAAGAGTTCAGGGACCCAGGTGAGGTTACTTTCATTAATTATAGGTTTTTTGGAACTCAGCGATTAGAAATAAGGTTTGATCCCTTATGTTAATAAGAGTTATAAGCCACCTGGGTGGCTCAGTCAGTTAAGTGTCTGCCTTCGGCTCAGGTCATGGTCCCAGCGTCCTAGGATCGAGCCCCCCATCGGGCTCCTTGCTCAGCAAAGAGTCTGTTTCTCCCTCTGCCCCTCCCTGCCCCACTCCTGCTCTCTCAAATAAATAAATAAAATCTTAAAAAAAGAAGTTATGAATGAATGATAGTAAAATCATTGAGTAAAACTATGTTTGGGGAATAAGACGTTTACTCAAAGGTCACCTTTGAAATTACTTATAAATTACAAAGGGGAAAAGATACCTTTTGAATGGAGACATCTGACGTCACCTTCTCTAAGTGACCCAACTGAGTGTAGCAGACGTGTGAGTGCCTCTCACATTTCCCCTTGGTTCACCCTGTAGGGCTTCTGCCGATAGTCCAAGTACAGGCAGATGACTCTCTGCATTTCTCTACCTGAATATATTCTCTGGGTGTAGGAGCATGCTTCCACACCACACGGGGAGGCCAGAAGTGCCTAGGAGTCAACAGCCCAGCAGTGACCTTCTGGTGGTAAATTCCATACCCTCCTTGCTCTTCAATAGGATAGTTCTGAGGGGGTATTATTACCAAGTTTCTCAAAGAATCCCCAGCCTGACTGAGCCCCAGTTACCCACAGCATTAACTCACTCGCTTTTTGGCTTCTCTCCTTTCCCTGCTTCACTTCCCAGTGCCAATTAAATGTAAATATTGGAGCACTTTCAAGTCACTGAAAGTAATAGAGAACTACTCAAATTACACACAAGGTCTTGACAAATAAGGATCCGGCAGAGTTAGGTTAGCAAATGTTTGAAGAAATGCCAAAGAATTATGACAGGTTACATGTGTCAAAAGAATGATTTGAGTATGATAGATTTAGAGATGCCTTTGGGTTCCCTTCAATATTTAGGCAAAATGACCCTCTCTGTGAAGGTGCTACATATATCAAAAGTGAAATGAAGGAGTTCACATTGTGCTCTCTCAAAGCTTTGTCAACAAAAATGATAACATTTAAATCCAAGTAACACTTGATTTGTTTTAGCTTCATCCTAAGATTTGGTGCAGACTTATAGGCCTAATCAAAATTGTGTTAAATATTAGATGAAACCATGTGAAACTCATCTTTATAAATCAAAAAAGTAGGATTTCAACTGATACAAAGTAAAATAAGCTTATTCTCTTATTTGGTTTCATTTCTAACAATAAAATCCTCATCAAGTATTTTATTTCCAGTTTCAAATGGATTTACTTTAGGTGGCCATGTTTCAGTAACAATGATCTTTGGTTATTATATCTATATTTGGGATTACAATGTCATTTGGAGGGCAGAGGTGGAATGCATCCACCACTCAGAAGACTACTTCATTGGGAGAAAAGTCATCCTGAAGTCCAAAGGATGAATTACAAATTAATTTTTGCAATCAACCCACTTTTTTTTAGCTGATAGCAGCTGAAGAGTTGTGAGTGTGACATAGTGTAACTATTTTAATAAGAAACACACCGGATGGTGCATATTCTAGTGAATGCAGATATTCTCAAAGTCATCAACCTGGGAGATTACACAGACATTTTCACAATAAGGTCATGGTTCCAGATAGTTGTTGGGTCTTCTCTTCTGGTTGCCCTAAAATTCTGTGGCAATAACTTTTTTTATACTTAAATTTATTTATTTTTAATTTTTTTAAATTTAAATTCAATCAATTAACATAATGTATTATTAGTTTCAGAGGTAGAGGTCAGTGATTCATCAGTCTTATATAATACTCAGTGCTCATTATATCACGTGCCCTCCTTAATGTCCACCATCCAGTTACCCCATCCCCTCACCCTCCTCCCCTCCAGCAACCCTCAGTTTGTTTCCTATGATTGTCTCTTATGATTTGTCCCCCTCTCTCCTTTCATCTTGTTTTCTTTTTTCCTCTCTTCCCCTATGAGCCTCTGTTTTGTTTCTTAAGTTCCACACATGAGTGAGATCATATGATAATAGTCTTTCTCTGATCGACTCATTTTGCTTAGCATAATACCCTCTAGTTCCATCCATGTCATTGCAAAAGACAAGATTTCATTTTTTTGATGGTTGAGTAGTATTCCATTGTATATACATACCACATCTTCTTTATCCATTCATCTGTCAAAGGACATCTCGGCTCCTTCCATAGTTTGGCTATTGTGGACATTGCTGCTATAAACATTGGGGTGCAGGTGCCCCTTCGGATCACTACATTTGTATCTTTGGGGTAAATACCCAGCAGTCCAATTGATGGGTTGTAGGGTAGCTCTATTTTCAACTTTTTGAGGAACCTCCATACTGTTTTCCAGAGTGGCTGCACTAATTTGCATTCCCAACAGTGTAAGAGGGTTCTCCTTTCTCCGCATCCTTGCCAACATCTGTTGTTTCCTGAGTGGTTGATTTTAGCCATTCTGACTGGTGTGAGGTGGTATTTCATTGAGGTTTTGATTTGTATTTCCCTGATACCAAGTGATGTTGAGCACTTTTTCATGTGTCTGTTGGCTATTTGGATGTCTTCTTTGCAGAAATGTCTGTTCATATCTTCTGCCCATTTCTTGATTGGATTATTTGTTCTTTGGGTGTTGAGTTTGATGAGTTCTTTATAGACTTTGGATACTAGCCCTTTATCTGATATGTCATTTGTACATATCTCTTCCCATTCTATCAGTTGTCTTTTGGTTTTGTCGACTGTTTCCTTGGCTGTGCAAGAGCTTTTTATCTTGATGAAGTCCCAAGAGTTCATTTTTGCCTTTGTTTCCCTTGCCTTTGGAGATGTGTCTAGCAAGAAATTGCTGCAGCCAAGGTCAAAGAGGTTGCTGCCGGGGCGCCTGGGTGGCTCAGTCGTTAAGCGTCTGCCTTCGGCTCAGGTCATGATCCTGGGGTACTGGGATCGAGCCCCGCATTGGGCTCCCTGCTCAGCAGGAAGTCTGCTTCTTCTTCTCCCACTACCCCTGCTTGTGTTCCCTCTCTCGCAGTCTCTCTCTCTCTGTCAAATAAATAAATAAAATCTTTAAACAAAAAAAAAAGAGGTTGCTGCCTGTGTTCTCCTCAAGGATTTTGATGGATTCCTGTCTCACATTTATTTTGAGTTTATTGCCACAGACTGCAAGGATGTTTCAACATCCTTTCATCCATTTTGAGTCTATTTTTGTGCATGGTATAAGGAAATGATCCAGTTTCATTCTTCTGCCTGTGGCTGTCCAATTTTCCCAACACCATTTGTTGAAGAGACTGTCTTTTTTCTATTGGATAGTCTTTCCTGCCTTGTTGAAGATTAGTTGACCATAAAGTTGAGGGTCCATTTCTGGTTCCTTTGATCTATGTGTCTGTTTTTTTGTCAGTACCATACAATCTTGATGATTACAGCTTTGTAATAGAGCTTGAAGTCCGGAATTGTGATGTCACCAGCTTTGGTTTTCTTTTTCAACATTCCTCTGGCTATTCAGGGCCTTTTCTGGTTCCATACAAATTTTAGGATTATTTGTTCCAGCTCTGTGAAAAAAGTTGATGGTATTTTGATACGGATTGCATGAATGCGTAGATTGCTCTAGGTAGGGTAGACATTTTAACAATATTTGTTCTTCCAATCCATGAGCATGGAACGTTTTTCCATTTCTTTATTTTTTCCTCAATTTCTTTCATGAGTGTTCTATAGTTTTCCAAGTCCAGATCCTTTGCCTCTTTGGTTAGGTTTATTCCTAGGTATCTTATGGTTTTTTGGTGCAATTGTAAATGGGATTGATTCCTTGATTTCTCTTTCTTCTGCTTCATTGTTAGTGTACAGAAATGCAACTGATTTCTGTGCATTGATTTTATATCCCGCGACTCTGCTGAATTCCTGTATCACTTCTAGCAATTTTTTGATGGAGTCTTTTGGGCTTTCTAAATAGAGAATCATGTCATCTGTGAAGAGCGAGAGTTTCACTTCTTCTTTGTCAATTCAGATGCCTTTTATTTCTTTTTGTTGTCAGATTGCTGAGGCTAGGACTTCTAGTACTATGTTGAACAACAGTGGTGAGAGTGGACATCCTTGTCATGTTCCTGACCTTAGGGGAAAAGCTCTCAGTTTTTCCCCCATTGAGAATGATATTCTCTGTGGGTCTTTCATATATGCTTTTATGATATTGGTGTATGTACCCTCTATCCCTACACGGTGAATAGTTTTAATCAAGAAAGGATGCTGTACTTTGTCAAATGCTTTTTCTGCATCTATTGAGAGGATCATATGGTTCTTGTCCTTTCTTTTATTTATGTAGTGTATCACACGGATTGATTTGCAGATGTTGAAACATCCTTGCAGTCTGTGGCAATAATTTTTTTAAATGTTTTTTTTTAAAATGGCAGCTACTCATCCACTGAAGATAGGTTGATTTTAGTAATGTGGTAAGTAAATAAGCCAGACAATATATTTGAGAATACAAACAAGAAATGAGGTTTGTGTTTTTGTCTGGCCATACTTTATGTGTGGTTCTACCATCAGCCACAGACACTCCTCATTCATTATACTGCCCTATTTTATAAATGTCATTACCCCCCTAGTGATTGGCATAAGGCTGGGCACATAAAAACTCTCCATAAGCATCCACTGAATGTTGAATAAATGAGTGAAGACATGACTTCCTATTTATGAGTGTCATTCACATGTACCGTGAAGTAGAAATGGCTCACAGTTGGTAAACAAAAGGGGCAAAAAATTTTTTTTCCAATACAGTTTTCTATTAATCCCACCATTTTATATCTCAGTATTTCTGGCCAGTTGAATATCTCTGAGCTGTACCAGACTCCCTCACTCCCTCCCCCACAAAAGTCCTTGATTGCTCCTAAAAGCAGGAGTGGGGGCTCTGCTAGTTTTGATTAATCTGGCTATTTAAAATTGTTCTGTTTTCTTTGAAGAACTTTGATTTACAAAATCACTGTTTGCTCATTCTTTTTTTTTTTTTTTTAAGATTTTTATTTATTTATCAGAGAAAGAGAGAGAGAGAGCACACAAGCAGGGGAAGCGGCGGGCAGAGGGAGAAGCAGGTTCCCTGCTAAGCAAGGAGCCTGATGCGGGACTTGATCCCAGGACCCTGGGATCATGGCCTGAGCCGAAGGCAGCCGCTTAACCGAGTGGGCCACCCAGGCGTCCCTGTTTGCTCATTCTTACAGATACTAAGGGAACTTGGACAGGCAGGACTAGCCAGCATTGTATTATCATAGCAGGAAAAAAAAAGTTTACTCATGCACAGTTGTGTGATATTTGCATCTGAAAATAGGAAGTAGGAATATTCTGAAGGATCTGCAATGTGATGTCCACAGAGCCACCAGGTCCTAGTTCCATCAAGTCCTTATCTTATAACTTAGTCTGAAAATCATCAGCAAAGTAGATAAAATAGTGAAGCAGAGTGACATTCAGGTTTGTGGATAAGGAAAGATCCTTTAAAATAATCTGGCACAACAGTTTGTAATGAAAAGGAAAATGCTTGAAGTACAGAGAGGATAATCCACTTTCTCAACATAGCACATTGTTTGTGAACTTGAGCTCTGGAGACCAAATACCTGGGTGTTCAAATTCTGGCTCTGTCTTTCACCAGCTGTGCAGCCCTGGGTAGGAGTCTTTTTCTTTTTTTTTAAGATTTTATTTATTTATATGAGAGAAAAAGAGAGCACAAGCAGGGGGAGGGGCACAGGGAGAGGGAGAAGAAGACTCCTGTTGAGCAGGGAGCTCGATGTAGGACTTGATCCCAGAACCCTGAGGTCATGACCTGAGCTGAAGGCAGATGCTTAACCGACTGAGCCAACCAGGTGCCCCCTGGGTGGGAGTCTTGCCTTCTTCCTGCTTTAGTTGTCTCACTTTCAAGGTTATAGAGATTAAATGAGTTAAACTCATAAAGTGCTTAACACATAGAAAGCACTCCAAAATTGTCATTATTGTTGCTGCTACTGTTTTTCCAGGTCACATAGCCAGTTTCAGGGTATCCTACCATGCTTTCATTCAGCAAATATTCATTAGGCACATACTTTGTGCCGAACACTGTTCTAGGTGCTAGGGATACATCAACAAACAAAACCAACAAAATTTTGTGCCCTTATGGAGCTTACATTTTAGTATAAAGAGACCCACAATAAATTATAAACCAGATAAAGAAGAAGATTGTATAGTAAATTGGAAGATACATGCTGTGGACAGAAGGGAATCCCACGTGCTAGGGAGAAGAGAAGTGGAGCAGGTGTTGATATTAAATCATATGGTCAGGGTAGCCCTCATTGAGAGGGTGACATTTAAATTAAGACCTGGTGGAGATGAAGAAGGGAGCCATGAGGATACCGGAGGGGAAGTGTTCAGGCAGAGAGAAGAGTCAGTGCAAAAGCTTTCTGTTGCAGGTGTGGCTGGTAGGTCTGAGGAGCAGCAAGGAGGCAAGCCGGGTCAGAGCAGAGCGAGTGAAGGAGAGAAGAGTGGAGATGGGCAAAAAGAGGTAATGGGAAGTGAACTCATTAAGGAGCTTTGAAAATCATAGAAGGGATCTTATACTGCAGGAAATAGGGAGTCATTACAAGACTTTGAGAAGAGGAGTGACCTGATGGAATTTATATTTTTAAAGTGTCACTCAGGCTCCTGTGTTAAGAACAGACCGGAGGGAGGCAAGAGTAGAAGCAGAGAAACTATTTAGGAGGCTCTTACAGTTCCTTGGAGGGACACAACTGTGGCTTGAACCAGGGAAGTATCAGTAGAGGTGGTGAGAAGTGGCTGGATTTTAGGTTATACTTTGAACAGGTGGCAGACTGGTTGTGAAACGTGAGAAAGAGAGGAGCTAAGGATGAATCCAACATTTTTGACCTGGCTTTATTAGAAGACTGGAGGTGCCATTAACTGAGATGAAGAAGGAGGTGAATGGAATGAATGGCTTTAGGAAGATGAGCAAGATCATTCCAGTTTAATAATTCTTATTCTTGTTTCTCTGTAGAGAAGATACTTTCCTCTTCCTAACTTCTTTCAAGATTTTCTCTCTAGATTTGTTCTTCTGTAGTTTGAATATGATATGCTTAAGTATGGGGCTTTGTTTTTTGGTATTTATTCTAGCATTTGTTCTCTAAGCTGCTCGAATTTGTAGTTTGGTATTTGTCACTAATTTTGGAAAGTTCTCGGTCCTTATTATTTCAAATATTTATTTTACTCCATTTCTTTCATTCTTCTCCTTCTGGCATTCCAATTTTGTTATATCTTTTGAAATTATCCCATAGTTCCAAGATAGTGTGTGTGTCTGTGTGTGTGTATGTGTTTGTTTTTTGTTTTTATTCTTTTTTCTCTTTGCATTTCACTTTTGGAAGTTTCTATTGACTGCTCTTGAAGGTCATTGATTCTCTCCTTGGCTGTGTCTAGTCTAACGAAGCCTCAGAAGCACCTTTATTCCTATTACAGTGTTTTTTGATTTCTAGCATTTTCTTTTGATTCTTTCTTTTAGAATTTTCATCTCCCTACTTGCATTACTTCTCTAATGGGTTTAAGAAAAGTTGTTGATTTCCAGTTTGTCCAGTGCTTCTTGTTATAAGGATGGCAGTGATGACTTCCAAGCTCCTAACATGTTGGAGCTAAGAATGAAAGTCTTAGAAGTTCATATTTGGGCATGTTGAGTTTGAGGTGTCTATTTGGTTGTTGCTACGGAGAGTATGGTTCATAGACCTGCAGCGCTGGCATCGCTAGGGAGCCAGCACAGAAATGCAGAATATTGGGCTCCACCTCAGACCTACAGACTCGGAATTTGCATTTTGAAAGACCCTCAGATTTTTCTGAGGATTCATCTGCACATAAGTGTTTGTGAAGTGCTGTACTAAACAGCTAAGTGAAGATGTCGAGTAGACCACCATATATGCTGGAATTAGGCAGAGAGGTCCAGGTTGGAGACATACATTTCTTAATTTTTGTCATGTTGATAATATTTTAATAGTAGCCATGCTATGGATTTTTTTTCCTAGGGGAAATTAGTGTCAGTGCACTCTAATCCAACCACAGGAATATGCCTGTAATTGAGTAAGTTGTGTTTATTGCTTGTTGCAATGAAAGACAACACATACCATAGAGAATCACGGAGTATCTCAGAAAGAAGGTGTTACAAAGGGTTTACAGGATTGGTGCTTGTGTTAGGTGTTTTGGGGGATGTTTAAGGAAGCAGGGCTTTGCTCTGGATTGGATGCAGGAGGGTCGATTCTATGACTGGATGTCTTAAATCTTATCTATAAGTCAGGAGGAACAAAGCCAAGCTAAAGCTATAATTGGTGAAGAAGCATTAGTCAGTTATAGCCAGGATAAGGGAATGCTTGGTTATTTTAAAGGTTTGGACAATGTTCATGTTCCTCCTGTGTGTTCAGACATTATTTTGGAGTGGACCTATTTTTGTCTTGATTCATTGTGGTCACAGTGGTGTAGTCTGATGCTAGAGTTCAGGAAATTTTATGTCCAATAGGAGAAGAACACCAAGGTCTAACTGTGAGTCCCAGGACAAGGCCCAGCTGATAGTATCAGGCCAGCTCCAAATATCAGGGCCTGCTTTTCTCTTTCCTCTTGGTCCTCAACATTTCCCACTCTTTCCTTCTATGCCTTGTTCTGTGGGCATCTGGTCCCTCATGGAGTCTACCCCATACTATAAAAGCTTGCAGTTTACATAGTTCCAACCTGAGAAGGACACAGGGCTCTAGCCTAAGTGTACCTATCTGCCCCAGCTGCCTATTGCTCTACTTATTTAAACTCTTCTGATCTGGTTGATAGTTGCTCAGAGTTGCCCAGAGTAGGAGGTGGGGAGTTTAGTAGTAAGAGCATCCACCAGGCTTTAAGGTCTGGGTTTAAATTTGACAATAACACCTATTTGCTTTGGTCAGTTCTTTAAAACCCCCAAGTTCTAGTTTCCTCAACTATCAAAAGAACTTAATGAACTTTCCTTTCAGGATTTGCTGACACAATTAGAGTTACTGTTCAGAAAATGACTAAGGACCATCTGACTTTCAACAAATAGTGGTTATTGGCAGAAGAAACAGAAAGAATGGAAGTGGATGTAAATGTTGCTAACATCTTCCTCATTGTCTTTAAACTCCCCATCCTGTCTCCACATCATTTATATCCCATTGGTCTGCTTTGTTGGAAGATAAAATTAGAGTTATATGTTCTGAGCAAAACTTAGCATTTATTAATAATATAGAAGTATATGCGCTTAAATTATGGAAGCCAATTAATAAGGTCACACAGGAGAAACATTTGATTTGGAATCCAGGGATTTCTGTTTGAACCCTGGCACCATAACTTGGAAGTGTGCATCATGCAGTGAGTTCCTAGACCTTCTGAGCTTTAGATACTTCATTTATTTAACAGGTATAAGAGTTGAGGTGAAGGAGAGTGTTTTGAAGATTACATTTTGAAGAATAATTTTTTAAAGGTAATTTTTATATATTGTAAAGCTTTTTTGCAAACAAGGTACTAGTGTCATTAGAACCTTATGCATATTTTCATGTGCTCTATTTCTTCTTAAACAATTTTCAGCTGTGGAATGGAAAAACCAGGAAGGAATCCAAATTTTCCTCCAAGGTGTTTGAACTTACACCTTTGGGCCAAATTCAACAAAGCTTAGCTAAGTAAGTTGCCTTATGCTCTTGGGCTACAAACCAAGAAAATAACCAAATAATGGTGACCAACTTGAAATACTGCTGTACCAAAAGACGGATCTATTGAGGTCTATGCAGGAAGGGAAGGACAGAAACTGTCATCTTTCCAAGCCATAAAATATAACATCACCTAAGAAAAAGTGCTGCCTTCCAATCTCACCCATCCACCCCCACCCTCTCACACACACACACAAAGCCAGTTTCCCTAGTTATTTCTTGAGAAGAAGAACAGTGAGTGTTTACCAACACCATTTTCATTGTCTTGGGGAAAGGATGCTTAACTTTCTTTGATAGGCTAGAAGGTAAGTCCTCACAGCGGCCAGGAGCTTTAATTGTTACTACCTTTCTGTTATAGATAAGGGGACTTGGGTTCAGAATGATAATGCAACTCGTCCCAAATCACATAGCTAGTATATGGTGGAGTTGGGAAGTGGGGATACATCTGTTTGATTTGAATACACTAGACTTTGCACTTCTTGGGGTGCTTACTAAATAAAAAGAAGAAAAAAAGGCAGCTGAATGGGTCTTGTATTATCCACGTTCCAAAGTAAAATTAATGTTTCTGGGAGGATGAGGAAGGAAGTCACAGAATTTCGGGATAAAGGGACACTGGAAAGCCCGCTGAAGGAATCCCTCCCCCTGCCTGCTGGGTGGCGGGTCTTTCACAGCTCCTGGTCTAGGCTACAGTGACAGGGAAGGTCATAAGGTTCTTCCATATACAGAGCTAAATATGTGAGACTAGAGCTTCCAACTATTCCAACCCATGGGTCTCCTCCTTGAGGCCAGAGAGGCTGTCTCTAATCCCTCTCTCATGTGAGACCCAGCAGGTCTGATGTGAGTCTTCTCTCCAACCCTTTCAACTGTTTCCCCAAGGGTGCCACTTGTGAAACCCTTCCTCTTCTTGATTTTCCTGTGGGCAGCTTTTCCACACACCGAGGTCCCTCCAGGCTTAGCTTTTCTGAATTCCTTCCAGCATCTGCTGGTGACATTAAAACCTGCCAAAGCAGTGGACTGTTGTTTACCCAACTTGTTTTTAAAACTCACCTACGAATTCACAAATGTGAATAATTTTTGTGATACAACAGCCTAGAAGTTTTGATTTCTGTAGAATTTAGCAACTATTGCTTATAAGGAAGATTCAGAGTCCCGTTATTTTTTAATCCAAGAAAGAAAAAATGCAAATACTTGGTTGATTTTTTAAAATCAAGTAATATAGAAATGTATCCTCCTTGTAAAAAATAATTTAAATATAATAATCCTCTCTCTTCTCAGAGCTGTATTTAGTTCGATGGGTACCCTTTTGGGCACCTCCTTAAGTGTGTATAGACATCTGTATGTGCACCCAGGAAAAATATACTTTGATTTTGTGTGTTTTAAAAAATAAATGAATTACATTCATAATAGAAAAAAAAATGCTACAATTGGAATGAAGGAAGTAGACTTCTAGGCAGTGATATATAAAGGTCTCTAAGACACGTAGTTGAGGAATAAAAGCAAGCTGCAAAATAATACATGTTATATGATTGCCCCGCCTTAATATTTCTAAGTGTGGGTTTCCAAACCTCAATCAGAATACCACTCTAACTGTTGAAAGGCATTGTGGCTTTCCAATTGTAAAGTCTCAAACAAGACCCAATGGTAATAGGTATCCCAATAAATGATGATATACAAATCAGTGACAAAGATTCCTGTTCCTTTCCTTACGTACTGTAACTATAGCCAAGGGACTTTATTTATTTGTTCCTAAAAATTTTTACATTTCTTCCTTGACATTTCTAGAAGATATACAGAATAAAAAGAAGTAATCTCTAGGATTTATAATCTAATGGTGGTAGAGAAAATACATGTATATTTAAACAACAGTACAAAACTGTGTAGTTAATTACCAGGCCTGGACACAGCTGGTGAATTCAGAAAGAGAGAAGTGTCTATAGGCCGAAATAATCAGGGAGGTCTTCACTAAGGAGGTAAAGTTTCAGGAGGCTTGAAAAATGGGGACAACTTGGATAAGCTGGGTCCCTAATAAGTCAACTTCCCAGAGGGAAGGGGTCCTCTAAGTGAATTATGCAGATGAACGCGGAATATCAGATTAGGGGCAGATTATGGACAGTCTTAAATTTCAAGAAATTTGAGAATAAAAGTATTAAATGACAAGGAATTTAAATTAACATCTAGAGCAACGAATTATTAAAACTAACATGCAATGAAGAATTTGGGAGAACGTGGAGGCTGGAGAATAAATTGGAGATGATTCTTATAACCTAGGAACAGATAGTAATTGTTGGGGGATGGTGTCGGGGGATAATCTGGTAGCCCATCTACCCAATAATTCAGGCAAGCTCTAATACTGGCCAAGCACCAGTATTCTCTATGGGTTGTGCAACATTTCACTCAGCCTGACTAATGAAAACTAAATGCATTTGGAATGGAAATGACGTATGTGTAGATGAAACATGATGGGCTCTTATGCAACTCCTACTTATTATGTAAATGGACACAAATAAAGGAAGAAAGCCTGGATTATAAAAGAAAGGCAGGCATCACTCACTTAGACTCTCCAGGATTAAGGTTTGAAAATGAAGGCCCTTTCACCATTAATCTTTCTGGTTTGTATTAGTTCTCCAGGTTGGGCAAAAGACAGGCACTACAGCATAGGCATTAAAGAAACCACTTGGAACTATGCTCCTACTGGTAAAAATATGCTCAATGGGAAGCCTTTTTCAGAAGATCAGTAAGTAACACCTTTGCAATGAAAAAGTTACTCTCAGAAACAGAAGTTGGTAATTGTTATTCACTGATAAAATGCTAATGAAGAATTTCCCATCGTTGACCCTTTAAGGGCACATTTGCTATTAGAACTGCTTCCTTTGTTTTCTTGATAGAAATCAGAAATTGTTCTTTCTTAGAATTGTCGCCACTTTTGCCAACATGGCACAATATTTCAAGGATCATTTCTAATTCTGTGTTTATCATCAATTTTGTTTGTGTGATGCTCAAGATATAAAACAACACTTTTCCTTCTGATATGGAGGGTATGGCAGAGATTCTAAAATTGCAGCTCTGTTCTTGATTTCTCTTTTCAAGTAATTGGGAGGGAGAAATCTAGCGGTTATGCGTGGGGGTTTGGATTTACCATGTTTGTTGGCCAAAAAGACCCTAAGTCTACCAGCAAATCCACAAATCCGTATAAATGGGTAAACAATTCTAAGTTACTGGGATTGATCTAATGCTTGAGATCTAAAGTGACCTTCAAGTGGGGTTAGAAGCCTTTTTGTGGCTCAGTATGGAGAGTTTGGTAAGTCTTGTAAACCAAAATGCCACGCATATTACTTGCTACACTTGTATTTGATCCCTTCATCATAGACTCCAACGTTCTCCTTGCTTACACCACCTTTTTTTGATTCCCTTCACATTTTCTCCCGTGTCTGAGTTTTGTCTATCAAAATTAGGTTGTAAAGCTTCTTATTTCTAGTTTCAGTTGACTTAACATTTTTTTTCCTTCCTGTCAAACTTTATTAAAGTTCTCTTTTTTTGTTTCTTTGTTTATTTTTTACAGAGAGTTTCAGTCCTATAAATATCTAAAACAAAGCCAAGACAAGATAGGATCTGTTTATAAAAAGGCTTTGTATTTTCAGTATACTAATGACACATTTCAAACAATCATTAAAAAACCATCCTGGCTGGGATTTTTAGGGCCGATAATTAAGGCAGAGACTGGAGACATGGTTTATGTTCATGTAAAAAATTTTGCTTCAAGAATGTATAGTTTCCATCCTCATGGACTCACCTACTCTAAAGACAATGAAGGTAAGTGGATCCTTTTTTCTTATATTCCTGAGCTGTTGCTTATGGGAAGTATGAGCCCAAGACCTCAGGGAAAGCAGGGTAATTATGAACTGGGAGTAGTTTGGGGTGAATGCAAACTCTTATTTTTGATGTCTTTAATGTTTATACCTGACAATCCTTTTTCAATTTTTCATCTTGAGTAAGTGCCCACCCTTGTGCAATTCTTAGGAAAGAAAACACACTTTTCACTCACAATAATAATAATACAAACTAATGAACATTCATGGCTTACTAGAGAAAGCATGGGCCACATTTTTTTTTTTTTTGGTAGGAGATGCTCATGAGCAAATGTTAGGTTGGCAGAAATACTATTCTACCCCCACCTCATTTCATTTTCTAATAGATGAGGATTTGCCTCTTGAAAGCATCAGTGTCAAGAGAAATCATTATTTTCCAGGAATACTATTCTACCCCACCTCATTTCATTTCCTAATGGATGAGGATTAGCCTCTTGAAAACATCATTATCAAGAGAAATCATTATTTTCCAGACAGTATCTTGTCTCCTAGACATCTACACTCACAGCTGCCCAATGGTGTTAGAAAAAGGGAAGAGAAAGCCAAAAAAATAAGGTTTTATGTTCACCATGGAGCAGGGGGTTGCTGGGATATGGGTAAATATGAGAGGCTGGCCATGCTTTGAAGTCTTCTACTGAATGTAAGAACTTTATTCATAGTTATGAGGACTCTAGCCTCAAGAGATAAAGATTCGAGGCAAAAATTCTAGGAAAAGAAGAAAGAAAGAAGAGAAAGGCCCCAGATTCAGAACTGGGGTAAAAGCTCAGGGTAATGTAAGCTATGCAGAGGGCCACTTTTGGGCTCCAGTGGTCTACTTGGAGGACACATGAATACCTCTTGATGCCCTGGGTCCCAAGTCTGAAGAAAATATGGAAGGCCTGTCAGGAGTCTAGGTTTCTGTATCTGAGGTCTAGGCATATAGTAGATATACAGTAAATATTTTTGGAATCCGTCAATAATGGTGATAATAGTCTGCAATTATACTGCCTATCTCATTCCGGTTTCGTCTAGAAACTAGACAAGCTGGATATTCAAGTGGAAGCCAGCTAAGGAAGAAGAGACAGGAGACAGGAAAGAGGAGGGGAGAAATGTACACTTGATTCCAAAAATAGAAATTAACATATATTCATGGCTTACTAGAGAAGGCATGAGTGACATTCAAAATACTGTTGCCCAATGGTTACTGTGACCGCAGTGTGGATTATGTTTCCTAGGTGCCCTCTATCCTGATAATACTACGAGCGAGCAAAAGGAAGATGACCGTCTGCAACCAGGGGCACGATATACTTACAAGTGGTTTGTAGAAGAAAATCAGGGGCCTGGCCCCGATGACAGTAACTGCGTGACAAGGATTTACCACTCCCATGTAGACACGCCAAGAGACGTGGCTTCGGGTCTTGTTGGACCAATTCTGACTTGCAAAAGAGGTAACATATTTTTAAAATCTCATTGTAGCAATAGAACCAGAATAAGTGGGCTCTCCCCCTGCTCTCCTCGTGGAATTTTTCTATCAGATGAGCTCCCTTTTCCTGCCTTGACCTTGATTCTTCAGTCAAGAAAGTAAAGTTGCCCTCTCAGACTCCGAGCACTAGATGGCGATGGTGAGTCCAACACCTCAGTTCAAGTCCAGGTTGGTCACTAGATGGTAGTCAAATCCAGTGAACTTCACTTTAGCCGCCTTTTCACAAAATGACTGACACCTTTCTCCTATAGAGAAGTGTTGAATCAGCAGGGTCGAAGAAAGTAGGAAGCTGAGAGGCTGTTTGCCTGTTCCTTGCGTGCATTGTTCCTTAGAGTTCTGTCTGTAGGTGTGCAAGATTAAGTTGAATCAGTTAGAATCACCAGTTTATTTCATGGCAAAAATAATTATTGCAAACAGCAAGTTTTGTTGTTCTTTATGTTTCAGGCACACTGGATGGAGACACCGAAAAAAATATCGACAGGTCTTACGTTTTGATGTTTTCCATAACTGATGAAAACAAAAGCTGGTATATCGATGACAATATTAATGCATACACTGAATCTGGCAAAGTTAATGCTAACGATCCTGACTTCCAGGAGAGCAATCTCATGCCTTGTAAGATTAAAGAAAGCTTTCTTATTCATCATACCCTATAACTCTAACTTTGGTGATTCTATTTAGTGATTTCCTTTTGTTCAAGTTTGTGTGGTTGAGTTTACATTTTCCAGTTTTCCCTCAAGGTACGCTGGTTGATATGCAAGGCATCTAGTAAATTTTGCTGGTTTGCAGAGTTTCATAGCATGTAAAGTTAGGTAGATGCATTTGTTTTCTAAAGTCTGATCTTGATCAAAAGGAGATGGTAAAAAAAAAGGAAAGGTATAATTTTAAGGTAATAAAATATTATGGAAGAACAAAAACATAACTGACCAGGTATTTTATGAAAATGTGTTTCTTAAAAAAAAATGTTTCTACATAAGATTTTTTCAGAAAAGCCACTCTCATTCCCTCAGTCACCCATCCTTGTTCTCTTCTTTCCGGGACTTAGCTTCTTTTTATTCTTTTCCCCTCGTCACTGACCTCTGCCCTTCGCTCACTTTTCCTCCTCTTGCCTGTAATTCTTCGTGCTCTTGACACTTCTAATTATATACAATATTTATGGCCTTTTCATGTTTGAAACACCAATCAAATCCCATGTTAGATTATGCATGAGAATAAAGCTGACACTGTGAGGTTTGTGTATTGAGGAAATGCGCCGAATCTATAGCATATGGGGCACCTGGGTGGCTCAGCCGATTAAGCGGCTGCCTTCGGCTCAGGTCATGATCCCAGGGTCCTGGGATCGAGCCCCGCATCGGGCTCCCTGCTCAGCGGGGAGCGTGCTTCTCCCTCTCCCTCTGCCTGTCTCTCTGCCTACTTGTTTTCTCTCTCTCTCTCTGTCAGATAAATAAATAAAATCTTTAAAAAAAAAAAAAAGAATGTATAGCGTATGGTCCTCATCTACCGTGTGTGAGAGATGAGCACACGTTTATTTTCTTGGCTCAGTCAGGACAGCATGCAACTCTTTGCTATCAGGCTCATGAGTTCAAGCCCTGCTTTGGGCGTAGAGTTTACTTAAAAAATAAAAAAATAAAATAAAACATACATTTGTTTTCAGCAATAAACGGATACATGTATGGAAATCTGCCCAATCTCACCATGTGTGCTGAGGACAGGGTCAAGTGGTATTTTGTGGGCATGGGTGGTGTGTTGGACACACACTCCATCTATCTGCATGGACAAACTCTGATATCCCGGAACCACAGAAAGGACACCATTACTGTCTTCCCTGCCTCGCTGGAAGATGCCTTCATGGTGGCCAAGGGCCCTGGAGACTGGCAGCTGGGATGTCAGATACACGGTAGGGATTTGTGACCTTTACATAACACAGCGTCAGAGAATTTTCAACGTTGCAACCCCTCACAAATACCTTCTTTTCCAAATGATAGAAAGCGATTTCTAGGGAGGTGATGGGGTTGCCTTTTGGAAAGGCAGTGACAGGATCAGAACTGGAACCCGGGTCTCTAACACTTAACTCCATAGTAATGAACGCTTCTAGGTATATAGGGGTGTTTTGTTTTGTTTGTACAAAAAAACTTTTATATTTATTAGCCAGCGAGCCTTACAAAAAGCCTGAATGTCAGAGCAGGTATTATTACTGTTTGTTTTTAAGTTGAGAAAACAAGTTTCAAGAGGTTAAAACATGTGTCCAAAACCCTGTAAGAAGAATTGCCAGGAATATTGTGGGACTAAATGATACTAATCCAGAACTCAGGAAACCTTTGTATTTCCGTTTGTTTCCCTCTTCAATCACACTGTCCATTGAATCATACGATAGCCAGTTATGAAGTCATTCATCTTTTCTATACTTAAATATGACCAAACTCTACATATCATCATGCACTCTTTTGTCTTACCTTTCGATCAAAAAACACGGTTATTATTAGAACTGAAGAATTCACTTTTCTTTTTTTATACAAAAATGGGTTTACTTTTGTGATCAAACCTGCCTTCTAAGTCTCATACTTTGGTTAGAATCATGCTTCCACTAGTTACGGAAATAACTACACAGCAAGTATTTATCAGGATTTCCTATGCGCTGGGACCCTCGAGGGCTCTGGGGAAAAAGGAGAACCACTCGCAGCCACTGCAACTCGAGGACTGAATTTAATGGTGAAAAGTTTCTCACTTAGAAAGGAATATCATTTTCAGGTGAAAATGTACACTCAATCCCACTCTTCCCATTTACTGACTTTGCGGATGGTGCCTTCGAGCCAGGTCTGGCCCTCAGCTCTGCAGAAAGAATAGGGCCAGCCCTTGGCACAATTGAGAAGCTTCTGAGAGTTCCTTGGTTGATTTGATTGACTCCATAGCTTTCCCTTGTATTTAATCTCTTCCCGTGTCCTAGAGTTGTGTGTGGTTTTTAAAATTTACTTCCAGTCTTTTTAAAATTTGTATTTAAAATGTTTTTATTTAAAATTTATTTAAAATTTTATTTTATTTTATTAGTAATTACAAGAATACATGAATAGACTTTGGCTGGAAAGAAAGGAAGGATGGAAAGAGGAAGGAATGAGGTGGGGGGAGGATTGGAGGGGTGGGCAGTAGGCAGAAAAAGCAAAAATCTAATGTGATGTATGGGAGCCAGCTCATACCAGCTCAAGAGGGCAGGGAGTTAAGTCAGCCAGCTGGTAAACTCTTGGTAACTTCAAACTGGTCACAGTGGGAGTGTTTAGACCACAAAAATTAGCAAAATAAATCAAATATGGTGTTTTTTTTTCTTTAGAGAGCCGGTTTAAGAACACACCATTAGTCCAACCCTCCCATCGCCATCTTTGTTCCTCCCCAGAGAGTAAACACTGGGTGTGAATACTTGAAAACCTGTTCACTATGCATTCTCACACAATATATATGAACATGTAGAAACAAAAAACACATTGCTATATTTTGTGTTTTGTTTTACATAAGTAGATCACGCTGCATATAATTTTCTGCTGTTGCTTTCTTCACTTATCAATGTTTTGAAATCTTTTTCCTGACATTCCACATACATCTAACTTATTCTTTTACACTGTTGTATAGTTTTCCACACTGGGGATGTATCTATCCCGAGTTATTTATCCAATTGCCTCCCGATAGGCATTTAAATTGCTTCCACGTTTTTTGCTTATTAACAATGTTATAGTTAACATCTTTTTATTTGTATCTTTTTATGTTTTAACAAATGCTGCCCAGATTGCCTTCCAAAATGTCTGTCCTAATTTACACTCCCACCAACAGTACTCCAAAATCAAAGCACAGGACTGGTGCCCTCGTGGAAAGTTACCTGCCTTGATTTTCTTCCTGCCTCCTTCTAGTTAATCTAATAAATCAGCTAATTCATTAGTGACTAATGGTGGTAATTTTATACCCCCAAGGAAAGATGTTTTTGGCCAAATAGACTCTCAAATTCTTCTTGGTAGACAGGCAACATCTTCATCTAGGGACTGGTCCAAAGGTGGTGATTATTCTCCAGTAATATATGTTCCTCTAACCTTTATCTTTGCATCCTGCTTTTTGTATTTGTTTCATACATTTTAGGTTTTTACACAGATTCCGTAAGTAAAATGCCTCAAATTTCTCCAAAAAGGAGAAGTTGCAATATTGTTGGCTAAAATATAAAATATATATGGAATAAGAAAAATGTTGCAGTAACATTCTCTGCTTGGGTTTACTGTTTTTCAGATAGTATGAAGGCCTTTTTTAACGTAAGGAATTGCCGAAAACCTTCAACAGATGTTCATTGGACACATGTTGTATGTTATTATATTGCTGCTGAAAAAATTGTTTGGAACTATGCTCCCTCTGGTGTAGATTCCTTCACTAAAGAAAATTTAACAACATCTGGAAGGTAATAATTCAGTGATTAAAATATTTATGGTTAAATAAAGATAATCGAACTTTTTCATAACCAGCTACTCCTAAGAAGGATTTAGGCATCTTATCACAAAAAGATACCGATAAAACAAAAGGAGAAAAATAATTATATCAATAATTAGAAGATGTTGAATTAAAAGATCACTACCACACAAAATTTTTCTCTAAATGCCTTGGCAGCCAGCGCGAAATAAAACATACTGCTCATTTTTTCCCCTAGCACTGTTTTAAAATAGATTTATTATATGTAATTATGAGGCAGTGGATAATGTTATCAATAACAATTTTATAAAAATTCAAAACATTCCTCATGTATAATTTATACTTTCCTGCTAAGATCTGAAGGCATAATTAAATTATTGCCCATGACATTTTTTATTACTTTTTTCTTTCCTATGACATTCTTAAATCATGTTTTTGTTTTTGGGTTTTTTTTTTAAGATTTTATTTATTTATTTGAAAGAAAGTGAGAGAGAGAGACCATGGTGGGGGAGGGTCAGAGGGAGAAGCAGACTCCCTGCTGAGCAGGGAGCCCGATGCCGACTCGATCCAGGGACTCCAGGATCATAACCTGAGCTGAAGGCAGTCGCTTAATCAACTGAGCCACCCAGGCGGCCTTAAATCATGTTTTATAAATATTTTTTATTCCAACAGCAACTAAGAATATATTACCAATTACTATTTTAATGACCAAAAACTATGACCAAAATACATTACCATGGCACAGTATTTAAAAGTACACAAAAAGTTTTTTTGATAGTCCAACTGCTATAATTATATTTACCAACTCAAAGATTACAGCAATTTTAAACCTTCTGGTCTATTGAATGGAAGTTATATGTCAGAAAATATCAAGTTCTGAAACCACCAAGCAGTGTTTCCCATGGTAATTATTTTTCTCTAATTTACTCAGAGAAAATTTGCGAAAACTAAGAATGTTATGTCGAGTGAGTGTTTTCACTTCTTCAGTTCATCAATAAATTATTCAATCTGTGGGATGGAAATTTTATATGAAGGATATCTGGGCTTAGAGCAAAAATTAGATTCAGAGTTAGGTCCAACTCTCATTTTATATTGACTAAAATAAGTATGAATTAATAGATTTTTTTTCAGCTTGCTTGATTGTCCTGGCTATGAAATTCTATGATGTGTTAGCATGACAAGTCACTACTTCACTGCTAAGAAACTCTTTTTCTCAGGGGACCCCATTTAATTTTATTATAATAAAATTTATTTTTTTTATTTTTTTAAGATTTTATTTATTTATTTGACAGAGAGAGACAGCAAGAGAGGGAACACAAGCAGGGGGAGCGGGAGAGGGAAAAGCAGGCTTCCTGCGGAGCAGGGAGCCCGACGTGGGGCTCGATCCCAGGACCCTGGGATCATGACCTGAGCTGAAGGCAGACGCTTACCGACTGAACCACCCGGGCACCCCTATTATAATAAAATCTAAAAAGAAGAATGACATCTCTCATCTTACTATTCTAACATCTCTGCACATAGTTGTTTTAGAAGTGGTGTTTGTTACTACCTGACTGAAAAAAAAAAAAGAACCTTGTGTTCCAGAAGAAAGTGTGTGGATAAACCGCCAAGTAGACAGGCATAGATACTTTTATACACACACGCACAGATAAAAGACTGAAAAGAAATCCATGGAAAATGTTGACAGTGGTTATATGTAGATAATGGGATTATGAAGATTTTAATTTTGGGGGGTCAGTTTTCTTCTTATTTTTCAAATTTCCTACAATGAGCATGCATTGCTTTTATAAATATATTACAAGTAATTTAAAACAGATTCTTGTTTTCTTTTCACGTGATCACTGTTAACTTAAAAGTTCTTCGTGCATCTGCTTTCTCTGCACAGTGAATCCCAGCTACATTTTGAACAAAGCCCGACCAGAATCGGAGGATCTTACAAAAAACTAGTTTACCGCGAATATACCGATGCTTCCTTCCGAACACGGAAGGCAAGAGAGGAGCACCTTGGAATCCTTGGTAAGATTCTCTTCGTAGCCCTGCAGGGTTATAACCACCGTTTATACATATTCTGTGCAATCAAAGTAGTATTCACATCTCACAGTTTTAGAGATTTTAGGCTGTCATCTTACAACCTTATGAAAACAGTACATTCTGATTCACCCAATTTTAAACTACATTCTTTTGTCCCTATACATCCAATAAGATTAATATATTCATGCGATCCAAAGTGACTTTCTAAGACCGTGAATCATCTAGAGCTCTTGCAGTCGGAGGCATTCCTGGTTCATAGCATTGTCTCTTTAATTTGTTCCTAGAAGAAACTTACTCAGGTAACACACCTGAAAATTGTTTGTGAAAACTGAGGACAATTACTAATTCTGTTGGTCTCTAGGCCCTATTATTAAGGCAGAAGTGGGACAGATCATCAAGATCATTTTTTATAACAAGGCTTCCATGCCACTCAGCATTCAGCCTCATGGACTACGTTACAGAAAGAGTAATGAGGGCTCCTTCTACAAAACACCTGGAGGAAGTAAGTAATGTTTGAGGGAGGCCAAAACAAGCCACACTGCAATATAATGTCAGCTAGAAAATAAATTTCTCCTCAAATCATGATGCAGCCCACTTTTCACATCATAACAGCACTGTGTCCTAATTATGGCCGTGATTCCTTCAGCCGCTTTCAACTGTCACCCGAGGTGCTACAAAGTGAGCACGATACGGTCCTTGCTCTCAGAGATCTAACAGCCTAGACTAGGGTACTTCTGGTCCTAGGACCTATTTTACCAATATTTATTTCTTACTAGGTACTCCTCCACCCTCCTCACATGTAAATCCTGGCAAGATATTTGTCTATACATGGGAAGTTCCAAGATATGTGGGTCCTACCTCCTCAGATCCCAACTGTCTGACCTGGTTATACTATTCCTCAGTAAATATGACAAGAGACATCAACAGTGGCCTCGTAGGGCCTCTCCTCGTGTGCAGAAATGGAAGCCTTGGTAAAGATGGCAAACAGGTGAGTCATGGATCTATGTCCAGATAGGCCTTGGTGAGAGGTTGCCTGAGACAGAACTGCAGAGGCAAAGCAATGTGGCAGTCGGCAGGTTCAATCTCTTCTGTGGGCTGATTTTCTCAATTCTATCCTTTTCTGAACTCCAGACCTGCATCTTCCTCTGCCCAATGAGCACCCACCCTAGCGTGTACCAGACACCTCTATTTCCGCTTGACTGCTTTAACTCTTCATCTCCCTCTGGACAACCACTACCTGCCCCTCTCTCCTTCACTCTGTCTCTTTTGTTAATGACACCACCCAGCCCAGGATTTCCATGAACAACTCCTTTCTCACCTCCAACATTAGTCATCCAACTCCCAATACCACTGCCTTCTTGGGAGGTACCATCCCCTCTTTTTGAACTCCTTTAACCTCCTGACTCCGGGTTCCACTCTCACCCTGCTTCACTGTGCCTCCACACCACTTCTTTTCAAATCCAACTTTAGCATGCTCCATACTCTGCAGTTGGCTGGCTCAGAAGTCAGCACAACAGACCCCTGTCGGCCCCTCCAGATTCATGCCTCCTTCCTTGCCACACTGTGCAGAATCAGCTTGTTAGTCCCTGAGGAAGAAAGGCTCATTCACATCTCTTTGATTTTGCCCTCTGCTCTCTATCGGGGATGGCCTCTCCTCACGGCTTTGCCTGCTAAGAGGGGAGACGTTTTTAAAACTCCGACTGAAAGTTCCTTCCTGCCCTTCAGACGATATTCGCTAACTAAAGTGGTTTCTGTCAGTTACCATAGTTCCTTGTGTATGTTTCCATTGGAGCACTTATCCATGCAATTGTATTTATTGGCCTTTCTGTCCCACTAGACCATAAGTTCCTTGAAACCATACGTGAGGCTTTTTTGTTTGTTTGTTTGTTTGTTTGTTGTTGTTTTGTTAATTTTTTGTGAAAACGACTGACCCTCTCTGGCGTGTAGTAGGTGCTTAATAAATGTCTGAGGGATGAATTTCCCCTGTTCCTCACTCACAAGTGAACTGATATCTAATTTCTTTTTTGCACTTATAATTTATAAGGTAATAAAGCCTAATAAATCTCCCCAAATAAATATATGTATAATTGAATGTATATTTTATCTAAAAATGAGATGATATATTAACAGGTATCCATATAATTCAAGCATTATAAGTCTCATAATTCTTATAGCACATGTAATCTTTCTATTTATCCAAAAATATAAATACGTGTACATATTTAATTTCTTCATAAATGCTAAAAATGCAGACTTTCTAGAATTGAAAACATTTTATTTAACACACTTTCTACAAAGCATCCTATGAAAAGCCACTATAAACATCTATGATCATACAGTTTAGTTTTATGAAGTTCAGTTGTAGGGGTCCCTAGAGTAAGAGCTTTATATGAAAACAACTATAGATAATTCTCCTAACTTCTTAGTTCTGTGATAAATCCATTCACTGGGATTCATGCCTTTATCTGTGCCTGGATTTTCGAGGAGTATACAAAACACTTTGTGTAGGAAATCCTGTATGCAGATCAACTATTTGACTAGACTTTGTACATAGAGCATCTATATTTCATGTCTATTTCTTTTTCTATTCTCATCCACAGAAAGGAAAAGACAAAGAGTTTTACCTGCTTGCCACAATATTTGATGAAAATGAAAGTCATCTCTTAGATGAAAATATCAGAACATTTACCACAAAGCCTGAAAACGTGGATAAAAAGGATCCAGACTTCCAAAAGTCCAACCAGATGTATTGTGAGGGAACATGCAATTTACAAAATAAATGCATTAAGCACTTGTTTAATTTCATTATGTCTAAAGAATTACAGATTAAGAGAGACATACATTTTTCCCCAAGGGTTGGCTAATATATTTCATGTTTCTTTTAAAGATAATTTCTCAACAAAAATATTATCTACTAGGATGATTATGTTAAATTCAACTTACTAAATATTTAACAATGCCTTGTTGGTGCACTATATTGTTTAGCTATTACTAAATGTGAGATAGAAAAGTCATGTATTTTTTTACTGCCAAATTTAGTGACACTGGTGGATGGAGTGTTTATTGAGTTAGGTGGTTGGTTGGTTGGTTGGTTTTTGAAGACTGCAAGTGTAGGGGGAAAGGACTGGTCTAGAGTCTAAAGACTTGGACTTTGATCTTAACTGTTCCAAAAATAAGCTTAACGACACTGGACAAGTAATTGCCTCTTTGGCCTTAGTTTCCTCAAATCTAAAAGGAAGGGGTGAACACAGATAATCTTGAGATTATCTTACATGATTGAGCTGCCTTAGGATTAGTCCTTTGTTGAGTTTGAAGAGATGCCAATTATCAATAAATTAAATATTCTTTTCTTTGTCCCCAATGTCTTGTAGCCATTAATGGATACATGTATGGAAATCTGCCTGGACTGGACATGTGCTTAGGAGACAACGTTTCATGGCACGTTCTCAGTGTGGGATCAGAAAAAGACTTACATGGGATATATTTTTCAGGAAATACCTTCACTTCCTTAGGATCAAGGGACGACACCATAGCTCTGTTTCCCCACACCTCCCAGACACTTTTTATGACACCCGATTCCATAGGTAAGTAGTAGATCTTCTCTTTCACACTGAAATGTGCCCAAATTATGAAAAACAGTGTCTTGACATGCACTGAATATTGTTCGTACAGAAAAAAAGGGAACTTATATAAACAGTGTTTAAAAAGCCTTTCCCCTGCTCCATGTAATTTATAGGAGCAGTAATATATCATTTCCCAGATCACAAAAATCCCCTCCACCCCTCTTGGTTTTCTCTTCCTGGGCTCCAGACTCTAAATCAATCCACACTCCTCAAAAGTGATGAAGATGCTTTGAAGCATTTTAATCTGTTTTCACTCTATTCTCTATCTGTTTGTTTCCCAGACCCACCGGTCTGCTTCCGCCTTCTCTCTACTCCTCTCCTTGCTGGCTTGGCTCTCTAGGGAAATGTTTTCACTTCAGTGAGGTCGATTGCTGCTGTGGCAAATTTTTTTAAATCAGAATACTGTTAGGGGTGTCAGAGGAACCTCCCCTCTGCTCTGAACTTAATACCCTCATTTGTAAAATAGGTATTGCAATAATTTACAATCCGCAAAAAGGAATAGACAAGGAAGGACCAGGTGAGATAGATGCAGCATAGTAAAGTGCCTGGCGTGTGTTAGACGTTCAATAAAATATTAGTTCCTTCGTTTATCCTGCAGATCCACCTTCACCAAAATAAAATAAATAAATAAAATACAAATCCATTCATCTTGGTCAAAAACTACTGGCACCAATCAAATGCTGGCTACACGATAAGCTAGATACTCCATAAATGCCATGGGTTGGTATCTGAACTCTTGGTGATACCATAGATTCATTTGATTACATTTTCTACATGTAAAAATTTTTTATTTTACTTTACAAACAAGCAGAGCCTGAGATTAAGAGCACTCAGAGGGAAACAAGAAAGAAATCTTTTCCAACACTCGTTCTCCTCTCTGCCCTGTGCACTCACTCGGTGGCAGGTGATTTCCTGCCCCTGCCCGCCCCACTTCTTCCTCTCCTTTTCCCTGGAGATGTTTTCCTGGACTTAAAAAAAAAAAAATTGCTTCGTTCTTCATCTCTTTACTTAACGAGATCAGCTGCAGTAAACATGTGGAGACACCTGCTATGAGTCAAACGCTGGGCTATATGGGCATCACTTCATTCTAAACAAATACTTCTTCCCAAATCCTTGAGTCTGAAGGTTTTGTTCCTTGTCAGTCTTCCTGAATCTTACCCTATGCAAAAAGTAACAGCAACAACGGAAACACATACAGAGACAGAAGAAAGTATTGGTGATGATAAAGGTAACTTTGAGAAACAGCGTTGGCATGCGATGAGCATAAAATTACCAAAATCAAAGAAAGACAGCTTGAATTCAGGTGGAATATACTGGTCTGAACCAGGCTGGAGTTTTTTTGCTGTTGTCATTGCTTGGGGATTTGAAAGTGTGAGTCTGATCGCCTTCCACCGCTGCCACTCCGATCCAAGCCCCACCATCTCTCATGGATTACTTCGTAGCATCCTAACAGGTCTCCTTCCTTCCACACTTGCCCACTACCATCTGTTTCCCAAGGGTCCGTGGGACCCAGCCCTCCAACCCACACCAAGCTTGTCTCCTCTCACCCTTGCTCACTCCACTCCAGACACACAGACCTCTGGAATGGTCTGCAGACACACCAAACAGGCCCTCAGCTTAGAGATTTTGCTGCGTGTTTCCTCTGCCTGGATTGCTCTTGCCGCGGATCCATCAGTCACCTCTCATCTTTGTCCAGGTGTCACCCTTCCATCAAGGCCTACCCTGATCATCCTATAAAATATTGCTCATTGCTCCCTGGAACTCCCCCCTGCCCTGCCCCACCCTGCCCAGGATTCTCAATCCTTCCCACACCGGTCTGCCTTTTTTTAATCCATAGCACTTACCAGCTTCCAACATCCATAAATGTTACCTGCTATTTTTATCTCGGCAACACCCACCCACCCTGCCATATAAACCCTTAGGACATGGATTTTTAACTGTTTTGCTCACTGATGTTTCCCAAGTGCCTAGAAATAAGCCTGGCATAAAGAATAAGTATCTGTCAAATTAATGAAAAAAAAAAAACCAAATGGACTATCTTACTGTATTACGTTTGGGGGTTTATATCTTCTAGATGACTTCACAGAGAAAAGAAATCTGAATGCAAAGCTTTATGCATTCTTTTCTTACTCATCTCCAGGAACTTTTGATGTAGTTTGCATGACAACAGAGCACTATCTAGGAGGCATGAAGCATAAATACCACGTGAGGCAGTGTGAGAAGCCAAACCCTGATCAAACACAGTATGAGGAAGAGAAAACCATTTACATCGCTGCTGAGGAAGTTCTGTGGGATTATTCTCCTAGCAGGAAGTGGGAGAAACAACTGCAACATTTACAAGGAGAGAAGTATGGCAATAACTTCCATCTCTAACCGAGAAGGGCTCCTTCTGGAGTCCTCCACCCTTTCTTTTCAGTCTCACACATGCGTGCACGTGTGTGCACATGTGTATTTGTGTGTATGGTGTGCGTGTGCATGATGGGTGTGTGTGCATGGTAAGTGCGAGGCACGTGTGGGCTTAGGATACGTTCCGTTACAAATCACAGTGTATCTGTGTATCTTACCTTCAATTATAAATGACTTCAATTCTTTCTAAATATCTGCATCACTTCTGTGCTTTGTTTCTCGCTTTCTTTTCACTCCTTGCATCCAGTCTTCCTGATGTGTGTTACCATCCAGCCTGGTCACTCCAAGGTGTAATAAACATCACTTCAGCTACATTTAACATGTGGCATCAGTCAGATTTTCCTTTTATCTTCATTTGTCTCTGTCAATCTCTCTTCTTCTGGGAACCTCAAATCGAAGACCTTTGTTTTTCTTTTTGTAAAACTTGATTTCTCTCTCTGATTTTCACTTTTTCTATTTATTCATTTATCAAAACTAAAATTTCATCCAGAAAATATGTTTTAAAGTACAGAATGAATATCCAGCCACTTACCAGTATTAATACTTTTTTTTTAAGAAGAGGTGAAGTGGTGGCCTCTAGACATTAATCAATTGTGTTGTTGCAATAAGGAGTTCTTCCATATGAGAATTTGTCTAATTTAATGGTTAAATTAACTAACCTTGTGGTTTTTTTGGTTTTGTTCTTATTTCCTTAAAGTAAAACAAGCATATATTTGGATAGAATTGGGACGTATCTTGGGTCCAAATACAAGAAAGTCATATACCGTCAGTATGATGATATCACATTCAAGAATCTAACACAAAGAACTGAAGATGAAAAACATCTGGACATACTAGGTATTGATACATGATCAGACTGGTCTTCAGGTTTTTCTTCCTGTCCTCAGCCACCACAGACTGTTGCACACATTGAGGATATTGTTAACCTCCACCTTGACAGAGGAAAGGGCCTATCATGCTAATCCTAATTTGTTTGCCGATAGGCACTTTTACTGGGAAAAGAAAACTGATTCAAGTGTTGTTTCATGGAAATTGAAGGGACCATAGAAAGTTAATGTGGTCAGTTTCAGATTACCTGGCTTCTTAGAACTCAAGAACTCTAGAGAGACTTCAGAAGTAGCATTTAGAGATCATTTCACTGATATTAAAATGAAGCCCAGAAGCCCTACTATAGTGAGAAGGGGGAACTCTTTGTTTAAATTTAAGTGTTTAATTTAAGATTTTATTTATTTATTTTTATTTATTTGAAGAGAGAGATGTAGTGAGAGAGGGAAGACAAGCAGGGGGAGCGGGAGAGGGAGAAGCAGGCTTCCCACTGAGCAGGGAGCCCGACGTTTGGCTCGATCCCAGGACCCTGGGATCATGACCTGAGCCGAAGGCAGACGCTTAACGACCGAGCCACCCAGGCAACCCTAAGTGTTTAATTTAAACACTTAAAGTGTTAATATTTAGTTTCATCTTCTGTCCAAGAGTGAGGAATATTGCAGCCCTTTCTTCTACCCTTGACAGGTCAGCTAGGAAAATTACAAGTCACCCCCAAGCACCTACATGCAACATTTCCCTAAGTCCCACAGCATTTCCAGAGGTCACATGATGTTTTCATATGTCAAATAACATGTCTGTATGTTGCATAATATTTCGAGAAGTCACATGGCATTTCCATATGCTCAAATTTTATTTGGCTCCTGATATCTAAGTGTCTATTGGAGACTATTTTCTTCTTCTTCTTTTTTTAAAGATTTTATTTGTTTATTTGTTTGTTTATTTATTTGAGAGAGAGAGCGTGTGCACGCACATACGTGCACACATTCGTGCAGAGGGAGGAACAGAGGGGGAGGGAGAGGGAGAGAATCTCAAGCAGATTCTGCACTGAGTGAGAAGCCCAACATGGGGCTTGATCTCACAACCCTGAGATCATGACCTGAGCCAAAACCAAGAGTCAGACACCCAGAGTCCCCTGTTAGAGACTATTTTCTGATGTGAGACCCTGAGATTTACATGCTGTTGGAGAAACTCTTACTCTTACTCTTCTTGGCTCCTCATTGACCTCTTGAGCTTGATCCTTTGCGACCCCCAGAAGGAGGTCTGTGCTGTCCAGTTCCCCCTGCTATTGGGCGGGCTCCTATCTTTAGTAACAGCAGGATGTTAGTTTTTGCTAGGATTCTGGCTGAATGCATCAAGATAAATAACACGACATGACCCTCTAGATTCCATTATATTTATACAAAAAAAGAAAAAAAACAACAACCACTTTACAGAACAGGGAAAACAATTCTCTAGTGTTTGGGAAGGTGAAACGGCCATGGGGACAAAGAGAGGATGTCCCGAGCTAGAATCTAATATCCAGTACATATCTTCAGGGCTCTGATTTCAGTAATTATAGTACAAGTTTGAAGAGAATTCTTACTGCTTCTTTCATCTCAAAACCATCCCTGTTTCAGAATTTTTAGAGTCAGTGACATAATCTGCTTCTAAATAGAAAGAAGATTTAAAACAATTTTTTTTTACCTCCAGTTCTTGGCCTGGGATGGAAGGGAGCGTGAATATAATGAAGGGGTCTTCAGTCTTGAGAGAGAGAAAAAAAATCACTGTTGGTCAGTAACAAGGCCTCCAGCTCCTCCTAACTCTCCATTAAGGTGAAGGGGAAAAGGATAAAAGGTTTAAGTGATAAGGTTGGTCAAGAAAGAAAATAAAAGATTTCATTTCTAAATTGTGTGTTTTTGTAGGTATTAACTGATGCTCATCAAAGTAAGTTTTCTAAAGACTTAAATTTTCCAGGCAAAAACCATGTTTCATAAATCATCAATGATCCACTTGTTAAAAGTGTGTTTTATTTGGCTTGCATGTTAAGGAAAAAGGATAAAAATAAGTCGCTGTATAAATACTTAAGAGGACAGATGATTCATAGTTTAAAATAAATAACAATTTCCACACATTTTCCTTTTTATATTCCCTAGGTCCTTTAATATTTCTCACTCCTGGTCAAAAAATCCGAATTATCTTTAAAAATAAAGCCTCAAGACCATATTCGATTCACGCTCATGGAGTGAAAACAAACTATTCCACTGTTGTTCCAACACAGCCAGGTAACTGCTTCAGAAGAGGAAAGAAAGCTTCAAAGCTTTTATGCAGGACTATGTGCTAATGTCCTTTCTTAGGTATAGGTGTAGTTCTAGATGAGAGAGACCAGTGGACTAGTAGGAAGGGTCTAAAGAAGGAGTTGGGGAGCGAGTTCCTTTCACAAGTCTTGAGTTTGCTTCCAGGATGGGTGCCATGAGCAAAACTCCCCCGTGTATACAAGTCTCTTCTAGAACCACCTTCCCTCCCCTCTCTCCACTGTCCGGCTGCCAGGTATTCTTAGGCTATAGTCCATCTCTCCAATTCAAGTGCTAAAGTAGGAATTGAGTATACGATGCAGTGTGTGAAGAAGGGGGCAGGGGAGAGAGTCACTAAGAGGGAGTAATGAACCTCATGTATTAACATTTCTGTGGCATCACCACTGTACAGCATGCCATTCCACATACCTCAGACAAAAACAAATGCTTTTTTAACAAATTTTATTTATTTATTTGAGAGAGAGAGAGCACAAGCAGGGGGAGCAGCAAGCAGAGGGAGAGAGAGACTCAGGCTCTCCGCTGAGCAGGAAGCCCAACGTGGGGCTCGATCCCAGGACCCTGGGATCATGGCCTGAGCTGAAGGCAGACTCTTAACCGACGGAGCCACCCAGGTGCCCCCAAAACAAATGCTTTTTAATATTAATGCCCAGGGAGCAGACCCTGAAATGAAAATTTGTGGGCAGATAGTGCTCTTGGGATCAAAGACAAAGAAACAGAATTGGGCAGGGGGAGAGCTTATGCAGAGATGCAGCCTCAATAGAAATCCCAACCACCCCTAGAAGTTCTGAAGAGTGGGTGGTCCTCAGCTGTCCTGAGTTGGGGTGAGAAAGCTGGGCCTTTCTGTCCCTGCAGCTGTCATTGGATGTAAGCCTGGGTAAGGTGACTCTCTTCCACCAAGGCTGTCTCAGAGGAGGGTAGACAGCCTGTGGAGCAAAATTTCCTTCATTCTCAAAGGGGAACCTGGGAGGGACATCCAGAATCCAGTTGCCTACCAAAACAAGTAGTATCGTGGAAAGAGCCAAATTCAAAAAGGGAAGATGTGTGGGGCAGAGGGAGGAAAGAGAGATTTTGATGGCAGGTGAAATATTCCCTTTTGATTTTAAAAAAGAGACAGTCCTATGGTAGTGCCAACATGATTCTCCTATCCAAGGAGTTTGCAAGTCAGGACTCTGTTCTCAGTAGTCGGAGAAGGATCCCATTGGGTACATTCCACAAACACTGCTGAGTATCTGCTGAACCCAGGCACTGTGTGGTGTGGTGGAAGGGGAGGGCTGGTTCTAAGTAGACTGATTGTTAAAGATTTGGAAGCAGGGAAGTTGGGGATAGCATCAGTTAGTGGAGGGGCTTGGGAAAATTAATTTAAGCCTCTGGAAGTGGGAGATGCAGGATTATACAGCAAGGGGCAGGAGTGGAAGGAGGTGTCCCAAAGAACTTTTCTGAAATAGGCAAGAGTATAGGACTTAGATTCAGTAGGGCTAATGCAAATGCTCTGGGAGCGGGGAAGAGCCCCATGTGATCTATAAATTGGAAGGTTCAGAGCTGGAATTCAAAACAAGTCTGTCGCGTTTCAAAGCCTACATTATCTTCACTACAATAAGTATTTGTTGAACAAATAAATTAGATATGTAACGACTGACATTTTTCAATGGCAAAATCACTATAAGGTTTTGATTCAGTAACCCTGAGAACATGAGAGCCAGCTGTGATAGTTATATCAACTTCACCCTGGGACCCAAGTAATGCCTTATTTGGACCATCTTGTCTAATCCCTAAATTCCCATTTTATGCTCAGGAGGAAACAGAAGGCTCAGAAACTGTAAACACATTGACCAAGACCGCAAAGCTAGGAGCAGTAGAGCCAGAAGTGAAAACCAGGACCATGCTGCCTAATATTTGTATAGCTTTGGGGTTTGCTCGTTATCTGGTTCTCCATAAAAACATGGGCTTTAAAAGATTCTGTTTATATACACTGTATTTGTCTATTTTAGGAGAGATCCAAACATACATTTGGCAGATTCCTGAAAGATCTGGCCCTGCCTCAAAGGACTTTGAGTGCATACCTTGGTTTTACTATTCGACCGTGGATGTGATTAAGGTAAACTTTAAATCAAGTCATCGTTTTCCTCCTATCTCCTCTTAGAAATTATAATGGAAGAAAGAAGGAATTTGTGTTAAAAAAACAATCTTAGTTCTATGTAATCTTTCATTTAAGCAACCTAAATACTGCTCAGCTTTTAATTCTACAGATGTTTGCATTTTCCAAGAGCAAAATCATTGCGTTATGGTTACTTCGATTCACGATACTTTCCAACATGTCACTGTGAATTGGAAAATATAATATCCTCTTGTTTTGTTGGATTTGGATTACAGAAAACAAAGTATGGAGTTAAAAGTCTCTGATGAATGAGAAATAAACACATACAGATGTATATATTTTTTTAAGCCATCAATGCTCGAGTTCAGTTTATTTTCACTTAACAACAACAACAAAAGGCTCATCTGCAGACTTTTAGTTATTTTGGCCTGCTTTCTGCCTAGAACAGGAATCTACACGGACATTCAACCCCAAACCAAAATGAGTATAAACAAACTAAGGCTCTCAGCTGGAAGCGGCTCTGGGAGCAGCGGTATCACATGGCCAAGGATCCCAGACCTTTAGACTTCGCGGCTGGCCAACTCCAAGGCCGAGAAATTCTAATTAAAAACAAAGCTCTTGGTTTTTTTTGGTTGTTGTTGTTGTTTATTTCAAAAATAGAGCTAAATCCACTGAGGAATGTGACTTAAATCCCTCTCAGGAGTTAGTGGTTCTCATCAGACTTCAACTCAAGTGAGTGAGCTGACCGTTTTTCCTTAGTCAAGGATCTAACATGTCGAACATCTTCTTCCTTCCTCTCAGAATCCTAGTAACTACAAACTCAGGATCTGACCTCGCTAGAACTCAACCTTGATTCGACTCGTTTCTCTGGTTGGGGGACATTTTTAGTTTTGGGCACAGTTGACAATCTTGCTTTTCCTCTGCAGGACCTTAACAGTGGACTGGTAGGCCCTTTGATCGTATGTCGCAAAAACACCAAAGCCAGCGTAGTTCACCGTGTGCTCCACTTTATGATTTTTAATGAGAACAAATCCTGGTACTTCGAAGAAAATGTTAACACCTATTCTTCAGATCCGAACAACATAGACAGGAATGATAAACTGTTTGACCTCAGCAACCAAATGCACGGTAATGTCCACTAGCTGCCTCAGCGGCTGGAGCCTGTGGGGTGTCCCACACAAAGGGAGCAGATGAAGGTTCACCCTTGGCCGACTCAGCAGTTTAGAGAAAGCAATCGCATGGGGCTGTGGCATAGATCCCGTGGACCAGGGGCTGATAAACTTTTTCCATAAAGGACCAGAGAGTAAAGAGCGTAGACTTGTAAACCACACAGTCCCTACCGGAGGCTATATTTTACTCTGCCGTGGGGCACAAAGGCAACCACAGACGAGACATAAAGAAATGGAAGTGGCTACGAGCCAATAAAACTTCCTTTATGGACACTGAAGTTTGTATTTCATATAATTTTCACATGTTGGGAAATATTCTTTTTGGTTATTTGGTTTTTTCCAACCACTTGGAAATTTAAAAACCACCCTGTACTCATGGGCCACAGAAGAACAGGAAACGAGAGGGCTGGATCTGGCCTAAGGGCTGTAGACTTAGCAGTGAGGCAAATTCCAACGCTTCTGGAACCATGCAGGTGATGTAAAACCAAGAATACCAGCTATCATTTCTGGAGGGATTTCCTACACACTTGTCTAAGTGTCTTACCTGGATGGACACAGGGAGAGGTGGGGCTTGCGGCAAACCGGAGAGCACATGGCCCCATCCAATCTTCCCACCAAGCAGAACTTTAAAGAACTCCATGCTCATCAACCAAAATTCTTTTGTAGGTGGCTTGTGACTAGGCACGTCCTGCTTTTTTATGTCCCCCTTCCCATCTAGAATCATAGTAATGAGACAATTATTCAAAGAAAAAGCACATAAACAATCTCACTGAATTATAGTCACATTCAGTCAGACTTCTGGTCCCAGTCCTTTCACTGGAGGAAGCTTGGGGACGCGACTAGATGAGGGATCCTTAAGTAAGGCAAACCCAAATGTGATCTTTTTCAACTTCTTCACCCCCCCCCCCAAGATACATATAGTAAATTTGAAATTAATTCAAGGACTGCATCCTTGCTACCCATCATCTTTTAATAAGCCTCGTGGAGGGCACAGAGCACTATACTCGTGCTGAGGAGATACGAAGGCCAGTTAGATGAGGCATCTTCTCTCAAGTTGCTCACAGAACAGGGCCAGCCTATCTCTGCTGACTTGGCGGGGCCGGCGGGGGAGGGGGGGTTGCTGTAACAGAAATACAAACACAGCGCTCTCTCACAGAGAGAGAGAGCACAAGTAGGCAGAGCGGCAGGCAGAGGGTGAGGGAGAAGCAGGCTCTCCGCTGAGCAGGGAGCCCCATGCGGGGCTGGATCCGAGGATGTTGGGATCATGACCTGAGCTGAAAGCAGACACCTAACCAACTGAGCCACCCAGGAGCCCAAGTTGAGTATTTAAAGATGCATGGGAGTCTGTCTAGTAGAAAGGGAGGGGGATGACATTCCATGTAGCCGGAAGAATGTGACCTAAGAAAGAAAGAAAAGAAAAGCCTACAGAATTGTGCAAGACCTTGACTACCCTGTTAAGGATTTAGACTCGATCTAAATTGGGGTTTCTCAAGCTCGCCACTATTCATATTTCAGTCTGGTAACTATTGTGGGGGGCTGTCCTGTGCATCGTAAGATGTTTAGCAGCATCCTTACCCTCCAACCCCCGGGAAGCCAGTAACACCCTCCCCCCAAGTTGTGCAACCTCAAAATGTCTCCAGGCATGGCCAAATGTCCTCTGCAGGACAAAATCCCGTCCAGAACCACTGTGCCGAAGGCACTAAAGGCACCGAACGAGGGAACAGCAGGAAGAGGTGTGTACTGGAGGAACGGCTCTGGCACTCAGCTCGGCCTTTGTGCTCCACTTGTAGTCCTAGCAGCCTCAGCATCACTTGGGAGCTTGTTAGAAATGCGGAATTTCAGGTGAAACAGACCTAGTAAGCCATAATCTGCACGGGAACAAGAGTCTCAGGGCACGTGCACATTAAAGTCTGAGAAGCACGGTCTAAAGCAGAGTCTCTTAGTTTTTTCTATTCTATCCCTCCATCAGCTAAAAGTTAGAACCCAACCTCCCTAGATATATGGTTATAAATTATATATTTGTACCACTGTATTAATGCATTTTTGGCATTTCAAAAGATGAACACAAAATAGAAAAGTAAAAAGGAGGAAATATATATATAATTATATATATAACTATATATAACTATATAATTAAATTAATTAACAATGATTATATAAAATATTTTATTAAAATTTATTTTAAATGTTAATCTTAAATCTCAAATAATATTTAATGTTTATTAAATAATTATTTATATGTAATTATATATAAAATATTAATTATATAATTTATATAATATATAATTTATATAATATATAATTTATATAGTTTATATATAACTATATATAATTTATATAGTTTTTATATATAATCTATATATTATTTATAGTTTTTATATAAATTTATATAATTTATGTATCTATATATTTAAATTTAAATTTAATTTAAATATTATATATTTATATATTGATATTGATATTTTATAGTTTTTATATATAATTTATATAATTTATATAATTTATATATTTATATATTTAAATTTAAATTTAATTTAAATATTATATATTTAAATATTGATATAATTTAAATATTATATATTTATATATTGATATGTTGATATCTTGATAGTTATATGTTAATCTATAATTTCATTATAGATTATTAATTGTTATATATTAATATGCATATGTTATATACGATTAATGATTAAATTATATATTACATATATAATTATATAATTAAATTAATATTTTCTTCCTATTACTCTTTGGAAACCACTCCTATAGAGGATTAGAGAGAGAGGGAAAGACAAAAGGCCCAGACCTCAACTAAAAGGCCATTCTAATCATACCAGTGACAGATCATGAAGGTCTGACTTAGAGCAGTTAAAGAAGAACACACTCAATTTCTAAGCCTCTTGTGACCACTTTAAATATACTTTAAATATATAGACACATTTAAGTATCCATCAATTTAAGTATCCATAGTGGTGAAATATTCTAGTGCAACCCAATTATTTAAAGCAAAGTCAATGCTTCATTTCCTCAGGCAAGAAAAACTCTCTAGAATTAGACTCACCCACATGAATGGATGGCTTGGTCATGTTTAACAGCTTCCTTAGGCTGACTTTAACATCCTCATGGCCTCCGAAAACATCTGTGATACTTTCTATGAGATGTTTTTTTTTAAAACCTACATTATTTTAAATATTTGTTGAATATAATAAATTGTGTCCCTTCACAGCAATTAACGGAAGACTGTTTGGAAATAACCAAGGTCTGACGTTCCACGTTGGGGATGAAGTGAATTGGTATCTGATTGGCATGGGGAGTGAATTTGACCTGCACACAGTTCACTTTCACGGCCACAGCTTTGAATACACGGTAAGAGCCCTGGGCAGCTTTGTTTAATTATTGTTGTGTCTTGTGAAGCAGTTACTGGGGCAGCATGGCAGGATAACAGGACTAGAAAGGAAATGACCCAGCCAGAACTGAAGTTCAATACCTACAATCTATAACATATCAGGTGCATGTAAATAATTATACATTTAGCTCTTTGTGTCCCATGGACACTCAGTAAATGTTTACGAATGAATGAAGTGCACTTCTCACTCTAATATGGTGTTACTTGATAGGTAAATAAGACTTCTATAATCATCTCAAGTTTCACCCTTTCTATCCCAACTTTTTTTTTCAAACACTTAGTAACATAAGAGAAAAACACTTGGAACACTCATACATTTTGCCACATTTTCTTTCTTTCTCTATTTTTCTGAACCCAATTTAAAGTAAATTGCAAACATCATGGTTCTTCACCTCTAAATACTAAATAAAGCCATATGCATCCTCAGACTAAGGAGAATCTCTGCCCCATTGTGATAACATTACTATACCCCCAATGTTAACATTAATTCAGTAATATAATCTATCATATAATCCATTCAAATAGCCCCAGTTGTCCCCAAAATTCTCTTTCTAACCATTTTGTTTTGTTTTGTTTTTAATTCAGGATCTAATTATCTATACATAGCATTTGGTTGTCATTGTCATCTCTCTCCTAAAAAAGAAGGTTGTTTTTTTTTCTCGATCCTTCATGGCATTTCATTTTTGAAGTGTCCAGGTCAGTTGCTTTGTAGAATGCCCCATATTCTGCCTTGGTCTGATAGTTTCCTCATGATCAGATCCATGTCAAACATTCTTGACATGAACAGTACATAGGTGATATTATGTGCTTCCCATGCATCACACCAAGAAGTACATCCTGACAACAGGTGCTGACATTGTTGGGGTTGTTTGATAACTTTATTGAGGTGAGGTCTACAATTTCTCTCCATTTACAAAAGCATCATCTTTCCCTTGTAATTAATAAGCAAGCTGTGAAGTGATTTTTTAAGCATATTTTATTCTCCAACTATATTTCACCTTGTAGTTATAAAAAGGATCCATTGATGATTATTGCCAGAATCAATTTTTACAGTGGGACTTATAAATGGTAGCTTTCTAATTCTATCATTCCTTCAGCATTTGTTATAAAATAAAAATGTGGAATTAGGTGACAATTGGCTTTGTGGTAACTTTTTAAAATAATTATCTTCATCTTTTTCCCTTTTATGTATTCTTAGTCTCTTTATGTCTCTGTCTGAATTGCTTTTCCCCCACCACACCTTCATATTCTTTACCATTGTTGTTTTACTGACCATCTTTGCCTGACCATTTCTCTAATTTATTACAAGTATTTTAAGGTTTATCCTTCCTCTTTTCAGTGTCCAAGTTAGTGTCATTTATTTACTTAAGGAGCATTTTCTTTATCTCTTCATCCTAGTCCCTTATATAAACATTAATGTACAATTGAGCACCAATTATATCTCATGCATTTGACACCTCATTTAGTCCAGACACTTGGCATAATACAGTCCATCTTTTGGCATTGATAAAAGTTTCACATAAAGCCTTCCTGGATTCTAGATGTATTATGTTCATGGCTTCTGTAATGCTCAGAGCCTATCTTAGACAAATTCAATGAGTCTGCATGACTTGTTTTGCACCAAACTTTATCAGTGTGCTGCTTTCTTTTCTGTCCTTTAATGAACACATTTATTCTTCTTTAACTTACTTGTTTTGGCTTAAAAACTATTTTTATTATTCTAGGGAATTTTACATGACAAAGTAGACAGAATAATATAATGAACTCCTTTACCCACCACCCAGGGGCCAAAAATCATGACCTTCCTGTACTTCCCTCTACATTCCTCATATTTTTGAAGGAAAAGCCTTGATACGAGGGTTGTTATTCATAAGTGTTTACATAAGACTTTAAAAATTAGAACAAAAGAGAGAGATTTAAACTCTGGTTATAGTTTCTACCGTACGTTTGATGTTTAGTTCAGATCAGTTCAGTTCAGCAAATGCCTCTGACATTCCTAGAACCATGCCAAGAGTTGTGTGGAAAAGAGAGGAAATCAAAAGAGTTAGCTCTCAGGGACTAGCTCTGCAAAATGATTATATTATAAGGCATCAAATTAAGTGGAATTTGTGGTAACATTTCTATAATGTTAATTAAAGCTAACCTTGATTAAGTACATCTTATGTGCCAAATGCTATGCTTAGTTCTTTGCATGGATTTCTCATTGAGGCTTCCCAGAGATAGGCACTATTTTATCACTGTTTTATAAGGGAACGAAATGAAGGATTAACAAGACAAAGAACTTTCCCATAAACAATAAGGGGTAGAAGTAGGATTTGAACCCCAGCTCTAGAGTCCCTCACTCTTAACCTCTTCACAAAACTGCTCTTTTCAGAGCAATCCTATTAAATTTAAGAAACAAAATGAACAAAGAAAAAAAGAGACAAACAGAAAAACAGACTCTTTTTTTTTAAAAAAGATTTTATTTTATTTATTTATTTGAGAGAGAGAGAGCACAAGGGGGGTAGGGTCAGAGGGAGAAGCAGACTTCCTGCTGAGCAGGGAGCCCAATGCAGGACTTGCTTGACATCTGTCCTCTCCTCAAATTATTCCAGACCCCGTCTTGAGCTGTACTCTTTAACATGCCCCCATCCTCCAAATACCTCCCCTTGCATTATTCAGAGCAATTCATCTCCTTCCTATGCTCTTCCAAATCCATCCTAATCCAGTCAGGCCAGGCCCCAGAGCTTCGTCTTTCAAAATCAAAGTAGCCTGCCGAGGAGGTAGTCTTCTGAACATCTGGTTCTCTGCTTAGGAGAACAAATAGCCCTTAAGGCCCTCAGTCTTCAGTCCCGACCCCAGAAGGCAGATGAGCTCCTCTCCTTCCTGTAACCATGAGTTTTCCTGATTAGCTATATCTCAAGAAATGGTCATCTTCACATCACCAACATCCTTAGTTAGAAAAACTTCAGCTAAAGATGAATGGATAAAGAAGATGTGGTATATATATACAATGGAATATTATGCAGCCATCAAAAAATGAAATCTTGCCATTTGCAATGACGTGGATGGAACTAAAGGGTATTATGCTAAGCGAAATAAGTCAATCAGAGAAAGACAAGTATCATATGATCTCACTGATATGAGGAATTTTAGAAACAAGACAGAGGATCATAGGGGAAGAGAGGGAAAAATGAAACAAGACAAAACCAGAGAGGGAGACAAACCATAAGAGACTCTTAATCTCAGGAAACAAACTGAGGGTTGCTGGACTGGAGGGGGTTTGGGAGGGATGGGGTGGCTGGATGATGGACATTGGGGAGGGTACGTGCTATGGTGAGCACTGTGAATTGTGTAAGACTGAATAATCACAGACCTGTATCCCTGAAACAAATAATTCATTACATGTTAATAAATAAATTTTAAAAAATTAAATTAAATTAAAAAAAAGAAATAATTCAGTTAAAACTTTTGGGATTTGTAAGACCAGATGTTGTCTGAAATCTAGAGCTTTCTTCTGCAGGAGACCCTGACAAAGTATCTAACACCAAGAATGACACAAGATCTCTTTAGAGTGAGATGTTTCTCTGTGGCCCATTCCTGAAATGTTCTCAGGCTTGTTCCTCCTCTAAACCCTCACTTGTACTCAGAGGAGAAGTGCAATGGCACCTAATGCTCTCTAATTGTCGTCTAACAAAGCATATTAGAATTGATAGGATGTATAAATGACTACTACCTTTTTTAAGTTATTTAATGGTGTTTTGTCTCCTTATTGAGGATACGGGACTGTATCGCTCTGACGTTTATGACCTTCCTCCTGGAGTATATCAGACTGTAAAAATGTATGCAAGAGATGTTGGGACCTGGTTATTTCATTGCCATGTTAGTGTTCACATTGAGGGTGGAATGGAGAGCACTTATACTGTAATCGAATGAAAAGGTAAGCCAAATTAATTTGAAGTGATCATATTTAAATAAATTCAATGTTTACATAAGGGTATCTGATCCACTGAACATTTACATGATCCGACACGTGACTCATTCATTCAAAGATTCCTGTTTTGTGGAGTGCCTGGGTGGCTCAGTCAGTTAGGCGTCCGACTCTTGATTTCTGCTCAGGTCATGACCTCAGGGTTGTGAGATCGAGCCCCTCATTGGGCTCTACACTCAGCAGGGAGTCTGCTTGAGATTCTGTCTCTCCCAGTCCCTTTGCCCCTCCCCACCACACTCTCTCTCACTTTCTCTCTCTCCCTAAAAGAAATAAATAAATCTCAAAAAAAACCCAAAGATTACTGTTTTGAGATGACCAAGAAACTCTGGTTTTATCTTCTTTCTCAAACTTAGATAACTGTTTCTGATCTGATAAAAGATACTCTAGAGTTAAATGTGTTATTTCCAGATTCATACAACATATGGATAAGGATTTGAACAATTTATAGAAGATGAAACACAAATGATTACTGAAACTATAAAGATATCTAACCTTGCTAATAATCAAATCACTTAAACATTGCATTTAAATAACAGTCAGATACAGTTGTTGGGTAAGTAAGCCATTGATTTGGCAACAATTTCTTTTTTCAAAGATAATATCGGTAACAGTGTGGTGAGATGGGCATTACATACACTCTGGTGGAAGTATAAAGTGTTTCTACAACTCTTGAAAGAAACTAAATAATGATTACATATTTTTTCATATTCAAGTGACACTTAATTTCTTCTCATTCTTGTCTCCCCTTTCTCCAACACATTTTACTAGCAACTTTAGGATGAAAACAGTATCTTTTTCTCTGAGACTTTCATCACTTCCTTAGTTACTTAGGCTATCCATGAGCTCATTACCCTTTAGTCTCTTGATACGATGATTGTAATATTTTGACTCAGTTACTTCTTAGAACATCATGAAACTTTCTTTTCCGCAGCATAAATATCTTTCTGATATGAGTGTTGACAAGTCCATGAGCAGAGCAAAAGCTGCTGAAGAAGAAACACCAGAGATAAAGGAATCTAGGAGGGCCTGGCTGAAGACTCATGGCAATCTACCAGGAAAACGAGCTTGAAATAAATTTTTTTTTTGTCCATTTTGTGTGCGAGCTGCTTCCTCTTTCTGTAAACGGTGTCACTGGAGTAGAGTCTGTAGTGGTATAACAAGGTTTTCAACACATAGCAAAGGGGGTGAGCAAGAGGAACAAAGAGAGCAGGTACAATCTGAAGTCTAGCTCAGTTAGAAAAAAAAATACACAATCCAAGACTAACCCTGCACCATCAGCAAGCATCAAAAAAAAAAAAAAAATGAAATTCTCATAGCATGGTTGAAAATTTGTATCAGTCTTTTAAATGCAAACCCATGTATTATTATTAGACTGCAGGTTACAGAATGCATAAGTGCCAGTCTTCCAGAACCAAGAATAAGGACTCATGCTCTGACTTTGTATCTAACAATATGAACATTTGGGATGTGTTCTGCTACAGAAAACCCAGCTATGGGGATTACCAATGGTGTTTGTTTCATATTTTTAGTAAGTTAGGAGGCTGCTAGTGTTGGTTCAGCAACTTGATGGTGCAAGGGCCAGTGTCTTTAATGTCCTTGGCCTTTCCCTCATGACTGTTGCCTCATGGTTGCAAGATGGTTGTTGCAACTCCAAATATTGTATACACATTGAAGGCAGAGAAGAAGGAAAAAAGAGTAGCACCAACCACATATTCTCCTTTTATCAGGAAAGTAAAAATCTTCTGAGGAGACCCAGCCAACTTCTTCCTGTGTCTCATTGGTCAAACCCCTCTTATATGCTATTCTTAACTGCAAGGAAGGCTGAGAAAGAGCTTTTGTAGCTTTTGTAGAGGAAATAACAGGGAGAGGGGACTACACATGTCTTGTGCGTTGGCTAACAAACAGCTTATGCCTTAGACAATAAGAATATTTGAAATCAGAAATTAGTTAAATAAAAGGATTCAACGTGAGAATTGAAACCAAAGCCAGACTCTTCATTCCTTTTACTTTTTAACTTCTTAACTTCAGAAGTAATATATAAATACCCAGAATCTTATCAAGCAAATCCCTGACATCATTTCATTTTACCCCAAGATACTCCAACTTGTGTCTCCAGAAGAGTACTTCTAAAAATTAATATGCTAATAATGCTATTATAACATTGGGCAAAAGTAACAATACTACTTCACTCTCTGCTGTTGAAGCTAATAAGAACCTACAAAATATGGATGAAACTAGCCATGCCCCTTCCCCACAAGAAGCATTCCAGTCTGAGAATTTTAAAAGTGTTGCTGATAAAACTACACTATTCTGTAAGAAATTGCTAAAGGTGATGCCCCAATGTCACCAAAAGTAATGCTTACTTCATCTACTCATTCACTTAAGAACACAATCCTAGGCTTTGGGATTCAGAGATGGACAGTAGTCACAGTCTAGTAAAATAAACCCTAATTTAATGGATACGTGAAGTGTGATCTAGTGAATGGAGTTGTAGGGAAAGGTAGTCAGCTGCATGCATCTTAACAGGAACAGTCAAAGACTAAGAATGCATCAGTGGGATGTGTCTCCTGCACAACTATTGGAAGGTGCTCTCATTGTGATGATGAGTACCATCATTTCAACAGAAATATTGTTAGTGCAAAAAAAAATTTTAAAAAAGGAATATACTTTAAGAATATACACTCTTTTAGTCAAATTCTATACTTGCCAAGAAAATTTTGTTCCATAATATGATTTTCTAAGTAGATCTATAAACAAATTTTTTAAAAGATCAATTATATGGGGCACCTGGTTGGCTCAGTTGATAGAGCATGCAACTCTTGATCTCAGGGTCGTGAGTTCAAGACCCATGTTGAGTGTAGAGATTATTAAAAAAATAAAAATAAAAAAATAAAAGACCAATAATATATACCTATTCTCCTTTATTTTTAAATGAATAAATTACTATATTGACTGATTCTCCAAGTTTGCAAAATTCTCCAAAGGGAGCCCTCTAAACCTAATCATCTTTTTGTAAACTGACAAAATGAAGGTTCTGAATCTGCCAACTGCCAACCAGACCCTGGCCTGAATCCTTCCACAGCACAGAGAGACTGGGAAGCCCAGCCCAACCGTGGTCTGAAGCCATGTTCTACTGCCCTCAGGATCATAGTGCATCTCTGGGTCAGGGAGGACACACCTGAATTCTGGCTACTCCACTTACTAGCTATGGGGTCCTTGACAAGGTATAAAATCTCTCTTATCCATAGTTTCCTCATCTGTAAAATGAAGATAATAATAATAATAATAATAATAATAATAATAATACTTATTTGTGATATTCTGTAAGCAAAATAATGGTCTCCCCCAAAGATGTCCTCATCCTAATCCTCAGAACCTATGGCTATATTACTGTCCATGCAAAGGTGAATGAAGGTTGCAGATGGAATTAAGGCTGCTCATCAACTAACCTTAAGATAGGGAGATTATTCAGGGTTATCAGGGTGGGTCCTTAGCAGTAGAAGAGGAGGGCAGAAGAGGAGGTCGGAGTGATGCAATGTCAGGATTCGACCTGCCATTGTTGGCTTATAGAAGGGGGCCACATGAACCAAGGAATGTGGGCAGCCCCTAAAAACCGGAGCAAGCTAGGAAATGTGTTCTCCCCTACAGCCTCGAGAAAGGAATGCAGCCCCACTGACACCTTGACTTTAGCCCGGTGATGTAGGGGTCAGATTTCTGACATCTAGAAGTGTAAGATATTAACTTTATGTTGTTTCAAGCCACTGAGTTAGTGGCGATTTGTTAAAGCAGCAATAAAAAAATTAGAAAAAAAAAAAAAAACTAATACATCTGCCCAATTGGTTATTGTGAAGATTAAATGAAATAAAATTTATAAAGCTCTTGGCACTGCTCTGGCATACAGTAATCAACTAATTGATGTTAGTGACCGTTCCTATAGTTAACATTTATTCATTCTCTCAATTTTTATTAAGCTGTGTGTCAGGAACTATGCTGAGTGCCTGGGATTCAAGATAAAACAAGGCATAGTCATTGGCCCCAAGAAAGCCCAGTCTAATTGAGGAGACAGTCACATAAACAGATAATTCCAATACGAAATATGTATTAATCATGTTTTTAATTTTCAATATTTTATCATGCTTTGACGTCTTTGGGGACCTTGCTAGGTGGGAAAAGACTGCCCCTCCCAGAGCTAGCTAATTCCTAGAGATAGTTAACAGCTTGCCAGTGAGCCAGACTTTCATATGCAAACCAACCAATCCCTGAATCCATACCCCTAACCACCTCCTTTATGTAACTCACACACCAAGCCATAGTTCCTCTGCCCGAAATCAATCTGGAGCCAAGCACCAAACTAGAGACCGTTCCTATGCCCCAAAGCCTGCTGAGATTATTCAAACTAGCCAATTATAAGCTATTTACTCTGCCCTGCCTTGCCTTTCCTACACAAATCCCAACGAAGGTTGTGGCCTATGCTTCCCCCAGTATCTGCTTCTGCCTCCTCAACAACGCTGGCCCTGCAAGACATGCGTGCCTCTTGTGTCTAGGGGAATTGTAACTTTTCTTTCAATGGCATTCGCCTTTTTATGTCATCACAGAGCCATCTTTTATAAATTAAGACCCAGGCACAAATCAAAGTGTTAAGAGCTATACAAAACGTGTTGCCCCAGCATGGAATAGAAGCAAGAAGAAATGAGGTTAACCACAACAAGAGAGGAAGATGTTTCAAGAAAGTTGCACATTGGGGGCGCCTGGGTGGCTCAGTTGGTGAAGTGGTTAAGCAACTGCCTTCTGCTCGGGTCATGATTCCAGGGTCCTGACATTAGGCCCCCAGCCCAGCTCCCTGCTCAGGGGGAGTCTGCTTCTCCCTCTGCCCCCACTCTCCCCTGCTCATGCTCTCTCGCTCTCTTTCTTCCAAATAAATAAATAAAATCTTTTTTTTTTTTAAGTCGCACATTGAAGTTGTATGTAATCAAACCTTGTGAACAAGCTATTCTTTAACCTTTTATAAAAATAATTCTACTATTTTGGTTCCTTTTCATTGCTAACGAATCATATGCTTTGATTTCTACATTGTTCACAGTGTAAGAAAACAAGAATGGAGTAATTGGAATCCTTATGCCATTAAAAAACAAATCTCCTTCCCCATTGTAATGTAGACGTCGACACCATCAAGGCTTTTGCTAGATGAGAGTCTAGGATTTTTTTCTTCCCCTGTCTGTGACAGCTCTACCTGTCAGAATGTGCTGACCAGAACCTTGACCCATTAACAGGCAGCCAAAGGGGATGGAGCAACCAAAGACCAATTTGATAACCCCCTAAATAGTTATGAACTGAACAATAGAGAAGAGGATCAGCCAGGTTTGTGCTATACTAGTTCAAGTCAAAGCACTCATTATCAGAGTTCTGTATGTAACCACACTCACTGATAAAATTCCAGAGTTGCACAATTTCCTGTGAAAAAGATAGCATCGTGGTGGTCTGACTGGTCATGTAGAGAATGATTTGTGATTTTATACTGTTTCCTGCAGTCACAAAGTGAAAGACTGTCTTCGGTGGTTTGTTTCTTAGTAATTCTGACATATTATGTTAAAAGCCAGTTGTCATGGATCAACCAAAAAAGAAACTAGAGGGTATAAGCAGGAATAGTGGAAGTAAAGGGAGATTGAATCTTGCCAGACAGAAATAAAGCTGAAGCTTCCTTGATTTTAGCCCTTATCAGCCCCAGGATCTCTTTTTTTAACCTTTTTTTTTTTTTTGAAAGATTTTATTTATTTAAATAAGAGAGAGAGAGCATGAGTTGGGAGGGGAGGGGCAGAGAGAGAAGCAGGCTCCCCGCTGAGCAGGGCCTAACGTGGGGCTCCATCCAGGACCCTGGGCTCATGATCTGAGCCAAAGGTAGATGCTTAACTGACTGAGCCACCCAGGTGCCCCTAGCCCTAGGGTCTTAATTGCTAAATGCAGGTAAGACTCTCCAGAAATCTTTAAGACAATAAAGAAAAGAAATTGTGGAAAGTGATTAAAACTTGTGGTATGTGACTCTACTCAGGTTACTAAACAATTAGCTTGGCTGTGCAGTAATTGTTTATAGCAAACTATAAAGGTGTACCCCAGGGTTCTGAGGTAGCAACCTTCTGCCAGACGTAGTTAAGTGGATGAGCTATTTGGTCCCATCCAGGTTCCTCTCTTCTTTCTTGCGATGCTCTAAGTCCGCTGAGCCTCTCCTGTGGGCCCCTTGCGCTTCTTGTCTTACCCCAGTTTATGCTGCTGTGACACATTTCTTGAGCACAGAAGTTCTCAATTGCAACATCATTCAAAGTTCACTTTTGAGGTCCAACCCTGGAGTCACTATAAGGAAGTTTGCAGTAAATGACCCTGTCAATGGCTGGTTGCTTATTAGCCCGCAGTGGCCTCTTTTTATTTAGACAGTATTAAGACTCAGATAATTCTCCCTACTTCCCACCATTCAGCAGCTATATGCCTTTTAATGGGAAGGGTAACTGTTACAAAACAGTAAGATGGACTTCATGACCTTCCCTGCATTGCAACATCAAATATTTACTCCCACTGGGCAGGGGTGTTATTCTTTAACCATTTCATTTCGCCCCCAATATATTCTGAAGCCCTCAGTAACTACCTGAGCCGTTTTTGTTTGTTTGGGGTTTTTTGTTTTGTTTTGTTTTGTTTTTGGTGGGAGTGGGGTAGACTAGCTGAAAGAAGTGACAGGATTGTTGCTGTGATCTGATCACTGTCCTCACATCCCTCAGGGCTGAGTTTGGGCTTGGAGTAGAGGATGAGAAAGAAGGAAACGTCTGGAAAGCTGCTGGCTCATATAATGGCTCTGTGCCATTCTCCTTTTGGGAGAATGAATTGCTAAAAGATGTCCCCTCCGAGTAGACCATTTGGAAATAGGAGCCCCTCTAGGGCTCCAGTATTTAAAAGGAACAGCACCTTGCAAGGCACAGATTTTGGCCAGTGGTCCTCTCAGTGGGCATGAGGACACAATAGTTAAATGTGGCTCTAGGAGGAGGTCTTGGGACATCCTGGGCAATGTGATTCAGTTGTCTGTATCAGGGCAATTAGTTAAGATATTATGACCTGGTGAGAGAAGCATCTCTACTATGTGCCTTAACGTGGTGAGTCATTTTAATTACCATCTGGACAATAGTCGCTGAGACTGAGATTTTACAGGTGAGGAAACTGAGGCCAGGGTTAAGTATCTTGTCTGATGTGACATGGTGCCATCGGATTTTGATTTTCATCCCGCTGTCTTCCCTGGCACTCATTATTGTCTTTCTCTGATTTGTTTTGCTCCCTAGCACTTGCTGCTAATACTAGCTATTTCACTCTTCATTTATACATTGCCAGTCTCTCACAAGTAGAATGTCAGCTGATGAAGGTAGGGACTCATGTCTGCTGCACCCCCACCGCTTAGAACAGGACCTGGCGCATAGCAGGTTCTCTCGGTAACACTTACTAAATTAATGAATTGTACAAACATCCGGGTCCTTTCTCCTATACCAGTCTACTTTTATAAACAACTTCGGGCAAATAATAATGCATTGAAAGATTCTAGAGGAAAAGGTTATATTAACACAAAGTGTGCAATGTTACAACCAGGATTTTCTGTTAATAAACTTCTACTTACTTCTGATAATAAACTTCTGTTTATTAAGACCAACCTTTGCCTTTGCAAACAGATTTACTTAGGTCTGATTTCTTTGATGATAAAACAGAATTATCAACCCCTGTTGTGCTCTGTTATTTGCATATAGCAATGCAGAATAATATGGTAAACTTTCTATGCAGGTAAGTGCAGAGCATACAAAATAGATAAATCCTTCAAAATAAGATTCTTATTGTGGGGTACTTACATTTGGCAAGCTAAATATCAGGTTTTGTATCAAGTTGCAACTAAGTACTGGTAGCCATTTCAAAAGTAAAGAGTGACATGTTTTAAACCACTTTGCATAATTTCCTCCTAATTTATTAAGAGTTCGCTGGGTGCAGGCCACTGTACTGTGGCTTATTGTTCGAGGAACAAAGGGAGCATTTAGAGATGATTTTTACCCTCCTGGAATTTATGCAATAAATGGAAGAAGGCAGAGTTATGCACACTCTAGTGGCTCCAACAATAACTGTCGACTTTTTATTTGTCATCAGAGAAGCCTGGCAACAGAAAACTTTTCTTTCTGGATTTACGAGAAATGAGCTGAAGTGGGAAACATTATTTGCTTTGACGAAACAATTTACTTTTGTGCAACATTAAGTTGTGTCAAACAAGCAAATAAAGGAAGAAGCTTAAAATTGCCTGCTTCTGATTTCACTTCATTGCTTCTCAGGCTCCAAGAGGAAAAAAAATGAAGATTTTGTGGCTGAGTATTTTTCTGTTTTTATATAGTAACTCAGCCTGGGCGAAAGAGAAGCGTTATTACATCGGAATTATTGAAACAACTTGGGACTATGCCTCTGACAGTGAGCAGAAACTTATCTCAGTTGACACGTAAGTCACTATTTTTATTGTTTATAGACCAAATTTATAAACTATCAATTAAAAAATAAAGGCAATAAGATAAAATATTTTATTAATTTGTTGTAAATAGAAAGAGCAAAATGTGGACTGGAAATCCAGGAAACTTTAATAAATCTCTAAATTCCTGGGCATTTTTTGGTGAGGGAGAAAGGCTGCCCTACACCTTTCCCCTCAGTCTCAGGGGATCTGCGGGCGCTCCTTAATACCTCCTCTGGTTATTATTTTGTCTCTCATCAGGGATGAGTCTTCTTGTCTGTTTATGCTGAGGATCCTTAATTTAAATAATGACAGTGTAAAATGTTATGTTTATCATACTATTTATTGATTACTAGTAGGTAAGAATAAAATGTTTTTTGATCCTTTAAAACATCATTTATAGAAATTAAACACAATTTTAACAAATATGACTGCACCCAGTACTTGTTGGATGACTCTGGACAGTTAATTCAGTTTAATCTCTCTCAGCCTCAGCTTGCTAATCTGTAAAATGGAGATAAAGAATACCTCATAGGGTTCTTGGAAGAGTGGGTGCATTTAAAGCTCTTAGTACGGTGCTTGGTCCATCACACATGTACAAAAAAATGTGAGATATCTATTGTGATGGCCCCCCAAAAAACTCTGTGTAATTTAAATGTTTTCATGTTTTAGGTGAAAGCCCCCTTATTTCAAGCAATAGTCACCATACAGAAAAGCAAGAGTATAGTTCTCCTTGACATTTTTATACTGGAAGTTTATACTGAGGTCATCACTTTTAATAATGCTCATTAATTATCACCACACTCAATGCTCGCTACTTCTAAAAATGTATTTTAATGGTGATAAAGCACAAATGAACCCAATGACCATCAGCTGCTAAGATTATATCTTTAAAAATAGCTAAGCAAGTATGCCAATTTTCATAATCTTTGATTATGTTGATGGGTATATGCTATTCTCATTCATTTTATGTATGTTTGAAATTTTTCACCATAAAAAATAAATGCATAGCTGATAATACCTGTTAAGTTATTAATTTAGTAATATACAATAAGAAGAGTTTCTGACCTAAAAATAACTGATTGTAAACAAAACTAATACACCTTGCTATAATTTTTTTAAAGCCTGGTTTTGAGGTAGCATTCTCTTCTTAGGAATATGACCTATTTTCATGACTTCACCAAGGTATTTTGTATGGTGGCAGTATTTTCCCTGATTAAATACAATGTAAATTATATGCGATTTTTATAGGGAAACAAAACACTATACTCCATGCCCCCATCCACCATTCTTCTGCTCTTATTCATGATCAAAAAATCAAATCAGCTTTACTGGACATAAACTAAGTGCAAGACATTGCCCCAAACACGCTTCAATAAAGAAGTCTGTAATTCCAGAAGTGAGAGAAGAGAGAGGGTGTTTATTAAGAATGCTGGGGGAGGGGAACTGGGGGACAGAGAATTTCTTTGGTTTTAAATACTCTTGTGTCTTGTCTGGGCTTAGGGAGTTTGCACAACATTGGTTTGATAATCTGTGGTTTCAACAACAACCTAGAGTCATGTGAACTCTAAATGGCACTGCTCACTCTGCTTGTGATCTTTTTTTAAAAAAAATATATCTGAACTGTGACTATTGAACAGAGCTTTATTAATTTCACCAATACTCTACTAAACTTTTTGTAAAGATGAGTTTAGGTAGCAACTTGTTTCTCCCTTCTCTGTCTCTGATTACCAGCATGTCCAGCAGTCTTAGTTTGTTCAGGCTGCCAGAGCAAAATATTACAGATTGGGTAGCTTATTAACAACAGAAATTTATTTTTCAGTTTTAGAGGCTGAGAAGTTCAAAGTCAAGGTACCAGCATGGCCATGTTCTAGTAAGAGCTCTCTTCCTGGTTCATAGCCTTTTCACTGTGTCCTCACATGGTGGAAGAAGCTACAAATCTCTCTGGAGCCTCTTTCAGAGGACACTAATCCCATTTATGAGGGCTCCATTTTCATGACCTAGGCACATCCCAAAGGCCCCATCTCCTTATCCATCATATTAGAGGTGGTCTTAAAACTCCAGAACCCATATGTATGAAGAGCTAGAGCTCTCATTGTCTATATTATATTCAATGGCACAGTTGCCTTTAAAATAGGGTGATGACTCAGCAAAGGAAACAGTCAACAAAACTAAAAGGCAACCTATGGAATGGGGGAAGATATTTGCAAATGTCTTATCAGATAAAGGGCTAGTATCCAAAATCTATAAAGGACTTATCAAACCCAACACCCAAACCACAAAAAATCCAGTCAAGAAATGGGCAGAAGACATAAACAGACATTTCTCCAGAGAAGACATACAAATGGCCAACAGACACATGAAAAAAATGCTCAACATCACTGATCATCAGGGAGATACAAATCAAAACCACAATGAGATACCACCTCACACCAGTCAGAATGGCTGAAATTAACAATTCAGGAAACAACAGATGTTGGCGAGGATGTGGAGAAAGGGGAACCCTCCTACACTGTTGGTGGGAATGCAAGCTGGTGCAGCCACTCTGGAAAACAGTATGGAGGTTCCTCAAAAAGTTAAAAATAGAGCTACAGTATGACCCATCAATTGCCTTACTAGGTATTTATCCAAAGGATATAAACATAGTGATTTGAAGTGGGCACACGCACCCCAGTGTTTCTGGCAGCCATGTCCACAATAGCCAAACTATGGAAAGAGCCTAGATGTCTATCGACAGATGAATGGAGAAAGAGGTGGTATTATATACAATGGAATCCTACTGAGCCATCAAAAAGAATGAAATCTTGCCATTTGCAACAACGTGGATGGAACTAGAGCGTATTACGCTAAGTGAAATAAGTCAGTCAGAGAAAGACAAATACCATATGATTTCATTCACACGTGGAATTTAAGAAATAAAACAGATGAACATAGGGGAAGGAAAGGAAAAATAAAATAAGATGAAAATAGGGAGGCAAACCATAAGAGACTCTTAACTCTAGAAAACAAACTGAGGGTTGCCAGAGGGGTGGTGGGTGGGGGTAAGAGGTAACTGGGTGATAGGCATTAAGAAGGACACTTGATGTAATGAGCACTGGGTGTTGTATGCAACTGATGAATCACTCAATTCTACCCCTGAAACTAAAAATATAGTATATGTTAACTACATTGAATTTAAATGAAGAATTTAAATAAATAAATAATAAAATAAAGTAAAAATAGGGTGATGATTTGGGTGTGCCTAATTTAACCCAGAGAATTCCTAGTGGAAGAAGAGGAAGAAGAAGAGATTTGAGGTGATTCAACAAACTGCTGTTGACTCACATTTGGAATAGGCCAATTGAGAAGGAATACAGGTGGCTGTGAGGAGCTGAGTAAGGTCCTCCACTTATAGCCAGCCAGGAAGTGGGGATTTTAATCCTACAACCACAGTGAACTGAATTCTGCCAAAAACCTGACTGAGTTTGGAAGTGGATTTCTCCAGCACCTCCAGATGAGTGCTCAGCCCCTCCAGCACCTTGATGTCAACCTTGTGATAACCTGAGCGGAGAAGCCAGTCACGCCGGGCCAGACTTCTGACCCACAGAGCTGTGAAATAATCAGTGGGTGTTGTTTGAAGCTGTTATGTGATAATTTGTTATTTGGCAATAGAAAACTAATCTTCTGTGTCTCCACTGATGAAGCCAAGAATCCAGAAACTTTTCCCATATATTACCCACATGTTAGTAATCGTGTCTAAACATAAACCAAGACCACTCAAGTGCATTCTGAATTTATGGAAGGATGTAGCATTATTATTGTCTTACTAAGGCAGTGTAAATTTTTTTTAAAAATTCCACTACCATTAAAAACTCACTTCTGAGTATGAATCTACCAGAAATTGTAAGGGTTGGCTACAGGATTCTAGAAGTTAGGGGGGTAAAAAAGAGGGATGTGATTACTGAGAGAGAGACAGTATCTATTGTAATGAGTAGAAAAGAGCATGTTACAATTGCCAACAGGAAGAACTACAATTAATATGAATTATCTGGTTCAAAGATCAACTATAATGGATTCTTTTGACTGAATATCTGACTGTCAAACTTCCTGCAAACTTCCAGTAACTGACCCTTGTCCTCAAGCTGTGTTCTTGAAATTAAATAGACCTCTTCTTATGATCCTTTGATATTCCTTTGGAGACAGAACATAATTAAATAGACCTCCCTTAGACTATCACATGATATGAAATATTTCCCAATTTGGTTAATTTTATTTCAAAAAAAAAAAAAAGATGGGAAACATATTTCGCATATTGCTGTGTATATAAAAGGAATTCCAAATGTTAAAAACCCTGAATATATGTTATAACTTCAGATCAATTATTTCAAAAGAAGCTTTTGCCTCCCCCAAATCTCCGTGTACAAAGAGTGAATCCCGAGGCTTAGGCAGCGCTCCTCCTGTCAGGAGGTGATTAATACAGGGGAACTTCTGTGCAATGAAGGCATCCCACAAAACTCACTGCATTTTACGGAAGTGGGATGAGACGTGCTTCAAGTGTTTCAGAGTCACATTCAGAAAATATAAATACACAGAGTATTTGAGTGAAGCCTTAAAAATTTGAGGGCCAATGTAAAATGTGTATCAAGAGGGCATTTTAGAACACAGATTAGAATCTCGACTTAAATTATCTCCAGGACTAATCTCCTAACACGAGGAGACACTGGAGAAAGTTTACGCTCAGACTTGGATGGGCCTGTGTAAGACTGAGTGCTGGGGTGACCAGAGAGGAATTCCATCTCCGCGCTGTGAGCCGTGCTCTAGCCGTGTGCCTGACTGAAACTGTACTCCCGTGAACCTCTTCACAGCAGTACCATCTGGATGAATCTGCTTTTAATCTCAGCGGCCTTCAGTGCCTCAGAATTTTGCTGTTGTTAAAACACCTCCTTATTAGGACTCCTCCTGTTCATGCTAACGCTGCAGTGTTAGAGGAAGAATTCACCCCCCTGTCCTGCTGTTTTCCCATGCATATTGATGTCCTTGAAGTCCCTCTGAGCCTTCCTGAATTCGTTTTTCTATTTTATTCTAATGAAATGGAAACTCCAACACACAATTAGAAAACAATTAGGAGAACTGAAGCAAAAGATGTCACTTCTTTGTGTTCTAACTTCCAGTTTGGCCCCCTTCCCATCAAAAGGGTTCATTTCTCAGTGAACAATTTGAGAATCCTGGAGTTCACACAATCCAGGAAAAATGGCATCCTCGGTCTATGGTGACAACGATGAGATACTCATTGTCAAAGTCCTCTGGTCAATCCGGGGCATGGTGCTCTGCTATTTCCAGCACCTGCTGCTGCTGCCCCAGCTCAGCTACCAGAAGCACTGCCGAGCAGCTATGCTCACTGGCTCCAGTACTCAGATTTAATCTGATGTCCTCATGCAACTATAGCAACAGAAGTCTGGCCACTACCAGGGTAGGGTCTGGAAACAGAACCTGCCACTTTTCTGTCTCACTGTCCCAAGAAATCCCACTGCCTCTGGGATTAGGCAGCTCTCTTCCCCTTCACTTTGGAGTCTCCCGTGTTCAGGTTATCCATGGTCCAGCGCTGCCCGCCCCCAACAGAACACACCAACACACTGGGGTGTTTGTTAGTAACTACGGATGCCTGAGCCCCAGCCTAGATGCACACCATCAGAATCAATGGGGCTGGGGCTCAGGAGCTTGTATTTCATCAAGGTCTTCAGTAGATTCCCATGCACATTAAAACTTAAGAAATATTAGGCTGCAAGCCTAGATTTTGGAAGAACTGGGCCTTTAAACTCTGCAGCAACATTAGTCCAGAGGTCCCAGACAAGCCCTCCTCTTGTCTTGAAGAAAAGAAGGAAAAGTCTCTCTCACTCTTTTCATTGAGCTTATAGCTGAGGAAATAAATCAAAGTTTATTCTCCAGTCAGATCTTCCGGGTCCACGGGGACTGAGTAGAAACCGTAAGGCATCAGAGGTCACTGAGGGGAAAGTTGGCAAAACACACACACACACACAAACACACACACACACTCACACCAAGAAATACAAACCTCAGATCATCAGCCTGAGTGTTAGCAGTTTTTATTCTACTGGAGGAGATCCCATTTGTGGTGGAACTTGCCAAAGTCCAGGTTTTAAGTGGGTCCTCCACATGGGCAGATGGTGTTACCCACAAATCGATCTTCCTGAGCTATTCAGAGCCTTCTGTTAAAGACAACATAAGAATCATTTTAAAAGTTTGAATACCAAACTCACTTTCTTCCTTTTCCTTTCTTGTCTTTCTTTCTCCTCCTCCCCCTGCTCCCCTGGCCCAGTTATAATTTAATTTGCTCATATTTTTAGAAAAGTTTTGAGCAACTATGAATCAGCCACTAAGCAGAATGTAAACGTTCAGTGTTCAAGTATTTTCAGTTGCAAGGGATTAAAAGAACATAAGGGTAATTTGAATCCAAAGGTAATTTTAAAACCCACATGTACTGAACGCATCAATTCCAATCTTGGTTTAGTGCTGCTAAAAGAAATACAAATGGTAAAATTAATTTAGCATCATTAATTTTATTTATATAGGAAAACAAAATATATGCACATGTTGAAGTCTCAAATATCAAGATTAACTGCTTATAAACTCATTTTTTTCTAGCAGTTGAAAGAGGTATACCATAAATGAGTAACGTCTTAACTGCTTTATTTTAATATTTCACTTTAATTTTGTATTTTATTTCATAATACCTCTGGGTTTTAACATAAAAATCCTGCAGAAAAATACTCTGGTGGATCATAGGGGAAGAGAGGAAAAAATGAAACAAGACAAAACCAGAGAGGGAGACAAACCATAAGAGACTCTTAATCTCAGGAAACAAACAGGGTTGCTGGAGTGGAGGGGGGTGGGAGGGATGGGGTGGCTGGGTGATGGACACTGGGGAGGGTATGTGCTATGGTGAACCCTGTGAATTATGTAAGACTGATGAATCACAGACCTGTACCCCTGAAACAAATAATACATTATATATTAATAAAAGATTATCAGACCACAAAAAATAATTAATTAATTAATCTCTAAAAAAAAACAAAAACAAAAAAAGAAAAATACTGTTGTAAGATACACCATATTTTTATGGTGCCTTCACACATGATTCTCTAATACACACCTGATGTGGGATGCCTCACTTAATTAAAATAGCAGGGTAAGTACCCGCTCACCTCTTCATTTTTTGGAAGCATCCATACAATAGTAGGGAAACATTTAATGTGATATAGTTATTAATCTCTCTTTAGTTACATGAGATGTTATAATTATAATGTTATCCCCCAAAATGATGGCTTCTGATAGAGTTGTCTTCTTTTCCTTTCCAGGGGACATCCCGATATCTATCTTCAAAATGGCCCAAATAGAATTGGAAGGTTCTATAAGAAGGCCTTGTATCTTCAGTACACAGACAAAACCTTTACAACATTTATAGAAAAACCTATCTGGCTGGGGTTTTTAGGCCCTATTATCAAAGCTGAAACTGGAGATAAGGTTTATGTACACTTAAAAAACTTTGCCTCTAGGCCCTACACTTTTCATCCACATGGAATAACTTACTATAAGGAACATGAGGGTAAGTTCAGCTCATATTCTAGCTGGAATTTCCTCTTAATTCTCAGTAGGAGCACTTTTTTAACTTCTAAGATTATGGCCTCCCTTCCTGGATAAGATCTATAACTTTGTCGTTTAGCTCTAAACGATTTTATTAAGTATTTTGGTTCATCATAATAATACTGAGTTTCTCTTAGTTGTGCTTGCTTGTGTGAAGTGTGAATGTGATGGGACTTCTGGGTAGATGGATGGAATGAGTCAGTGAGAACTGGGACTTCCCTCCCAGCGCCCCGCACCTCGCCAGCCAAAGAGAATGAAAGAACTAGGCAATGGGAATTAAGGCCTAGAAAAGGCAAACGTCCAGAGGGAGGAAACAGGACTCAAGATAGGGATTGTCTCACCTCTGAAGTTCTTACGTGTGAATATACCGTGGCCGCTGTCCCGTCCCATCCTAACTTGGGATAAACTCTGTCCCGGCTCAGGCAGTCTGGGTAGTCTCCTACGACAGCCAAATGGTACACATGGCTGCACGACTCCAGAGCCACAACTGAGATACAATTAATCAAAAGGTCATTGGAGGGCGCCTGGGTGGCTCAGTTGGTTAAGCGACTGCCTTCGGCTCAGGTCATGGTCCTGGAGTCCCTGGATCGAGTCCCGCATCGGGCTCCCTGCTCGGCAGGGAGTCTGCTTCTCCCTCTGACCCTCCCCCCTCTCATGCTCTCTCTCTCTCATTCTCTCTCTCTCAAATAAATAAATAAAATGTTTAAAAAAAAAAAAGGTCATTGGAATGTAGGACTTAGAAAACTTAAAGATGGTACAGGAAGAACACAGATTAGGTTTGATGTCTCTGATTCATTTTTAGTACTCAATGATGGTAATGATGATGGAAAGAGGTGGTGTTTTGCTGTGGATAAGAGCAAGGGCTCCGAAAGTAATAGACCAAGTTTCAAGTGCAGCCTTGCCTTTTATTGGCTGCATGATCTTAGGCAAGTTACTTACATTCTCTGTGCTTCAGTGTCCTCATACATAAAATAAGTACAATAATAGTACATAGTAATAGCTCAATGAATGTCAGGTATTATCATAAGTGAAAATGAGGAGGCCATGCTAATTGAAATTATAAGGATTAAGTCTAGAAATGAAGATTAAATTAGATTTTTTTAAATAATTTTTTTCTTTTTTAAAGAGGTATTGCTTGAGAAGGTGATTGTTTTGACCATATAGTTTTGTTTGTTCTTCTGAAACAAACAAATACATTCATAGCATAGAAGTTGACTGCTGTCTTATTTCTTTTTTTACAATTTCATGTTATATTAGGGCATTACTCATTTTTAAGGTATGGTAGTTATACTGTGTTTCTGTTAAAAGAAAAAAGAGTTCTTATCCTTTAGAGGCACATATTCAAGTATTTATGAATGAAATGAGATGATGCTTTGGAATAATTCAGTGGTGTTGGAGATAAGAGTGGTGGGGGTAAGGATGAAACAAGATTGGCCTTGAGTTGATCATTGTTAAAGCTCAGGTGATGGGTACATGTAAGTTCATCATATTATTTTCTCAACTTTTACATGTTTTTGGAAATTTCCGAAATTAAAAGTACAAAATTTTAAAAAATCCATAGTTACTTCATGGGCAAAAATTTGATATCATATAAGATGTTTCATTTATTTATTATTAAGAGAGAGAGAGCATGAGAGGGAGGAGGGTCAGAAGGAGAAGCAGACTCCCTGCTGAGCAGGGAGCCCAATGCGGGACTCGATCCTGGGACTCCAGGATCATGACCTGAGCTGAAGGCAGTCGCTTAACCAACTGCAGTCGCTTAACCAACTGAGCCACCCAGGCGCCCCCTCATATAAGATGTTTCAAATTAAAAGAGAGAGTAGCCATTTTGCTCATGCTTCCATACCATGACCCCAGAGCAAAAGTGGTTCTTTAAATTGCAAACCAAAAGTCACTATTCTCTATCTATTACTACTCCCTTAAGATTCAGTAAGTATAAAAAATAATAACCAAATCTTCTGTGAAGCTTCCAGACCCCCTAATCATTAGCCTCTCACTCCTTCATTCCTCTCTGTTCAAATAGTACATCACTACATTCCCAAGGGGGCACATACTAGAAATTGACCAAATGTTTGCTGAAAAAATTAATGGACCATCTATTCTCTCATTTAAGTTCAAATACATTCACTTTGTAACTTTATCGCATATTGCTTCCTAGGGGCCATCTATCCTGATAACACCACAGATTTTCACAAAGCAGATGACAAAGTGTATCCAGGCGAACAGTACACATACATATTGGATGCCAGCCAAGACCAAAGTCCTGGTGAGGAAGATAGCAATTGTGTGACCAGGATTTACCATTCCCACATTGATGCTCCAAAAGATATCGCCTCAGGACTTATCGGACCTTTAATAATCTGTAAAAAAGGTACATTTTTTCATTATTGATCGCAATGTATGACCAACAGGCAAGAGATGGGGTAGTTCGCTTTTTTAAATGTAAGTCAAGTCTTCTGTGTTATGATTGAGTAGGTAAGGTTGAGAGGGGGTGAATCTAGAAAAAAGGAAAGAAAGAGCAGGGCAGGAAAAGAAGAAGGGATAAATGGAACAAGCATTCACACACATAGGTAAACTGCAAGAAACATGCTTTCCTGGAAGACAGTTTTGCTGTATCCAATTTCCAACAGTGGTGGTTGGAAATGTGTGACTTTACTGAATGTGACTCCCTTAGCGGCACTCCATGGTGATAGGTCTGTAGTTATCTGTATTGTGTTGGTAAATATAAGATCACAGTATCTATTTCTAGCATCATGAAAAAGACAACATAGCTCAAGAGCTTGAAATCTAATTCTTACTGGAATAAGGATTTACCTGCAAAGACTTATTGTCTCAGCTTATGGCTGTATGTACCAGAAGATATACACACAACTTTAGATTCCAACCTTCCCATTTGCCAAAAAGTATTGAATAGTTATGTGGTCAGTGGACATCCAGATATATAAGGATCTCCAAGCCCAAGATACTGAACATAAAATTTCCTAGTATTTCCATGTCTGTAAAACAGAAGTGACTAATCCAGATTTGTGGTTTATAAGAAAAATAAATCTTTAAAGCTATAAATCACCTGCTAAAAATACATGCTAAAGATTAACTACTACTAAAATAGTAATTTTCACTTCAGATTCTCTGGATAATGAAAAAGAAAAAAATATTGACCAAGAATTTGTGGTGATGTTTTCTGTGGTGGATGAAAATCTCAGCTGGTACCTAGATGACAACATTAAAACCTATTGCTCTGAACCAGAGAAAGTTGACAAAGATGATGAAGACTTCCAGGAGAGTAACAGGATGTATTGTAAGATTATAGAAGATGTGTTAACTTTATCTTATTTTTCTTTATCCATTAAGTCTGCTAGGTTTATCCTTCACATGAATAAGTAGTGTGCTTCTTTATTTTTTTTTAAAGATTTTTACTTATTTACTTGTCAGAGAGAGAGACAGAGAGAGCACAAGCTGGGGGAGCGGCAGGCAGAGAGAGAAGCAGGCTCCCCAGTGAGCAAGCAACCCCATGTGGGACTTGATCCCAGGACCCTGAGATCATGACCTGATCCGAAGGCAGACGCTTAACCAACTAAGCCACCCAGGCATCCCTAAGTGGTGTGTTTCTAGTCTGGCCTTGATAAGAAGGTATATTAAACATGCAACTTCATATTCAGCTAAACAGATCAAATCAAAACTCTGTGCCTGGTACAACTGGATATACCAAATTGTTCCCAAACTAATAAGGAGAAAACACCATCAATTATGGTTTAATGTATATGTATGTTATATTTATTTATATATTTGTTTATCCTCCAAACTCATTCCAAAAATTATTTGAGGCAGCCTAAAATTATTAAACTAAATGCTTAAAATTATACTTATATCATAAAGCACTGAACTGTATTTAGGAAAATAGTTCAAACCACTAGTTCTAAAAGGTATTTCTCTTACATTTTTCCTCTGCATCATTTTTTTCTATCTTTTAATTCACTTTGTTTCTTCTAGAAATGCTTTCTTTACTGCCCAGGCTTCTCCTTAATTCTTAATTGTGCCCCCAGACACAAAACAATGAGCTTAGTAAGGTTGTCTATCACTCAGAATTTGCATAAGAAATCACATCTCTTAACACCAACTAGACCAGTAAGTATAGATTTTTGTTTGTGTTTAGCTTCTTCAAAATAATCTTTACTCAGAAATTGAGAATACAAAAATAACTCCCAAAGCAGAAAAATAATTAACGAAATACAGATTTTTTTTCTGGCTCGAAGGTCCTCTTTCTATACTTTAATCCTGCCTCTGTTATGCACTAATCAAAAATAGATGTTAGAAAAAGATCCTCAAACATCTCGTCTGGGTAGGTGTGGTTATTCCTCTGTTGTATCAGGTGCATTCATGGTGCTTCCCAGAACCAATTTCCACCTTACTTCTAGGACCACTGAGTGTGAATAGTGATCCTAAGTTTCTTCAAAGGGTCTTAGATCATCCTGCTTTTGGACTTTTAGGGCTTTGTGGTTCTGGTACCAGTCTCTACTATCCTTCCCCTGCATTTCTTCTTTCCTCCTTCACATCTCTTCTAATTTTGTCTTCCGGCCTTTAAAAAAGAAAAAAAGAAAGAAAAAACTTTCCTTGTGTTCTTATTACAAAAGTAATTCATAGTCACTGTAGAAAATTGGTAGAGTTCTGATAAGCAAAAAGAAAGCATTGAAATCATTCATATTACCACTATCATCATGATACATGATTGATTACTAAATAACCTTCAGTCTTTAAAACTTATGTTTGTACATTTTGTATGTATGTATGTATATATGCATATATATGCGTGTATTTATAAATACACATACACATATACACATACTAATGTCTATAGCTTATAACAGAGAGAGAAAACAGGTTTCATCTTCAGTGTTGTGTTCATCTGCTAATGCTGTGTTGACAAAATTCCTGAGGCTGAATTCAGGTCTAAAATAAGAGCGCTGTGATTGATTAGCAATGTCTGATGTGGGTACAGGAGGGAGGAATAGCAGCAGGATGTATGCCAGGTATTTTCCATCCCAAAATCATTCAGTTTCTATAGAGGTGACTATTACTATCCCAGGCACCAATGTCTGTGAGTCACGATCTCTGCTCTTGGCTTACAGCTGTGAATGGATACACTTTTGGAAGTCTCCCAGGACTCTCCATGTGTGCAGAGGACAAAGTCAAATGGTATCTTTTTGGTATGGGTAATGAAGTGGATGTGCATGCAGCTTTCTTCCACGGCCAAGTGTTGACTAATAAGAACTACCGGATTGATACAATCAATCTCTTTCCTGCTACCCTCTTCGAAGCTTTTATGGTGGCCCAGAATCCTGGAGAATGGATGCTTAGCTGTCAGAATCTAAACCACCTGAAAGGTAAGGCATTTTTACCTAAAATGAGCTGTCAGCTGAAATAAGCATCATGTCTCTGTTACACCACTAATGGGGTGATTATTGGGAATCAGAATGTAAAAGTTAAATATCTTTGGAATAATCTGAGCCTTGAACTGGTCACTTAATTTCATTCCTATGATGGTATGCATCATAATGTAATAAAAAAGACTGAAAGACTGGAATTTTATAAAGTAATGAAATCTGAAAATATATTAATTTTGGGAAAAGAACAACTGGTTCTGAATGTGTAGTCCTGTCCTAAAAGTATAGTTCTGTATATAACTTCTTAGCTTTGTAAAATACACAATATTGTAAACACCAGAAGATTTGCATGTGGAGTTGAAAAGTAGCTTTTTTTTTTTTGACTTGGTTCCATCAAATATAACTAACTTTGTTCATTGAGTCTAGTTACTCCTTGGTTTAACTTGCTAAATCCCTCCTGCATCTCTTCAATATAAGAACAGTCTTGGGGCACCTGGGTGGCTCAGTCGTTAAGCGTCTGCCTTCGGCTCAGGTCATGATCCCAGGGTCCTGGGATCGAGCCCCGCATCAGTCTCCCTGCTCAGCGGGAAGCCTGTTTCTCCCTGTCCCACTCCCCGTGCTTGTGTTCCTGCTCTCGCTGTCTCTCTCTCTGTCAAATAAATAAAATCTTTAAAAAAAAAAAAAAGAACATTCTTAGTTCTTGAAAAAAATATTAGTTTGTAATATTGATCTCCTGAAGAAATTAACTTTAATCTGGGTCTTTTGGTATGTTAACTCTGACCTTCAAACATAACCTCACCTATTAAATATGACCTTGGCCTCAGAAGACCCAACACACTGGGTGAATAACCATTTTGATTTTGTCTGAGAACAATAATCATGTATGCTCATACTATTCCTTCTCCTCTACTCCACCCTGCCCTTAAAGTATGGCCAAACCCCTCTTCATTAATTATCTATTAATGTGTCTTTTTTTTTCTCATCAGAAGACCTCCCAAGTGAAACTCCACAGAACTTGGTACCACATTTTTAGAAATACTAGTGTTTAATATCTCTTCTCTGTGCCATATAGAGAAGTTTTGAATTTTCTATCAGTAATTTATTTACAACTATTTACTATAATTTGTAATATTGTTTCTCACTGTTTCTTCAATTTCCATCTGTTATTTCACCAGCAATGATTACGAGGCAATCGGAGGGAAAAACCATTGGCTGCATTAACCAATGTCTCCTTCCGTGTGGTTTTCAGCTGGTCTCCAGGCCTTTTTCCAGGTACAAGACTGTAACAAGCCTTCATCAGAGGACGATATCCATGGGAAACATGTTAGACATTACTACGTCGCTGCTGAGGAAATCATCTGGAACTATGCACCTTCTGGAATAGACATCTTCACCAAAAAAAACTTAACAGCACCTGGAAGGTAATTCAGAAAAAGGACTATTATTTCAAAATAGGACTCCCTAAAAGAAAGAAAGAAAGAAAGAAAGGCCATAAAAGATGGATTCAGCAATTAACATTTTAATTGGTACCTGAAACTGAGTAACAACACTGCTAAATATTTACTAAGGTGTTTGGTATGAGTCCCAGTTTGAAAAATATGATTTTTGAGTTCATGAAAGAAAATGGTTTTAAAAATTATCAGAGGCTCAACAAATTCCTCAGAAAATACTGAAAACAACTAGACTGATCAATGCATTAGCTTTCCTTTCATGAAAACAATATACCTTGGCTAATTGAATTAAAATTAAAATTAATTAATTAATTAATTAAAAAGAAAAGAAAATACAGCATTGTGCAATCCAGCAGCATTAAGTACATTCACAAAGTTGTACCATCATCCACACTATCCATTTCCAGAACCTTGTCATCATTCTGAATAGAAAGTCTGTATCCATTAAACAGTAGCTTTCCAATCCCTGATAACTTCTACTTTCTGTCTCCATGAATTTGCCTATTCTGGGCAATTAATACAAGGGACATAATGCAGTATTTGTCCTTTTTTGTCTGGCTTATTTCACTTAGCATAATGTTTTCACGGTTCATCCACGTCGTAGCATTCGTTCCTCTTTGAGGCTCAATAATATTCCATTGTATGCATGTACCGTGTTTTATTTATCCATCCATTGGTGAAAATTTGGGTTGTTTCCACTTTTTGGCTATTGTGACTAATGCAACTATGAACATGGAAGGACAATATTGTTTACATCCCTGCTTTCAATTCTTTTGTGTACATACCTAGGAATGGAATTGCTCAGTCATATGACAATTGTATTTTTAATTTTTTGAGGAACAGCCTTACTGTTTTCCACAGTGGCTGTACTTTACATTCCCACCAGTAATGTACAAGGGTTCCAATTTCTCCACATCCTTACCAATATTTATTTTCCATTTTTTTTATCATAGGCATCTTATTGGGTGTGAAGTTGTATCTTATTGTGGTTTTGACCTGCATTTTCCTAATTAGTGACGTTGAGCATCTTTTCATGTTCTTGTTGGTGATTTGGAGAAATATCTGTTCAAGTCCTTATCCCATTGCTGAATTGGGTTGTTTGTTTTTGTTTCTGTTGGTGGTGGTTGTTAAAGTCTATGACTTCTTTATATATTCTGGATATTAACCTCTTATCAGATATATGGTTTGCAAATATTTTCTCCCATTCTATAGGTTTTCTTTTCACTCTCTTGATAGTGTCCTTTGATTCACAGGAACTACTCCTGTCCATGTCCAATGACTTCCAGAGCCTCCCAGCCATTCTTCCTTGCTCAGTCTTCCTTTCCTACTGTCCATCCTCCATAAAGCACCCAAAGTAAGCTTTTGAAAATGTTGATGAGATTATGCCACACCCCTGCTTCAAGTCTCTACTCAGACATCACCTCCTAAGAGAAGCTTTATTTGCCACCCAGCTACTTGGAAAGGTCAAGTAACTTACTCAATGACACACGACTGGTCCGTAGCTGGGCCTGTGATTTTCAGCTGGTCTCCAGGCCTTTTTCCAGGTACGAGACTGTAACAAGCCTTCATCAGAGGACAGTATCCGTGGGAAACATGTTGGAATCACAACTGGGTCTGTGATTCCTGAAGCAGAAATTTAAGCCCCAGTCTACACTGACATCCAGATGCAATGACTCCAAGGCTGCAGCTCAGCCCAGAAGGCTCTTGTAAATTGTAGACTTGCATTTCAAATTGCTTAAGAGACACCCCATTCGGATGAGGCCCTCCAAATCAGTATGTCCAAATCTGAACCTATTGTCTCCCCCCATATATCCGAGCTTTCTCCTCTCTGTGAATAATATCACTACGCATCATCAGTCAAGCCCAAAACCTGAGTACCATCCCTGACTCCCCACTTCACCACTCCCTCCTTCCCTCCTCATCATGTACTGCCTCATTATATCCTAAATGTTTCCAACAGTTATCTACTTTTCCCCCACCTGAGGGATCCTCTTAAAACACTGCTCCTGAATGCTCACATCTTTTAAAGCTTTCCTACTGCTCTGGGATGGAGCACTAAAACTTTAACTAGGTCCTGCTGCCCCCCCACCCCCATCTCTCCAAGCCTCCTTCTCTCTCTTCTGCCTCTTTCTCTCTTGTTTGCCCTTCCCTGTACGCTTTGCTCCTGTCATATTTTGTAAAACATGCCATATTCACTCTTTCCTCCAAGCCTTCCATAGGGTATTTCCTCTTTGTAAACACCCACCCCATTCTCCCCACCACATATACTTCATCTTTTTTAACTTGACTCTCCTCTAGATAGTTTTGAAAAATCACTTTCTTTGGAAAGCCTTTGGGGCCTCTTCCCACAACTTTCTCCAAGCCCAGGAGAACTACTCCATAAGGCCATGTGCTTATTGCATGGTATTATGTTGATCGGTTCATAGTCTGTCTTCTCTGATCAGTGTAAAGTCCTTGTGGACAGGGCTGGGTCCAGCTTGCTTATGGTTACGCCATCAACATGTAACAAGGTTCCTGGCAAAAAGCAGGTGTCCAATACATTCGTCAAATGGGAGAAGAGATGAATGGAATGACTTTGGCAAGTCAAATGCCTTTCTGAAATTTAATTTCTTCATTTGTAAAATGGGGAGAATAATGCCAACTTTGTTGCCTTATCATGTGAGTTTCAGATAACAAATGAAAGCTCCTAAGTACCCAGCTGGTGCTGATATGCAATTAACAGTAGCTACTGTATTTTTAAACATTTCATAATTTGTTAAAAAGATTCTATTGTAGAACAGTTAATAACTATCAGGGGTTGACATGGGCCATCTTACAATTTTTCGCTTCACTTGAAAAAGTGAAACCTCCATACCATGATACTCCACTCATTAATTGAACATCCTTCTATGACGCGCCTAGTACCATCTGCTTCTGTTTGAATATTTGGCAAATCGTAAATAAGAATTACCTTTGAGCACTGGTCATAATTTTGCTCTTCAATTTGTCCTGTGTGAACGCTTGCTTTCTGTTCTGCTTTCAACTCCAGTGATAAACCCTTTTTCTTTTGGCAGTGCTTCAGAGGTATTTTTTGAACAGGGTTCTACAAGAATTGGAGGATCTTATAAAAAGCTGGTTTATCGTGAATACACAGATGCCTCCTTCACAAATCAAAAGAAGAGAGGCCCTGAAGAGGAACATCTTGGCCTCCTGGGTGAGTCCTGCAGAATATTTGTGACTGTTGTACTCTTGTCCTGAGCCACCCAACCTCAGAAAGAACAGAAACTTCAGGACCTGCAGTACGATTTCTACATAGAAACTAGGGACGTGGAAGGTCGTTCAATAATTAAAGGTAGCAGCTAGTTACTTTTCCAATGTAAATTACCAATAGTAAATCTTCATCATTGAAAACTCTGCTGACTTCAAATGATGATTTTTTTTTTTCTTCAAGAGGTAAGGAGAGGGGCGCCTGGGTGGCTCAGTCGATTAGCATCTGCCTTCGGTTCAGGTCATGATCCCAGGGTCCTGGGATTGAGCCCCACATCAGGCTCCCTGCTCAGCAGGGAGTCTGCTTCTCCCTCTCCTCCCCACTCTTGCTCTCTGTTGAGAAGCAACAAATAAATAAATAAAATCTCTCTCAAATAAATAAATAAAATCTTAAAAAAAAAAGAGGTATGGAGAATTGTGTTTATGGCTTGGTTTAAATAGACAGCAAAGCTGTTAGCCTCTATTCTTAGCTGAAATTACATTCCCCTGGAAATAAAATCCAGGCTACTAATGAAAAAGGCTGGGTCAGTCTTAGAGCCTTGTGCACAGCCTAGAGACCTGTTCTCACTCAGACCTTCAGACAGAATATAGTGGGTGAGCACACAGAGTCTGGATCCAGACTATCCTCACTCCTCACCTATTAGCTGTGTGACTTCTGAAAGTACTTAGTTTGCTATGCCTGTTCTCTTTCTGTGAAAGGGGAACAATAATAACAATAACAGTCCTGGGGCACCTGGGCGGCTCAGTCAGTTAAGCGTCTGACTCTTGGTTTCGGCTCAGGTCATGATTTCAGGGTTGTGGGATCCAGCCCTGCATTGGGCTCCTCACTCAGCGGGGAGTCTGCTTCTCTTTCTTTCTCCCTCTGCTCCCCTGCCACGTGTTCTCTCTCTCTCTCTCTCAAATAAATAAATAAATCTTAAAAAAAATAACAATAACAGTCCTTAACTCATAAAGATGCTGTAAGGATTAAAGGAGTTAATACACATAAACACTCAGAAAAGCACATGAGAAGCTCTCAATAAATATCATTTTATATATTCCATAATATATGTACTATATATCTATGTTTTTATTCTATATTTGGTAACAATATTGATTTTGGTGACAGAAAATCCACAAAAACGTTACTCTTTACATCCAAGACAATTTAACTTACCCTCTTTGGGTGGTCAAGGTTTAACTAGCAGCCCCCTGACTCTTGGGACAAATATCACACATCTGGCAAATAGAAGGCTAAGATAAGGAGAGCATAGACACTGAATAGTTTCTTGTCAATGTATAAAGCTGGTGAACCGACTTGGATCAAAATGCTGACAAATTTCCTTAACCTGAAGTTAAATCAAAAAGCCCTTCTTATCTCTTTCTAGCCTTACCATGTCAAGCTGATACGAGACTTTAAAAAAAAAAAAAAAAAGATGTTCCATTTGCCATAAATAAGATGTTGCTTCCAGCAGTTTCTGCCAGAGGACAAGCCAAAGAAAACAACTGTCTTAAGTATTCTGTATGTTATATACCAAGGAAGACTAATAATGCTCTCTTTGTCCCTAGGTCCTGTCATTTGGGCAGAGGTGGGAGATACGATCAGAGTCACTTTCCATAACAAAGGAGCATATCCCCTCAGTATTGAGCCAACTGGGGTGAGGGTCAGTAAGAACAACGAGGGCACATACTATACCTCACTTCACAACCCCCTGAGTGAAAGTGAGTACCACCTTCTATAACCACACAACATTTAATAACCCACTGTGCTAGTCAGCCAGGGAAAACTGCCCTGCAAAAACTGAAGGCAGGAACTTCCAAGGAAACCGCTCGTATATCATTCTTAGACATCACGCCAGGAAGTAAGGAAACCTCTTCTTCCATTTCCAACTGGTGTATGGAATTTTGTCCTGCCTTGATTGGATGATTTTTGACAATGCTGGTAGTAACTTATTGGGATTATATCAATTATACATTTCTGGAGTACTACTTGGGTGATTTTTAGATTTGAAAAATGTTCTTGCAATTATAAGATTAAATGCTCATTTTAGAATATTTGAAAAATATAAAAAGGTACAGCCAAAAATATTATCTACAGTTCTATAGATAACCACTATTATATTCTTATATAACCCCCCACTCTTCCATCTGTGTACATATAATATATATTTTGAATGTAGTTGAGATCATAGTATTTGTCATTGTACTTGTCATAGTACTTGTCATTGTGTTTTTGTACTGAGTTTGCTTCCTTAGCATTATAAGCATTTTAATATAACTTTAATAACACAAATATTCCATTTTATGCATGCATTTGGGTATTTTTATATGTCAGGGTGACCGATGAAGATGAGTGCCTTTGCCACCTCTTGCAGTATGACTGTGGGCAAGTTATTCAGTCTTTCTGGTCTCAGTTTCCCCAAGTATAAAATCAGGATATTTGAACAGGATCATCTGCAGTTGCCTTTTAGGTCTGAAGTTATTTTCAATTCAGTTGTGTTCAATAGAAAATGTATGGATTACCCCCTCTTTTCAGGTGTTGTTCTAGCAAAGGAAATATAGAGACGATGCTTGCTTCAGGAAGGTTACGTTCTATTTGTGGGGAAATACACATAATCTAACATGAAAAGTGCTGGGGGCATCATCAGGGACTGTGAGAGCAGCCCTATCTTAGTCTGTTCAGGCTGCTGTAACTAAATACCACAGACTGGGTGTCTTATAAACAACAGAAATTTATTTCTCACAGTTCTGGAAACTGGAAGTCCAAGAACAGAGGGCCAGCATGGTTGGATGAGGACCCTTTTCTGGGTCTCAGACTTCTTGCTGTGTTCTCATGTGGTAGCAGGGGCTAGGGAGCTCTGTGGGATCTCTCTTGTAAGGGCACTAATCCCATTTAGGGGAGCCCCAGTCTCAAGGTTTAATCACTCCCCAAAGGCCCCACCTTCTAAGACTATCTCATTGGGCATTAGGATGCCAATATGTGAATTCTAGGAGGACACAAACATTTGGACCATAGCAGGCGCCAACCGCACACTGGTTAAGAGGAGGCTTCCTGAAGGAAATCACACCCATCTGTGACCTGACAAAGGAGCACAAGGGGGACGCCATTCAAGTAGGGTTTCATTCTAATTCTAAAAAGGAACTGAGAAGTGGGTTGTCTCAGACGAAACCCAGTCCACTTGGTGGCTCAAATGACCACATTAGAGCGCATACTTAACCTCTCCAATGTGACATTTCTCACAGGTATGCCTTCTCCTTCAGCTTCACATGTAGCACCCAAACAAACATTCACCTACGAATGGACTGTCCCCAAAGAAGTGGGACCCACTTACAAAGATCCTGTCTGTCTATCTAAGATGTATTATTCTGCTGTGGATCCCACCAAAGATATATTCACTGGGCTTATCGGGCCAATGAAAATATGCAAGAAAGGAAGTTTACTTGCAAATGGGAGACTGGTGAGTCCAATGAGGGAAAATATAAATGATTTCCCAATCTCTTTGAATTATCATTATTATAAGGAAAATTCTGGGTTTTGAGACAGTGAGGATTTAACACACACTGTTTATTATAAATTTTTCTCCAGCTCATAAGAGCTCTACTGTGCAGAGGTTCTCTGGCTAACATGATTATTTCAAGATGAGTTGGAAACAGACTTTCCTTGAAACCCAAGGTCTTTTATGATACATTTAGACTTCAACACACAAATAAAAAATAATTGGTCACTCAACATTCACTAAGGAAAGTATTGTTTAAAGCATTTTTAAAGGAGGAAATGACCATTTGACCAGAAAAGAGAAATACTTAACTCCATCATGTTTTTATCTCTAATTATTGTAATACGAGCCTTTAAAAGATAAGGGCTCTTTAAAAAAAATGCCTTCAATATAATTATCATACCTTAGAATCATCATCATAATAATGTTAGTATCATCAATTTTTAATCAAATTTTATCATAACATTTCCAATTAATGTTCCCCTTTTTCCAGCTGCCTCTTAATTGTTTCAAGTTTGTTGTTTGAATCAGTACCCAAAAAATGACGCTCATTGCAATCAGTTGTGTTTCTCAAGGTTATTTCCTTGCATTTTTCTGTCTCAAGGGTCATCTATCCTATGGAAGTTTCCCACACCTGGATGTACTGTTCGTATTCCTGGGGTGTCATTCAGCAAGAAAGTTTCTTCCTCTTTCTCTCAATTTCCTATAAATCAGTAGCTAGATCTATAGGTCTGATCAAATTCAGGTTAGATTCTTTTTTTCAATACTACTTCATGTGTAGTACTGGGTACTTCTATCAGAGAATATATACCATACAGTTGGGAATGTTGTCAGCCCCTGAGAACCATTTCCTAGATTCGTAAACTAATCAGGGATTGCACAATAGTAACATCCTGATCTCATCATTCTTCTTTATTTATTAGCCAGTATACTTCCTTAAACAGAAACTTCCCTTAATGGATTATTTGGTTAGCCTGAGGTACATATTCTATAAGAAAGGAATGACAGATGCTTGATTCTTTCCCTTTATTTACAAGTTTTCAAAGTAATAGTTCTCTAACATACTTCAAAGATTCTTAATAATTTATTTTCTTGTTAAGTGCTATTGTGAACTCATGGATTTAAGAATATTTGGTGTGTTTGAATTCATTAACATTATCCCTATTGATGCCCCAAATATCCTACCTATTTTTTGCTACTAAGAGGATTTGTTCAGGTTGATTCCTTCATTTTTACATGAACTTGGTAGACTTTGAAGCTTCCTTGATTTTTGGTATAAAAAGCTATTTTAAGTTCATATTACACACTTTCTGAACCAGACCTGAAATCAGCCATTTCTCCTAAGAAGCCCTAGTTCTTTTCAGGAAGAAATTATTTTTAGAACCACAATCTGGGCACTATGGGTACTCACTCATTTCTATTGGCTTCATCATTGTTTCTAGGCCTTTTCAATGGACAGAACTGGAGAAGGAAATTTTTTAAGATAAAATTAATCATGAGTTCATACTGATACTTTCTATTCAAAGTCAGGTCTAAGGATTCTTATTGTTTTTTACTTAACTTTATTAATCTTACATCTGTATCTCCCTTCAACTACACTGAAAAATCTTAGTTCTCAATGATAACAACATAAACATTCACTCAATTCATCCCACAATATACATACAACAGCCTCAGAATCACAATTACAACACTACAGCCAGCAATATAATTACTGAAAATAATTTAAGATTTGTTTGCAGCCCTTTTTGTCCTTAGAGTAGATCCCACTAGGGATGTTCAGTCAAATTACAAAGTTAAAGTCACTTGGAATAGTTCCTCTCTGTGTAGTTTTGCTACCCACTAGATACACAGGTTTATTTAATTAATTTTACTTCTATTTCTTTTAGGGATTGCCTTTAAAATTGTAATATTATTTTATAATAATGTAAAATATTTACCTGGTTCCAACATCAAATCTACAAAAAGAGGCGTATTCAAAGAAGTCTGGCTCCTATCCTTTCTCCCCTGTCACCTATTCCCTTAATACCAGCACCTTTCATTTTTAGCTTTACAGTTTATTTTTAATTTTTTTATTATTATTTTTGTCAACTTAATTTTTCAGAGCACTTTAAGATTAACAGCAAAATTAAGAAGAAAGTAGAGATTTCCCATATATCCCCTACCCGCCCCCCCAGCTCCGCCCAGCCTCTCCCAATATCAACATTTCCAGCAGAGGGGTGCATGTGTTACAACTGATGAACCTGCATTGACACAGTGTTATCATCCAAAGTCCATAGTTTACACTAGGGTTCACTCTTGGTGTTTACATTCTATGGGTATAGACAAATGTATAATGAAAGTATCCACCATTATGGTATCATATAGAATATTTTCACTGCCCTAAAAATCCCGTGTTCCACCGGTTTATTCCCTACTCCCGAAACCCAACCCCCGGTAACCACTGGTCTTTTTAATGTTTTATAGTTTTGCCTTTTTTCCAGAATGTTGTATAGTTAGAATCATACACTATGTAGCCTTTCAGACTGGCCTCTTTCACTTGATAATACACATTTAAGTTTCCTCCAAGTCTTTTCATGGCTCAATAGTTCATTCTTTTTTAGTGCTGAATCATGTTCCATTGTCTGAATGTACCAGATTGCTTATCCATTCACCTACTGGAGAACATCTTGGTTACTTCCAAGTTTTGGCAGTTATGCATAAAGCTGCCATAAGTATCCATGTGCAGAGTTTTGTGTAGACATAAGTTTTCAGCCCCTTTGGGTAAGTACCAAGGAGACCAATTGCTGGACTGTATGGTAAAAGTGTATTTCGTTTTGTAAGAGAACACCAAACTGTCTTCCAAAATGGCTATACCATTTTGTATTCCCATTAGAAATGAACAGGAGGTCCTGTTGTTCCACATCTTTGCCAGTATCTGGTATGGTCGGTGTTCCAGATTTTGGTCATTCCGATAGGTGTGTAGTGGTATCCCACCATTGTTTTAATGTGCATTTCCCTAATGATATATGAAGTGGAACATCTTTTCATATGCTTGTTTTCCATCTGTGTATCTTCTTTGGTGAGGTGTCTGCTAAGGTCTTTGCCTATAGGTTAATTGTGTTGTTTGTTTTCTTAATGTTGAGTTTTAAAAGTTCTGTAGTATTTTAGATAACAGTTCTTTATCAGATGTGTCTTTTGCAAATATCTTCTCCCATTCTGTGGATTGTCTTCTCACTTCTCTGGACATTATCTTCTCTAGAGCATAAACTGTAATTTTAATGAAATCCAGCTTATCAATTATTTCTTTTACAGGTTGTGTCTTTGGTGTGTATCTAAAAAGTTATCGCCAAGGTCATCTGGATTTTTCTTATGTTATCTTTTAGGAGCTTTACTTATTTTACATTTATTTTATTTGTTTTACATTTAGGTTTGTGATCCATTTTGAGTTGATTTTTGTGAAGAGTGTAAAATCTGTGTCTAGATTCATTTTTTTTTGCATGTAAACATCCAGTTGTTATGTCACCATTTGTTGAAAAGACTATCTTTGTTCCACTGTATTGCCTTTGCTCCTTTGTCAGAGATCAGTTGACTAAATTCATGTGAATCTACTTCTGGTCTCTCGATTCTTCCCGTTGATCTATTGGTCTATTCTTTCGCCAATGCCATAGTGTCTTGATTGCTGTAGCGTTGTAGTAAATTTTGAAGTTGGGAAATAGTCTTCCAACCTTGTTCTTCTTCGATATTATGTTGGCTATTCTCGGCCTTTTGCCGCTCCGTATAAACTTTAGAATCCCTTTGTTGATAACCACAAATAATTTTCTAGTATTTTTATTGGGATTACATTGAATCTATAGATCGAATTGGGAAGAACTGACAACTTGGCAATATTGAGTCTTCCTATCCACGAACATGGAATTTCTATTAAGGGTAATGGGATAGTGAACAGAAATCCTAGTTTAGATAAGGGGAATGTAATATTTGAGGTGAGATCTAAATTTTAAGGAGGAAGCCTTGCAAAGATCTGGGGGGAAAGGGAGGGAGTAGCTAGTGCCAAAATGTGTAATTTTATTTAAAAATTTTATTTAAAAAATTTATTTAAAAAATATTATTTAAAAAATTATTTTATATCTTTTCTCCTTTGACCTGTAGGCATGACCAAATACCTTAAGTATTTCCTAATGTTGAACCAGTCTTGCACTTCTGGGGAAAAATGTTACTTGAACACCGTGGGGTTTTTTTGTTTGTTTGTTTTCAAACTCTTATTTAAATTCTAGTTAGTGAACATACAGGGCAGTATTGGTTTCAGGAGTAGAATTCAGTAGTTCATCACTTACCACAACACTCAGTGCTCATCACAAGTGCCCTACTTAATACTTATCACCCATCTAGCCCATCCCCCACCCACCTCCCTCCAGCAACTCTCAGTTTGTTCTCTATCATTAAGAGTCTCTTATGGTTTGTTTCCATCTCTATCCCCCCAATATGTTCATATGGTTTGTTTCTTAAATTCCACATATAAGGAAGTCGTATGGTATTTGTCTTTCTCTGACTTATTTCGCGTAGCATAATACACTCTACCTCCATCCACATCATTGCAAATGGCAAGATTTCATTCTTTTTAATGGCTGAGTAATATTCTGATATAGGTATATCTATCTATCTATCTATCTATCATCTATCTATCTATCTATCTATCACTTATTCTTTATCCATTCATTAGTCGATGGACATTTGGGCTCTTTCCATAGTTTGTCTATCATTGATAATGCTTCTATAAACTTCAGGTGCATGTACCCCTTTGAATCTGTATTTTTTTATCCTTTGGGTAAATACCTAATAGTGCAATTGCTGGATCATAGGGCAGTTCTACTTTTAACTTTTTGAGAAACCTCTATTCTGTTCTCCAGAGTGGCTGCTCTAGTTTGCATTCCCACCAACAGTGTAAGAGGGTTCCCCTTTCTCTGAGTCCTTGCCAACACCAGTTGTGTCTTGTGTTGTTGATTTTAGCCATTCTGACAGGTGTGAGGTGATATCTCATGGTGGTTTTGATTTGTATTTCCCTGATGATGAGTGATGTTAAGCATTTTTCATGTGTCTGTTGGCCATTTGTATGTCTTCTTTGGAGAAATGTCTATTCATGTCTTCTGCCCATTTCTTAACTGGATTATTTGTTTTTTGGGTGTTGAGTTTGATAAGTTCTTTATAGATTTATCAGATATGTCATTTGCAAATATCTTCTCCCATTCTGTAGGTTGCCTTTTAGTTTTGTTGTTTGTTTGTTTCACTGTGCAGAAACTTTTTATCTTGATGAAGTCCCAATAGTTCATGTTTACTTTTGTTTCCCTTGCCTCCAACAACGTGTCTAATAAGAAGTTGCTGCAGCCGATGTCAAAGAGGTTGCTGCCTGTGATCTCTTCCAGGATTTTGATGGTTTCCTGTCTCACACTTAGGTCTTTCATCCATTTTGAATTTATTTTTGTGTATGATGTAAGAAACATTCATTCTTCTGCATGTTGCTGTCCAGTTTTCCCAATACCATTTGTTGAAGAAACTGTCTTTCCTCCAATAGATATTCTTTCCTGCTTTGTCGAAGATTAGTTGACCATATAGCTGTGGGTCCAATTCTGGGTTTTCTATTTTGTTCTATTGACCTATGTGTCTGTTTTTATGCCAGTACAGCACTGTCTTGATGACTACAGCTTTGTAATAACAGCTTTAAGTCTGGAATTGTGTTGCCTCCAGCTTTGCTTTTCTAGATCAGGATTGCTTTAGCTATTTGGGGTCTTTTGGGGTTCCATACAAATTTTAGGATTATTTGTTCTAGCTCTGTGAAAAATGCTGGTGGTATGAGCACTGTGGTTTTTTAAAACATTTTTTCACTTACATTTCTGTATTGAATTTGATAGTGTTTTATTTAGAATTTCTCACATAAGCTGTAAGTGATATTATTTTAGATTTTGTGTGCTTTCTTAGGTCTTATATCATAGTTACACTATCTTCATTAAATAAATTGGGAAGAGTTCCATGTTTTGAATACTCAGGAACTGTTTAAATAGATAGGAATTATCTGCTCCCTAGAGATTTGAAAGAAATTGTCTGTAAAATTATTTCAACTGTGTGACTTTTAAAAAGAAGTAGTTAGGGGTTTTACTTTTTCTTTTTTCTTTTTTGTCTATTAAAATGTGTTTTAATCACATTTTATTTCACCTATGGATATTGGTCTATTCAGGTACCTTCTTCTAAGTCAACTTAGAAGAATTATTATTATTGTACATAATGATCTTTTTTTCCTTCCCCATATATGTGGTTATATTCCTTTCTCAGTTCTATTGTGGTATATTTGGGTTATCTCTCATTTTTTTTTATTAGACTTGCCAGAGATTTGTGTATTTCATTGGTCTTTTCAAATAATACATTTTTAGGTTTAACCATTTTAATTTGTGCTCTAATTTATTAAAAAGTTCATCTTTTCCTTTATTAATTCCTTTCTCCTTTTTTTCATTTTACTTTTCTAAAATTTTCAGATATTTACAAACATCTATTTTTATTTGGTTTTACTTAAAATAAAAAGTATTTCTGGGGTGCCTGGGTGGCTCAGTTGGCTAAACAGCCAACTCTTGATTTCAACTCAGGTCATGATATCAGGGTCATAAGCCCAAGCCTCAAGTCGGGCTCTACACTGGGAGTGCAACCTGCTTAAGATTCTCTCTCCTTCTGCTTCTCCCCTCCCCCCACCCCTGTGCACACGTGTGTGTTGGGCTCTCTTTCTCTAAAAAAATTAAAAAGTAAAAGTATTTCAGACTCTCAGTTTATATGTTTAGTGTATTCCATACATTATGCCTTGTTGTTATGGACGTTGCTTATTAAATACTTAGTAATTCATGTTTGCTTCCTCTCTAAGAGTTATTAGGATCAAATATGATCTTCCTTTATTAGTACTTTTTAGTTTTGTTGCATTATGATCAGAAAATATGACCTGTAAACTTTTCACTGAAGTTTACTCTATAGATAAGAATACAAGTGACTGTAGCAGTCCTCTATTACAATCCCTACACATGTGAGAATGTATTTTTGTTGTTCTTTGCTAGGTATAGAATTTTTGTATTGTAATCTTTTCCCCTCAAAAACATAAATGCTACTCCATCTTCTTCTGATATTTATTGTGCTAGAGAAGTCCAGTGTTTGTGATAACACTTTTAGAATGACTTATTGTAGAAATTTGTCTATGTCTGAATCTCAAAAATTTTGCCAGAATATTTTTAAGCATAGATCTCTATGACTACTTTTGCCTTGTTTTCAGTGAAGCTTTTGAATCTGAATTTTCTCTTCATGGTGGTAAACATTTCCATTATTATTTATTATCATTATGTTTTCCCCTTTTATAATTTCTCTCTTTCTGAAATCATTACTATGTACATATTTTTCATCTTTGAATCTTTTCTTCTGATTTATGGGAGCTGTCTTAAAATTATCTCCGTCACAGAGGCCCCTGGGTGGTGTAGTCAGTTAATTGTCAGATTCTTGGTTTCAGCTCAGGTCATGATCTCAGGGTCATGGGATTGAGACCTGCATCAGACTCCATGCTCAGCGCAGAGTCTGCTTGAGACTCTCTCTCCCTCTGCCCCTCCCTCTGCTCTCTCTCTCTAATAAATAAATTTTTCAAAAAATTATCTCTCTCACTGATTCAGTTTTCAATAGGATCTAACCTTTAGGTCTCTGCTTTTGTTAGATTTTAAAAATTTGATAATCATATTTTTCATCTGAAAGAAAAAAGACATGCAATAATATCTAAACTTTTCTTTGAGGGAGGATCTAGTTTTCAGGGGCTCATATGCTTTGATTTCTTAGACTGCCTTCTTCTGAACTACTGAAACATTTCAGTAGACCAGACAGCATCTCTGCTTGCTTATGTTTCACCAGGGACAGGGGGAGAGGAAGTGAGAATGTTTGTCCAGATGACTGGCAGGAAGGTGGGGAGAGGAGTCAGAACTTGTAGGTGCAGAGAGAGACTTAGATCATGTTGAACCAAAACCTACTACACAGATAGTAATGAAAACTCTGGTAATCAACTGGGCTACTTCGTGAGACCCATCTACAAAGAGGAATGGAAAGTTCTTAACCTTCCTTTGGTGAGTTTGTGCCCAAATAGTATTGTGTGCATGGAAGTCTTTCTACTTCACTTATCCTATCTTCACCTCATTGTTCTTGTTTTGATTTACAGAAAAATGTAGACAAGGAGTTCTACCTGTTTCCCACAGTGTTTGATGAGAATGAAAGTTTACTCCTGGATGAAAATATTAGAATGTTTACAACTGCACCTCATCTGGTGAATAAGGAAGATGAAGACTTTCAGGAATCTAATAAGATGCACTGTAAGTATACACCATCTGCCAATATTAAATTACTCCAGTACTGCTCATGTAATGCTTTTAATGAAACCAAAATGCTAATAGCTTTGCCCATTGATTAATTTTCAACAAACGATTAAATACAACTCTGAGGATAATATTGATATTTAAGGTATCAGTCAATTATTCTTCATTTCACTTAATCTAGAATAATAAAACATATAAAATATATCAATTAGATGCATGGTCCTTAAAATGTTGTCCCTGGATCAGCAGCTTTAGCATGACCCAGGGACTTGTTAGAAATGCAAATTCTTGGGCCCCAACTCCTACCTACTGAACCAGAAACTTTATGGCTGGGGCCAGCAATCTCTATTTAACAAACCCTCTACATCAGGTAATATATGCGTAAGTTTGAGAACTACTGGATTAGATACTCTTCTCATCTGTGGTTTAATAGTGACAGCCTCATTTTATTATTCAAAATGAAGAAAGATATGTTCTCTGTTGTCAATGAACTTCAATGATTCTCACCCTTGACTACAAATTAGAATCCCCTGGGTGTCTTATTAAAACTGTTAAAACTATTTTTTAAATGCTCAGGGCAACCTCCAGAAATTTTTATTTAATTGGAACCTAGCATCAGATTTTCTCTTTCGTTTCCAGTGTAATTCCAGAGGTTTAGAGACAGTGAGCTAATTGTTCAGGATATCCACACTGCTAATGGACTACATGTGAAAATCACTGTAGTAAGAGGAAACAAATGTAAAGTTGTGTTACAAACCGATGTTGTTTTTTAATTGAATCAATACTAGTAACAATCATGATAACATTCCTTTTGAGTTTGCATTTTTACATTTTGGAGAAGTCAAGACTATTACCTATTAGTAACAGCAGTGAGAGAAAACTTCCTGCATTCACTCTTCCTCGTCATTCGTGATGAATCGGAGAGTTTTCCATCCAGAGCAACAAACACGTTCCCAGTCTACAGTGCCCAGGAATAGCTGTTATTATTCATTCATTTGGGTGCTCACAAATCTGACTCTTGAGAGAACTAAGAAGTGGCTAGTCCCCTTCCAGCCAGGGACTGCTCTGGGGGTGCTGGGTACAGCAGAGACACTCCTGACACATAAAGGGGAGGGGAAGGCATGAACGGGTCTTTCAAAAATTAGATCAACAAAGTTGGTTCTAGAAAATCTGGGAGGTTGTCATGTAGGAGGACAGATGATAAACCACTTTCAAAATACCATTTCCCAACTTTTACAGCCATGAATGGATTCATGTACGGGAATCAGCCTGGTCTCAACATGTGCCAAGGAGATTCAGTCATGTGGTACTTATTCAGTGCTGGAAATGAGGCTGATGTACACGGGATTTACTTTACCGGAAACACGTATCTGTCAAAAGGAGGAAGAAGAGACACAGCAAACCTCTTCCCTCAAGCAAGTGTTACACTCCTCATGCAGCCTGATGCTAAAGGTGCATTTCTTTAAGGTCAAGACAAGTCTCCATTGAATGGATTCATGTCATTTTGGTTTAAAATCCTGTGTTGGGTGCTAAACTCATCCCTTCCCCAAGCCTCCAAGTGTGTGCTCTTCCTTCCCTTGAAGAGCATGTCCGGGCCACTATTAGCTAAGTGTGTGGCAGATAGGTCTGTTTCCTGCTTATTGAGGGGAGGGGAGGGAGTGACAGGTGAAGAGTAGACTGTGGTTCCTCCCATTTCCACATAGTAGAATCCTCAGGACGCTCTCTTTTTAAGTTATGGTCCTTTTAAAGATAGCTGGCAAGTCAGACTAGAAAGGGAATGACTTCTGTAACAGCTCTGTCATCTCTCTGTAGCCTTCACGTAATGTTGGCTTGTTGGCTGTTTGCAGTTGAGTGTCCTGTGCTAGAAGGATAGCCATGCAACCTCAGAGATTTCTGCAGGCCTGGTTCTGAGTGAGTAAAACAAACTGAAACAAAAAAGCAAGGACTTTAACCAAAACGTGAAACACACTAACTTGCTTCAGGCTTTATCTGGTTCATCATATGCCACTACAACGTAAGACAAATCCAATGTCACCTCTTCCTTTATTCATTAGACAAGTGTAAATACAACAGTATTTTAAAGCATCTGTTCTTGTGAAGTAGAAATTCTAATGCAAGGAGACAGACAAGAAGCAAGTATAAATATATATATATGTATATATATATATATATATATATATATATATATATATATATATAGTGGTTATAAGTACTACAAAGAAAAACAGGGCAGAAAAAGGGACTGGAGACTGATGGGGGAAGGTGGGTAACAATTCTCTGAGATGGTGACAATTAACAAGAAGCTTGAATAAAGTGAGGACATGAGCTATGTAGCTATTCTGGGGAGGAGTGTTCCAGGAAGAGGAAACAGCAAGGGCAAAGGCCCTGAGGCAGGCACACACTTGACCTGTTCTAAGAACAGCAAAGAAGCCTCTGTGACTGGAGCAGAGTGAGTGGTAGCTGATGTGATCATCCAGGTGAGCCACATTGAGGACTTGGGTGTTGACTCTGAGTGAGTTGAGAAGCCATAGAAGGTGCTGAGCGAAGCAGTGATGTGCTTTCTTATTTACCATCCCAGGGACTTTTGAGGTTGAATGCCTGACAACCGATCACTACACAGGAGGCATGAAGCAAAAGTACACGGTGAACAAATGCAAGCAACAGATTGACGATCCAAGCTTCTACCTGGCAGAGAGGACCTACTACATTGCAGCAGTGGAGATGGAATGGGATTATTCCCCAAGCAGGGAATGGGAACGGGAGCTGCATCGCCTACAAGAACAAAAGTAATTCTCCAGACTCTGATTCCCAATTTTTTTTTTTTAGTTTTCTCTTTCAGAGAATTAAGAATTATGCTAAATTTTAGAAAAACAAACAGTTGCATTAAACAGTAACAATGGAACAATAACAACAGAACAGTAACAAAATGTTTCCCAGGAACCTTTCCTCATTAATTTCTGTTCTCGCAATTTTCTCACAGGAAAATTTCCACCTGTCTCATTTGATTCTTTGTAGTCACTCATCTTCCTTTCTTTTCCGTTGGATTGTCTTCTTATATTCATGTGCCCTATCTTGCTATTGATTTTCAAACTTGAACAAAAATTAATGCCTAAATCAAAGCTAAAATATTATTTTCCTTATCAACCATTTGCTGCTTCTCTTATTTTTCCTCCAGAGTTCCTTATCAGTTCAGTAATCTGTTCTGTCATATTCTTAAAACTATTATGTGTGAAGAATATTTTAAATTCTTGAGAGTAGGGATGCCTGGGTGGCTGAGTTGGTTAAGCGTCTGCCTTCGGCTCAGGTCATGATCCCAGGATCCTGGGAACGAGTCCCGCCTCGGGTTCCCTCCTCAGCGGGGAGCCTGCTTTTGTCTCTGCCTGCCGCTCCCCCTGCTTTACTCTCCCTCTCTGACAAATAAATAAATAAAATCTTTAAAAAGAAAATTCTTGAGGACAGTATAGTAGACATGGTCTCTGTCCCCTAAGAACTTATAGGAAAATATACTTCAAAACCACCAATAACATGGACATTATGGAAATGTAAAAAATAATAAGTTCATTGTGAATAAGTGTAAGTAAAGCATCATTGTTGAAGCTGCAGAAACTGCATGTAAAACAGTATCACCAGAGACTTCTTGAAGACTTTTCCAAACACTTTGCCCTCTATCATTTCACATGTCCCACACTAACCTTTCATGGATATGATCTGAGAGATCAGGATGGACATGTGTGCAGATCTGGGGTGCACAACATCTCTGGTAACCTACAGCTGAGCAAAGCTTAGCTGGTTAGTTTGACTTCGATGGGGAGTATGATTTGCAGTATAAAGGAGTAAAAGGTTATTTTAAGAGGGGGTGGGGGGTAAAATAGTCAAAAGTTTACAAGAGCTGGCACACTTGGGTGGCTCGGTTGGTTGAGCAGTCAACTCTTGATTTTGGCTCAGGTCATGATCTCAGGGTCCTGGGATCGAGACCCACTTCAAGCTCTGTGCTCCATGGGGAGTCTCTTTGGGATTCTCTCTTTCCCTCTCCCTCTGTCCCTTTCCCTGCTTGCAATCTCTTTCTCTCTCTCTAAAATAAATAAATAAAAATCTTTAAAAAGAAAAGAAAAATGTACAGGAGCCATGAGGAGTCATTGCAAACTTAAGATAAAGGGAGTGGCTGAAAACACTGGGCCATATTGGCTCTTATAAACCAGAAACACTGCAGGAACCAGAGAACACTTCATCAGTGAAATCTGGGCTCAGAATTTTAGGGCTATAGAGAAACTTTAGAGATCATCTCATCTCATACTTCATTTTGGGGGTGAGGAAACTGAGGATCCACCAGGCAATGACTAGCTGGAGGTCAGCTAGTGCCAGTCAGCACAGGTCTCAGATGGCTTCACTCCCAGAAAGGAGCACTTTCTACCAGGTCTATCTATTTCTAAAGTCTTATTCTTTCTTGCTGGAATGGGAGAATGCTATTAAAAATCAGCATAATTACTTGAGTGAAAACTATATTTTTATTCAAAATTTAAAACTCAATTTCCACTTTCATTAAGACAAGTACTAACCTTAGTTATGTGTGTGTTTTGTTGAAGTGTTTCGAATGCATTTTTAGATAAGGAAGAGTTTTACATAGGCTCCAAGTACAAGAAAGTTGCATATCGGCAATACACTGACAGCACGTTCAGAGTTCCCGTGGAGAGAAAGGCTGAAGAAGAACATCTGGGCATTCTAGGTACGCTAATCATCGGGTGTGGGGTAGCGATGTGGGGCTCTGTGCAGTGAGAGTACGTGTCCAAGGGTTTAATTTCTCAGTTCATAGTCAAAGGTATTCAAATAAAAATAAAAGTTATGCAATAAAAACGAGAAGCCTGTGTTTACTGAAGAATATGACCAAAATTTTGCTTATTTTTCTCAGAAACAATGTATTATCACATATACTAATGAAATTGTATGTATTTGGTGTTCATCAAATTGATGCCTGTCGTTTCGGTGAAATTCCTAGAAATTAGTTCTAGTGAAAGTCTTCACCAAATTCTCCCTGTTATTCCACCTCTCTCCCAGCTCCCAAATCATAGCTATTTGCTTTTAAAATTGCCATCTAGTGATTAACTCCAAGAGAAAAAAATGTACACATAGACAAGGAAATAAAGAAAGAAAAAAGTGTTACCATACACAAGGCATGGGGAAAGTTGCTTTCGATTTTTCAGGAATCCTTTTAAGAGAGAATGTCTAAGAACCTGACCAACAGTGGTCTTGGGAATTTTCTTGAAAATCATCAAGTGCAGGGGACTTCCCTCCCAACCTCATCATATTTCCATACTAACAGAATACCTTGGCGCGTGTTATCCTCAGCCCCTGAAATAAGACACCCAAGGGGGAATGGCATTGTTGCTGGGTTGTAGAAATTCTTAGCAGCAGACAAGCTAAGATTGGCTAGAGAATAAGGTAGAAATGGGAGGGGTGGCCCCACCCACCCTTCCAAATGCCACAAATTCACACTCAGGAAGGCCCGGAAGTCCAAATGCAGAGAAATGAGAGCAAGTGTTACCCAATGACTCTTGGCCAGGGTAGGGTCACTGCTGACTCACCAGGATTAGGCCATTGCCCTGCAGGGCACTTTCAGGCCAAAACCTCCCGTAAGACTCTTGATGAGAGATACACCCCTGGTTTCCATTTATAGAGATAACCATTCCTCATGCTTTTATTCTGAATCCTCCGAGACCAGGTGTAAATCCAAGAGTAGTATGGTATGAAGCCACACACACTCCTGCCTTCATGCTAAGAAAGTTACCTGATCTTTGCTTCTTTTACTGAGTTAGAACTTCTCATCCAATAGGTATATAAACCATTCTTTTTTGCTCTTGCCAGGTCCACAACTTCATGCAGATGTTGGAGACATAGTTAAAATTATCTTTAAAAACATGGCCACAAGGCCCTACTCAATACATGCCCATGGGGTGAAAACAGAGAGTTCTACAGTTACTCCAACTTTACCAGGTACTTATGGCGGGGCAGGATGGGGGGGGGTGGTATTTTAATAGACTTTACAGGCTTTCCACAAATGACTATTATCAGAGACGTATTCCTTCCAAATGAGTGTCTTAAGGAAGTGAAGAAGGAAGTGGTTAAGATTGCATGCAGGGGAGTGCCTGGGTGGCTCAGTTGGTTGAGTCTGCCTTCAGTCTGGTCATGATCTCAGGGTCCTGGGATTAGCCCTTATGTGGGGCTCCCTGCTCAGTGGGGAGTCTGCTTCTCCCTCCCCCTCTGCCACTCATCCCCAGCTTGTGCTCTCTCTCTCTGTCTCAAATAAATAAATAAAATCTTAAAGAAAAAAAAAAGAGACATGCAAGGAGGTATATCTGTGTATACTTCTCTATGCACAAATAAGGAAAGGGAAGGGAAGGGAGAAAGAGAGAGGGGGCAAGAAAGAGAGAGACCCACAGGAGAACTGTAAGGAAAACATCTGTGAGTACTGGATATCTACAAATACTCAAGATGGAGTGAGCAGAGATGATCTCTCCATGCCCAGACAGCATTTACCGCACATTGTGTGTGGTTGAATGTTTCCATGACTGTAGCTGAAGGCAGGGTCCTAAGAGCAGAGACTGCCACGTGGAATTTTAAATCCCCCAATTCTAGCCCAGTATCTGGCATGTACTAGAAACTCAGTAACTTCACTTAACACAGTGCAAAAGCTGGAAGAGGTTAAATACACGTGTGTATTTCCTTTAATTAAAACTATGTTTTTCTTCTATTAGTTGGAAAGTTGGCTTCTAGGAAAGGACCATTTCTTAGTAATTTAGCAGTTCCCCAATATGGCAAGTGAGAAAAAATGAGTGAGAAAAAAATAAATTACGCTATAAAGTTGCTCGTGTCAATTCAGGGCATTAGAAATAAAAAGCCCTGCCCTTGTGACTCTCACATTCTTCCAAAAGAGATAAGCAAATTACATAGTATTAATTTATAAACAGTGCTATGAAAAAGATTAAAGCAGATGAGAGAGAGGAAGTAACAAGAGTGCTATTTTAGGTAGGGTGATCAGGAGGGCTTCTTTGAGGAGGTGCCACTTGTGAAGACACCTAAATACTAAGTCATGAGCCACAGGGAGTTACGGGGGAAGAGCATTGAAGGTCCCGAGATGGGAACAGCAAGGAGGCCAGAGGCCAGAGCAGAGCAAACAGGGGACAGAATGTGAGATGAGACCCAGGGAGGGCAGGGGGCTGGATGCAATAGGAGGAAAGGGAATCCTCGAGGCCATGGTTAGAACCTTACATTTTATACTATTAACCAAGCTGGAGATTGATGGTCTGAGGAACACTTTATAAAGGCCTCTTCTGGTTGACGTGTGGGTAAGTGACTGCAGAAACAGGGTAGAATAAAGGAACAGTTAGAGGACTATTGCAATAATCTGGGTTAAAAAAATGAGACGTGGACCAGGGTAGAAGTAGCTGAAGTGGTAAATTGTCATATTCTGGTTGTATTTTAAAGGTGGTGCTAACAATCCTTGCTGAAAGATCAGGCATTAGTAAACGTTAGGGAAGGAGGGGTCAAGGACAGTGCCAGGGTTTTGGACATCCACCATGGGTGGCAGAGCAGGTGGGGGAATGGAGAAGAGAAGGAAACATTATTTTTTGGCTTATGAGATTAAGAGTGTAGATGAAGAGATGATATGTTCAGGTGGTGAATCTATGCTTTATATTCTCAGTGAAAGATTCTGCTTACAAAAAGGGTGACAATGTAGGGGTGGGTAAGATGGAGGACTTGAAGAAAAAGGAAAAAGTCTACCACATCCCTTGAGACCATCCCTCCTGTCCTGCTTGATTCCCTAGAAAAGGTTTGTCAGAATCTGGCTAATGAAAGTCTGACAGCATGAATATGTAACCGTGAGGTCTACGTAAATGGAGTGGATGGTGAGTGGCCACAGCTAAAAGTCAAGGTCTGGTGAACTGCTGGACAGGAAACCCGGAGGTGACTGGAAGCAGAGATCAGCCCGGGGAAGAGCCCAGAGCACATGGAAGAGGGTCAAGGCCTTGGCAAGTTAGGAGGGTAGAGCAACTGGCTATCTTCAAAGTGTCAAGGTCCAGGGTGTGACAGTGTCCTGTATGTGACAGAGCTGGGACAGAACAGCGTATGGTATGACAGAATGGGACAGACCCGAGAAGAGGTCATTGTGACAAGTCAGTGACCCATGAGATCCCAAGAGCTAATGGCTCCTCACCAGGAATTCTGGAATCGCTAGGGATAATGGTAGAAAAGGAGAAAAGAAGGCCAAGTTGAGGCCAAGGGAATGACACAGGGCACGCAGGTACAAACACAGAGAAGGTTTGGGGAAGGTGCTCACATTGGGGGAAATGACTTGACGGTTGAAAACAGTGTTTTACAGAAACAGACTTCAAGCTAAAAAAAAGATCTCTTACAAAATACCTTCAAATTGTGATATTGGTATTGCCACATCCTGGCTTGGTGGTATTGCAGGTGTGTGTCGTGGTTAGTTAATTCATAACTGACAAAGAAGATCTAAAAGTATGTCTTACAGTTTGTCTTAACACTAAATCCCTGAAAACAATTTTGAGTGCTACTACTTTTTAACACTAATTACCTTGACATTTCCAGTTTCTAGGTCATTGGTTATTAAGACTTAGTGTGTGTGTGTCTGTGTGTGTGTGTGTATCGCAAATATATACCAAATATAACCAGATACATTAACACTTGATTTATTTAGGTGAAACTCGCACTTACATATGGAAGATCCCAGAAAGATCTGGACCTGGAATAGAGGATTCTGCTTGTATTCCATGGGCTTACTATTCAACTGTGGATCAAGTTAAGGTAAATTTTAAATCATTTGTTTTGTGAAAATCCCCAAATTAGACACATAGTTGAAGGAAGATGAGATTAGAGTTTTCCTGTGATCCAATTCTATCTTAAAATCCCAGGAAAGGAAGCTTCTCTACAATTCACTTTGGTTTCATTTTTCAGTTTGTTTCTTTTTAAGGATAGAGTTGTAAGTGTGTTAACCCTATGACTGCTGATTATGGGTAACAGAATCAAATATTAATAAGTACAGTGTTTTATTTCCCTTTTGACATAAAAATACATTAAACCCAAAGAACTGAGGTACATGATCTCAGAGCTCTATTAATGATAATAAAAGTGTTGATCTCAGTACTAGCACAACTAAAGCTATTTTATTGAATATTTCAAAGCCAACAAAACACTCAACAACTGCAAATCAGAACTTGTTCCAAGATTCTTTTGTAGAATTAAATCTCGAGTCCAAATCTCTCTCCTGAGCTCCAGACCTGTTTATATACCAGCCTACTGAACATCTCCATCAGCATGTCCCACCGGCACTGGAAACACAGCAACTCTAACATGGAATTGAGATCCTCCTCTACCTCTTGTATTTCCTGTTACAATAAGTGGCACCACGAGTTCCAAATCTACTCATTTGTTCAAGCTAGAACCCTGGGTATGAAGTATCTAGTTCTTCCCCCTGGCTCACACAGGCAATTCACCCACCTCCATAGAGCTCAGTCTATTTCTTCTCCCTGTCTCCATAGATTGGGTCCTCGTGATTTGCCTGACTACTGCAATGGCCTCCCACGCTCCAGTCTCTTCCTCCTTCAATCCTTCCTTCACTCACCACTAGGATGACTGGTCTAAAATGCAAATATGTTGCCATGTCATGTTCAAGTTTTCAATGGCTCCCTGTGACCCATACGATAGAGTCTAAAATTCCTGAACATGATAGAGCTCAAAGACCCTTCCAGACCTCATCTGTCATTATTGACACCCGCCAGACCAAACGTCTCATAGATTTGTCAGTTGTCATTTTCCTCCTCTGTGTTCATTAGCACCTTATGTACCTCCATCACAGCGAGTGATTCATTTCTCCCTCCTCTATTTTCCCTACTGGACTGAGTTCCTGGAGGGCACGGGCTTTGTTTGATTCATCTCTGGATTTTTAGAGACTAGCACTGTGCTTGATTTACGGAATAGGCCAACCAACACTGTTCGTTTGGGGTTCCTTTAAATTGCTGCTCATTAGCTGAGCCAATATTTGGCCCCTGCACGCACTTTTGTTACTTCAGCATCACCCATTTGACCTACCTACTACTCACGGTTAGTCCAACTTATCCACAAGTGGAAAGTGACTGACCTGACAGCACCATGTTAGGCAAAGTCTACAACTTAAATCGATCCCTCTGAAATTCCCGAGGTCCCAGTTCTCTGAAATCCTGACTTCTATCACAAAAATGACCAAAGTTTTTGCTTGTTTTCAGGATCTGTATAGTGGATTAATTGGCCCACTGATTGTTTGCCGGAGACATTACATGAAAGTATTCAATCCCATCACAAAACTGGAATTTTCCCTTCTGTTTTTTGTTTTTGATGAAAATGAATCCTGGTACATAGATGACAACATCAAAACATACTCTGAACACCCTGAGAAAGTAAACAAAGACAATGAGGAATTCATAGAAAGCAATAAAATGCATGGTATGAGACATTATTCCAGCCCTATGTTCCCCCTTTTCTTCTTTCAAATAAAATTAGTTTGGAGACTATTCATTTTATAGTAAACCAGTTCTGCCTCATGCTGTATGTGAGGTAGAATTCTGTTCAAAGAAAAACCACCTATTAACTTCTCTCCCCATTCCAAGGTCTCATTCTCTTTTAAATTCACAATTAGGATTATGGCTTTTGGTGCTAAAGGACTAGAAAAGCAGTGTGACCTTATTGACCCTAAAGTATTCATTTCCCAGTCTGTAGGGAAATAACTTCCATTATCTCAAAAAGATTCATATATTAACCTAGTAATCATATGGTCAGTGAAACAGCCATTGATTTAAAATATCCTGAAAAGTAATTAAAAAAAAAATCATGTGATTTCCCCAGCTATTAATGGAAGAATGTTTGGGAACCTGCAAGGCCTCACGATGCACGTGGGAGATGAAGTCAACTGGTATCTGATGGGAATGGGCAATGAAATCGACTTGCACTCGGTACATTTTCATGGCCACAGCTTCGGGTACCAGGTAAGAGTGATCCACGGTCATTATTCTTGCTCTATTGGAAAATGTTTTAATACAAATGAAAATATTTCCTCAGAGAGACTCATGAAAAAAAAAGTTTCAAGAGACAACTAAATTATATCCAAAGAGTGTGCCACACAGCAATTTCAGTTGCTGTTACCAACCTTTGTTACAAATTGGGCTCTTCGTTGGATTTATAGTTTTAGTGGGTTTTCGTGGAATTCTGCTCACATATTGCTGGCCAAGGCATTTGAATAGCATTGTTAGCAGAGAGGTTAGGCATGTTCACATAATGATGGATCAGAGAGTAGAGCCAAGACTTTATTATAAGCTTTACCAGTTCTAACTTCTGAATCTTAAACAGCCTAAAGTGAACAAGTTTATCATTTTGGTGTCGGGCAACTGATCGGTCTCTAGATCTCAACGCTGCTTTTGCTTCTCACCCAGTGCCGATTTCAGCAGGAGTCAAAAGCTCTCTTTCTTACCTTTGAGTTAATGTAGAAAATTCAGAAACTACCACAAAGCCCATTGCAGAAAAGGCCATTTTGTTATCTGTATTTTGCTTTACGTAGATGTTACCTTCTCAGCAGACTTTCAATTCTGTCCTTGCAGAAATACCCCCCAACTACTCTGTGTCTAGTCTAGACTCGACCTGAACTGCCTCTGGTTCTGGCTTCTCCATGGGCCTCCTTTCCTGCTCCCTGCATTCCCCTCCCTGCCATAAAGTTTCACGGACCAGCTAATCTAGAAGAGCTTCAGCAAAAGTGAGATTAGGACCGAAACGAGGCCACAGCTAAATTCCCTTGTGTAACTCAAGCACTCTGATAAAAGACAAACTGGATTTGAAGTGTAAGAGGCGCCAGGTGGTCCTAATGGATGAATGGACTCTCATCACATCTCCCCTTCACACCCACTTCGTGGCCCCTACTGCCAGACATTTAGCAGTACCAAGACCGCATACCTCACTGTTTGTTTCGGACACACAAATGTGCAGGGTCTCTCTCTCTCTTTTTTCTTTCTTTAACAGATTCATCCACTTTTCCCACTATCCCTGAGCTGGCCAATGAAAGATTATTTGAATGAACTCTCACATATAATAAACATTATATAATATTTGTCATTTTTCTAATTAAGCACAGGGGCATTTATAGTTCTGATGTCTTTGACATTTTCCCTGGGACATACCAAACTCTAGAAATGTTTCCAACGACACCTGGAATCTGGTTACTCCACTGCCATGTGACTGACCACATTCATGCTGGAATGGAGACTACTTACACGGTTCTACCAAATGAAGGTGAATATCGAGTTAGTAATTCTAGAAGTCACATAGCATGAATATAATTAAGATGCACTACTTTGCCTAAATACTTTCCCCAATATGAAGCATTCGTGAATTCGCTGCCCTGATTTCTTCCTTTCCTACCACCAAATAGGAATTTTGTTTTTACTGCTAAATGGTGTGGGATACTGCTTATCCTCTGAAAGCTGGTACTGATAACAGCACCAGAAGTCTCTCAGCTAATACAAATGACACCAATTTAAGGCAGTGCAATTATTCCTAAAACTGATATAAGGGAGTGGTCGTGTTATTTACCAAAAGACTAACAAAAGACACATTCAGAGTTTAATTTCTTTCTTAATAGAAAACATTTAACTTTTTTTCTAGGTCTGGTACACAAGAAACTCCTCCCCACCCCCCCCCCCAAAAATCAATATAATTTTAAATAGTCAATCAGGCAGAAATAATATCTTTCTCTACTTCTAGGGGTGAGGGGAAGTATTATTGATTACTGTTTGTCAGAGATTGTCTTAGTCCATTCAGGCTGCTCTAACAAAATATCGGACTAGGTAGTTTATAAACAGCATATATTTATTTTCACAGTTCTGGAGGCTGTTAACCTGAGATCGGGGTGCCAGCATGGTTGGGTGACAGCCCTTTTCTGGGTTACAGACTTCTTATTTTATCCTTGCATGGTGGAAGGGACAAGCTAGCTCTTTGGGGCCTCTTTGACAAGGGCACTAATCCCATTCACAAGGGCTCCACCCTCATGACCCAATCACCTCCCAAAGGCCCTACCAAGTTGCTGTCAACCATGGGCAATAGGTTTTCAACATAGGAATTTGGGGGGACACCAAGGTTCAGACTATAGCAAAGATCCAGGAAAAAAAAATAGAATCTGAATTCCATGTTTCCCCCAGCCCAGCAATAATACTCCCTCTTGAAGCACAGGAAACACAGGAGAAGGAACAGCCCTTTCCTGGGTAAAAAGTCACAGAATGTGTTCTATAGAGTGAAATCCTGCTGTGTGGTCGCAGGCTTTGGTGTTTCTTGGGTCTTCTGAGTTCAGAATTGTTGGAATTGGCGATGGCCAATCCAACAGGGGGAAATGATGTAGAGAAAACAATGCCTTGTGTTTCCTCTTTAAAACAGGCATTAAAGAGGACATATAAGTGGAAGAAAATATAGAAATAAATCTCTCAAAAATTAAAAGTCACTCAAAGATCAACCGTGAGTGCAAACGACCAGTTTTCATTTCTGCTCCCGGGTTTTACACAGACACCTCGTAACATGAAAAATGGTTCTCTTAAAGCCTTTATTACAAAGCGTGGGACTGGGAGTACCGGAACGCCAAAGACTGGCAGAGGTAAATAAACCGCTGGGTTCAGTGCTAGTCACTACGGAACAAGGTGAAGAGTCAAACATGAGAAAGAAAACTGCAGTGTTTAAAGAACATCAGCACACACGTAAGCCACCACACAAAACGATGATCCTGCTCTGAGGGAGCACTGAGGCAGGCATTCTGGAAATACATGTGTGCAAATGCCTCACGTGCAGAGGATTCCTCCTGTGGAATTAGCCTGGAAGGAGAGGGAGAGGATTGCTTGGTTAAGAGAAGGGAGATTGTTTTTAAAGCCTTAGAGAAAACTGTAGAACAAACTGCAAATGGGAAGGGAAAACACACATTGGGGAAAAGATTAAAGAGAAATTGGCTTCTACAAAAGGAAAAGGTATCGTATAGAGCGAAAGAAGGGGTAATGAACGAAAAAGATAGCTTGAACTATAAACAGAAAGATGGAGAGCCATGTTTACCAGTCTGAATTATCTTTAAATGAAAGTTTGATAAAGCTTTGGGTAAGTCTACATTAATTCTGAATCTTAGAAAATCTTCTGTCTACTCTGACACAGAAAAGGGAGCACAGGAGGTTAGAGTAAAATTGTTCAGTATTATGCACCAGGAGACAGGCAATTTCCACCACAATGAAAAAAATCACTAGAAAAGAACTGTAAATATCCTGATATACTTAATGGAATGCTTCATTTCCCCTACCAGAGGAAGCATAATAAAGACCTTCTCTGATAAATATAAAAGGTACTTTTTTTTAGACTGTGACATTTCTACTACAGTCAGATAACCTTTTAGAGGAGTCAGTAGGAAAAAAGGCTTGCCTAGCTTTCAGTTATTCAGGCAGGGACTGTATATTCTGTATTTCTAGTAACTACCCCAATCCAATCCAATACTCTGCTTGGTAAATATCTAACCACCAATGAAAAGGAATTTTTAAACTTTTTTGGATGTAATTTCAGACTTACAGAAAAGTTGTGAGAATAGTACAAAAAATTCCCATATACCCTTCACCCAAATTCCCCAACTGTTAACATTTTACATAGCCATATTTGCTTCCTGTTCTCTCTCCTATCTGCCCCCCATCCTCTTCCCTCTCTAACACATATACAATAGTAAATGTATATATATTAAGTTATATATAAAGTTAAATAAACATATATAGTAAATATATATATTTCCTAAAAGTAAGGATATTGTTATATAGAAACATAATACACCTATCAAAATTAGGAAATTAAAGATGATTCAATACTACAGACCATTTTCAAATTTCACAAATTATTCTAATAACATTCTTCACAGAAAAAGAAAATCCCACTCATACATTGTGTTCAGTTGGTTTGTCTTCTTAGTCTGGAACAGTTTCTTTGTCTTTTATAACTTTGACTTTTTTTTCAAGATTTATTTATTTGAGAAAGAGAGAGCTGGGGGCGGGGGGAGAGTCAGAGGGAGAAGGAGAGAGAGACTCTCAAGCAGGCTCCCCACTGAGCATGGAGACTGACATTGGGGCTTGATCTCACGACCCTGAGATCATGACCTGAGCCAAAATCAAGAGCTGGTCGCTCAATGGACTGAACCACCCAGGTGCCCCGACTTTGACATTTTTAAAGAATACAGGGCAGCCACTTTGTATAATGTCCTTCAATTTGGGTTTCTCTAATGTCCTCATAATTAGATTCAGGTTATACATTTTTTGGCAAGATTCTTACAGAAGTGATATTGTTTTTCTCTGTACACATGTCAAGAGGCACAAGATGTTGATTTTTTTCCCTTACTGATTATGTTAACTTTGAGCGTTTGATTTAAGGAGATTTCTGCCAGGTTTCTTTACTATAAAGTTACTATTTTCCCCTTTATAATTGATGAAGATCTTGCAGGGAGCAAAGTAAATTTTCTTTAAATAAAGCAGTACTAGAATGAGACATGTTTTTAAATATATAAAAAAATGGACATTGCTGCCAGGTGTCCATAGACAGATAAATGGATAAAGAAGATGTAAGATATATATATATATATATATATATATATATATATATATATATATATAATGGAATATTGCTGAGCCATCAAAAAGGAATGAAATCTTGCCATTAGCAATGATGTGGATGGAACTAAAGGGTATTATGCTAAGTGAGATAAGTTAGTCAGAGAAAGACAGATATCATATGATTTCACTCATGTGTGGAATTTAAGAAACAAAACAGATGAACATAGGGGAAGGGAAGGAAAAATAAAATGGGATGAAATCAGAGGAGACAAACCGTAAGAGACTCTTAACTATAGAAAACAAACTGAGGGTGGCTGAAGGAGAGGAGGGTGGGGTAAGCAGTAACTGGGTGATGGAGGACCCTTGATGTAATGAGCACTGGGTGTTATATGCAACTGATGAATCCCTAAACTCTACCTCTGAAACTAATAAAACACTATATGTTAATGAATGGATTTTAAATAAAAAAGAAAACAAAAAAATGGAAAAATAGAAATAAATCAAGAATAATTAAACAAAACAACTAACAGTAAAAAATGCGAATACATTTAAACCAGATGACATATAGAGTCGTCATCCCTCTTATCCATAGGGGATATGTTCCAAGATCCCCAGTGGATGCCTGAAACCATGGATAGTGCTGAACCTTATATATACTATTTTTTTCCTATATATACATACCTATGATAAAGTCTCATTTATAAATTAGGCACAGTAAGAGATTAACAACAATAATAACAAAACAGAATAATTTTAATAATATACTGTAATAAAAGTTATGTGAATGCGGTCCCTCTCTCTCTCTCTCTCAAAACATCTCATCCTGATCCTTCAGGATATAGTGATCCTCCTTTTCTTGTTATGGTGTGAGATGATAAAATGCTGACATGATAAGATGAAATGAAGTGAATGACGTAGGCATTATGACATAGCGTTAAGCTACTATTGACCTTCTAAGGAACATCTGCCCCTGGACTACATTGACCATGGGTAACTGAAGCCGTGGATAAGGGGGGACCACTGTACTGTTTATAATAATGGTCTTAAAATTTCTTTTTCTATAGAGACCAAGTCTGGCTGAAAGAAATAAATTGGTGATAAGTGGAAAAAAAAAAAAAGAAAAAAACAGTGATTCATAACAATGTACGTGAAAGTGCTGAAGAAAAAGTTTACTTTGGAATGGCTATAAGCATTAAAAAAAAGACTGAAAACATACACTTTCATGTATTTGTGGTGGAAACTCTTTGTTTCATATGAAAAGATCAACAGACACATGACTGACTCTAATACAATTATAATTGATTTACATAAGTCCTTCATATCACCACCAGGACTTTATAAAACTGTATTCTCCACCCCCACCCCCAAAATCTATGACCAGATGTTGTCCTTGATGGTTCTTCAAAGATCGCTATTAAGATTCATGAAATGTTTTCAACCATTGGCTTCCCATCAATCCCTATAACATGGTGCTGATATCATTCTTAATGAATCAGTGGACATGAGGGCATAGGTGTAGAGAAAGTAAAAAATTATTTTAAAATAATAATAAATTAAAAATTAAATTTTTTAAATAAAATAAAATTTTAAAATGAAATAAAACAAGGTAAAATAAAAAATTAAAATAATGCCTATCTATCTGGATTTGGTGAACCCTTGAAGAGACGGTCAAAAGGAGAATAATCTGGAACTGGAGAAAGGCAAAATTGACAAACAATTCTACAGATTAAATCTTGGTAAAGATGAACACTAACATCAGGAGAAAAGTTTCAAAATACAGTTGTGGCAGATGCTGGGTGAGTAGCTTTTGGCCAGTCTTAAGTAAAGTCAAAGCACATTATCAATGAGCTGAACTTGGACTCAAAATTGTTTAATAAGAGGCTAAAAAAGAAGACACAACTGTGAATACAATGGTATATTTCTTTATTTTCACATATACTCTAGCTAAAAGAGCAAAAGTACACCAATAAAAAAACAGAAACAAGGCTTTGGCTGAAAAACATGCATCCAACAAATTATGTTAATGGCCAGACAATAAGACAATTAACTTTGTAAATTTCTACTTCATTGATTCAGGGAGAAACCACAGCATGAGTTTTAAAAAGTAACAAAAAAGTAAAATTTGAAATCTTACTGTGGGGAAACATTAACCTCTTTCTCAAAGAAAATTATTCAAGAAGAAGAAGAAGGAGGAGGAGGAGAAGAAGAAGAAGAGACCTAATTGAGGTATCTGGAAAAATCAAGAATAAATTCTGGACCACTTGGAGTGACATTCTTTCAAACATACCCACCAAATGTTTCTTTGTGTTTCTGGGGTGAAAAAGATTGTCACTTCTCTAGCAACACTGATTTGATGTTCTTTGGAATAAAAGTCAGTGTCTACTTCTAAAAACATATGCCTTCTTTGAGAAAATTCTTAAGTTTTGTAGCTTTTTTTTTTTTACATTCTGGATGCAGGTCATAAAGTACCAAACTAATAATACCACTTCATGGAAACGTAAGCAGCCTGAAAGCATCTGCAACAAATGCACATATTCGATATGAAAATCCTTTATTTACATTTTTACTGGACATTCAGTTGTTTTTAAAAGTCAGTCTTCTATGGCATTGTGGTATTTTTCAAATGATACCTTCAAGTCAATGATTTCTTTCGACTGCAATAAAGAAGATACGGCAAGAAAAATGCTGCAGTGCCATCTTCTGGGAGGACATTCAGGAAATCCCTCAGTTCCAGCTCCACAGCAACAACTGACAACGTTTCTGTTGGTAGGACAGTATCTGAGTTAGAACTGCAAGCCTGTCTTTCATTCAATTTTCTTATCACTCAACCAATTAGAAGCGAGGTCAGGCAACAAAATGTTATAACTACAACAGGAAGAAAAAAAAAGATCGGTCTTTTAAATCCACAGACTACTTACGGTTTTAACAACTTCTTATTCATTCTTTCTAAAATGCCCTGAATTTTATTTTATATTAGTTCCATGCAATTTTGATTTACTGCTTCATTGCATTATTTTTCAATATACTTTTATTAGCCTCTAAAGAAAACTAAAATAATTTGGATACTGTCTTTAATGTTAGGGCTATATTGCAGGTAATTTATAAAGATTGCTAGGACAGGAAATACTACTAATTGATGGATGACATTTTCCTAAATCAGTTCCTCTCTATTATGAGATTTTCATGTTTTTAATAAGCACAAATCTGTCTTCATGACCATTTTTTTCCAAACTGTAAAATAAGGTACTCTCGTGTACATCTTCAATTACTAAGGGATTTAGCAAACATGTTTATAATTTTATGATTCCATTGCTTCTTGATACATACATGCTGCCCTCTGCTGGGAAGAGAGGGGGTGACACTTAAGAACAGTGTTGGCAATAACACCAGTGCCATTCCCTGTGTGATCCTCACCTGTCCACCACTTACTCTATCTGCAGAGTGACTACAATATAAAATCTCCTGCTCAGATGTGTGTGCATCCATCCAAAGTCATCTCTCTAATATTCAGCAACCTAAAGCATCCCTTACACAAAGGAATGACATGCCCATGTTGCTAAAAAGTTAATGAATGGATCAGCAGTGATGTATGAGAAAGATCCCTAACTCTGGAGTCAGACAGATTCTGTGACTTTAAGAAAGCCACTTAACCTTCTGAGTCCCAGTTTCTTCATCTATAATGAGGGGGTACCATCTGCTAGCTTCTAGAGTCCTTTGAGAATTAAATAAAATACAATGATGCATATCTAAAATATTAATAGAAACTTAATAAACAATGACTACTAACTAGTTTGCAAAACCCATATGAAAAACATGAATTATCAATACTTCCCTATCAAACCAGTTTATTTAGCGTAAATGTGGAGCCTATAAATAGTATCATAGGTTTAAAAAAACCGAGTTGGGGGCCAGTATTGAGGTTATAGAGGCAACAAAAATCTTGCCACTGCCCAATTCTCCTCTTCTGCCAACCAGTGAGGGGCTAATATAGGTTATAACTCCAAGAATAAGGTCAATATCTTAAATCTGTAGAGGACTTTAAATCCTCCAGTGTGTCTAGAAAATATTCATCAGATGATGAAAATAGTTATTTCTGGCTGATGGGATTTTAAATGACTTTCTAAACTTCATTTTTGTAACTTACTACAGTAGTAACATTTTTAATAATAAACACAGTCCATTACCACAAAAACAGTAACAAATATTTCCCGGAAACAAGCCAATCACTAGCCCCAGTTTCAATGGCTCTGCATTAGTGCAATGGTTCTCAACCAGCATGATTTTGCTCCTCAGGGACATCTGGAAATGTCTGGAGACATTTTTGTTTATCATAACTGGGGGAGTGCTGCTGGTATTTAGCGGCAAGGAATGCTGCTAAACATCCTAAAATGCATATACACAAAAGAATTATCAGTCCAAAATGTAAATAGTGCCAAGGCTGAGAAATGCTGTATTAGAGAGATAAGAAATCCAAGCTCCTAAGCATATTACATAGATTCCCGACCTCCATCTCCAACCTTGCCATCTTACGATCCTGCCTAACGTTTATTCTAGAGTCAATCCTGAACTTCTCATTAGTCTCAGGATACTAAAACATTGACCTGCTTCCGGTCACTCAGTAACCAGGTCTCCAGACTCTAGTCCTGGTCTCCTCTCAGTGCACTACAACTCCCTTGAAAATGGACCTGAAATTATTCAGGTGTCTTCCCTTCAAATCAATAAATAGAGAACGCTTCCTATGGACAGGCATATTGCTGGTAAGGAGGGCACAACAGGAAAAATGAGTAAAACGCTATACCAGCTCTTGAGGTTTTGGAGTCTAGTAAACATAAATCTCACCCAGCACTTAGTCTAATGAGCCACACACATCACACACATACATACATACATGCACATGTCTATGCACACGCACTGACATAGTTTGATGATAGAGAAAAATGGAACATTTGGAGGAATGATTATGGGTAGGCTAGGGGTAGAGAGGACATGGATATGGATGAGGAAAGGATGAAGTCCTTTGACTGAGATAATGGTGCTACTGAGGTATGAAGCTGTGGGATAGCTGCTCTGCAAAGTGATCCACCCACACAAATAATCGGCTCCAAGGTATGTGATAAACGTGACACAGGGGGACAAGGCCATCAAATATCTGACATTTCCACCTTCTGAAAAGCAAAAATTCACTCAGGGAGATGAGTAGGACAAAAAGTTAGTATCAAGTCACCACATCTTCCCAGTCACAAGCACGCAACTTTACTTAGGTGGGCGTCTTCAGAAAAACACCCTCCTATGGCCACTGGCTCTGCCTAACACTTTAAAAACCAATCACGTCAGCTGGAAAACACAATGCCAGCACTGTCAATTTCTTTTTAAAGATTTTATTTATTTATTTGACAGAGAGAGACACAGCGAGAGAGGGAACACAAGCAGGGGGAGTGGGAGAGGGAGAAGCAGGCCTCCTGCCGAGCAGGGAGCCCGATGTGGGGCTCGATCCCAGGACCTCGGGATCATGACCTGAGCCGAAGGCAGATGCTTAACTGACTGAGCCACCCAGGCGCCCCCAGCACTGTCAATTTCTAATCTTTTATGCACAATTAAATCAATATAACCACACCCTTTGTCATCAGGCCAACAATTATCTAGTGATATTAACACGTAAGACTAGAGAAATTGATAACCAAATTATAGGTGACTACAAATTATGCAAATTCAAACAATACCTATGCTGCAAAACACTGCATAATTTATAGTCAACTTTTAAATCCTTGAGAACCTTGTTATTCCTCAATACTTGCTTACAATTATAATTAATAATAATAATAATCTTAATTTCCTATATGAAATAAATTAAGCACTCAGATCATCAATAAAAAATGCAATTGTATTAATGGCTATTCAAGTTTTTAAAATACTGAGGTTGTGAGTTTCTATGACTACGATCATTTGTTAAGTGTTTGAAAAGATTGACTTAAAAGTATCAGCTCCATGGCTCGAAGAGATAAATGAATATCCAATGTGATGGGGGAGCATATCAATGTGGAAATAAACCTTTGAGATGATTCTGCTAAGACCCTCTTCACCTCATTTGAGAACCTCATGAAAAAAACAGAGAAAGCAAGTCTTCAGCAAATTATGGAAACGAAAATTAGGACTCAAATTTATAATCAAGCAAAAAAGATCATTTTACCTTTTAATGATGACAGGTAAAGCTGACCTTTCTCTCCACCACATTTTATTCTGTGACAAAGTTCAGGCAGCAGTTTTTTCCACCACAAAGTCTATCTTAGGAAAAAATGAATACAGTTTAAGTTTGATGCATTTTACATTCAAATTTCCAACGAGAGTAAGATTGTGCAGGAAAGCACAGGGCAAAAATACATCATGTTGGTTAAGGTGCCAAACTTTGTTACAACAGAAGTTATATCAGCAGCCAGGCTTCTGTTTAAACTATACCATAAATCAGGTTTGTAACTTGAAAATCTAATGATATGTATGTTGTACATATGTACTTCGTTATTTTCAAGAAGAAACATAGACATGCCCTGTTATCATCTCTTAGGTAACAAGAAGGAAGGAAGGAAGGGAGGGGAGGTGGGAGGGAGGGAGGAGTACTAAAGTTTAAAACTCTTCTAATTTCTAAGCTAAAGACCATATAGCCCAGAAAATATTTTCCTATCATACACTGTTTCCCAAATCTTCAAGTAATATCCTGCTTTATTTCCAAATGAGGTTTTTAATGAAGATAACATACAATCACCATACATTTTAATAGTCTCTAACAGTATTCAAAGCACGTAACATATTAAACATATTTGCTCCTTTGACCCATCCAGACCTGTGAGGTTGGACTGATAGAATTTGTCCCTGTTTTGCAGATAAGGCAACAAGATTATCAAATCTGATGATCACTAATCAAGCCTAAAAGACATAAGCTGAAAAAGCGTACCCGATTCTCTTCTTTCAGCTCGTGATTAGCATATGGAATGATCGCCTCTGGGCATCTTTCTAACAGTGTGTCTATACACTGTTCATACTCTTTCAAACGTGTCTGACACAGAACATGGACACTGAGGCCAGCGATAGTGTCTTCCGAGAGTGGCTCCAGGAATGGAATAATGGAAGCTATGTCAAATGAAGGACCACATATAAGAGACTATGAACAGAAAAGTGAAATGTTATGGAATGAGGCACCCAAAAAACTAAAGCACAATATATAGAATACAATTTTTTTTAAAAAGACCAAACAGCACTTGCCAAAAAAAAAAAAAAAGGAAAGGAAACAAAAAGATGAATGAGGTTTTAGAGGACATGCATACAATATTTATAAGTCTAAGTAGACTGAAGTATTAAATAATCTTGAAATCACCTCTAGTTTAAAGAAAAAAACTGTTTAATAGAAAGCAATCATTTCTAAACTAACATATTTTAGTTGCTTTGGATAGACTGCAAATTAAAACTAATGGGAATGTTTTAGGACTCTATCCTAAGGAAATAATCAACATTGTGGTCAAAGATTTATGTCCATTTCATTTCAGGAGTAATTGTAATATTGAACAACTAGGATCTATGTTAAATAAGGGATAAGTAAATTACGGTACATTCATATGGTGGAATATTATATAGCCATCAAAATTATTGTCAGTGGCTAGTTAATGAGCAAATGCTCATAACAGAATGATTAGTAAAAAATGTCAATACAAAATTATATTCAGAGCAGGATCAATTTTGTAAAATCTACACAGGTACATACATGTACATATAGAAATGCCTTTGAAATTTGAAACAGAGATCAGCTCATTGGATGGAAGGACAAAGCCCACTTTTTATTTTTTCACACTTTCCTGTATCTTCCAAATGTTCTATAATAAGCATGCACTACATATATAACCAAAAATAAAATCTAACATTTAAGAAAACTAAAGCAATTGTATCAATACTATTTGCCACAAACTGAAAGACATAGAGTAGGTAGTATTTGAGTATTCAGAACTTTACCAGTGTTTTACTTTTAAACATTTAAACTATAAATACTACTTTTGATTCTACCACCAAAAAAAAATCTCTGCTTTCCCTTTCTTCTGGATAAAGATGAGATGGTCATTTCCTGATTTTTCTTCTTCCTGTATCCTTTTTACTACAGCATCTTCTCAGACGCACAAGAGGATATGGAATGTGACCTATTCGTTTACAGTCAGCTTGATTATTTTATTCCAAATATCTACCAAGGAATGGCTTGGAGTATAAGGTTGGTCCCTTTCCTTCCTGCAAGTTTAATAGTCACCTTCATCGAAATAATTTCCTGACAACAAGAGAGCAAACATGAAAATCTACCACTTGTAGGATCTCCCACATGAAAGAAAACACAGATTATTTCTATATTTACTTTTGATTAATTTGGATAATGGGCAGGGTAGGAAGGATCAAGGCATGGGTAACCCAAACCATGGTTAAATGAAACTACTCAAAGCTTGGTACAAATTGATTACCCATGAATTTTTACTTAGTTTTATCCATATCATCAACAAGTTTAAAAATAAGAAACACCAGACAACACGTGTATCACTGAATTTAAAATGGCCCAAAGGATACTCTTTAAACTACTCTTAATGCTACTTAGCAGAGTGCTCCCTTTGTTTTCAGTATTGGAAATGGGCTCCTTTCCACACCTAACACACGGACATTTATTTCCTTCTGTGATCCCCCATTCTCAGCCGACTCTGCATGGCTGGAACCCACAGACTCTATCCTCCACCGACACAATCTAAGGAGTGGTGGTCGGCAAGGAAGTGGGGGAGGGGACCATGATGATTATGGCAAAAGGCAGGGCATCTACTAGTTACTGTGTCTTTCCAAATAGCAGCTTTTTGACATTAGTTGATTTATAGATTGTTTTTATTTTAAGTTTTGCACAAATACACTATAACAGTGATTGAGGATAAGAGACAGACACTCATATCAAATCTGTGTGGTGATGGTGGGATGCGGGGCAGAGGGGAATCATAAAATTTTGGAAAAGTTCTCCAGGTGATTCTGAAACTCCCATTCCTCTAGGTGAAAACAAATGAGATCTTTTTGTTTCTTGATGGTTATTTTTTATTTAATGACTCAACCCACAGATAATCTAGAAAAAGATACAATTAGGAAAACAATTTTTTTTTATTTTTTATTTTTTTATTATGTTACGTTAATCTCCATACATTACATCATTAGTTTTTGATGTAGTGTTCCATGATTCATTGTTAGGAAAACAATTTTTAAAAGTATAGGTTGACTACATTTCTATCCTTAAACAGCAAAGATTCCCAGAAGAAAGTATTCTTTTTAAATACTTTAAAATGAATTTTAAAAGATCACTCAATTACACTTTTTCAAGCAGTGATTATAAAAATTCTGTGAAGCTCTATCCGGTAAGATTAACAGCACTAGTTACAACTGTGATTTTAAATATGTAATTAATATATATATTCTGGGAGGGCAAGGCCCTGCCTGGCTTATCCAATGCCACAGACCAAGTTGACAGCACCTGCTTGAGGAATATTTGTTGAATGAATGTATTTGAGGCTAAGCCCTAAGGAGCCTCTGTATCGTAAGTGTACTAGAGATATGAACCAACAAGAATTTTCTCCAGCAGTTTTTCATGAATGTAAGTAACTCCATCTCTGGATTTACAACTCAGGCCTGTCTAAAGCCTGAGTCTAAGCAATATGGGCTTTTGATCTTCCCTCCCTGACCCCAACCCCAACTTGCCATTGTGGTTTCTATAAGCAGGAACCACACTTATACCAGTTCCCAGGGTGAATCAGGGGTTGCAAACTCAAAAGCCTAAACAGGCCAAAACAGATTATGGAAATGAATGAAGGCAGCTGGGTATGAGGAAAATGGACACCGGACACCATATCTGGACCAGGCAGACCCAGAGATACGAACTGAGGCAGACAGGACAATATGAGCACTGACCATGGAGCAAAATCACTAGTTCGCTCCAACTCTAAGGTCTCAGAGGCAGTGAAAGCCCAGGGTTACCAGTTCTGCTGAATTTTTCAAGAAAAATCTTGAAACTCAGAATTCTTCATTGGAAATTTCAATTTGTATATGTTGGCACTATATTGGGCAGACCAAACAAAGCAGATGTGGGGGTTATATTCAGTCCTTGGGCCACAGGACTACCTGAAATAAAATCATATCCACATCTAGCCCAGCTTGGTCCACCAAGTCAAAGATGGACTTTATTTCTTATTTGTGGCAAAAACACTGTCATGGGCAGAATTCTTGCAGGATGATCTACATTTTTGATCATACTTACTTTTTTTTTAAGACTCCTCCTCAGGAGCCAGATAAACTGGCTATTTTAACCTACTTTCTATAAGACAGATAGTGGTGGCCTTGGGCTAGAGGCCTAACATGAGTGAACACTAAACAAAAAATAAATGCCATCAATAAAAACACCACTAAGCATTTGCCATACTTCCATTTCACAAAGTGTTTCCAAGCACATCCTGAAAAATGAAGCAAGTCAGTCACGTGACCTGGTGAACTCACTCTCTGCAGGCAACAAAACCAGCCTTGGTGGGGTGGGGGGAGCCGGGAACGGGAGCCGCCCGCCTTCCTCTCTGCAGTTTCAGGCAGAGGTGGGAATGTCCTCCAGAGCTCCTGACTATGCCTAACTGTGGATTTTATCCTCCCCCCCCAAAAGTATACACTCTAGATTAACAGGACACCTGAGGTTTTACCAAATTTAAATCTGATACTATATTGTAATATGCATATTCATAAAAAAAGAAGGCATTTTTATTTACCTGTAATTTTGAAAGGTCTTCTGTATAACTTTTATCCGCTAAGGAATCGGATGATATTAAGACATTAACCCATGGATAGATTAAGCCATAATGACTACAGGCATTAATCTAAAATGTAAAAGAAATTTATCATAAACAAAATACAACAAAACAAGATTCTCTTCATCCATTCCAAAAAGAACAAGCAATTGCTAATCTTCTGCCTTGTCACAGAGTTAGGTATACACTTTCCTGGGAACGGGAACAGAAGTCTTTTAGAATATATTCCCCTGGAAAAGTCTCAGCCTTGCTGCTTCTCACTGAATAAAACTGCACCAAAAATGGGGGGAAATGCACTAAATATTTCCTTATATATTTTTAAAATTTTTTATTTATTTTTTTAAGATTTTATTTATTTATTTGAGAGACAGAGAGAGCGCACACGCAGGAGCGAAGGGGGGAGGGGCAGAGGAAGAGAGACAAGCCAACTGACTCCAGACTCCCTGCTGAGCACAGAGCCCAACAGGGGGCTCAATCCCAGGACCCTGAGATCATGACCTGAGCCAAAGTCAGATGTTTAACTGACTGAGCCACCCAAGTGCCCCAATAGTTCCTTACATTTTAAATTTTAAAATATTCCTAAGAAACACTTTGTAGCAAAAAAAGCAATACTGCTTTTAAGCTAATTTTACTCAAAAAAATTTAACAGTAATATTGGAATTTTTACTTCTACTACTTTCTTTGTTAGGCAAAGTCTCTTCCGTAAGTTCTCAAGACAATTCCCATAAAGCCCCCTTATTCAAGAAGTTGGCAACTTTTCCAGTGAACCCACATTAGGCGTGGCATCCAGGACAGGCATAAAGGGCTAGAGGGAGAAGGGGACAGGAAGTGGTAAAGCAGAGTTGTTAGGGCTCCTGCAAGGGCTACAGAATAGCTCTTGTGTGTGCAGCTGACAGGAAATGAGTCCAGTAAGGAAGTCTCCCTCCCACAAGCCTTCTGCAGTTCCTCTCCTACCAAGGAGTCTGCAAATGTGTCTTGTGTTCTACTTTGGAACTATCCCCTGAGGGAGTGCAGACATGTTTGGGGGGAAAGCCCCTCCTCTATGCTTTGTCTACTGAGGTACCACTGCAAGTAAGTAATATAGGAGCAGTAGGGGGCAGTCCTTACAAAACAAAATTATTTAAAATGCAAGAAACTTTACTCATGGACAAGATTTAAGTGTATTTTTCATTCCTGCTTATAAGATATCTGGTAATATAAATTAGGTTTGATTCTAAGCCATTAAAAATCACAAGGTAGGAGCACCTGGGTGGCTCAGTCGTTAAGTGTCTGCCTTCAGCTCAGGTCATGATCCCAGGGTTCTGGGATCGAGCCCCACATTGGGCTCTCTGCTCTGCGGGAAGCCTGCTTCTCCCTCTCCCACTCCCCCTGCTTGTGTTCCCTCTCTCGCTGTTTCTCTGTCAAATAAAAAAAAATCTTTAAAAAAAAAAATCACAAGGTACACTACTATAATGTGTAGTGTACAAGTTTAATTTAATATATTATTCTATTCTCTCACCAGATCCTCTGATGTTCGCAATGGTATGGTGTCAGGGGGCTGCCTCTTGGATAATCTCCAGATGTACTGCGATGTGAGCTTAAAAAAGAGTTCCTGGAGAACCACATCTGGAAGACCTGCTACGAGCTGAGCTTCCCAAAGGTCTACCAAGAGCTGAGGAATGATATCTTCATCCTTACCACAAAGCACCTTGAAAACAGTGAAACAAGCCCCCATATCCCAGATAAATATATTATCGATCAAGTTATAGCTAGTCTGAGTAGCACTCCATCATGTGGGCCATGCATTTAATAATTTATCATTAGCATTCGTGCCATGGCAAAGTAGATTGAGATATTTGAACAGAAAACAGATTCTAGGTTGCATGAATGGAATTTTTCTAGATACATCCTTTTAATGTGTACTTTTATAAATTTGTTACGTGTCTTTTTTTTCAATAAACAAATGAAAACTCAGTCTCTTATTCTGCTTCCCGTCCCCCCACCAATTTTATCAGCCTACCCAGAACCATTGCATTTTGAAAGTGACAAACCTTAAAGAAGGAATCTGCTTCTTCAATTCCAATTTTGTTGTTCTTCTGTAAGCCCAGAACTGAAGCCACGAGCAGTCCAGGCTGAGTGTCCTTCAAGTGTGCTGCAAGCTCAGTTGGAACAATCTGTCCCTTTCTCTGTTGAATCAATAGTCGAGGTTCCAGAATGAAGCCACATACCAACTTCATCTTCAGATAAACAAGAAATTTAGGATCAAAATGTACATTGCATTCATCTTGAAAATACATGCCAGTGCATTCAAGGTTCATGGGTAAACTATTAATACTCAATCTCAATTTTTCTTTAACTACAAAGTTCTCACTCTAAGAGGGACATCATTGTTAACTGTCTTTGAAGAAGTTATTAATATTTAATTAAGCATCAGGATATCCTATTTTTGTAGAGAGCTTTATATTTAAGTCTACTTGTTTAAAAATAACATACCATAAGAATATAAAAAGAATATATCTTAAGAAAATTCATCTTTCTAAAACTGTACTCTTCAAGGCAAAGGAGACCTCAATGTTGACTCGCTCTCTTCATCTAACAAAACATGTCATTTGTACAATGATAAAACACTTCTGCTCTCTTGTTTTAGAAACTAACGTCATACTGTGGGCATTTGACCACAGGCAACAAAACAACAGAATAGGAGCACAGGATCAGAAGCCATATTGCCTGCTCCAAACCCTGGCTCGAACACTCAACAGCTATGTGATCTTGGACAACTCATTTATCCTCTCTTTGTCTTAGTTCCCTCATCTTTATAACAGGTATAATAAAAGCATCTAACTTATAACATTGTTGCAAGAATTAAGTCAGATAGCATATATAAGGGGCTTAGAATAGACCTGGGACATAATAGGTGCTCAATTAACATTACCTTTTAATTTCCTCCCCTAATGATTAACATCTTTGGCTCATGACTCTAAATGGGCTCTCTTCGAAAGAAAAGCTACCTTTTCTTTGATATATCATTCAAATACTAATCTTCTATAACGTAATTTGTGATTTTCCCAAGTGCAGGCCATTTCCTCCACTACTAGACTCCTAAGGCTCATGGTTAACATCCCACTTGCTGTACTTGAACACACATAACTCTGTTCTGTTTCAGTGGACATACCATATCCCTCATGCTAGATCAGCCTGTCAGCTCAGGACAGAGCCTATATATTCTTCAGTACCAAGTACTGTGCTCTAAAAGTACCTGACGCAAAGTTGAGAGGTCTTTGGATACCCATTGCTACCACTGGTCATTCTTATTTCTTTTTCATTTACCATTTCCAAAGCCCAAGCACTCCCACTTTGGGTCACTTCTTTTCTAACATTAAGTCTATTTTCCTTTATGACTAAGAAGAAATGAACTAGACAGAAGCCAAAAGAAAGCTAAACAACGTAGGACTACCAGGTCCTGTTTCAGCCTGCTGCTAATACCAGGCAGGGCACCATACCTCTGGATGGCTTTTCATTTCATTTCTGTGCATGTCAAGATCCCCCATTTTCAGAGCCATTGCTGCTTTAGTCAATGTCACTAAGATCGATGAAAACCCAGAAGTATCCAGCTTGCTTAGGTAGCTCATGGCAGTTAAAGGATTAATATTCTTCATAGAAGGACTACAGAGAATATGCGGCAGTTGCTTTGGCTCAGCCACGTGGAACATCTGGACCACTTTTGCTGCTAATTCCTTTAGTGAACATGAATAAGAAATAAAAGGCCGGTTAATCAACAGAAAGCAACAAAATCAGCAAAAATGAAAAAAAGAGATATAAAAGACATAAACTTCCAAATGAGACGAAATTATAAGTATGACGTTTTAGATTAAAAAAGACAGAGTTCACGGTGATAATGTGGGAGACCTGAGATGAGCTGAAGTGATCTCTTTGCTGAGGTATAATGAAGAAAAAGCAGCGAAAATATGTACCGAGTTGTGGCTAGCATTTCTAATTTTAACAAGAGTTCAAAAGAAGAAATTAAAGATTTGATTAAATTACACCTAAAAGTCCATTTAAAAATTACAGCTTAGTACAAGATATACTTAATGAGGTAATGTATACAAAAAAATTTCCTTTCTCTCAAAACCTTAAAACATTTGGTCTCCCAATGTCCAGCTTTGCATATTTGCACTCAATTCTTTTTAAAAATACATGAGGGGCTAAAAATAAGCCTTAGCAATGTCTCAAGGTCGCTGGGTCAGGATTTCATAAGTGAAGCTTGGACACTTGGGATTTGGGAGAACTAGGGTTGTGCAAAGGGCTGCAGATGAGAAGGAGGGGAAGGCCCCGGGGTGTGTGTCGTTCTTCTAAAGATATGCTCCTGTCACACTGGGCAGGTCACTCAACCACAATGGACCACAGTCCTCCATCTATATAATGAGAAAGTAGGAGAAGGTGATTATAAGTTATTTTCCAAGCTATAATTCTAGGATTATTAATGAAGAAAAGGACACATTCATTACCTTTTTAGGAAAAGAAGAAAATAATTCCAAAGAAAAATATTTGGAACCTGACTTCTAAAACAGTATCGCATAAAATAAATTGCTAACATGAAAAGTTAAGAAGGTTGATATAAGTAAATAGAAAACTATATTAACTTCACTTAATTCTTCATCCAGGTTTTCATAAAGTGAATGATTAATGTAAAAGATTAATCCCCTCTCGTATTTCTGTGATCCATCCTCTAGTACCCAGTCTGCTCGGGTTAGAACTTCAGCCATAGACAAACCAGACATCTTATAGTATGGCAAGGCGAGGTGGGAATACTGGGTGTCAAGCCTAAAGGGAAGGAAGTAAAAAAACCTCAAATTTGTCATTTTGAAGCCTGGGTGCCTAACACATTTGATAATAAAACAGATAATGCTTTCCGGATGGCATAAATCTCAAAATACTCTTCTACTGCCATTAGTAGTTGGAACAAGTTCTAAGTTTTATTCTGTAAAGTCATCCTAATTAATACAGTTTCTTTTTGTCTGCTCATAATAAAAATAGAAAAATAATTCATTAAGTGAATTTTAGGATTTTTAAAGTGGCTCTAAAATAATGGTGTTGATAGGCACAAAAAGTCTGTTTTATTAATTTATAATCATTCCCGTGGGTCGAGTAAGCCTTTGAAATAATCATACACAAAAAAATCTATAAAGACCATCTCTAAAAGTAAAACCACTATTCATCCCAGTCCTTTTCTGAAATCATAAAAGCACTGACTACTAAGATTAAAATCACAGACCATCCAAACGGTATCTCTCTCTAAAGGCTAACAGGCAATAAACTAGTAATAACGGCTGTCTCTGGGATTTTCATGGTCATGAGCAGGCCCAGAAGGCCTGAAAGAAATTTAATTCCTAAATTAAGTGCAAGGAGACTCATGAACTGGAGATTCATTGTTCATCTAACAAATTGTAACTCCTTTTGAAGGCAGGAAACAGTCATGTTCATCTTTGTGACTCTAAGCCTAGCACAGGACCTGGCACACAGTATGTGCTCAACAAATGCTGGCGGAATAAATGAATAAATGAATCTCCTCCCCTCATTCATTCCCCCATTCATCAGGTAGCTACCAGAGATGGAAAAGCTAGTACCGACACCCAAATCTCAAGATGGCTTCTCTAACAAGTTTCCAAGAAGCATCACCAACCTGCTGTAGCAGTCTCCAAGGTGCCCACAGCTTTCTTTAAATGCTTCCAAAAGCTCTGCTTTTTCTCCAGGTTCCAACTGATTGGCATCCATCAAGGCAGCCCTCACTAACAGATGAGCCTCGCTAAGAAGGTGGATGCAGCTCTGGGTTTTTGCAGTCTTGTAGGTATTACTGTAGTCTACCTGAAACAAAAAAGGCCAACAGCTAATATTGCTGCAGAAAAACACCCAAAAGTTTCCTGGTTCTTAAGAGTATCTATATATTTTGTTAGTAGAGTTCATATTTAAACACATTAAATCCTAAAAAACTAAAAAGTGGTTATTTACCATTCTGATAGGGCCTAGCTGAGGTGTTGTTTTCCCCCACAATCCATGAGCCAGCTTAATACATACGTGATTGTAAACATCCCCTTGTTAAACAGTGCTAATCACTAGAGAAGGTACAAATAACACTGTAATACTAATAACACTGTTAACTTAGCAATAATTTGTTCATAGTTCAATAAGGCTAACAAACATATGTGAAACAGTTAACTTTTCTCAGTTCTATGATTTAAATCTTAAATTTAGACTGAGTATGCTTCCTTTATTGTAGTTTCAGTCAGTAAATTTAGGTTCTACTTGGCCTATTTCTATAACCCACAGTGGGCTTATTAAAATTATCACTAGCTAATCTGAGCCCATCAGTATTTTCAGATTCCAGCAAGCAAATCATCTAGATGAAGTTTTAAGACTTTCAATCAAGCAAAATTAAAAGGACAGGGCAAAACCAATATAATTATCAGCATTAAAATGCCAGGGACAAATCAGGCAAAACCTTGACCTGATGTTCAAAATTAACATCACCAATGAGGGGCACAGACATCATGTGCCTCCTGATGTAACACCCTGAGAAAGACACAACGTTACCTATGTAATGTCCTGGCTGAGAATGAGCATACATAACCTGAATCTAAACAAGAAGAAAATAAATAATAAAAAATTTAAAAAGGTGGAGGGGCAAAAATTTATTTTCAAAAATGTCTATGCCATAAAAAATAAAGGCTATGAAGTTATTCTGGATGAAAGGAGGCCAAAGAGGCATGATAATTAAATGCCCTACCTGATGTTAGACTGGCCCCTGTACTGGAGAAGGGAGATACTAGTAGGTCATAATTGAGTCAACTGCAACATTGGAATATGTGTCCTGTTAAATTTATTAAGCATCTGATGGTACTTCAGTGATAACTGAATAAGTGATAAACAAATACCCGGATTCTTAGGAAACATACAGTGAAGTATTTAGGGGCATTAGGCTCTGATGCATGCAAATTACCTTCCAATGGATCACGGTGCGTGGGCTGGGGGGGGCGGGAGGGGGGGAGTGTGTGTGTGTGTGTGTGTATGTGTGTGTGTGTTTAGAAAGTGCAAAAGCACAAAAAAGAGAGAGAAAGAAGCAAAAGGGGTAAAATGTTGACTATGGGTGAATCTGTGTGGAGAATATACAGAGTTTTATTTCTACTATTCTTATCCTTGCAACTTCTCTGTAAGTTTTAAATTATTTCAAATTAAAGAGTTAAAAAAAATTGCGAGTAATGAGTTGGCAGCTGTCACTCTTAAAAAAGGAAGAAGGGTGCCCCCGTCTGGGCCACTACCCAACAGATAATGCTGCAGGTGCGAAGGTCCTAAGACAATCAACTAATATTTCAAAGAGTGAGATGGGGATAAATGATCTAAGATTTCTTTCAGCTCCATTTCCTGGCTCTCTTTGCTAGGGTTCAAAGTAAAGGTCAAAGGCTATTTATGCTTAGACTGGTTAATCGATCCTCTTTGGAGGGTGGGTATGAATAAGGAAGTCTTATTTTAGTGAAGGGGATTTCTACTGGCTCCTCAAATGTCAGGAGCTGTGAAAACGAGAAGGTGACTAAAGATCCACACTCTACTGCCAGACGGAGCTTGAACGTTGGTTGGCTGTGGCACTCTGAATGTGTGATGATTAGAATCAATATCGGGGCATTGCTTTGACTCTAAATTTCTACAAATAAGAATTGGAAGTCTGAAAGGAGTACCATTTCTTTGTACAGTTGCACTGGTGAGATCGTATCCACAATATACAAATTCCACCCAGCCTCAGCTACAGGAGGTGTTTTAAGCTTACCACTGGTTCCTTTTCTAGAACTAAAAGCAAAACAAAAGATAAGAATTACAGGATAAGACACAGAATTAATAAATGGCAATCTTAAATGGTAAATATTGGATACCTAAAAAGATTTATGCAATCATTTTCATTTAGTATTTTCTTCAGTGATTAGCTGTACAGTGGATTTTTATACAACATTAGTTCACAATGCTACACAGGCCTACAGCATTTAAAATTCGACAGCTCTCATGTACTGACAAACCAATTGCTTCCAATTTACTCCACAAGAATTCTTAAATGGGCAAAATGCTCAAAGAACAGGCAAGACCCCTCAAAAGGAAGAAAGACTTGGCTGTGAGAGTGTCTGTGCCCAGTATCTCTCTTGCACATGGCCTTCAGGAGTCCAGCACGCCTATGTCACCAATCTAAGCAGAAGCTGCAACAGAACACGAGGCAAAACACTCAGGGCTGCTGGGAAAGCGCGCAAGACACATATAACCATGGGTTCAAGCACTCTCTTATCTCTTGCTTTCACTATGTGATGCATTTTCTTTAGTATACAATCTTTTTAAAATGTAGACCTCTGACCAAAGAAACTTTCAAATAGGTTAGGATTTTTTTTTAAATCACTTAAAAATAGAATTTTTTAAAATGTCCAATTACAAAAAAATGTCAATAATTTGCAAGATTGCAAATTGTTCTTCCTCTTGCCAGAAAGCTTTCAGAATCAGTCAGTCTCAGGCCATCCCGTGTACGCTCTGAGTGACCAGTTACCCAAATCAACCTCTGATTATTCCTGTTGGTGGGACAAAGCACAGGCACAAAAAATTTGAAAAAGCAAAAACTTATGTTAAAAATAAAAACCAGTTTGACTAGAAATACAGCTCTTCCTTGACTTACGATGAGGCTACCTCCCAATAAACCCATGAAAAATTGAAAATACCATAAATCAGATACACCTAACCTCCCAAACATCAGAGCTTAGCCTAGCCTACCTTAAACTTGCTCAGAACACTTACAGTAGCAATCATCTAACACAAAGCCTATTTTATAATAAAGTGTTGAATATCTGATGTAATTTATTGAATACTGTACAGAGTGAAAAACAGAATGACTGTATGGGTACAGTATGGATGTAAATGTATAGGTTGTTCACCCTCATGATCACGTGGCTGCCACTGTGTAGCATCACCAAAAAATATCATACCACATGTGATATGACAAATTCAAAATCCGAAATACAGTTTCTAGTGAATGGGTACTGCCTTCAACACCATTGTAAAATCGAAAACTTGTAAGTCAAACTAACATAAGTATGGGACCATCTGTACACTATCTGCTTCTCTTCCCCCAGACGGATTTCTTTCCTGATTAAATTATTCATAGGAGAACATACAAATCATCATCATCATCATCATCATCATCATTTAATTCCTACTCATAAGTTCACAGAACAAAAAATGTTGAACAGAAGCATAACTAGTCTGGAACTAAGTGTTCTATTCCAAACAATGTAGAAGCAGAAAATCCAAGAGTCACCCAGAGATTAGTGTTATCAAAATGCAATTTTATTTTAAGATCGATCAGCACGTATCTATATATCATGAATGTGCTTTAAGGTAAGAAATGCATTATTAATTTCTTTTGAATTGAAATACCAGAAAATAATAATTGGATAAAAATGTAACCACTGAAAGGTCAAAGAAAAAAAGAAAAAAGTAGTAAAGAGCCTTGTAGTTTGGATTAGCATTAGAGGCTCTGTCTTTCCTATTAATTACACTGAAGAGCATGTCCTTTAACTTATCTAAAATTACACAGATTTTTATTGGAACTACTTTATAATCCACTTTCTTCTAAAATTCCAAGGTTAATATAAAGGATAGTATGGAGACCACTAGAACCTTCTTTTCCTTCTCTGGAAAAAAAAAAAACATAGACAAGCCATGTAATCATTCAAAGTTTTGTCTTGATTTTTAAAAAGATAAACTAGGACACACACAAAATATACCAGTAACAGTTCTTTCCAGAAACATTGGCAGGAATGTGTGGAAGTGTAGGGATGCTTACAGAAGCCTCTTGGGTGATTCTCTTCTCTCTGGAATGGCCTCAGGGTCTGCCTTGGTCAAAAGTATCAGGTGGTTTTTAAAGTGACAAATGGATTTCAAGCCTATGAAAAGCTGTATTCTTAAAGCACAGACATCCATACTGACAGGTGGGCAAGCCTAGTAAAGGAAAAATCACAAATTTAACCAAGGAATAAATGTACATGAACTTTAACCTTCAAAAACCAGTCTGTTTATTTGTCCTGCTCCCCTGTCCACCCCCCCTCCAAAAAAACAATCTGAATTCCTAATCTTATCAGAGCAGGAGGTTTTCCTGTCTTAAAGTTATGTAACCAACTACCTGTTACATATGTGCCTGCTGAAGAGCTACTCAGGATTTGCTGACTGAGTGAATGCAGATAGCAGGTGCTCTTGAGCCCCTGGCAGCTGTGGGAACTCCTGCGTGGCTTAGAGAGTGGCTCTCGGAGCACACCTGTGGGCTGGTAACCTGCACCTAGAGAAATCCCCACTAACAATCGGCTGACTCAGGAATATGGCCCAATGTGGTTTCTAGGAAAAATCAGACACTCTAAAAGGTCATTCTATGGCACAGAGAGAACATAAATGGTTTCTTAGTGGATGGGTGTACAGGGAAGAGAAATGCTTGCATGTTCAGATGGCCCCTGACTGTTAGCTCCTTGGGTGGAAACATTGCCTGGAATGGATGACGGGCTGGGTGTGTCAGCTAAAGGGGAGGAAATCCTGGCCCAGGAGCCAGGCTCCTGTCCCTGTAAGGGAGCATTAATCAAGTAGAATGGATAAGGTAAGAGAAGAGCTGTTTCTGAGAGCTCACAAAATGATGCTGTCAGGCCTCTCTTCCATTAACACTATTTGGGTTCTGAAGTTATCTTCATTGTCCTTTTGTACAAAGAGATTGGGGCAACATCATATACAATGGAATATTATGCAGCCATCAAAAGGAATAAGATCTTGCCATTTGCAACAACGTGGATGGAACTGGAGGGTATTATGCTGAGCGAAATAAGTCAAACAGAGAAAGACATGTATCATATGACCTCACTGATATGAGGAATTCTTAATCTCAGGAAACAAACTGAGGGTTGCTGGAGTGGGGGGTGGGGTGGGAGGGATGGGGTGACTGGGTGATGGACACTGGGGAGGGTATGTGTTCTGGTAAGCACTGTGAATTGTGCAAGACTGTTGAATCTCAGATCTGTACCTCTGAAACAAATAATGCATTATATGTTAAGAAAGAAAAAAAGAAGAAGAAGAATGTAGCAGGAGGGGAAGAATGAAGGGGGGGAAATCGGAGGGGGAGAAGAACCATGAGAGACAATGGACTCTGAAAAACAAACTGAGGGTTCTAGAGGGGAGGGGTTGGGAGGATGGGTTAGCCTGGTGATGGGTATTGAGGAGGGCACGTTCTGCATGGAGCACTGGGTGTTATGCACAAACAATGAATCATGGAACACTATATCTAAAACTAATGATGTAATGCATGGGGATTAACATAACAATAAAAAAATTAAAAAAAAAAAACATCATCTATTTTTTTCATTCCTAAGAATAGATAAGATGGTCTTAGCTAGTGCTGAGGAGCCAGAATCTCGGAGGAAAGGGAGGTAAGATGTACATTTTGGACCACATTCTGAGGTTGTGAAATCTTTCTCAGATGCCATGGCTCCCAAAGGCTGAGTCGGCAAGAGGGCTAAACGTGTGCTGGTTCAGGTGGTATCTAGGATTTCAGAATGGTAGAGTCCCAGGAAAGGGGGAGCCATGAAGTGTGATCATCACTGTCCTTCCCTTTGCCACCTTCAGGAGGACTGGCCTCAAGGGCAGCATCCCCCACCAGCTAGCTGCCCATCTCTCTTCTTATCTCCCTTCCTCTCTTCCTTGTTCCTTCCCTCTGGTTTTAGGAGACTCTGAGAAGACCTACAACATGATTTAATTTCAAATGCAGCTTGAACCTACCTCAATCTATTATGGACCCCTCACTCCCGCATCACCACCTATGTAAGCCTATGTCTTTCTGAGGTTTGAAAAACAGAAGAAAAAAAAAAGCAAAGCAAGGCGTGGGGAGAATGAGAGAAGGACAAAAAATCTGTTGGCTTTCCATTTTTACTAGGGAAATAACCTTTATTTCTAAAATACGCTCTTGAGGGGCACCTGGGTGGCTCAGTCGGTTAAGCGTCTGCCTTCGGCTCGGGTCGTGATCCCAGGGTCCTGGGATCGAGCCCCGCATCGGGCTCCCTGCTTCGCGGGGAGCCTGCTTCTCCCTCTCCCACTCCCCCTGCTTGTGTTCTCTCTCTCGCTGTGTCTCTCTCTGTCAAATAAATAAATAAAATCTTAAAAAATAAAATAAATAAATAAATAAAATAAAATACGCTCTTGAAAATCTATGTATGGGGGCGCCTGGGTAGCTCAGTCGTTAGGTGCCTGCCTTCGGCTCAGGTCATGATCCCAGCGTCCTGGGATCGAGCCCCACATCGGGCTCCCTGCTCCGAGGGAAGCCTGCTTCTCCCTCTCCCACTCCCACTGCTTATGTTCCCTCTCTCACTGTGTCTCTGTCAAATAAATAAATAAAATGTTAAAAAAAAAAGAAAGAAAGAAAAGGGTATGCGTGTATCTTAAACACAGATAGAAAGGCATGGGGAAGCTGTAAGTCGGGTTTCTTCAGAGGCTGAAGGTAGGCAGTATGCCTGGTCAGCAACAGAAAGCTACAGGCAGGCCATTGCATGAAAGAGTTACTGAGAACTCAGATCACGGAAAACGCTATCACATGTCACAATTTGGGTGACGGTGATAGTGGAAGAGGACTTCAGACACATTAAGCACTACAAAGTGCTGGCTTATTAACATAACCATCAATAGTGAACACTTACTTTTCCAGGAAAAGGTGTTCTAGGTGCTAGACAGACATAAACTAACTTATAAAATATAGGCCATCATGGGGCGCCTGGGTGGCTCAGTCAGTTAAGTGTCTGCTTTTGGCTCAGGTCATGATCCCAGGGCCCTGGGATCGAGCCCCACTTCTCCCTCTCTCTCTCTGCCTCTGCCCCTGATCACGTGCTCTCTCTCTCTCTCACTCACTGTCTCTCAAATAAATATTTACAAAAAAAAATATAGGCCATCATAATTTGGAAGTTTCCTGCTGCATGTAGCTTTATAACAAACATCCATTCAAGTAGTTTATACCTGAGAAGTGGAATAGCATATGATGAATATCACACAAAGAATCAGTATATTTCTGAGAACAGAAATTCAAGATCAGAAAATATAGAATTTCATCATAAAACTGCCTATGGTTATTTTGTGGTCAAGAGCTTTTCAGAGAATAAGCATATTACTTCTCACTGAAAATGAGGTTAATAACCTACCACATCAATTAACTCTTAGATTAAGACTACAGAAATACATTATAGACATATCTGATAAAACAAAACAAAAAAATATAAATAAATCATTTTCATGCACTTGTGTTCTTGAACACACCGATTTCTGTATAGCTTTGTTAATAGCTATATACAAGTGCCACCAGTATTTCCATTAAAAAAGAATAAAATTGTAGTACACTATAATTGTAAAGTACTCTCTCTGAAGTTACACTACACATATTCTTTTTTTTAAGATTTTTGATTTATTCATCAGAGAGAGCAAGAGCACCAGTAGGAGGGAGGGTTAGAGGGAGAGGGAGAAGCAGACTCCCCACTGAGCAGGGAGCCCGATGCAGGGCTCGATCCCAGGACCCCAGGATCATGACCTGAGCTGAAGGCAGACGCTTAACCGACTGAGCCACCCAGGCGACCCTACACTACACATATTCTTTACCAAATTTTAAAAACTATGCACTACACCTAAATTCTGAGTGAAATGTTTTCAAAGTAATCTTAAAAATTGTCATCTAAACCATGAATCACAAAATGTTTACTATTTTACATCCAAAAGTTCTATTTTGAGAAATAAGATCTTAAGACCTTTAATGTTCACCAACTTAGACCCAAGAGCAAATCTGCAAGCATTCATGTATCCCTTTTTGAGCTTAAGATTTTTTGTCATCATAAACCAGTTCTAACCTTCAGGGTGGTGTCCACGTATGGGTCCTCCTCACGAGCTGCCGCCGCACTGCACCGCACTGTGAAACACTGTAGGTTGTTGCTAAGGAAGAGGAGAGACACCACTGAGCAAAGCAGAGGCCAATAACCAACATGCCCATAGTGGGGAGGATTTCACAGAGGCAAACAGCAATGGTGGGGAGGGAAGACTCAAGTATTTGTCAAATGCTGATGATTAGTCTGCTTCTTAACAAAGAGCACCTCAGAATCCCCGTGGCGTGTTTGTAAAAATATACAACTGGTCCCCACCTCACCCATACTGAATCATAATCTCTAAGAGCTGAATCTAGACATGTATATTTCTGCAAAGCTCCATGTGTGGCTCTGCTGTACAATCCTAGTTAAGAACCATGGATCTGGGTCAATATCTCACAGACAAAATGATGTTCCTAGGATCTGGCCAAGGTACAAAGAGGTGATTATCAAAGCCAAGATTAGAACCCAAGTTTCCTGCTATCTCTATCCCACTCATCTCAGGATGTAATTGAGCCTAGATTATGCTGGACAACACACTTAGATTATGCAAACACATATCCAATGGTAGAACAGAAAATTACAGACTATCTGAAGGAATCTTGAGAATTATCTACTCCAGAAGCTTGTTTTAAAGATGAGGGCATGGAAGTCTTATGACTGGTCTAAGACATCTCTGGAGGATGGAGCCAAATTAGATCCTAGGTCTTCTTACTCCTCACACTCCTCTGGCTCTTTACACAACCCCAGGCTGCTTCTGCACTGTAAAATGACCTAGAGACCACCTGAGTGGTCAGTGCACAATGGAGGCCTGGTGACTAGTGGATAAGTCAACACTCCAACACTGACATTAAAAACAGTTAACTTACAAAACCCATCTTGTAGTGGATTCACAGGAATAAATAATTTTTATTTTTTTCCCACAGGAATAATTTTTAAAAACAAATTAAGAAGTAGGAGGATTAAAAATGAACTATGTTGAAATAAAGCAAACCTAGCATTGATCTTATAATAGAAGAAATAGTTCTTGGGGCACCTGGGTGGCTCAGTCAGTTAAGAACCTGCCTTCAGCTCAAGTCATGATCCCAGGACACTGGGATCAAGCCCCCTCGTCAGGCTCCCTGCTCAGCAGGGAGCCTGCTTCTCCCTCTCCCTCCGCCCCTCCCCCCACTTGTGCATGCGCACTGGTGCTCTCTCTCTTTCAAATAAATAAATAAATATTTTTTTAAAATAGGAGAAATACTTCTTTATAAGGAAGGCATTCTGACATTTTCACAGTTGGGAGATTTTGCACAATGTAGGGTAAGAGGTATCACTCAGGGCATTCTCCCTCTGTTTTGGGAGGCTTCCACTGCAGCCTCAGCCCATTGCTATCTGTCAATTTCCACAAGTCCATTTCCACAAATGACCTCTGGAATCGTGATAATCGCTGGAACAGTAGCACCACCACTTAGAAATCTAGAGAATAGAGTTAGCACCAGGAAGTAAAATGAATAGAAGGGACTTTGAGATAGTGAGAAGCAAAAAAGCACCTGTGGTGGGGTCAGAAGGACAGGTGAGAGTAGCTGTGACTATAAAGATAAATGACTGTTAGGTTTCAGAGATAAAAAGGTTGGTCCTCTGAATCCCTTCCACCTATAGTAATCCAGCTGTTGGCTATTGCTGGAATACTAAGCAGTAGTATAAAAAAAGAATAAAATGAACTGAAATGTGTTGGCATGGGAAGATGTCCAGGATATGCTGCTAAGTGAAGCAGCAAGTTGCTGAACAGTGGACATCATATGATCCACTTCTATGAAAAACAAATCATAGTAGTAAATGTACTGTTTTTTAAAAAAGTTGGATGAATATACACCAATTGTTTTTTTTTTAAGATTTTATTTATTCATTTGAGAGAGAGAGAGCATGAGCAGGGGGAGCGGCAGACAGAGGGAGAGAGAGAAGCAGACTCTCCGATGAGCAGGGAGCCCGAGGTGGGGCTGGGATCCCAGGGTCCTGGGATCATGACCTGAGCTGAAGGCAGACCCTTAACCGAATGAGTCGCCCAGGTGCCCCGAATATACACCAATTGTTGACATGGTTGACTCTGAGGAGTAGGATTATGGGGGGGCTTTCCCATTTATGTATTTCTATAAGGATGACATTTTACATGATTTTATATTGTTCTCAGATTCTTTAAAAATTTTTTTCTATTGCTTTTTTTTAAAAACATACCAGGCTTCAAGAAACTTTTCAAGACAAACTTACGGGTCAAGATATTTCTAAAACATGTATTTACTGGGTAAAATAATATGTAAATGGGGCGCCTGGGTGGCTCAGTCGTTAAGCGTCTGCCTTCGGTTCAGGTCATGATCCCAGGATCCTGGGATCGAGCCCCGCATCGGGCTCCCTGGACCGCGGGGAAGCCTGCTTCTCCCTCTCCCACTCCCCCTGCTTGTGTTCCCTCTCTCGCTGTGTCTCTCTCTGTCAAATAAATAAATAAATAAAAATCTTAAAAAAAATAATAATATGTAAAAAGTTCAACAAATATAGGATTTTAAAAATAGGGGTGGGGATCCTTATTAAGAATCTGAATTTACATATAACAACTGCTATTCTAACGTCTAGTGCTTCCACAGTCAAGTTAGTGATGTCAGAATGTATTTTGGTGCTGATATTAAGAAAAACTTCAGTAATTTCTTATCTGGAGACAGGCAAAACCCACACATTTTAAGTCCCTTCAAATTCCCGTAACTGTGTTTTCAGGACTCTACATTCCAAACTAATTCATGACATATTTAAGAGAGACACTAAATTCTGTGTCCTTTATGCAACCAGATAAAGATTAATAGTCTTTTGCATCAATATTTTGGGACAGAAATTAATATTTTAGGGGCGCCTGGGTGGCTCAGTCATTAAGCGTCTGCCTTTGGTTCAGGTCATGATCCCAGGGTCCTGGGATCAAGCCCCGCATCGGGCTCCCTGATCCGCGGGAAGCCTGCTTCTCCCTCTCCCTCTGCCTGACACTCCCCCTGCTTGTGTTCCCTCTCTCGCTGTGTGTCTCTCTGTCAAATAAATAAATAAAATCTTTTTTTAAAAAAAAAGAAATTAATATTTTATTCTTTCTCCCTCTAGTTTTTCCTTTGTTTCTTTTTCTTTTTCTTTTTTTTTTTAGACTTTATTTATTTATTTGACAGAGAGAGATAGTGAGAGCAGGAACACAAGCAGGGGGAGTGGGAGAGGGAGGAGCAGACTCCCCACTGAGCTGGGAGCCCGGATGCGGGATGGGACTCGATCCCAGGACCCTGGGATCATGACCTGAACCGAAGGCAGACGCTTAATGACTGAGCCACCCAGGCGCCCCTTTTCCTTGGTTTCTAAGATGCTGTAGTTCCCTAGGTTCTTTCAATTCTTGAAAATCCTTCTGTTCTTTCTCTCCCTTCCTAAACATGACCTTCACCAGAGTTTAGTTTTCCAACTACTTTTCTCTGCTGCACACTCTGGGGGCCATGCTCCCTACTTCGACAGCTCTTTTTTGATAATAAAACATCTACATTTTCCTTTCTTTTCTAATCTTCAGTTCTGTGTCCAAAAGCCTACTTAACATTTCCCCTTGATATTCTCTCAGCGCCTCAAACTCAAATGCCTAAACCAAACTTCCTTTTTGCCCCACACTTCACCCGCCTCCACTCTTTCATAAGAGCAGCCTCAACACTCTGGCGAGGTTTTTCATGCCTCCTGCATTCCCACCATCCCAACAGACACCAAGGCTTGTCATTCTCTTGCCGAAGCCTCTCCCATGCATTCTTCCTTGTCCTCTCACTGCTACAGCCCCTGATCATCCTTCCCCGAACCATTTCAGTAGCTTATTTACCTGTGTTCAATCCATCCTGCATAACAGCCACCACTAATTTTCTTAAAGCAGTGCTCTTATCACATCACTTTATTGATCAAAACCTTAAAGAAGTCCTTAATTTTCAAAGCCCTGAGCTCTCTCTTGAGCATTATTTGCACCACTGCATTTCAGCTTCTTCCTAGTTAAAGAACATCACTATGCGCAACACGGTGGAAATTGAGACTAGCTACTTCCACGATGTTCACTTAGGAAGCACACAGTGGCATTTCTCCTTACGCCAGACAATGGGGGGAGAGGGCAGCAACCACACTATGAGTGAGTAGCAGAACCTTCAGTGAGCTCTGTGCTGTCTGAATATACTCCAGCACCTGCTGCAGCTTCTGATACTACCACTCAGTTGAAAAAAATTAAAAATCACTGTCCTATGCAATTAATTATTAGATGCTCCTACAAAACTAGACATAGCCTTTGTTTATAGTCTTCCCCATATCTATAATGCCCTTCTCTTCTAATGTACATCTGTAGATTCTAACTAGCTTTTCTCACTTCAAGCACAAAAAACTTTCCTGTATGACTCAGCCAGAAGTAATTTCCCTCCTCGCAGTGCCTACACCACTTTCACAAAGTCTAAAGATATTTTTCACAAATCCCCTGGTGTTTGTGCCCCACGTATGTGTCTCTGGCCTTCTTTCACGCTGTTGCTTTAAAAAGCAGGTGGTATACCTTATTCATGGTTGCTTGGCCAGAGGGCCCAATGCAGTGTCTTGCACATAATCTAAGCTCAAAAAACAGGAAATAGAACCAGAAGCATCAGTTACTGCTGAGATAAAAGGAAATGAGATTAAAAGCCTGCTCAGGAACCCAGGTTACATGCCAGCATATTAGGGTAAGGCAATCCAAAAGGCATCTGCCACCAACCAGGCACATGACCTCGCCAGTGCCAACCTCTGGATTATTTCCCCATTTGTACTAATTAGAGGGCAGTCTTTCTGGCTCCTTCACAGTTCTAAACCATTATGAAATAACTCAACTCATATAGAAAGGATAGGACAGCACAGAAAAAAATTAGGAAATCTAAAAAGAAATCCAGAGATGTCCTGACTGGCCCCACTGACTTTTCATTAAAATTCCCTATGAAAATTTTTCCTCACAAAGACCCCTATCCAATCTAAGAAAATAAAACAAAGGCAAAACCAGAATCTAAATCTTTGACATTGAAAAGGTAGGTATGGGCCATCAAAAGACAAATTTACACCATTAATTTACAATACTATATACTGGTTCACACAATTCTCACTGATTTTTTTTTTAAGATTTATTTATTTATTTATTTATTTATTTATTTATTTATTTATGAGAGAGAGAGAGAGAGAGAGAGCACAAGCAGGAGGAGCGGCAGGCAGAGGGAGAAGCAGGCTCCCTGCTGAGCAGGGAGCCCAATGCTGGACTGGATCCTAGGACCCTGGGATCATGACCTGAGCTGAAGGCAGACACTTAACGACTGAGCCACCCAGGTGCCCCCACACAATTCTCATTTAAAGATTTAAGAAGCACCCCAAGGATTTGCAGAAGAATAAGTGACTCAAAGTCCAGCAAGTAACACTGTAACATACCTTGCGATGACATGTAAAAATTGTGGTGTGAGCACCGCCTGCTGAGACTTCTCAGGATACTGGTAAACCGACATTAATTCAACAGATTTGACAACCATGTACAGATAGCCCACATGAGGTAACGAGAAAAAACAGAAGAGACTCAGCAACTCTTTTTCCTGAGACAATTTTTTTCTACCAGAAGTAAGGGAACCTGCATGAAAAAAAAGGGGGGGAAACCCATGAAACCAGTAAAGGAAACTGATATCTTAACTTTTCTAAGCAAAAAAGTCTCTCAGTGTGGATAACCAAAGTGTTGTTTAGAAAAAGCTGTTCTTTATTTTTTTTAAGATTTTTTATTTATTTATTTGACATAGAGAGCACAAGCAGGCAGAGCAGGCAGAGGGAGAAACAGGCTCCCCATGGAGAAGGGAGCCCGATGCGGGGCTCGATCCCAGGACCCCGGGATCATGACCTGAGCCGAAGGTAGACGCTTAATGACTGAGCCACCCAGGTGCCCCATGGAAAAGCTGTTATTTATAGAGGAATGCCAGCAAGATATGAAAAGGGAGTGATATAATTAAAATATCACCATTTTGCAACCCCTAATAAATTAACAGATGTACGTAATAATCATCACAGAGTCAACCAGATTCCATGTACCTTCCAACAGAAGTCAGCATTACTTGTGCTACCAAATCATCATCTTCATAATCATCACCACCACCATCATCTAATCAAGACTTAGTCTAGACCAGCATTGTCGATAGAGATATAACACGAGCCACATATGTAATTTAAAGTTTTCTAGTAATGACATTTTAAAAGTAATCAGAAACAGGCAAAATTTTCATAGTATATTGTATTAACCCAATATATCCCTATTGCTATTTCAACAAGCAGTCAACAAAAAAATTGAGATATCATATATATATATATATATATATATATATATTTCAGTACTAACTCTTCAAGATATGGTGTGACTTTTACATTTAACAGTGTATTTCCATTTAGATTAGTCACATTTCAAGTGCTGAGCAGTAGCAAGTGGCTAATGGCTACCACAGTGAACAGTACAGCTTTAGATCAAACCACCAAATCACAGGGAAATACAGGGGATACAGGAACATGTTAAATGACACTGTGGGGACTCAATTAACAAAATTCAGATTATGGGAAATTCTACGGTATTAGTCCAGTTTCTTGCTATTGCAAAGAAAAGAGAGAGAAAGGGAGACACCATTAGATAGTTGTCCCCCTAACATGGCTCTGGGCCCTCTCTGGTCTCCAGTGTTGTCTCACGACCCTCTCTGCCTTGCTCTACCTCTCGATCTTGCTCCTCTCAGTTCCTCAAATATAAGATTCTCCCTCTACCACAATGCCTGTGCTGCTTCCTCTGCACCAACCATATTTCCAAATCAATCCCGATTCACTCTTCAGATCCTCTTTCCTAGGAAGCCTTTCTTCACCCCTAAATGAGGTTAATATCTTTGTTATAGGCTCTCAAGGTAGGGTTCTTTTCCCACAGAGTGCTCATTTCGGTGTGTAATTGTATACTCCTTGATAATAATCAAATGATTATTCGATTAATGTCTGCTTCCTCCCCGAAGACAATAAGCTCCACGAGTGCAAGTACTTTGCCTACTTTTGCTCATTATTGGTTCCCTAGTATTCAGCACAATACCCAACATAGTAGGTAGTCAATAAATGTTCACTAGGAAAGAAAAAAATAAGGGAGGTTTATTAAACACATTTAATCAGAATAATATTTATATTGTCTCTAGGCAACATCTAAAGATGGTAGGCAGGCCAGGACTAAGTACAAAACCCAATGGCAAATTCTCAGTCTTGGCTGTCCATTAGGTTCCAGGGGAACTTTTAAAAAACTACTGATACGGGGCGCCTGGGTGGCTCAGTTGGTTAAGCGACTGCCTTCGGCTCAGGTCATGATCCTGGAGTCCCGGGATCGAGTCCCGCATCGGGCTCCCTGCTCAGCGGGGAGTCTGCTTCTCCCTCTGACCCTCCCCCATCTCATGCTCTCTCTCTCTCTCTCTCTCATTCTCTCTCTCAAATAAATAAATAAATAAAATCTTTAAAAAAAAACAAAAAAAAACTACTGATGCCCAGCACCATAGTATGTAGAGCCTGGGCATCAGTATTTTTAAAGCATCCAAGTAAGCCCAATGTGCAACAAGGTTGAAAACCACCACTCTGAATGAATTTCCCATTCAGTCAACATTTTCCCACCTTGCTCGCAAGGCCATCATATGAAGCTTTGCCACATACCCAGCTAAAAAAAACCCAGCTAGGACAAGTCTCTAATTTCCCTTTTCGGGCCAAGTAATTATTTTGAAAGGGGAAATGTGTTTTGTCTGTCACGTCCTCTCCATGGCTTCTCCTAGCAGACACAACTTCTCTCGCGAGTGCTCACAGGAGCACTATTTAGCATTATTTGCTAAGGAAATTGTCCAGGGTCACAGGGAGATTCAGTAGAAGAACCTAACGTATTACCCACATCGGTCTCCCCTCCCAGCCCAGAGCCTTTTCATCTCTGCACTGTAGCAATACCATACTTACTTACCTGTTTGGTAAATAGGTAGCAGCTGAAGTGAATGTAACTTGACGTCATCAGAAAAGACACAGAATGAAATATCAGGAGCAAAACGTCTGCGAGTTTAAAAAGAGAAAGAGGAAGACATCTAATTTCCATGTACTTCTAAGCGGGCAAATATATATTAAATGCTGGTGAATGAAAAGCTTTGTAATACTTATAGAGCAGGTGCTGAACGTGGTAATATTTTGTTTTTTCATCAGCTAATCCCGTTGACTCCAGTGTAACGGATACTCCAGATTGGCTACTTTTTTCACCAAGAAGTTCCATGGGCTTTTGACAGATAACAAAGTCATCTGACTCAAGCTGCAAAGTTTCATGACTGACATCTTAAAAAATAAAATTTGAGAAAAGAGTTTAATAACTCCAAGTACTACTTGAATGAAAATTAAATTTCACAACATCCCCAGACCAATTAAATAGACATATAGTAATTTTATTTATTCATACACACAGGCATCTCACATATTTGCAAGGCACTATGGTTTTGAAAAGCCTTAGCACTTCCTCATTTATTCCTCACAACTGATAAAGTACAACAGGATATTATCCCAATTTTACACGCGAGGAAATTGAAACTCAGAGATGGTATTCCTAACCCAAGGCCATTCAACTTATGAGAACTGGGGCCAGAAACCCCTCCTAGCTCTTCCATTATTTCTATTGACAAGTATATGCTGAAACACACTGACATGCTACAGAGTAAGATATGGGCAGCCAGATCATAAACCCAAATCCCATGTATCAGGTATAACTGAATCTATAAACAATGTGGCTTGGTGATTGTTTATATATATATATATACACACACACATATATATATATATTAGCACCCTTCAGAGATTGCCAGAAGTAAGGGTTTTCTCTACACCTAAGATAAGAAAGCAAGCTAAATTCATTATTTACCTTCTGTCTGTCTCATTGGATTGTTGGTCTTATGTGGCTGGTGGTTGACACTCTCTCCATTTTTAGGGTCTGACTCCAGTTTTAGGATTAAGACTTCTAAGTCTGACATGAGAGCAACATAACCAATGCAAAAAGAAATTTCAACAGGAATAATATTATCTATGTGTATAATTAAAGAACGTTCAAAGTCCAATATTGAGAATTCTTCATTAATGATCTGATACTTCAAACTAAACAAGACTAACTTATTGGTGCAACCAACAAGAAGGTCTCCTTTTACTGGGCAACAGGAGATGCACAAGGGGGCCTCAGAAAGCGGCATTTCAATAATAGACATCTGGTCTTTGTAGGTGTCACTGAAGGGTGCCTCCACATTATGTCCAACCATTCGGATACACACGCGACAGTTTTCAGTCCTTTTACTTCTCCAGTTCACATATGCACGTAAAAACGTAGCTTTGTTTTTCTCTTCAATTGCTGCCAAATAGTCTCCTGAGATGGAAATAAGATTATACTTAGAATTTGTAATTAGAAACAACCACTTACTTTGTGCCATGAAAAGGAACTATTAGTGAACCCTAATGTGAATGGTTGAATTAAAGATTGACGAGAACAAAACCCTAATTAATAGGATCTTAGGTGTATTTTTAACTGACATTACGCATTTAGGTTCTGAAATAAATTTCTCGCCATTATGTCTTAAGATAATCCATTAATTATTCATGCAGTTTACATAGAAATTGTACATTTTATTCCTTATATTAGCTGAGTGTTTCATGTAGCTCTGAAATCCCCCTTCCCACAAGTCACACCTTCATGTCAACTCTGAGAAGTAGGATAAAGCTATACATATTAAACAAAACTTAAATCCAAGTTAATTTTCCCTTACTTGTTGATTTTATTATATTGTTTAAATTATAAAGTAATTTTATAGTTACTCTCTGTTGTGAGAAATCAAAGCAGTAAAGAGATGGCAAATGGAAAGCATAATCTCTTCCCTGCAGTCCGAGCCAGTGGTAACACACATAGCTTGGTACGTGTCCTTCTATACTTTTCTCTCATATAAACATAGACCGTAGACTAGTGTTTTGTCTTTCTTTTTTTTTTCCCACCAAAATGGAATCTCACTGAATATATTTAACAATCTACGACTTCTAAAAATTACCAATAAATCTTAACTCGCCACGTCAATACATAGGTATCTAACGTCGTTTTATTGAAAATTATCTGTATATCCTATGTATACATGTGCCATAATTCATTCAACAGTTCCCCTATTGATATATATTCAAGCTTTTCTGCCACTATACTTCATACTGTAACAAATAGGCCTATACCTATATATTTATTTCCTACGGGTTTGTTTCAATATTCCCAAAAGTACGAATGTTGGGCCAAAGGGCAGGTACGTTTTAAATCTTAAGATATTGCCAGATTCTATCACAATTACATAATAGGAACTCATGTTGCCAGCAGCACTGTTTGAACATGCCCGTTTCCCTATATCCTCACTAGCACTGACTCAGCGTGATGGGGAAACCAGGACTCTTATGGTTATTATAATGTATATTTTCCAGACCATTTCTAAAGCTGGCCATCTTCTGCTATGTTTATCAGTCATGTATGATTTCTCTTCTGCAAGTTATCTACTTCATTAGGATGTTTGATTTGTTTCTCTTACTAAGAAATAGCCGCTCTCTGGGTAAAAGTGATATTGATCTTTGGTTGGTCATGAATAACAAATTGTTTTTGGTAGTCTATTCTTTGACGTTTGATTTCACTCATGGCATCTTTCACCATAGTAAAAGTCATCAGATATGTATGTAGTCAGATATATATCGTTTCCTCCTTGGCCTAATTTCCTAATTTCCTTCTTTCCTAATTTGCTTAGACAGTCCCCTATGCCCTCCAAATTACATAACTATACTCTTACATATTCTATTTTAGTGGCTTTTTTAATTTAAATTTTTAATCTTTAGAACTTTGAGGGGAAGATAAGTCAAGGTTTTTCCAAATGTAGGACCGCCTATTTACTAACATTATTTGGTAAATAAGCCCTTTTTCAATGAACTGAAACTGAAACGCTGCTATTAGCATAATGACTTCCCATATACACAAGCAGCAAGCAAGCAGCCCCTTTCAGCAAACACTCGCTGGGCTGGCCGGGTTCCCTCCGTGTCCAAAATGAGCCAGCCTTCCAGAAAGGCAAGCCTTCTCTTGATGCTGGTCCCTTTGATACCACAGAAATGGAGCTTGCACTTGTTCATTCCCTGGATATCTTCACAGAATGCCTAACCGTACCCTCCAGGCTCCATAAATGTGCTCACTCTGTTCCAGAGAAGCAATTTGGATGGAGTTGCATCAAAAGATGCCTTATAGCCTCCATCTTCCTAGAATTTCCTCAGTAAATTATTTTTTTCAAATTTTTATTATGGTAAAATATACATACCATAAAATTTACCACTTTCATCATTTCTGAGTATACAGTTCAATGGTATGAAGTATATTCACATTGTTGTGCCCCAATCACCATCATCCCTCTCTAGAACTTTTTCATCCTCCTCAAAACCCTTGAACAATAACGCCTCATCTCCCCCACCCCCAGACTCTGGCAATGACCATTCTACTTTCTTTCTGTCTCTATGAATTCGCCCACTCTAGATACCTCATGTAAACTGAATCATACAATATTCGTCCTTTTGTGTCTGCTTTATTTCACTTAGCACAATGTCTTCAAGGTTCATTTGTGTTGTAATGTGTGTCAGAATTCCCTTCCTTTTTAAGACTGAATAATATTCGATTTTATGTAAATACCACATTTTATTTATTCATCTGTTTAAGGACACTCAGGTTGTTTCCACGTCTTGGCTATTATAAATAATTCTGCAATGAACATGCAGGTACAGACATGCATATGCCACATTTTGTTTATCTTTTCTTCAGTTGATGGACATTTGGGGTGCTTCCACTTCTTGGCTCTCATTTAAAAATGCTATGAACATTGATGTACAAATATCTACACAAGTCCCTGCTTTCAACTACTTTGTTTATATACTTCCAAGAGTGAAATTGCTGGATCATATGGTAATTAATTTTTTGAGGAACACCATACTGTTTTCCACAGCAGCTCTACCATTTTCCATTCCTGCAGTGTGCAGGAGTTCCAATCTCTCCACATTCTCACCAACATTTGCTATTTTCTTTCTTCTTTAAATAATAGCCATCCTAATAGGTATGAAATGGTATCTCATTATGGGTTTGGTTTGCATTTCCCTGGTCATTAATGACGTTAAGCATCTTTTCATGTGCTTGTTGGCCATTTGAAGAAATGCCTATTTGTCCATTTTTGAAGTGGCTTTTGTTGTTGTTAAGTTATAGGAGTTCTTTATATATTCTGGATATTAATCCCTTATTGGATATATGCTTTGCAAGTATTTTCTCCCATTCTGTGGATTGCCTTTTCAATCTGTTGTTAGTGTCTTTTATAGATGCATGAAGGTTTTTAATTTTGATGACATCTAATTTACTTTACTCTTTTGTTGCCCATGCTTTGGTGCCATATTCAAATTAGTAAATGAATTTTAAAACTAAGAATATTTGTTTGGTTAAATAAAATTGTTTTATTCAGACATTTATAAACATATACCTACTTCACCGATAAAGTCTATTTATCATTTATACATAATCTGCAAACTGTAGATAGTGCCCATATTGTCTTGTATGTTTTCAGATTAGTTTTATAATGATGAACTAGAACTTGCTAAGTAAATGTGTTTACCTGACAAGCATTATGATCAGAGATTTAGAGTTCTCTCAATTAATCCTCACAACAAAGCTTTAAGATACTATCTCATTCTCCATTTTACAGATCAGGAAACAGGCTCAGATAAGCTAGGTAACTTGCCTAAGGCAACACAGCCAACAAGCTAGAGCTGGGACTTAAACCTGGATCTGGTTAGCTCAAAAGTCGATGCTCATTCCCCAATTATGCTATTTCTCAAAATGTTAAAAAGGAGATATAAGTCTGGAGGATTCTGTGGAGGTTAATAGCTCTTTATGAAAGAAAGAAACTAAACTTTTTAAAAAAATTTTATTTATTTAAACAAACAAACAACAAAAAAACAGTTCATCTATTTCTCCCACTGCCCCCACCCCACCACCAATTAGTTTTGGTTTTTTTTTTGTTTTTTGTTTTGTTTCGTTTTGTTTTGTTTTAGATTTTACATACAAAAAATCATATGGTATTTGTCTTCCTCTGACTGACTTATAAACTTTTTTAGGCATTATGTATATGGTCAGAGCTTTACTCTACTTACTTTACAACAGCTTCTGTCTTCATTAAGTAAATTAAAAAATCATTCTCATATTTATTCTTAAGCTGAGATTATTGATTTTTTAAAATAATAAACTTCCTTTTATATAAGAAGATCATAAACCTGGTTAATACTAATACATGATTAAGGAAAAGGCTGCTCCTATGACAAAATTGACATCAGAAGGCTGAAATATATGATGCATCAAAATATGTTTTATGGCTCTGGAAAAGTGAAGAGATGGTAAGGTTTGGGGGGTATGTAATAGACAGACTCATTTAATACACCTGTGCTAAAGAACAGGCAATGAGAGCCATGCGGTCTTGTCCTCCCTGCCCTACCACTTTCAGACACCCCATAAACAAATGTCCTGCACCAGAGCTCCCCACACAGCACTCAACCCTGGCCACCAGGTCTTTCTCCATTGAGAGCAATAAATTCTCCTGTCTCCTTTTCTTCACTTCACACACAAAGCCTAAATTAAATTTCCATTAACGATGATGATGTTAGGGCCCTCTGTCCTTCAAAATTTCTACCTACTTTCTCCCTAACAGCCCCAAATTTTATAAAGGGAGAATAGCATCCTGCTAATTAGAGATTAAAAAAGTGAAAATGTTGGGCACCTGGGTGGCTCAGTTGTTAAGCGCCTGCCTTCAGCTCAAGTCATGATCCCAGGGTCCTGGGATTGAATCCAGCATCCGGCTCCCTGCTCTGCAGGGAGTCTGCTTCTCCCTCTGCCCCTCCTCCCACTTGTTCTCTCAATCTCTCTCTCTCAAATAAATAAATAAAATCTTTAAAAAAAGAAGAAGAAAATAAAATGTTTTCTACTTGGGTAAGAGACCTGCAAAGCACTTATAATGAATAGAAATGGCTGATATAAGATTGATTTTGTTTCTGACAGGAGGAGATTTGCTACAGAGAAAGACAGGAGGCACTTAGAGCAGGAATCCCCATGTCTAAATTACTGTGAATGGGAGGAAAGAGACCAAAAGGAAAAAGCTGAGAAATGGAAGAGAAGTTATCTGGATATCAGCATAGCTAGGAGTCAACTATGTGTGGGTTAATAGAAGCTGTACCCAGGGATTGTACCCAGTCTTCAAGCTGAGGACTGAAAGTTTCCCTTGAGCTATCTGACCCAGGCTAATGCCATACCACATGACTCCTGAACTTTCTTTAGGAAAGTTGGATTATAAAACTGGGTTATAAAAAGTCTTTGTTTTTCAAGGCCTCATTAATAAGGTTACCATGCTACTCAATGCCTACAGCAGCCAGTATGGCACGAGGTCCAGTAGTTCTGAATCTTGGTTAAATATCAGACTCACCCCAATGCTGGGGCATAGCCCAGGAAACTGACAGTTTCTCTGAGGTTGTGGTCCAGGCATCAGCATATTTTCAAGCTCCCCCAGGTGATTCTGAAGCACAAGTAGTGACATCAAAGATCCCAAGAATCACCACTACTGACAGGGAAGAAAACTAGAGGTTTACATGATGCCTGCCACTTTCAATTCTAGAATAAATGTCCATTTGGAAGAATGGGGGCAGATTACATAAATATGTCTGTCTCTCTGTCTCTGCCTCACTCTCTGTCTGTCTGTCTGTCTCTCTCTCTCTCTCACACACACACACACGCACACATATCACACCTTGAGACTGGTGAGTTTGCCACTCAGTAGAGCTCTTGAAGGTAAGAACTTCCATGTTTAAAAGGGGGGGTGGGGTGGGGAAAACCACCAATATTGAAAAATGATTGAGAAGTATTTCTACTAAATTCCAAAATCAGAATCTTCTCCTGAAAGAGAACATATAGATCTAATGAGTGGTTTTCAAATATTATCTGTGAACCAGTGCAAGCTTCTGTTGATGTCTTCACTAGTCAAAAAGAAAAAATAACAGCATAGTAAGTTGCTCATAAAGCAAAGATATCCAATGTTCAGGGCTAAGTGCTTTTTTCTCTTATGGTTATAGTAAATAGTAGGGCTTTTCATTTTTAAAAATATATATTTTTACTGGACAAAATGAATACTCAGATACTAAGTATGATGATAGCCCCATCATGGAGCCACAAAACCCCAATGCCTGGAAATCACTGATCTAGTATTTCAACTTAAAAAAAAAAAAAGAGAGAGAGAGAGAGCCTGAGATCCAAAAGTTTCTATAAACTCACACCCAACCAGTAGCAGAAAGAGATCCCCAATCCTCCAAGTTCGGGCTCTCTACTTCATTAGTAAGCCCCTGAGCCATGGATTTTCTACCATAAATACTGCAATTTATACCTTTATACCCCTCTTGAGAAGCAGGAATCAAACTTTAAGTGCATTATTAAGCAGTTAAAAGAAGCCTATGGAAAATCCTCCTGTAATCTTAAGTACCATCTATTTTTAAATGTTGGGTTTTTCTAAAATAGAGATACACCCACATAGTACCTCCTTGTACTGCTTCACATTTCTTGGAAAAAGGGTAGTGGATGCTGCTGTGCTGTTTTGGGTGGGAGGGAGGAGTTTATGACTTGAGTTCCACTTGCATAGATTTAAAAACCAGCATATAATGTGAGCTTTCAAAAACCGGCAAGTGGATAAATGTATAGATGTAAAAGGACTGGCCATGAGTTGGCATGATTGCTGAAGCTGGCAGTACCTGGGGTTCAGGATACTATTCTCCCTGCTTTTGCATGTGTTTGAGATTTTCTATACTTCTGAGTTTGGGTTTTTTGTGGTTGTATTTTTTGTTTTTAAGTGTCTGGGCTGAGTGGAACCCAGCCACCCAACCACGGGCCTTTCTGGTGAGCGAACGAGGTAAGAAAGAGCAGACAGCGTCCCCCGCCCCCTTGAAGCAAGCGCTCACCTGCGGTTGCCACGACAACCGCACAGCTCTGCTCTCCTTCAGTAATCAGCAGCCAGACCCCGCGAGACCATCCAGCAAATTCCGGGAAGTCTCTTCCCCACCCAGAGTGCCGCCGGGGACGCTCAGTCCTCTAGGAAGGAGGCCCCAAGCCGGGATCCAGGCTCCCCCTGGCCTCGTTGCTACTCACCCGCCTCGCTGTAGGCCAGGCACAGCACCCTGCCTAGCGTGGAGAAGGCGCACCTCGGCTGGCACAGCTCCTGTCCGGTCACGGCGAATGCCTCCACCTTGCAGCCTGCCGCCACGAAGAGCGCGTCGCGTCCTCCGCCGCAGAACCGCTCGGGCTCCAACTTGCAGGGCACCACCTGCTGCGACCCGAATGGGTGCAGGTTGTATAGCTGCACCATCCTGACCACGGCTCCGGGGCAGCCCGGCGGTGCCCGCTCAGGCCTGCACACCCCGCGGGGCGCCCAGAGACCCCGCTCGGGTCGCAGAGGCTGGACCACTTCCGCCAGCAGTTGCACAGAGCCGAGTCACGTGAGCGTCACCCGGGCCGCCTGCGGCTCCCCTTCTTAAAGAGGCTGTTACGGGGCGAGGCTGGGGTCCGGGGAACTCTCGCCTCCGCCCCGTGCGCCTGCGCCCCGCGGGCCTCTCGTCTGGGGGCCTTGGACCCGGCCGACCGGTGCTGGCCACACCTCCGCGCTCCGCGGTTGACTGGCGCAAAGACCGCTGTGTCCTTTTTTCCCCCGTCATTTCACGTTACTGCTTTGGGCTAGACGAGATGTTTAGGCCCTTGAATACGTCTCAACATTTGATTATCTGCTATCTTGTACCATTTTGTACTTACTTCAGAGGCATCGCTTAGTCTTCCCGATAGCCTCTGAGCTTCAGGAGGATAGGGCTGCGGCGAAAGCTGAAGTGCAGTGCACACGGCTCCACACCGGGCTGAACACACTGAAGAGTTGTTCCAAAATATTGGAAATTCTAGAATGATTTCATTGGAAATAACACCTAGAATACGCTTAGCAAAAAGGAAGGAGGGAAGGAAGGAAGGAAAGAAGGAAGGAAGGAAATTTTATTTATATATATATATAATATTATATTATATATGTATATATAATATTATATATATATATAATGCTGAAGAACCGTGGACATAACCTAGTGAACTCCAGGTATTTGACAAAAAATTAGTTTGAGCCCCAGAGGATGGAATGACTAGGGGTGAAATCCACTAGCTCTCAGTCCAGTGCTCCTAAGACTAATCTGTGTCCTGTATCTATTCCTGATGTCTCAAGGTGGAGCTCATGGTTACAATCCCAATTTAAAAACAAAACAAAACAAAAAAACCCACATGAGCATTAGAGCTACTCTTTACAATTTATCCAGAAAATAACATATGTAAGTATGACTTGTGGCGTGTTCTCTTACTTTTGGTGTCCCCTTACTTGTGTAGGGACAAAACTAAAAAGAAAGAGCAAATTTTTTTTAAGATTTTGTTATTTATTTGACAGAGAGAGCACAAGCAAGGGGAGCAGCAGCAGAGGAAGAGGGAGGAGCAGGCTTCCCCCTGAGCAGGGAGCCCTACGTGGAGCTTGAGCCCAGGACTCTGGGATCATGACCTCAGCCGAAGGCAGAGGCTTAACGGTCTGAACCACTCAGGCGCCCGGAAAGAGCAAATTTTCCTTTGGTCGGTTTCTAGTTCTCACCCTCATGAATCATTTCTTAGAAGAATTTACAAATTAGGTGAAATTGGTTTGAAGTTAAACCTACCTCCATTTCTTTTGCCATCTAGATGAATAAAGTACCCCTTAAGTAGTATCCTACTGTCCTTCACCTAACCCAACCAATAGGGACTTCTGGGGATACAACTATTCACCAAACTAAGTGAGGCCAAGAACTGGACAAGGATGTCAGCAATAGGGTTGAAAATTCATATAAAAAACAAAGAGCCTAACAACTGCTTACAACTAACTCATTCAGATACAACACTCATGAACACCCCTTTCTCCACAAATATATGCCATATGTGTCCTTTTTTTATTTCCTCCTTCAAGACTGAAAATTACAATTCCAGTACTAAATTAAAATTTCAAGACTAAACTTACAATTTTATTGTAATTTCACCCTACATTGAAAATGTCTATTTTGGAGAAACCAGTGATATTTGTTCACAGCCTGGAACCCCAGTCCCTTCTAGAGATAGGCCACCTCTCCCTTAAATAAGCCTCCTTTAAGATTCTTTTTTTTTTTTAAGATTTTATTTATTTATTTGACAGAGAGACAGCGAGAGAGAGAACATAAGCAGGGGGAGTGGGAGAGGGAGAAGCAGGCTTCCTGCAGAGCAGGGAGCCTGATGCAGGGCTCAACCTCAGGACCCTGGGATCATGACTTGAGCCGAAGGCAGACGCTTAACGACTGAGACACCCAGGCGGCCCTCCTTTAAGATTCTTAGGGAATAGACATGCTAACCAAGGGAAGGAGGAGGATGTCCCTGGTTTCCATGTATGTCAGTAGCCATAAAGAGGAGTTACCTGCTTATATTCCTGTTACAAATGCAGGGCCAGCCGTAGGCACACCCTAATTTCCTTATGGGAGGCTGTGTTAGTCTGCTAGGGTAGCCATAATAAAATAGCGCAGAATGGATTGCTTAAACAGAATTTTTTTTTTCACAGTTCTGGAGGTCAGAAGTGTGTCTGCAGTTCTGGTTTTTCCTGAGGCCTCTTTCCTTGGCTTGTGGATAGCCACTGTCATAATCCATTTGGGCTGTTATAACAAAATACCACAGACTAGGCAGCTTATAAACAACAATGTTTTTTTCTCACAGTTCTGGAATTGGGGAATTCTGAGATCAAGGTGCCAGCATATAGTAGGGTTAGGGTCCTCTTTGAGGTTGAAGACTGCTGACTTCTTGCTGTGTTCTCACTTGCTGGAAGGGGCTAGGGAGCTCTGTGGGACCTCTTATATAAGAGCACTAATCCCATTCATGAGGGTGACCTAATCACCTTCCAAAGGCCCTACCTTTTAACACCATCACATTGGGCATTAAGATTCCAATAGGTGCTCAGCAGCATAAGTCCTTAGGGAAAAGCACGTCAAAACTACCATTAGAGATCACTATACATTTATTGTATTAATAAAAATTTAAGACTGATCATAACAAGTGTTAGTGAGGATATGGAGCAACTGATGTGGCTGAACTTTTGAAACAGTTTGGCGGTCTTTTAGAAAGTTAGACATACACCAACCATATGTTCCAACCATTCTACACCTAGGTGTTTACCCAAGAGAACCGAGGCATGTATCCTTAAAAGGACTTGTACATACATTCTCATGGCAGCTTTTTGTGTACCCATCAAAAACCGAAAACAACCCAAATATCCATCAACAGATAAATGGATAAACAAATTTTGTTTTATCCATACAATGAAATACTACTCAGCAATAAAAAGGAATGAACTATTGATACATAAAACGACATGGAAAGATCTCAAAATAATTATGCTGAATCAAAGAAGCCAGACAAAAATAGAATGTACTAGTTATATAAATGATTCTATTTATATAAAATTCTAGAAAATACAAACTATAGTAACAGATAATAGTGGTTGCCTGGGTCTGAGTGAGGGGCAGAGATATGACAGATTAAAAAAGAGCATGAGTAAACTTTGGGAATGATGGATATGTCCATTATCTTGATTTTTTTTAAGATTTTATTTATTTATTTGAGAGAGAGAGAGCACTGGGGAGGGGGGGGGTCAGAGGGAGAAGCAGACTCCCTGCTGAGCAGGGAGCCTGATGAGGGACTCGATCCTGGGACTCCAGGATCATGACCTGAGCCGAAGGCAGTCACTTAACCAACTGAGCCACCCAGATGCCCATTATCTTGATTTTTGTAATGGGTTTATGGGTGAATACATATGTCATAACTTATCAGACTGTGTACTTTAAATACGTGGAATTTTTTTTAAAGACTATAAGACTACTTACCCCAAATCATATTGCTAATTAGCTAATTGCAAAGTAAAGCTCATTGTATGAACCTCAATTATATAGAAGTTACTTCATATGTATTTAAGAATTTAAAATAAGAGAATAACTGAACTTTAAATCTGAAACTAATGATACACTATTGTTAACTAATTGAATTTAAGTAAAATAAGCTAACAAAAAAATACAATAAAATATGTAATCCAAAAAAAAAGAATCTAAAATAAGAGTGATGTGGACTGGAGTTCAATGGTAAATAATGTGTTCTAAGATATCTGCTGTGTTCAGGAAAATATTTAAAAATTCTAAATGCTTTTTAGTAAGGGAGAGAAAGAGAAGCAGACAGTGTCACTTTCATACTCAAAACATTCCAATGGCTTTCCATGATATTCAGATCAAAACTAAAATTTCCTGGCTTGGCCTGCAAGGCCCTATATTATCTGGTCAACCTCATTATCTCTCTCCAACTTCATTTCCTACCACTCTCTTTCATTGTGCCATAGACACAGAAGCCTTCTGTGTTCTCTAAAAATCCCCTGCTCATTCTCTTAGGATTTTAGCACTTGCTGTTCCCTGTGCCTGGAATTGGTTCCCAGATCTTCCCATAACTTACCATCTTGCTTCTTTTTAGGTCCTCTCTAATATTACTTCCCTGACATTCTGTGTAATGTACCCTCCAGACCATGTAGACTCACTTTTCTTCTTTATGGGTTTGCTTTTAAAAGCAAGAGTAATAATCACAAATGTAACTCTAGAAGACATATTTTGTTTGTTTGTTTGTTTTAGAAGAGAGAGAGTAGAGGATGAGATCTCCTCTAAGATCTCGTCTCTTCTAAGTTCCAATTCCTCACTGAAAAAACGTGTAGGGTCTTTCACATTGTTTTGCTTAAATGGGACATTTTATTTCAATAGTTATTTTATTCCTTCAATTTAAAAATATAGAAGTCAAAAAATACTGTTCATGTTTTAAAAACATGAATGTGCAGAGCATCTTTGAGAATCTTCACTCAGGAAAACTTATCTAAAGAGACAAAGTATCCCAGCTCAGAATTTCTTACTGATATATCACCTCATGTCTTTTTGTGGGTTTTTACTTAAAGAGCCCAATTCATTAGGGCAAAAGGCAGGGTGGGCAAGCCACTCTAGAAGTGTAAAATACTAAAAGTTATTAAAGCAAAACATGTGGATTTCTACAGCAACCCAAAGTATGCTGGTATCCAGAACTTGTCGTGGGCTTTAAAGAAAGGGTGAATGATACTTAGTTTAGAATGCCAAGCAGCAACTGCTTGTATGTCCAAGTTGCCACCAAAGCCAACCTTTACGCCCATTTTCCTAACGTCATGCACGGCCACAAGAGGACATCCTCATGGGCCCTTTGGTCTGTTTATGCCAATGCCTTCCCTGAGGCCCAGCCAGACCAGTGTTGTCCTACCCTTCCCTTCGGGAGCTCCCATCCCTACCCACTCTAGGCCTTGGGATTCCTTCTCCCACAGGACTACTCCTAAAATCGATCTTCAGGTACTCTGAATTTGGAATATATTTGCTCCAAACTAATGCTAGGAAAACAAAACAAACAGGCAATAACAGTAAATAACAAAATGGGTAAATGCCAAAGGTTATAGTTTCTCACAAATTTCTCAGAATAGTCTCCTGGGCTACAGAGGACTTAAAGAAAGTAAATTTCTCCTTATACCCAATGCCATACACATGTGCACACATGCACACACAAACACATCTTTCCTTCCCTACCTTTTCACTCAATAAAGCAGGGCTAATGGAATAGATGCCTCCTTTGCTCAAAGGGACAATTTACATTTCTGGTGACTTCCAGGCTGGGTTATGCCTAGCTCACTCAGTTTCTATCTTATTCAAGAGTGGCCCCTTCCGGAATTTCCTTATATAAAATGACTCCTAGCTTGGAAGAATTGGTAGCATCCCCTACTGATCTAGGTTATTGCTGAAACTGTATGAAAACTGTTTCCTAAATAATCACAGAGCTCTCAGATTCAAACATTCTAAGTACATATTCCCTTTTTCCCCCCACAGGCAAACATATATAAATTAACTATACCTAGTATATATATACCTATTTCATGAGTTAACATTATTTTTCTATGAACTATGAACAGAATTTTCTATGAACTACCTTTATTAATTTTTTAGGAAGATGTACCTGTTAAACACATAAACTTGCAATTACTGGCTTTGCACTGCTTTTGTCACGAGAGTCTAATCCTATATCTTTTCAGAACGATTTATTCTAGAGAATAATTTTATGGTAAAAACTGGGTTGTTGACAAAATATTTTCAGTGACCATTTTCTTATATCTGGGCCAGACAAGTCCTAATCAAGGTAATATATAAACAGGATATCTGATTAAAAAAAAAAACCCATTATACAAAATCTTTAGAGACTTTTCATTGGTTATATATTTCTTTTTTTATTTAAATTCAATTAATTAACATAAATGTATTATTTGTTTCAGGGGTATAGGTCTGTGATTCATCAGTCTTACACAATACCCAGTGCTCACCACAACACATACCCTCCCCAATGTCCATCACCCAGCCACCCCATCTCCCAACCCCCTCCCCTCCAGCAACCCTCAGTTTCTTTCCTAAGATTAAGAATCCCTTATGGCTGGGGCACCTGGGTGGCTCAGATGGTTAAGCGTCTGCCTTCGGCTCAGGTCATGATCCCAGGGTCCTGGGATCGAGCCCCACATCAAGCCCCACATCGAGCCCCACATCAAGCCCCACATCGAGCCCCACATCGGGCTCCTGGCTCAGCGGGGAGCCTGCTTCTCCCTCTCCCCCTGCTCATGCTCTCTCTCTCTGTATCTCTGTGTCTCAAATGAATAAATAAAATCTAAAAAAAAAAAAAAAGAATCCCTTATGGTTATATATTTCTTAAACCAAACAGACACTTCACACTACACCAGCGGTTCACAAACCTGACTATGCATCAGATATTCCTGGAGGGCTTGTGAAAACACTTTTTGCTGTGCTTCACCCCCACTTTCCAATTCAGTAAGTCTATAGTAGAGCCAGAGAAACCGCATTTCTAACAAATTCCTAGGCAATGTTAATGCTACTGAACCAAACTTTGAGAACCATTCAGTAAACTATTTTTTTCAGTAAACTATTTTATTTATTCATGGCTGCATGAATCTGAAATCTTATTACAACCAAAAAATTATTTACAGTGGTAACTACCTCATGAAATAGTTCCATGTCTCTACATATATAATGTACCAATCACAATACAGGTCATTTTGACATTAAAATACATCAATTTAAAAATCAAATATTTATTGAGTTTGGAAGAGTGCCAAGAGCATTCAGCTGATAGTCAATGCTAATCCCAACTTTACAACTAACTGTGGTCTTGGTGCCAACACTCAATCTCCCTAGACCTGAGTTTCCACATGTGCAGACTGAGGGGAGTGGGCAAGATGAGGTGTCATCCATATCTAAAAGCACCTGTTAATTCTTTGCTTCTACTACATACGAGCCAATGTGCTGAGTGAAGTGAGGGAGTGTGAAACATAGAGCTTGCTCCTTAGCTGGGAACACAAGATACATACCCAGAAAAAGATACCAGCCTAAGCCAAAGGGAAATCCCACATAATGGTGCTTCAGAATTCTATCCTGGTGGAATGACGTTAGGAAAACCACCTCTTCACTCAAGTTCAGACTAATGGAATTTGGACCTGTTCTATAATATTAACAATATCTCTAACAGAGAAGTCTCTTCCCCCTTTTTTTCCGTCTTTCCCTCCTTTCTTCTTTCCTTTCTTTCTTCCTTTCCTCCCTTTTTTCCTCTTTTTGATAAACACTTACTGGGACCCTGGGAAGACAGATGGAAATGCCCTGAGTAAAGTCAGGGCAAACAACCTGAAACCAAGCCAAAGAGCTGAACAAGTTATTTTACCTCACCAAGCTGATTTCTTCAACTGCAACACTGTTATTATAAGCCTCATATGAGATAATACATATAAAGTTTTTATTGAAGGGCCTGCCACATAGTGAGAAAATTTTATATCCTAGTATCTCCCCAGAGTACACAGTGTTATGTGGGGCTAGAAACTTGAGTAATTTGAAAATGAACAATGGTCAGAAATGTAGGCCTTGGAGATAAGAGTAGAGAATGAAGGAGGGGTGAAAATGGATGTGAACACTATTGGAGGGAATATAGACCAAGTGGGGAGAAAAGGAAAAAATTCACTATTTGTGGATTAGGAAGTAGAATAGCATGGTGATTAAGAGTTTGTACTCTTGCAGACAGACTATCTGGTTTTGAACCCTGGCTTTTGCAATTTACTAGCTGTATTGTGTGATCCTGGGCAAATTATTTAACCATTCTGTGACTCAGTTTCCCCATGTGTAAAATGGAAATAATGATAGCTTCCAGCTTTTTATTCTCAAGATTAAATGAGCTAAAACCTGTTAAGGGTAAAACATGCTTGGCACATTATAAAAGCTTAGTAAGTGAAAGCTGCTATTATTATCAATTTTCAACTTAATTTCCTGGGTCACTCCAGTAAGGCTCTTGTTCTTGGGAATACTAAATAGCACAGAGAGGCTAGCAGTGTTTCCAGTTGGAGCTGCATCAAGTGCATTCCTGGAATTGCTTCCCTGAGGACTCCTGCTTTTCTCCCTGAAGTTGATAACATATAAAGTTTAGATCAGGCTCACACTCCTTTCTTAAAACTGAGCAGAGAACTTAAGGCCACAGTTCCCAAATTTTACTGCACATTAGAATCACTGGGGAGCTTTTAAAAGTACTGATGCCCATATTGGGCCCCTTATCAGTGAAATTAGAATGTTTGGAGACAGGGACCAGGAATCAGTATTTTTTACTTTTTTTTTTTTTTAAGATTTTATTTACTTATTTATTTGAGAGAGAGAGAGACAGAGATAGTGAGAGAGAGCACAAGTGGGGAGGAGAGGGAGAAGCAGGCTCCCTGTTGAGCAAGGAGCCCAACTTGGACTCTGGGATCATGACCTGAGCCAAAGGCAGATGCTTAACAGACTGAGCCACCCAGGCGCCCCAGGAATCAGAGTCTTTTAAAGATTCCAGTTTGAAACAAAGTTGGCAACCTCTGGCTTAACAGACTGGTTTTCCTTCTGACTTTGGGGTGCTAAATAAATCAATGCCTTTATCTGGGACCTTGTTTCATTTTTCTAAGTAATGTGTGTAAAAACTATGACAACAGTAACAGGGCTTTTCAGATGCTCTTCAGACAGTCAATAGTGCCCTCTGGTGGTGTGATTGGAACCTAAATTAATCTACTTGGGATAAAAATGCTTTAAATACAGGGAAAGGATGTCAAGGAAGACTATCCCCCACCTCTGTGCCCCTCTACCACATACACATATATCTAGAAAGGGAAATTTAGGTCTAGGGAGTAAGGTAACCAAGAGCACACAAGAATCATTGATAGCTGTGAAATTGAAATGTAATTGGTCCTCCAGCTTCCCCTTCCTCTCAAAGGTATCCTCCCCAGAGTGGCCTCATCGTCACAACTTCCCAGTGTGAGCACCACCAGAAGAGTAATGATCTCTTTCTTCTATGGCCTAGGGTTTTGTTTCTTCTTTGGGGTAGAGGGCAAAGGTTGCACTTCTGGCAACTGACTGAGCCTTCTGCTTAAGGGTAACTACCTCCATTTTACAAATGAGAATAAGGCATAATGTAAAGTTTGCTATCATCAGTAGGAGATGATTCATCTTGATACATCTCTTCTCTCTGTCCTGAATCCAAGGGGCTTCATATCAAGTGGGGAAATTGAAGATCAAGTACAGAACTGTTCTCACCAGGCACTCTTCTGAAAGCCCCTGGCTAACCTAGAGCCTCAGCCTAATAGGGCACTAGAGATGTACACGCTCAATGTGAGCTAATAATAAATGATGCTACAATACTAGCAAAAAGTATGGGACTGTAGGGTCTGAAAGAAAAGTAGGATATCAGTGTTGGAGGGTAGAGGCTGACGATTTAGGGACTGGGGGTGGGGAGAAGGCGTGGGGTGGATCCTTGCATGTAAGCTGGCAGAGTTGAGTCTCTGAAGCAGAAATGGAGTGAAACTGAAGATGAGGAACAGGGGAGAAGGGATGTCTGGGTCCCGTTTAGGTAGTTTCCCTGGAGACTGAGACTGAGACGGAGAACAGCCAGAGGCGCCACTGCCCCTACCAAGACTTCTGCAGCTGACGCCTGGTGGCCACCACAGTGTGACTCCTAGGACACGGGGCTTCTGGGGACCAAGATACCATCCCGGCCAGTGTGAGTTGGAGAAGACCTAGGGGTCCTAAGCCATCTGCCCTTGCTTGGCACAAAGCGGGGTCGGGCGCAGCTGTCTCCCCGTCCCCTTCCACTCCTTCCAGAATCTCGATTTTTTGGAACTTCTACTGACACCATGGTCTAACAAAATGTGACAAGCCTAAAAGAGGGTTCGCTGACGCCATCCCCAATCCCAGGAAAGCTAGGTATTGCCTCGGCGGCTCCCGCGCCAGAAGGAACATACCGGTTAATCCCGCCCTTTGTATTCTGATGAAAGAAAAGCTTCCAAACACCGACTGAAACCCTGCGGGGCTTTCTGGCAACCTGGATAAGGAGGATGCATTCCCAGAGGATTCTGGGATTAGTAGTTTTTGGTCTCCAAACACGCATGCCCAATTCCGCCTGCGCTTTGCGCTCTGGACCTTGGTGCTTGCTCTCGCGCGAAATGGGCACGTGCTGGGTGTCCCCTAGGGGTGCAGCTTGAAGGCGCGCAGGCGCGACTGCTTCTTTTGATCGAGGTTCTATCTGACCTTCCTACAGGATAAGGTTTTTTCATTCCAGAGCTCACAATCTGGGAAGGGCTAACCAGCAAACTGACAAAATAGCATGAGTAAAAGGGCGTGTATTTTTAATTGCTGTGTTGAGCAGAAACGAGTAGGTGAGGAAGGTTTCCCAGAGCGACTGAAGTTGGAGATGAAACGTGAAGGACTTAAGGCAGGGGCCCGGCAAGGAGTACGGTCAGGGCCAAGGCTTCTGGTAGAATATAACGTGATTTTAGTTTTCTGCTCCCACCTGAAATTTTTACCCTATTTTAATAAACTGTTAATTTCTCAAGTACTTCCTAAGATGCCCGTAGTTTTACTAAACTAAATTTTTGTGTCTTTAGCTAAGTTTAACCTGTTAGTGTGGTGCTACGTATAGATGTTTTTTTTTTTTTTGCGTTTGGTTTTTTTTTTCACTATTGATTTTTGTGTGACTTTTAATGTCTTCATGTATATTATCAGTTGTTAGCTTAAATTGTATGATGTGAGGAAGAGCATTACACTAGTCTTGGAATCAGGAAATGAGCATTTAGATTGTAGGCCTTTGAGATAATTAATCCTTAGTAATGAAGGAAAACATGTAATTTTATTGTGTTCGTTTTGGGACTTTGAACTACCTCAGGGATAGAAATCCAAAGCGGTAATATTTATAATGATTCCCTAGCTCTCTGAATGAGAATATTTTGTAAATGTGTAGAAGCAGGAGGAGAACAGCATCTGGTTTTACAGTAGTAGTACAGTAAGATTTTTAGGTTGATGTGGACTTTTAGTGTTTGTGTGTTGTTTAATGTGGAGGGGGTTAGGGAGGAAATCTTCTGGGGCACAGGTCAATTATGAGGGGTTAAAGAGACCGGTGATGATCTCTTAGTTTTGTTTTGGATTTGTGTTTGTTTTGTTTTGTACTGTTATCGTTTTATAGACAATCCCCGACTTACAATAGTTTGACATAATGATTTTTTCTCTTTACTGTGGTGCAAAAGCAGTATACATTCAGTAGAAACTGCACTCTAAATTTTGAATTTGGATCTTTTTCTGGGCTAGTGATACACAGTATGATACTCTCTCATGATACTGGGCAACAGCAGTGAGCGGCAGCGAGCCACAGTTCCCAATCAGCCACGAGGTCACAAGGGTAATCAACTGATAATGATTTACAGCTGTTCTGTTTCTCACTTTCAGTACAGTATTCAATACATGAGATGATCCACACTTTAGTATAAAATGGGCTTTGTTTTAGATGAGGCAGCCCCACTGTGGACCAACAAACATGCTCTTCTGAGCATGTTTAAGGTAGGCTAGGCTAAGTGATGATGTTCTGTAGGTTAAGTGTATTAAATGCATTTTCAACTTAAGATATTTTCAGCATAGGATGGGTTTATCAGGATATAACCCTGTAAGTTGAGAAAGATCTATAGTTTGTTTTGGACAGAGATAATATCCATTAAGGAAGATTCTTGCTGAGTGTGGCATTGATTGCAAGGAATTCCCTGGGTGGGTGGGAGACAACAGGACAATCCCTTGGCTAATTAACATCAATAAAAACATGTCAAGTCTTAGTGTTTAGGAAAATATTTACTCTCTTATTTTTGTAGTCCACACCAAATTCTATATTAAATTGATATTGAGAAATACAGAACAGCATTATTTGGGGATTTAGTTGGATGAGATATGCATTTCTCTGTTTTATACCGTCTCTTAGACATTCTTTTACCCACAATAAGCACTTCATCATAGTTTAAATGGGTGGCTTCTCTGACTTGGTATTTCGTTGTTGTTGTTGTTGTTGTTGTTTTCTCTAGCTTTAAAGGCTCCTTTGCAACACACCCATTAAAATTGTCATTCCCCAGGATGCCTGGGTGGCTCAGTTGGTTAAGTGTCTGGCTCAGGTCATGATCCTAGGGTCCTGGGATCGAGCCCTGTGTTGGGCTGTGCACTCAGTGGGGCGTCAGCTTGAGGATTCTCTGTCCCTCTCCTTCTGCCCCTCCCCCCTGCTCTTGTGCGTGTGCTCTCTCTTGTTAAAATAAATAAATCTTTTTTAAAAAATGAAATTTTCATTTTCTTCCAGCTTAGGGGCTTCCTAGTTCATGAAGCCTCTGAACACCCTTTCCTAGTTCCCAGTATTTTTATCTCCATTACTCTGCTTTGTTAATTTCCCTTGCAGTTTAGTAATTTGTATCTTGTTTACCTTGCTGCTTTAAAAAACCATGCAAGACATGCAGTATTTTCTTTTGTGCATTTAGAGACCATATATTAGTTATCTTTTATTCTTTTTTCTTTTTTAAGTAGGCTCCACGCCCACTGTGGAATCCAATGCAGGGCTTGAACTCACAACCCTGAGATCAAGACCTGAGCTGAGATCAAGTTGGATGCTTAACCGACTGAGTCATCCAGGTGACCCTTTTATTCTTTTTTATTTTTAATATTTTATTTATTTATTTGAGGTAGAGAGAGAGTGAGAGAGCACAAGCAGGGGGAGCAGCAGAGGGAGAGGGAGAAGCAGGCTCCCCATTGATCAGGGAGCCCAAAGTGGGGCTGGATCCCAGGACCGCAGGATCATGACCGAAGGCAGATGCTTAACTGACTGAGCCACCCAGGCGCCACCCCCCCCCCCCGCTCTCTTTTATTCTTAATAATCATGTACTATTCATTTTTGCACATGTATATACAAGTGTCTAGCACATAAACCTCTGTAATTCCCAGCTTTTGCCAGGAACCCCTGGCAAAGATAATAATATTTATCCACCTATTTTTGGTGTAAAAAAAAGACTAAACATATCTCCTCAAATAAAAATGTATAGGTTTAAAAAAGCTTTTAAAAATTATTTTTACTCAACATATATAATTTCAAGTTTGTTAAAAGCTAGTTAAAAACTCTTGATTAAAAACCTGAATAAAGTTCTAGGCGATCTTTCAATAACAAAGGGATTCTTGGGAAAAGACTGAGAACTATCCTATTTAATACTTAGTACAAAAAAATTTTTTAAGAAGAACCCAAAAGGGTTTGTGGGAGAAAGGCTCTTTCCTTTCCATCTGGTGGCAGCAATTTAGCTCAAAAGTCAGTGAAGGTGGGCACTTACAAGTACATCCTGGGGCTATGGAGGAAGAAGCAGTCAGATGTAATGGGCTTTATTCTCAGAGTGCACTGCTTGCAGTACTGCCAACTGTCTGTACTCCCCAGGGTACCCCACCCAACCTAGCCTGATAAAGTGCACAGACTGGGATACAAGACCAAGAAAGGTTATGTCGTATATCAGATTCATGTGCACCGTGGTGACTGCAAACGCCCAATTCCTCAGTGTGCTACCTATGGCAAGCCTGCCCATCATGGTGTTAACCAGCTAAAGTTTGCCCCAAGCCTTCAATCTGTTGCCTAGGAGGGAGCTGGACACCACTGTCGAGTTCTGAAGATCCTGAATTCTTACTGGGTTGGTGAAGATTCCACATACATATTCTTTGAGGTTATCTTCATTGATCCATTACATAAGGCTATCAGAAGAAATCCTGACACCCAGTAGATCACCAAACCAGCCCTCAAGCACAGGGAGATTTGAGAATTGAAATCTGCAGGCCCCAGGAGGCGTGGCCTGGGAAAGGGTCACAACTTACACGCCAGTACTCTCCAACTCCACTGTTACTGCTAATATAAGTAATGTTTGTAAAATTCTTACTTAATAAATAAACAGGGGCGCCTGGATGGCTCAGTCGTTAAGCGACTGCCTTCGGCTCAGGTCATGATCTCAGGGTCCTGGGATCGAGCCCCGCATCGGGCTCCCTGCTCGGCGGGAAGCCTGCTTCTCCCTCTCCCACTCCCCCTGCTTGTGTTCCCTCTCTCGCTGTGTCTCTCTCTGTCAAATAAATAACATCTTTAAAATAAATAAACAATTTACAACAGTCAAAAAAATTTTTTTAAATATATGTATCTATTATTGCTACTTCTTTCCTAAACTCAAATTTTCTTTTAAATAAATAGTAATTTTAAACAATATAGTGATTTATTTCTTAGCAGAAGTATCTTGAAAAAGCACATCTTAGACACCAGGCTAGCTTTGTGTCTCATCCTTTTTAAAAATCTATATTAATTTTATGGGTATAAATATGTGTCTTGTCCTTTTAATGATCTTTTTCACAAATTTATAATGTAGACAACTATTGATGTTTACTGATAAGCTCAATTTTCTGAATATTTACAGCCATCTGTGTTGACTTTAGTATGCTAACCTAGGTCATCAATGCTTTAATGTTCACCTGGGGGTACATTTGACTTTCTTTTTGACCCCAACACCTTATCTAAAAATACTTGAGAAATGGAAATTTTATTTGTAAATATTACAAAATTAGCAATTCAAGCAGGATATTAATATATTTTGACCCTAAAATTTCATCTGTTTATGAACTTGAGTCTCCTGGGATTTCTAATTCTATTAGGTCAGGAGATTAAATTCCTCTAAAAATCTATTCAAATTACTCTTTTTCTTCAAATTTGAAAAATGTGTTTGACATTTTGCAGTTTTTTTTAACTTTCTAAAGGACTTGGAAATGGCAAGTTAAACCTTAATTCTGGGTTAGCAAACTATAATCCTATGGTTGTAGGATGCAATGGTTTGGTGAATTGTGATAATGACTGATGATTTAAACCGATTTGCTAATACAATAAAGTTTCCCACATTTAAAAAGTGTTTTTGATAATGTCCAAAGTGTATTTAGAGTTGAAGTTTTGGTCTTTTAATTTTTTAGCCATAAAGAAGGCAGAAAAACATTCACCAATCCTTGCAGTATTCATTAAAATAAGAACTTTCACCATGGCCATGACAAGAACCCTAAATAATTCCATGGCTCAGAGTTGTGCTTTCCTGAAGTTAGGAAAAGCATCCTGTGCAGGACACAAAGGAAGGGACAGATCCCAGGCAGGCCTGATTCTTCAGCAATTCTGGTCTTTTGCCGAGTAGGAGCGCTTAGTGAGTCAAGGCCTGAAGGAGGAGGAAACTACTATCTCCTGGGAAAGTCCTCTGTAATCTGGAACACCACAGATTTCTCAGAATGGGAGTTGGCATCAGAGTGTCTCCTGATTCTTGATGAAACAATTCAGTATGATCAAGGACACACACCTACGAAAATGGCTTCTGGAAACAGTTATTCTGGTATTTAGGAATAACCCAGCTGCTGAGCACCAGGAAATAAGCTTCAATCAACTATATTTCTTGTTAAGTGCTAGAGGACTCATTGGATAATAATTCTATTACAATAATAGTAATGACAATAAGCATTTATTATTCAAAGGCAGGCACTTGATATTCATTATATTATTAAGACTTTTATTTGGCATTCATTTTATATTACTTCCTCTGCCCTACCAGCTGTTATACCCAGAAATCTGCCCCAGAATCTGTTGGGGTCCTGATTAAGTCTGAGAAAATTCTGTTGTAAATAACTAAGTTACAAAAGATTTTATCTTCCATCATTTCCTCTGCCTTCTTATTTAAAAAAAAAAAGTTCAGAAAGCGTATTGTGTCAGTGTTAATTTTTTGATTTTGATAATTATACTGTGATTATGTATGTTAAAATAAATGGGGTAAGAGATATGAGGGGACTTTTTGTAGTAATTTTTCAACTTTTCTATAAGTCTAACATTAATTAAAAACAAAGTTGAAAAACTTCATAATTTCTTTACTATAATTTGGTTTATATCTTTTATTATTTTCTTGTGGCAGAAAAGCAATACATGTTCAATACAGAGAACATTTTACATGCATGTAAGTAAAAGGAGGAAAATAAAAATCCCTTAATTCAACGAGCTAGTGGTATCTGCTATAAATACGTAAGTGTAAATTCACTGAGAGGTATGTGTATATGGATGTGTAGTATGTATTAATTTCAATCACTGACTCCATTGGCAAAGATAAAGCTTGGTATTTTTTTAACTGAACTTAATTTATCTTATACCTTCGGTTTGCCTAATGGGAGGTAACTTAATTTAGTGACTTCCAGGTAGCTCAGGCATTTTAAGATTTAAAGTCAATTAAATACAAGTTTCAGATTCAATCCCCTTTCTCTTACCCTGTAGGCTATGTTTGGGCTCCATTCACCTTCAGCAGGCACGACTACTGAGCCTTCACAGTGCTGGAGGCTCACTGGGAATTATGATAAGATTTTGAAAGGCTGCCCTTGAGCTCCTTAACGGAGCCACCTTATTAGCTTTTACTCTTTTATTGCCCTGGCACATTTCTGATCTCTTAAGACTCTTAAGATCTGCAGAACCTTGAGGCTACACTCTGGAAAATGAAGCATAGCTTTCTTTTTTAATGGGATCCCCAGAAATTACTGGGCTATTATCCTTCCCTTTGTGGTGCTTGGCCTAGGGTGATGGCATTCAGGCCTTTTCCCTGAGATCCACTTAAGAGATTTACTCTGTGAACTCTAATACGTCATTCCTGAAAATTCTCCTCTTCCATTGAACTTTGTCTCTATCTCCTTATGGGTGAATAAAGCAAGCAAACAAGTAAACACACAATATCATACATTCTTCCAGAACCTATTAGTTATGACATAAACTTAGAAGTTTATGTATTACAGTCAGACTTTTGGAAATTCAGATTCTTAAAGTTATTTTCTTTGCCAAGGGTTTCAAAATTCTATATTATTAACAAACTATAAAAAAACATTTTTTGTAGACAATTGTAAAAATTTGATTATGTTATTACAAGTTATTAGAAGACACCAAAGATTGATTTATTATTAATTTTGTTGGGTGTGAGAATGGCCTTGTGGTTCTGTATGAAAATATTCCTAACTTTTAGAGAAGTTAGTGAAGGGCATTATAGGCAGGCTGGGTTGGGAAGTGATAGGAGTGGGAGGTAGGGGACAGATTATAAAGAGCCACACCTGCCGTTCTTTGATTTCAAGTTCACAGCATCAAACAGGAGAGTGACATGATTAATGTGCATAAAGGGGGGATGATGAGAAAGCGTGTTTGTGACTGGGAGGTGAGTGGCTGGAGGAATTTTTTATTCCTTCCCCTCTCGGCATCCATACCCAAAACCATCAGCACACCCTGTTTGTTCTCTTAGCTTCATCATCTCCCCATTCCAAGCCACCATCATCTCTTAGCTGGACACAATTGTTTCCTAATTATCAACTAAGTAGTCTACTTCTGTTTTTTCTCTAAAATCTCCATAGAGTTGCCAGAATGAATTTTTTAAAGCCTAACTCACTTTGTTATTCTCACCCTTAATGAGGGTCTACTGCATTTAAAATAAAACACAAACTCTGCCATAGACCATAAATTTCTATGGAATCTGGCTCTTATCTTCCTCACCGTCCTCTTTGTGCTATGACTAAGTGAAAGAGTGTTCAAGTTCAAATGCTAGATCTGAGATGTAAAATAGTGACAAAGTGGACAAAAAAGTTGACTTTAGATAGCAATTTTTTTTACCTTAATCTGCATTCTTTAACAATGGGGCAATCATTACAGATCTTAAGGAGTCAGGTTTACCTGTATTTTCATATTTGCAATTTCATCTTTCAGTCTAACGATCATGGCTTCTTCATTGATTTTACACATACAACATTTTCAGTCTGAGCATTTTCTGGTGTATTTTCCAAGAACTTATTTAGACTCTGGCACACCAAAAATTGAACTATATTGCCATTTGTCTAATACTTCCAGAAGAAAGTAAATTAAAATAATTTGAAATGCCACTGTTTTCCTCTTCCTCATCATCTTCTGTTTAGTGAAATGAAGTAATAAATTGCTGCAAATTCTATTTCTCTTTCCATTGCTGGTTCATGCTTACAGATTATAGCTTAAGAAAATGAACAAATGCCTCTTGAAAAAACTGTCTTATTGACTACTCTTCATACTCTGCTGAAGGAAATGTAAAATGGAGCACTCTATGAAGGGCAAGTATCATATTGACCACGTTCACAAATACATTTCCTCTTTGATCCTACAATTCTCCTTTGACAGTTACACGGAGACTTAGTGCGGTTCAAAACCACCACCAGCTTCTTACTCTGGCGCTGCTGCTGCACCAGTTTAAAGGTCAGCTGACTTAATTTCTTCTGGGCTCCCAAGGTGCAGAGCTCAGCCTTGCCAGGCCCTTGGTTGCAGCCAGCCCACTGTACCCAAAGTACAGTTCTCTGATTCTCCTCAGACTCAAAAGCCAACTGTGGAGCTCTGTTCCTCCTATGGTCCCCGAGGAAAACAAGCTTCTTCCCACCTATTCACATGGGCAGCCACATGCCTCAGGTAAAGCTGGTCGTGCTCACTACTCCCAGCAATCACCAACTGCTAGAAATGAAAATTTTCCTTAAAAAAGAAAATGGAGGGGGGAACTCTGTAAACCTAAATTCCAATTAAACACTTCTGAATTCGTTGTGTCTCATAGATTCGCTAGTGACGCTTAAGATGAATAGTTTGAAGGCAACCACCCGAGATTCACCCCAGGAAATGAAAGAAAGTAACTTGTTGGTAGCTCCGGGGCTCGTAATATCGCGGAGCTTATTCAGTGGAAGATCCTGTTACAGGTCACATCAGATGAGGTAGGGATGAGGCAGGATGAGGTAAGGCCTGAAGAATGGGGCTGAGACTTAGGGCCTGGGGCAAACAGTGGAAAAGAGAGTCGTCTCTCTGTGTTTGAAGCTGGGAATCAAGCCGATAACGCAGACACCACCTGCATGCCACTCGTACTCCTGGGGCCGCGTGGCTTTCCCGCGCGCTCGCCTCGGGGGCGGGGAAGAACCCGGATGGAACCGCCCCTGCAGCCGGGACCCCCTACAGTCTTTGAATCCCTGCGTGGGGCGGAGTTGCCCTCCCTTCCATGCTCTGATTGGTTCGTTTCCGTAGGCTCCTTCCTCGCGATTGGACTTTGACAGTGTCAGTCACAAAGCGTCACTGGTCTCTCAGATTGTTGCTAGAAGGCGACTGCGTCGACGTCTGATTAGACTCGCGGCGTCTCACTTCCATCGGAGCGCTTTTCCTCCGGCGCTCGGATCCTACTCTGTGCTTCTCGGCTGTGGGGCCTGGAGGGAGGCGTATTGAGCCGGCTCGAGAGCTATCTGGGGCGCACAAGCGTTCCGTTCGTTACCCGCTCAGCGCCATGTCGTGGATGTTCAAGAGGTGAAGGGGGCGAGGGGGTGGGGCGCAGGGGGTAACGGCCTGTCGGCGTCCCCAGATGAACCTGACCTTCCCCGCGTTCCCTTCGAGTTCTCCTCGCGTTCTCGGTGCAGCTTGTATTCGTCCTGCTGGTGGCTCATATCGCCGCGGGAGAAATAAATGCATAGCCTTGGCTGGCGAGGGGAGGCTCCTCAGGCGAGCCTCATGCCAGGGCCTTGGAGAAATCTCTCTCAGGGGCTGTGGGGGGCCTAGGGTTCAAAGCTCCACTCTTTAGCCGGGATCCTGATCTGACCTTTATTCAACGAATACACGTTAGATGCTCACTGTGCGCTAGACGGTGTGCGCGGAATAAAGGGCCAATTAAGAAAGCCCTTGTCCCCAAGTAGCTCACAGTTTATGTGCATGCACAGACATAGAAATATGTATTTGCAGTGGAGCCAAAGGGGTATGCGCGGCGTACAAGGAAAACGCGGGGAAATAGCTTCCATCTGTTCTTAGGAGAGTGGAAACTTTCAGGAAGCCCCTCAGCGAACTTCCCCTTATTTTTCATTTTCCAAATTGGTGTACATGCCTGTTCCTGGAACAGTTATCCATGAAAGGATTGAGGGTACCCTTAAACCAACGGGAATGGGAGGCTTGAGGTCAACTTCCCATGATGGCATGATTTAGATGCCTGAATAAGGGTTCTGTTTGGAGAGAATTAAAACAGTGGATGCTGGATGTATTATCTGTAACCGTATAAATGGCTTCACATATAATAATAGTTCCATATTTGCAAGTTGTTTCTAGTTCAATTCTTATTGAAATTTAGTGTGTAATTAGAGTTACATCATATACATCTCAATTTAAATAGATGATCATCACTAGGGAAAAGATTTGTGAGCCCTTGTTGGAGTTTTCATTTTGAGTACTCGGTAGGTAGAAGAGGCATTACTGAACAGGTTAGGGTTCCTGGAAACCTTCCCCACTCACTCCAATTCCTGCTTTACCCATAGTAACACTGTCAATCTTTATACAGCAGTTCCCACTAAAGATTTAACATGTTGAAATAAAATGAGAAAACAATTGGCCTATAAATATAATACAGTCTTTGGTTAAATATTGTATCATTTTCCTGTGCTTTTTCTTTTTTAATAGAGATCCTGTTTGGAAGTACTTGCAGACTGTCCAATACGGAGCCCATGGAAATTTTCCACGCCTCTCATATCCAACTTTCTTTCCCCGTTTTGAATTCCAAGATATTATACCTCCAGACGACTTCCTAACTAGTGATGAAGAGCTAGATTCAGTTTTATTTGGAACTTTGAGAGGTCATGTAGTTGGACTACGCTATTACACAGGAGTAGTGAGTATAATAATATTAGATATTAAGTTGAAATATATTTATCTTGTTAACCCAGAAGATAAGAATTTGAAGGTGATATGTACAATTAATACTTATTTTACTTTAAGTAGAATGTATCTGGGTAAGAGATAACAAATATTTAATGGCCAATTTTCTTCTGTATTTATATGCTGCTTGTAGTGTATAAAGCACTTTTTCCTGTATAGTTTCATTTGATGACTATAATGACTTGAAGGTAGATAGAACATCTATTATCCCCTTTTTATCACTGAAGAACTGAAACTTAGGAAGGTTAGATGATTGGCCCAGAAAGCAGATACTAGGAGTGTATTTGTAGAATAACTTCCAAGTCAGTTCTTTGCTTTCTCCTCTTCTGTCCCTTAGCGCATTTCTGTACTTCAATATTTTTAATTTAGGAAGATTAATTCCTACTAGATAAGGGAATTGTCTATTTTTAGGTCCTTTTTTTTTCCTTTCTGCAGTAAGACTATCTGTCTACCAATTTTTCTCCCTACATCTGTCTTTCTGTATCTCTGTTTGCATTGTGTGTATGTGTGAGAGACAGAGATAATCTATGACTTTATATCTGGTGAGAAGTTGTCTTTGTTATGGTTATGTAGTATGTTTCTGTGTTATTTGGCTGATGTGTCACAAGTTTTAGTCTTTATTATGAAATATTTTAAGCATGCATAAAAGTAGAATAATAAAACAAACTCCCATATGTCTGTGATTCAGCGGTTAACAAATTTTTCTCACATTTCTTTCATCACTTTTCCTTTTGTCCTTTAGAACAAAAAAAATCTCTACTGTTTCAGGGTTTTTTTTGTTTTTTTTTCTTAAGATTTTATTTATTTATTTGACAGAGAGAGAGACACAGCAAGGGAGGGAACACAAGCAGGGGGAGTGGGAGAGAGAGAAGCAGGCTTCCCGCAGAGCAGGGAGCCCGATGCGGGGCTTGATCCCAGGACTCTGGGATCATGACCTGAGCCGAAGGCAGACTCTTAATGACTGAGCCACCCAGGTGCCCCTCTACTGTTTCAGTTTACATCCATATAATTCAGTATGTCTCTCTAAAAAAATTCAGACCTTGTCATTTTCATACTTAACAAAATTAGTAATTCCTTATTACATCTAATAACTAATCCATAATCAGTTTTCTTAATTGTTTAAAAATGTCTTTTTATAGTTCTTTTTTGTTTTTGAGAGAGAGCAAGCCAGAGCATGAGCAGGGAGGGGCAGAAGGAGAGGAAGAGAGAGAATCTTAAGCAGATTCAAGTGTGGAGCCCCACAAAGGGCTGGATCTCACAACCCTGAGACACTTAACCGTCAGAGCCACCCCACCTAGGCACCCCTCCTATATTTTCTTTATATTGGAGCTTCTTAGATTATTTTGTAATTGAAATGTGTTGTCTAGGAGATTTCTTAGGAAAGAGGATTTCCTGAGTTTCTGTATGTTTCTAATTGTGACATTTATATTGAAGGGCAGTTTGGCTAAATATAAAGTCCTTAGCCCGTATTTTCTCTCTATATTTTGATGTTGCATAAAATGTTGGTGAGAATTCTGATGACAATATGATTTCTCTCCCATATAAGTGAATTGGGAATTTTTGCCTCCATAACTAAAGGGTATTTTTCCTTATCTTGAAAATCTAGTCGTTTTATTGGGGTATGTCTTATGATTGCCCTGTAACTTCATTTTCTTCTATTTCAGAAAATTTTTCTTTAATTACAGTTTTAAATGCTTGCTTTGTTTTTCAGGGACTCCATTCTACCATCTATGTATTAGATCTCCTCTGCGTGTATCTATGCCTGTGTATATGCCTATTATTTTCTCTGAAATCCTTTCTATCATACTGCTTCATTTCTTAATTTTTCATCATTTATTTCCCTTACCATGTTTTCCCCAAGGTCTGTGCACTTTGTGTTCTTTCTGGTTTTTAATTCTGAAATAGTTTTACATTTCTAATTTTTTCCTGAAATCTGTTGGTTCTTATCTCCTATCCATCTCTCTTCTTTAATTCTTATATCTGTCTCTGAGCTTGCCTATTTCTGATTTGTGCTATTTTTTCAAAACTTAGATTGTTTTCTAAATTATTTTAAGCCATTGTGAAATACTAGATTATGGTTTCTGATCTTAGAACATTTACTATTTGTTGAGCTTAGAATAATTTCTATGACACTAGTAAGCTAATAAAAATGTTGAGCCCATTAAAAGTAATCACTTTTTTATTTTTAAAATATGTATTATTGGGGCTCCTGGGTGGCTCAGTCGTTAAGCGTCTGCCTTCGGCTCAGGTCATGATCCCAGGGTCCTGGGATCGAGCCCCGCATCGGGCTCCCTGCTCTGCGGGAAGCCTGCTTCTCCCTCTCCCACTCCCCCTGCTTGTGTTCCCTCTCTGGCTGTCTCTCTCTGTCAAAAAAATAAATAAAATCTTTAAAAAAAAAAAAATAAATAAAATATGTATTATTTATTTTATAAGTAATACATATTCATTATTTTAAAATGGCTAAAAGAAAAACCATTAAATCTCCCTGTAGTTTATCATCCTGGACCATAAGTTATTCATTTTATTTTTTCACACTTTACTCTGTGGGCACATGCATGTAAATTGAAATCACATTATGTATTAAAAATTGAGATCGTTATTATGTCTATTATAGTGATCACCCTTTTTTCTCCTGGTAAAATATTAGGACTATCTTTTCATGTCAGTACAAATCTATATTGTATTTTTAATTTCCTTATTGATGGACGTTTTGAGGTTGATCACTATTATGAAAATATAATAAAAATTGAGGTATTAATCTTTGCATACTTATTATTTTCAACTTTTTCCAGTTTTATTGAGATGTGATTTATATGAGAAAATACACTTTTTTTTTTTTTTAAGATTTTATTTATTTATTTGACAGAGAGAGACACAGCGAGAGAGGGAACACAAGCAGGGAGCGTGGGAGAGGGAGAAGCAGGCTTCCCACGGAGCAGGGAACCCATGCGGGGCTTGATCCCAGGCTCCTGGGATCATGACCCAGCTGAAGGCAGACACTTAATGACTGAGCCACCCAGGCGCCCCCCCCCCGCCTTTTTTTTTTTAGAAAATACACATTTCTAAGTATATGATTCCAAGAGTTTTGATAAAGATAAATACATGATAATCACCATTCTAATCAAGATACAGATTATTTCTATCACCCCTGAAAGTTCTGTTGTGTTTCGTTGTAGTCCTTTCTGCTGGACCTGCCCTAACACCTACAACCTAATTTCTCTTGGTATCAGTTTAGCCTGTTCCAGAGCTTTATATGCATTAAGTCATACATTAATGTACTCTTTAATTCTAGCTTCATTCAAACTCAGCATAATTCAAATACTTATTGAGTCAATTTTGGCAATTTATATTTTTAAAGAAAAGCATCTATTTAAATTTTCAAATTTATGCTACAGAGTTGTGCTTAGGAACATTTATACTTGAAAATATTTTAACTGTGTTCATTCTCTGTGTTATATATTTGTGTCTAGTTTTTATCAATTAGCCTTGGTAGAGGTTTATGTTTCATCTTTTCAAGCAACCTTTCTTGGATTTTTCTTATGGTTATTTTTCTTGTTTTCTGTTTTATATTCTGTTATCCAATTTCCCTAAGTTTATTTTATTTTATTTTTAGATTTCTGATTTGTATGCTTAATTTTAATCTTAATAATAATAGCTTTTAATCTTAAACATTCTTCAAAGTACTGTATTAGCTATATCTCCTAAGTTTTGATATATAAAGTTGGCATTGCTAAATTTTTTAAAGATTATTTAATTTATTTTTATTTTTTTAAAGATTTTATTTATTTATTTGACAGAGACACAGCGAGAGAGGGAACACAAGCGGGGGAGTGGGAGAGGGAGAAGCAGGCTTCCCATGGAGGAGGGAGCCCGATGTGGGGCTCGATCCCAGGACCCTGGGATCATGACCTGAGCCGAAGGCAGACACTTAGTGACTGAGCCACCCAGGCACCCCTATTTATTTTATTTTTAAAGATTTTATTTATTTAGTTAGAGCACCAGTGGGTGGGGGGGAGAGGGGAAGGGCAGAGGGAGAAGGAAAAGCAGACTCCCCGCTGAGCAGGGAGCCTGATGTGGGGCTCAGTCCCAGGACCCCTGGATTATGACCTGAGCTAAGGGCAGATGCTTAACCGACTTAGCCACCCAGGCGCCCCTATTTATTTATTTGAGAGAGCGAGTGCGCGCAAGTGCTTGCACCTGAACAGGGGGAGGGGCAGAGGGAGAGCCTGGGACAGAAGCAGACTCCCTGCTGAACACAGATCCCTGTGTGGTGCTGGACCTCCCTGAGATCATGACCTGAAACGAAGTCAAGAGTCAGAGGCTTAACTGACAGCCATCCAGGTGCCCCAGGCATTGCTAATTTAAAAATTTTTTTTTTTTAAATGTGTTTTTGTAAGCTTATGGTTAAATTTTTTATTTCTTGACACGTCCAAGTATTTATAATAAAGTAGATTATTTCTTTCCTATTCTAAAAATATTGTTATGGGGCGCCTGGGTGGCTCCGTCATTAAGCATCTGCCTTCGGCTCAGGTCATATGCCAGGGTCCTGGGATTGAGCCCCACATTGGGCTCCAGCTCAGCGGGAAGCCTGCTTCTCCCTCTCCCACTGCCCCTGCTTGTGTTCCCTCTCTCGCCGTGTCTCTGTCAGATAGATAAATAAAATCTTAAAAAAATACATTGTTATAATTAGTTGTAATTCTCTCTCTTTTTTTTGTTTTTAATATTTTTTAATACGTCCTTTTCTGTCTTGGTGTTCAGACCTTGTTTTCTTTGTTTTTATAGTCTCTAGCATTTTGGCCTATATGTATTCTATTTTAAATTCTATCATTAATTATTATCTACTATCTACTATCAGTAATTAGCTATCATCTGTAGTAAATCACAGTTACCTACTTTTAATAAGTGATGATTTATTACAATAAAAGAAAATTATCTAATTTTGTTTGAGATGAAATCTAAAAAAAGTAAGTTTTTTTACCTAACTTTTTGGGGTTATGTATTTCTTGGGATTTGCATAATTTAGTTTAAAAAAAGATCATGCTTACAGGCATTGGCAGAAAGGATGGGACTGGGAGAGAACAGAGCTGTGCTTTATGAATATCTCCAAAGGGCTAGAGAGGAATATCTGTCTGATAATCTTGACTGGTCAGGCTATAGAGAATCTTGAATCAGTACACAGATGGTGGTGGTGGTTTGAAGCAGCATTTCTTTGTCTTTTTCAGGCAATTAAAAAAGTGATAATTTACTACCATAAAATTCATTTTTATTTATTTTATTTATTTTATTTTTTTAAAGATTTTTTTTATCCATTTGACAGCAAGAGACACAGCGAGAGAGGGAACACAAGCAGGGAGAGTGGGAGAGGGAGAAGCAGGCCTCCCGCAGAGCAGGGAGCCCGATGTGGAGCTCGATCCCAGGACCCTGAGATCATGACCCGAGCCAAAGGCAGACGCCTAACGACTGAGCTACCCAGGCGCCCCACCATTTTTATTTTTTAGAGATTTTTTAAAATTTATTTGTCAGAGAGAGCGAGAGCACGCGAGCGTGCACACACAAGGAGGGGGAGGGGCAGGCAGAGGGAGAAGCAGGCTCCCTGCTGAGCAAGGAGCCTGATGCAGGACTCTATCCCAGGATGCTGGAATCATGACCTGAGCTGACGGCAGACACTTAACCAACTGAGCGACCCAGGTGTCCCAAAATTCACCATTTTTAAAGTACAGTTGAGTGGTTTGTATTCACAAGGTTGTGCAACCTTCCCCACTGTTTGGTTCCAGAACGTTTCGTCACTCCAGAAAGAACCCTGTACGCTTTAGAAATCACTTGCTATTACTCTGTCCCCTCAGTCCCTGATATCTACTCATTTATTTTCTATTTCTGTGGATGTGCCTACTCTACACATTGCATAGAATGGAACCATACAATATGTGGCCCTTGGGTCTAACCTTCATTACTGCCATCTTTTGCGTTAATATTTTCTAGTGTGCCATTTTAATTTCCTCATTTCTTTTACTATGTATTTTGAGTTGTTTCCTTAGTTGTTGCTCTGGGGAATTACAATTAATAACTTAATTCATAAGAATCTAGTTTGGATTAGTGCCAACTTAATTTCAATAGCATACAAAAATTTTGCTTGTAGATAGCTCCATTTCCCTCTTCCCCCATTCCTTTGTGCTGTTAACATACAAATTACATCTTTATTTACAGTGTATGCTCATCAACACAGATTTATAATTGTTTTATGCACTTTTATTCAGGTAGGAGAAAAAAGTTACAACCAAAAAAAATTATACTTTTTATATTTACCTATCTAATTACCTTTACCTGTAGTCCTTATTTCTTTGTGTAGATTCACGTTATTGTCTAGTCCTTTGATTTCAGCCTGTAGTTCTCTCTTTAATATAGGACAGGTCTTGGTGGTGATTTCTCAGTTATTGTTTAACTGGAATGTCTTAATTTCTCCTATACTTTTGAAGGGTAATTTTATCAGATATAGAGTTCTTGGCTTTAGTTTTTTTTGAAGCACTTTGAAAAGTTATTCCACTATCTTTTGGCCTCTATGCTATCTAATGAGAAATCAGATGTTAATCTTATTGAGGATCCTCCTATAAATAAGGAGTTGCTCCTCTTGTTGCTTTCAACATTTTTTTCCACAGCTTGATTATGATGTGTCTGGATTTAGATCTCTTTAGTTTATTTGGAGTTTGTTGAGTTTCTAAGATATGTAGATTAATGTTTTTCATCAAATTTGGGGAGTTTTCAGCTATTATTTCTTCAAATATCCTTTCTACCATTTTTTCTCTTCCCCTTCTGAGACTGATATGTATCTTAGATATGGTTGCTATTGTCCCACAGATCTCTGAGGCCTGTTCATGTTTCTTCATTCTTTTTTCTATATATTCCTCAGACTCTGTAACTGTTCTTAGACTCCCATCTAATGTCTTCATCTTCATTGATAACTTCTGCCTTCACATAATCTGCTGTTGAGCCTCTCTAGTGAATTTTTTTTTTACTTTACTGTACTTTTGACAACAGACTTTGTATTTGGTGAGACATAGTTTTTATGTTTTCCTTTAGTTTTTTAGACATGGTTTGCTTTAGGTTTTTGAACATACTTAAAATTTAAATTTTTTTCCTAGTAGGTCAAACATCTGTGCTTCCTCAGGGACAGTTGATAGTTTTTTTCCTATGAGTGAACCATACTTTCTCATTTCTTTGCATGTCTCTTTTGTTGTTATTGTTGGAAAGTAGACATTTTAAATAATGTGGCAACTGTAAAAATTAGATTCTTCTCCCTCTCCAGGGTTGTTTGTTGTTGCTGATTTTGGTAATTGTTGCTTGTTTAGTGATTTTCCTGAATTAACCCTGTAAAATCTACTGATGTCTGTACTTGGTTAGCTTAATGGTCAGCTTATGATTAAACCAGAACCAGTAAATCTATCAGTCTTTACTGTGGGGATCTGTATGCACTTGGGGCACTCCTTCAGTTGACAGTTCTTCCTTAACCTTAATGTCCTGCTTGTTCAGAGCCTCAAGTTTAGCCAGAGGTGTGAGCTTACGGTCTTCTTAGGTCTTTTCCTGATCATATGCACAGCCCTGGGCATGCATACAGCCCTCTGCTTGAATATGGCCTTCTACGTTCCCAGGAATATATTGGAGCTTTTCAAAGCCTTAGTGGACATCTTAGTCCCCAGCTTTCCTTTTAATCCTTTTGGTTATTGTATTGTTTGCCCCAGCTGTTACCCGTTGCCTGTAAAATTGTTTCTAACAAACATCCACCCAAGGAGGGTTTTTTTGTATTGGATGAGCTCAGAGATCAAATCGAAATCACTTTGCAAGTGGGGATATTCTGGAGAACCATCATACAGGTCAAATAATGACAATTCTTTGGGAATGAATCTTTGAAAGATTCTGTTCCATTGCATTCCCTTTGGTGACTACTAGACTGCACCAAGAATTTTAGCAGGTTATTTTTAAAGGCTATCATGCAGCTGAGAGTTGGAGATGGGACTAGGACACTGATGTTTAGCTGTTTTGTTTTGTTTTGTTTTCTTTGAATTAACACCCTCCAGGTTTCTGCAATTCTTTGGTTGGTTTCCAGATGTCTGGAAAAGTTGATTCTGACAATTTCTGCCATTTTTTTCATTGCCATTATGGAAGAGAGAATTTTCAGAAGTCCTTTAACTCTTCTATTTTCAGTGACATCACCCTCAGGCAACTTTTAATCTAGTAGAATCAGAATGGCATGAATTGAAGGTTGGATATATTTTCTTAATTTCATTCCATTTTGACTTATAATTAATATCTTTTTCCCCTTTTAGAGCCTGGAGAAATCAGCCTTAGGAACCAGCCTGCCTGGATTTAAATTCTAGTTCTGCTACTTAATAGCTTTATGACCTTGGTCAAGTTACTTAACTTTTCTGTGCTTTAGTGTCTTCATCAGTAAAATGGGGGTAATGATAGTACCTACCGATAGAGTTGTGAAGATTTGAAAAGTCAAATCTAGGTAATGTACTTAGAACAATGGCACATAATAAGCACTCAATAAAGATCACCTGTTTTCGGAAGTTATGATGTTGAAAATTTTAGTGTGAAACTTTTATTTAGTTTTGATTGTATCTTTCAGATATCAAGGATTTGTTAACTTCCCAGTGAATGTAAGTTTAAAAAATACTGTAAAAAACATTATAAAATATATTTTTTATATTACTATAGAAATATGAGTCTAAGAAAATCTACATTTCTTATATGCTGTTATTAAGTAAGTATTAAAAAAATAAATGGAAAGCCCAGATAAAGTTTAATGAAGAAAGCTCCTATTGTATGTTTATTATTTATAATATTATCTGTTTATTATTTTATTAGGTTAATAATAATGAAATGGTTGCGTTACAACGAGAGCCCAATAACCCCTATGATAAGAATGCAATTAAAGTAAACAATGTGAATGGAAATCAGGTTGGCCATTTAAAGAAAGATCTTGCAGCTGCTTTGGCCTATATCATGGACAACAAATTGGCACAGATTGAAGGGTAATGTACTTTGAGAGTTTAGTTTTAATAATTATAAGTTGTGATCTTTGAATTTGTTAAGAGGCTATATAGTTGCCCTGACAACTTTTATCACTATGCCTTTAGTATGTGTTCAATAAATGTGTTAATTCTTTTCCCATCTGCCTCTACTACCCCAGCCATGAAACAACTATTCCCTTACTTTCCTACTAAATTATTACAACGGAAAATAATAGACTTTGGCTCAAATATTAGGAAATCCATACCATGTGTCCAAACCTTTTAGTGCATAGATTTGGGAGTTTGGAAGTGTTTGTTTAAATCAAAGGTTGTAAACTAGTAGCCTGTGATCATATGTAGGTGAGTTTCATTTTGCCTACATAGTGTTTTATAATTTTTCATTTATTTCCAATATTCAAATATCTGGATATTCTGCATTTTATATAGGTTAATTTTTTCCCTAATTGAAAATTATTTATGAAGATTTCTCTTGACAAATGGAAGATCTGACCTTCATTTGCACAGAACATCAGTTGACTGGAGCAGAGTAGCAGCTGCTGCTTTAGGCAAGGCCTATATTCTCCCAGTTCTACCACCTCTTCCTTTTTTTAAAACTCCCAGTCTCCTTGGTTACCATTTTTTCTCTTTCAGGCGTTTAGTCTATGATCTCAATTTAAGTATGGAATGTTTAGAATATGAAAAGGTGAGGTTGGATGACAAATGCTCAGTAACGTCTTCTTACTTTACTTGTTTTCTCTATTCTCAGTTCATTAAAGTTTTTGGATATTGAGAATAAATTTTTAGTGAATCCTGGATCATAAATATAGTTGACCCTTGAACATGGGTTTGACCTGTACGGGTCCACTTAAATGCAGTACACTACTGTGAATGTATTCTGTCTTCTTTATGATTTTGTTAATTTTTTTTTTTAGCTCACTTTAAGGACACAGTCTATCATTCATATAACCTACAAAATATGTGTTAATTGACTATGTTATTGGTAAGGCTTCTGGTCAACAATAGGGTATTAGTAGTTAAGTTTTTAGGGTATCAAAAGTTACGTGTGGATTTTTAACTGCATAGGGGGTCAGTGTCCCAAAACCCCATGTTGTTAAGGGTCAGATGTAGTTCTTGCAAATCATTCCCCATTCTCCCAGAATGGGTTGCTACCATCAGTGGTTCTGTTAGTGAAAGCTCTTCCCTTTCAATTAAACTTACTATATGTACCTATCTTATAATCTCAGTTAAAGGCTACCTGGCTTTATTCCATCTTTTCAGTTTCTTCTGGCTTTCTGTTCCAAAAACAGAGGAACAGAAACTGATTGTTGTTGATCCTATTCCCTGTACTTTTTCTGTTTTTCTAGTTTGTCCGATAGTTCCTTATTTCACTTCCTTGCAAAATTTGAATGTGATGCTTACAATATTTTTTTATTTTATTTTATTTTTTTAAAGATTTTATTTATTTATTTGGCAGAGACACTGCGAGAGAAGGAACAGAAGCAGGGGGAGTGGGAGAGGGGAAGCCTGGAGCAGGGAGCCCGATGTGGGGCTCGATCCCAGGACCCTGGGATCATGACCTGAGCCGAAGGCAGATGCTTAACGACTGAGCCACCCAGGCACCCCAGTGATGCTTACAATATTTAATAGTCGTATTCTTAATGGAAGTAAAAAATAACAGTTCGAATTTTCTCTCTTTTTTTTTTCCTCAAATATAATAGGGTCGTTCCTTTTGGTGCAAACAATGCTTTTACCATGCCTCTCCATATGACTTTTTGGGGAAAAGAAGAAAATAGAAAAGCGGTTTTAGATCAGTTGAAGAAACATGGATTTAAATTGGGTCCTGCACCAAAAAGTAAGTTTAGAGTTTAAGCTCCTATTATTTTGCTACTGTAAGATGCAGGAATTATAAAACATTTCTTCTCTTGAGAAATAATTTGAGTTTGTTTGGCTAAACTAATTTGTGATGAAGGCTCTGAGTTGTAAGTTTCTTAGGAATCTTTTTAAGGAAATCCCTGATTTTTTTTTTCTCTTTATTTTGAAATAATTATAGATTCATAGGAGGGGGCGTGTGTGTGTGTGAGAGAGAACATGCACATGCACACATACATACAAAGAGGTCCTGTATTTCCTCCCTAATTTTCCCCAATGATAATATCTGGTTTAAAATCCCTGATTTTAAACTTCGTCTGATAAATTATAGACAAAAAGAATCTCCCAATAGGGAATGAAGAAGTATTATTTATTTGGCAAGAGTTTGTTAGAAAATGTGGCATTATTTTAATAATGTATTTTTTTAATGACTATTAGTTTTTAAAAAATGTTTTAAATATATTTAGAACACAACTAAAAGTTACTTACTAAAAGATAATTCATTTGGTGATTTTATTCTTTTCATTTTGTAAATTACAGCTTTAGGATTCAGTTTAGAAAGTAGTTGGGGCTCTGGAAGAGCTGGACCAAGCTATAGTATGCCAGTTCATGCTGCAGTACAGATGACAACTGAGCAGGTATGCTTCTTTTTTATTTTGTAATCTAAAAGTGAATTTTAAATGTTGAAGATTGATGTTTAAAAGAATAAGATAAATATGTATGTGCTAGTACTTGTGATCTTCAGGTATGTTAAGTTATGAAACACACTGTAGAATATATATGAAAAACTTTTTTTTTTAAGATTTTGAGAGAGAGAGCAAGTGAGAGCAAGCAAGAGCAGGTGGGAGGGGCTGAAGGAGAGAGAGAAGCAGACTCCCTGCTCAGCAGGGAACCCCACATGGGGCTTGATCCCAGGACCCTGAGAATCTCTGTTAGCCTTTTTGTCTTCTAATTGTAGTTACCATATTTTACCTGCTCGTTATTAGTAAGGCTTGAGCCTGTGTTTGGTGGGTAAACCCCAGGTTACCTCTCTAACTTTTTTATTTAGCCTGATTTCTTCTGAGCTACTGCTTTGTATTCATGTGCTAATTTATAAAAGTAATTATAACACATACATGTTGCTATAGAATTAGATTAGATCAGTTTAAAGAACCAACTAAATTAGCATAAGATTAAAATCATCTATTAATGTTTTGTAGCACCTAACAAGTTGTTTGCAGTAATAGTAAATGAAGTGTCATTGACATAAAAAAAAAGTCAAATAAATGGACCTGGTAGGATCTGACAAAATGTTTTGAATACAACTAATAGAATCATAGAACTTCAATGGTAGAAGGAACCTTAGAGACACTCTAAATTATCCCTTTCATTTTATAAGAATAAGATATAGGCCATAAAGGTTAAGTCTCTTGCCCAGTGTTATATATAGATTTGTGACAGAGCTGTGACAAACTCTAGATTTAATCTCTTCCGTATTTTGATTGTAACACAACCTCTTACACCTAAAGCACCTATTCATTCTGCCTTCAATAAGCAATGTAGCAACTCAAAGAATATGTTAGGTAACTTTTGGTATTCAAATCTTTTTGTTAATTAAATGATTTGAAAACTGAATTAAGTGAAATTTTAATTGGTTTGTTTCATGATGTTTCTTGTTGCTATTTGTTGTAGCTTAAAACAGAATTTGACAAATTGTTTGAAGATTTAAAAGAAGATGATAAAACTCATGAAATGGAACCAGCTGAGGTACTGAGCCAATGTTTCCTATTTATTTATTTATTTAATTTTTAAAAATATTTGATTTATTTAGGGAGAGAGCGAGACGGGGGGAGGGGCAGAGGGAGAGAGAATCTCAAGCCGACTCTGAGTGCGGAGCCCTAGGGGGGCTTGAGCCCACGACGCCAAGATCATGACCTGAGCCAAAATCAAGTCAGACACTTAATCAGCTGAGCCACTCAGGCACCCCCAATATTTTTTATTTAAAATGATTTGGAATTTTAAAATACACTGTTAATCTGTACAGTTTTTAGCACAATATGAACTGTTTTCCAGAATCTGCATGGAGAAAAAGAACTGGTTTAATTTCTATTTAAGACATTCCTTTTATTTATAGGCTGTTGAAACACCATTGCTTCCACATCAAAAACAAGCTCTAGCTTGGATGGTTTCACGGGAAAACAGTAAAGACCTTCCACCATTTTGGGAACAGCGAAGTGACTTATACTATAACACAATAACAAATTTTTCTGAGAAGGACCGACCAGAAAATGTCCATGGAGGAATTTTAGCTGATGATATGGGTTTGGTAATTATTTTTTTTCTTGAGTTAATAAAATTTTATTTTGTAATTATAATTTTATAGAAAGTAATTTCGAAGTAGAAAGAGATAGGAATATGTTGGTGCTGGTGTGGAACTAGATTTCACTTTCGGTATAGAACAGTTTTCTCTGTGTCTTGCACTTAAAATGAGGCTACGTTTTTTTTGTTTCAGTTTATTTGGTTAAGGTACAATTAAGTTAATTAGCAATAATGTATAAACGTATTTCTCAATTTTCTTTTGAAATTCAAGGTAGTTTATCTTTCATGGGTTTTCTTTAAAAAAAGAAGGAAAAGACAACAATGTTACATGAAATTGTATTCTGTCACAGTATTGTGATATACAGAGTATTAAATACACATTTATGATTCCTTATACCAGCAGTTTTTATACTTTTTAGTCTCCATAACCCTTATACTCTTTATAAATTTTTGACAATCCCAAAGAGCTTTTTGTATTTGTGGGTTATATCAATATTTATAGTATTAGATATTAAAACAAAAATTTTTAAGTTAGTAATTTAAAAATAATAAACTCATTACTTATTAACATACATAGCATATTTTTAAATGAAAAGGGACTATTCCAAAACAAAAGTAATTTTGATAAGACTGGCATTGTTTTACATTTTTGCAAATCTCTATAATGTTTGGCCTAAGAGATGAATTCTGAGTCCTCATAACTGCTTTTTCATTCAGTGTGTTGTGATAAGGTGTTTTGGTATAGGTACATAAGGATTAGTCCTCACACAGATACGTAGTTGGGAAATGGGAGGAGTATTTTAAAAGTAGTCTTTTTAGATAACTGTATAATTCTTTGATACAACAACAAAATTAAGCAAGTATTAGTTTATTAAAGGTTAACAATGTCGAACTTAAAAATTGTATCTGAGCTTTTGTACTCCGTTGCATTAAAATCCATTGGTGGGCTTGCACATTGAATGGATATTGCGCTCATGCATGATTTCATAACATCAGGCATTGCTTATTTGGAAAATATTGGTTCATTGAGTTACACAGATCTGCCAGATGTTGATGCATTTCATTATATAGTATCAAAAGTTTATATTCTTTGATATTACTGCTAATTTTAGTAGGCATTTGCATTTTGGGAAGCTGCTGTGCTCATGGTGTCAGATACAAGTTTTCCAACATTCTAATTTTTGCTTGAAAGTTCAGATTTTATCATTTACAACAAATCTGTCAATTATTTTCCCTTGAAAATAGCTGTACTTTGTTCATTTTTCAAAAAAAAGTCTGCCACTCAGTCATGAATAACTGGTTGTTGGTCATTCTTTCAAGTAAAAATAGTGATGCATGAGAAAATGATGATGCATGGTGATGCATGGTGCTAGTTGAGCTTGTAACCTCAGTCTCGCAAGTCATTTTTCTCTAGATAAGCGTCATATTTTGGTGTGCAACAAAAGTATTTTTATGTGTTCTTCCCTTCTTGTTATACTTAGAATATTTACGTGTGTACTTGAGGCAGGATTTAATAAAATTCATGTGTCCTGCTTCATCAAGAATATTCTTATAGAATATTCTTAAAACTAGCTTTTTTTTTTTTTAAGTGAGTATTTGGCAGCTAAGAATACAATGACCACTAGTATGATGTACTGCCAGCTGCTTAGTCCTTAGCAGTATTATGAAAATAGGTTTGTACATACTCCTGAGAGGGTCCTGGGAAACTCTAGGACTTGTGGGCTACACTTAGAAAACTGCTGCTTTAACTGTTTTAAAATTGCCAAAGAGTTATTTCTGTGTTGCTAATTATAAATTCACCTATGGAAAGTAATGAAAAATTACATGCTTCTATTTAAGAAAAATGCACAAGTAATACGTCATTTATGCTTTGTTGATAAGTTAAAGCTTTTAAGTTTTACAGTGATATTTAAATGAAATTTAATAAAATGATTATCTCATGTGCATACTGGAATTACTAATCATTTTAAATTAGCTCTGAACTACATGGCAAGCAAGTTGTAGTTTGATGATAAAGTTATTAGTTCAGGGTTAAACATAAAATCTTATAACCAGCAGTCTTCCAGTAGAATCATATTTCTCACGGATGCTTATAGTATTTTATGGAGTAAACCATTTAATAATTCTTAGTAATACAGTGTGGGAAAGCATTTCTTAATCAACAGAATTCTTTTTATTAAGACATAGATTATTTAATATAATAGTATGCTTCTGTGGCCTTGAATGCTATATAATATTTGCCCATTTGATTTTACAATTGGTTTTGGAATGTTCTCTGGTCAGTTGAGTTTCGGAGTCTGACCATTTGTCTTTTAAAAACATCTTTAAAGGGCAAAACTCTGACAGCCATTGCAGTAATTCTTACCAACTTCCATGATGGCAAACCTCTTCCTGTTGAAAGAATTAAAAAAAGTCAGCTGAAGAAGGTAAAGTATTAGTGTGTTTTCTCCAAAGTCTCTGGTTCATTTTAATTTTGTCATTGAAAAATAATTTGCCAAAAAATTGATAATACATCCAGTGTTTTTAGAGAAATGCTGAATGGCCTCTCTTATGTGTTGCTGAAAAGAGTGAAAATTGTGTACTACATTCTTGAGGGTAATTGGGTAATATGTATCAAGAATCTTAAAAGTGTTTATGATCTGTGATTCAGTAATGCCACTTCAGAGAAACTAAAGAAGTTATCAGAGGGGCGCTTGGGTGGCTTAGTTGGTTAAGCATCCGACTCTTGATTTTAGCTCAGGTCTTGATCTCAGGGTTGTGAGTATGAGCCCTGTGTTGGGCTCCACACTGGGCGTGGAGCCTACTTAAAAAAATAAATTTGTTTAAAAAAAAAATGGAAGGAAGGAAGTCATCAGAAATCCATTTTTTCCAGAGATAAAAGTACAAACTTTTCCCCCTATGCATTATTTAAAGGCAGAAAAGAAACTCCTCACAGTAAGGTAGCAGTTATGTTATTATGTAGCCTTAAAATTTAATATTTTGCAACTATAAAATCCTATTTTTGAAGAACACTTATTTTTATGATATTTTTTAGTTAAAAAAAAAAAAAAGGCCAGGGACACATTTTGAATAGAATTAAGTCTCATTTTGGAAAGGCGTATTTATGTATGTCTGAGTCTGAATGTAGTCATACATAGTGATAATTATGTCCTAGTGATGATAACATGGGTGACTTTCTTGATATTTAATTTATATATATTTTTACATATGGCATATAAACATATTTATGCTCCATTTCTAAGAATTAAAAAAAATTAGTTTTATGGGGAAAATAAATGTTATTAGAATGAAACAGTTATTTTCCATTTTCAGCTTAAAATTCAAAGAACTTAAATTAGGGAATAACTGAGCAAAAGGTATATGCAAAATACCTCTGGACTTTTCTGTACTGCTGTTCTAATTTTTTTAGTTTTCAAAGAGGCTGCGTATCAGTTTCCTGCCACTGCTTATGAAGAGTCTGTTTTATTAATTTCTGCACCTTCATTGCATTTCCTTCTTTGTACTTTTGTTGGGAGTTTAACTGTTGTCAAATATCTGAGATTAAATTCCTTACCATGACTAGTTTGATACTTTACATCCTGTGCTTCCTACATTTTGTTATTAAAACAGAACACCACCACCTAAGACTACTTACAGCTTCAGTAGCAATTGTCAGCTTAAAAAATTATCTGTTATCAGGAAGGCCTTCCCCCGCACCCTGCCCCCCGAAAATCAGCCATGCATTTAAGGTGTTAGGTAGCAGGAAGGTGTTAGAATATCTGGTTTGTCACATTCATTGAAATTGAGGCTGAAAATGTGATTTCCAGCTAAGAATTTATTGCAACAAAAATATTACACGGTTTTAAATAGATTTAGATATTCCAAGCTTACAGAGTGAAATGTCATTGATTTAAGTTCCATTAGATTGGAGTGTAATATGACTTGATAGGTTGGACTTTGTAGAAGGTTTAATTTTGAACTCTGAAGAAAAAACTTGCTGAGCAAAATCATTTCATAAAAAAGAGTAATGTAACGGACATCATTTGTGGATAAACTATTAGGTTCTTTTTTGCATGTTGTTTAATATAAATGGTTGAACTAATTATTGAAGTAAGGTAGAACATTTGATGGAAAGCATTTTTAATATCAATTTCTTCCGGGTATTGGATATAAGTGATGAATCAAATTCTACATCTGAAACTACTTATTATACTGTTAACTAACTAGAGTTTAAATGAAAACTTGGAGAAAAAAATAAAATCATTTGTCTGGCTTGTAAAAAAAAAAGGTGTAATACTGCTATAATAAAAATGGCAACTTTGGACTGCAGTGTATTTAATAATTTTATAATGGCTATGCAGTCTTAAATAATGTAAATATTTGACATTGATTAAAATAAAATATACTGAGCTCTGAAAATACAAATAAAAAATTACCTAAAATAACTCCTAGTTACATATTTCTAGATATGTTACATTTGAAATTTTCAGCTTAGTTAGACTCATACCTTTAGAAGGGGATGGATCTTTTCACCTACATTTTTAGTAAAACTTAACTGGTGGGATTTTATAAGATGTTTCAAATGTACTTTTTTAATACTAAAATCAAATTATCCTTTCTTATCCCAATCTCAGCAAAAATTACTTTGTACTCCTGCCCCCCAGTCCTAATCTCTACTCGATATGACTAAATCACCTACTTTTTTTTTTAATGGGAAGAATGAAATTCAGCCCAATTGGCATTTGTTATTCGTACCTACAGAATGAAGTTAAGAATTAAAGATTAGAGGAACCCTGCCCTATTAGACTCATGTAAAAATTTTTTACAAAGAAGTGTAAATTTTTACTTTTACAGAAGTTTTGGTATTCATGTGTATATTATTCATGTGTGTGTGTATATATATAGATAGATAGATATAGATATATAGATTCATTTTGAAACAAAGGGATATACATGAAGGGAAAAAGAAAAAGTCAGGGTTGGCAAGAAAATCTCTAATAGAGTATGATAGGAGGTACTCTGGACCCTGTACTATTGGAGCTACCCATCCTGGGAATTCCGGAGAGCAAGGATGGCAATGGCAGCCTCATTAAAGATAAGTTATTTACTGAGTAGGGACTCTTGGTTAAAAGCTTATGGTTTGAGAATTCCTTTTATTTCTAAAGTAAATTTCTATTTCATGTTCAGTGTTTCTTACAGTAATTATATGCCATTTATAATTGAGTTTTGCCATTTGTATTCCTTTTGAAAAGATAAAGACTGATTAGTTTTCTCTTTTGAGATACCTGTGAAAATTTTTTAATCTATTTGTTTATTTTTCCTCTTCACTTAATGCGCCTCCCCACATTGCTCCAGAATGGAGTACCAATCTAAGTAATCTTTATTATGTAAAGTAAAGCAATATAAAGGATGCATTTTAAGTTTATTTAAAACTGACAGCAGTGCTGTGTAAGAAATATGCCTTTTCATCCAGGAGTGTAATGTTAACGATCAATCTATGAAACTTGGAGGAAACAATACCAGTGAAAAGGCAGATGGACTAATCAAAGGTAAAGTTTACTTTTGAACATGACTCCATATTTAATTTAAATTTTTCCAGTTTGATGACATAATTCGAGCTCTGGCTTTGTAACATGTAAAAATTTTAAGATCTCTTTTTCTAAGAATCTCATGAGAACTGGTAATCAGGAAAAATTTCATCAAGGAGGTCATGATGGAATTGGGTGGTTGTACACCAGTCAGAGAAGCTGGGGCAGAACATTTTTGTTTGAGAAAAAGTTACATGAAAGGGCAGTAAAAACAAAACAAAACGATAGCAACATAATGCGTATTTTGTTCTGAGACCTCAGAGTAGTTTATGGTAATTACAATGTAATGTGCATGGACAATAGCAGATAAGGGTAGAAAGATAGGTTAGAGCCAGATTCTGAAGTTAGAGGAGAAATGAAAAGAGATCTCTGGATTTAGCAGTTACATAGTTGGTTTAGCAGTTAATGACCTTCACAAAATTAGTTTTTGAAGATTGGTTTAGAGCAGAGCAAAACTGAAAATATTTTAAGATAAGAATAGTAGGTGAAGAATTGGAAATAACAGTTGTGTGCTATTATGTATTTTGCTAAGTTTGAAATAGAAATAGAAAAATAGTTGGAGATGAAGGCAGAATTGAAGGGCTTTTTGCACAGGGGAGCATTAAGAAAGAAATCCATGGCTAGGAAGAGCTTTTGGGTACCGTGGAAAGAATTTGTTGGCCTCTGTGGGGGCAGTGAGATCAAGAGAATAGATAAGTGAATTAGCATTAGAAGGAAAGGAAGTAAGGTCGTTGGAAAATATAGATAATTGAGGGAATGAAAGGTAGGAAAATTAGGAGTTCATAGAAGATAGCATTCGATTTTCTTTGTGAAATAGATCATCTGGGAGTCAAAGGAGTTAAGAATCTAGGTAAAGGATCCAGTATGGTAGACCTTTGTGGTGAGTGGGTAGAGAGATGAGCTGGCTGATTGAAAGAACAAGAATGAAGATATTAAAAAAAGTTGAACTATTGATTTGGAAAACCCAGGTTTTAAGAAGGATACTGCTAGTCAAGGCAATTTACTAATACTCTGTATATTTGTCCTTTTCTTTGAAATGAAAGGATCTAGATGTAGTGGAGAACCCAGTATTTCAGATGTCAAGGGAAAGAATAAATATCCCAAGTCAGAGTTGTCTAGCTCTCGCCCCAAAAGGTAAACTCTGTTATGGTTTGATTGTATGTAATGTTTGTTTAAACTCTTTTTCCATTTTCTTATATGTAGGAGAGAGATATGACCATTTATCTCAGTTATATAGTTCTTTCAAATTCATTCTGTTACTTGAAACTTCCAAAATCACTGACTTAGGCAGGTAGGTGTTCTCATTTTATAGGTGAAGAAAAGTAATACTGATCTATAAAAGGGAATTGGTAGTTTTTAATAATCACTTACCTTTCTACCACTTTTCTGTTTCTTTCACATAGGAACTAAGATCTAGCTCCCAAGTTTTTTGTTTTTGTTGATTTTAGAAGTTTTCTTTATATTTTGAGGAGATGAAAACTGACAACTATTAGATGATTTGATAGAAGCACTCTTTGCTCATCTCAGTTCTTTGTCATTTCACCTTTAGAAGTAAGATATGATGAAGTTATTTTAGAGAGTATTATATTAATGTAGACTAGAGGGAGAATTTGAATAAAATACATAATGCTCCTCTAATTTAACTTGAATCTGTTAACTTCGTAAATTTCATTTGCCCTCAGAAGTAGGTCTAAATACTTTTTGTTGTATTGTCTACCATAATATCTGCAGGTGTGATCGCAAATCTGAGTCTCTATTAGCTAGTTCAGTAAAGATCTCAAAACTGGGGCTTTGTTAATTGTTCTCTATCATTAATACCTATCTAAACTGAGCACAAAACCAGGACTCCTGTTTCTCATCTAGATATCAAATCTTACAACTCTTAACTGACCATGAGTGTGAGAACAGCACTGTTAGGTTGACCAGATAAGATTAAAGGACATGGAAATAGTAAGGAGGATGTGGGGGGAAAACTAACACATATATGATAGTTAATACATGTATGTTTACTGTGCAACAGGCACTATTTTAGGGGCATTGAATGTAGTAACACATCTTATGAAGTGAATTGTATTTTTATTCCTGTTTTCCAAAAGAGGAAACTGAGGCATAGAAGAATATTAAGTGACTTCCCTAAAGTCACATAGCAAATAAGTAGGGGAATGGAAATTTGAATCTAGGTGGTCCGACTCCAAAGTCCATTATTTTTAGGTGCTTAACTACTGTAATGTACTGTTTCTACACAAAATACATAAAATTTTTCATTGTGAGAGAATTATATTTTTGCATCTTAGCTGCTCATTTCATTATATTAGAAGTATTTTTGATAAGAGTTACTTCTTTTTAGTTCTAGTTTTATATAGGTGTTTTGTTTGAATTGCCAGATATTAAGCTCAGTATTAAAAATGATTATTTTAGGATGGTTGACCTTTTCAAATTTAATAATGGTGCTACTGTATTTTGTATAGTAAATGCATCTGCATATGAAAGCAAAATGCTTTTAGCAAATTTACTTTCACTTGTCAAATTTTCCTTGAAATTTTTTCGAAAACCAGGCAACACAGAAGCATATGTAGTGCATGTATTTACCTGTGTTTTCATATCCCATTTTGTTTTGGTTTGATAAAAAATTTGTGTATATTTTAGAAGGAAAACTGCAGTCCAGTACAATGAAAGCAGTGATTCAGAGGAAAATGAAGCAAGTGAATTGCCACAGAAAATGAAAGGTAATATGAAATGGACTTGATTTGATAATGTGTCTTATATTCTAATTTCCCAGTGTGACCATTTTTGTATTTGGTTTTGTTGTAGGCAAACTGAAAAATGCACAGTTTGAGACTAAAAGAGTAAAAGGTACGTATAATAAATCTCAGTATACGTAATCTACACTTAAGGATTATTTTAAAGTAAAACTCCAGGGGCACTTGGGTGGCTCAGTCGGTTAAGCGTCTGCCTTCGGCTCAGGTCATGATCCCAGGGTCCTGGGATCGAGCCCTGCATTGGGCTCCCTGCTCGGCGGGAAGCCTGCTTCTCCCTCTCCGGCTCCCCCTGCTTGTGTTTACTCTCTGGCTGTCTCTCTCTCTGTCAAATAAATAAATAAAATCTTTTAAAAAAATAAAAAAAACAAAGTAAAACTCCATAGGTTTATATCTCTTTAGCTTGGATTCTTTAGTAATAGGTCTTACACTTGACTGCTGTTTACATTTGGAGCTAATTAAGGGTGGTAAATGAATGAGGCAAATTGAAAGATTAGTTTCAAATTAAAATCTAAGAAATATTTAAACTAACTTTAAACAAAGTAATTTTTACTACTTATTAAAGGACTCCAATAAAATCTTATATGTACAGATTACAATTACAAAGTTGAGTGGGAGCACCTTCTTGGTAATATTACTGTTCGCATTGTCATACAGCTGTAAAAGTAACCAGTCAGTATCATTACTTTTTCCTTATCTCTAAAACATAACTATTTTATTTTCTTGTAAACTGGATGGTACTCTATTCCTAATTAGTTGAGAAATTGTATTGCATTTGGAAAATTACTCATTACCACCAGCTGATAATGAAAATTTGGCAGCCTCATCATTAGAAGTCAAACACCTGTTTCCTTGAGAATACTCTTCCACCTGGAAGCTGAATCACTTTGCATGTGGCTGCTCCTACTTTCACATCTCTTCCTCAAGAGAAGTAACACTTTATGACAAGTGACTATATTCCTTCTTTGAGCTGGAATTATATGCTTAGTGTCAGGCAGTTTTGGTCACCAGATACTTTGTTTTTATTGAATAATATACACTCTTAAGATTTGGAGTATGGAAGTGTTGTATTTATTTCCTATTCTCAGGAGGTACCTGTACCTAAGCATAGGAGAGAATTAGTTTTCAGATATCTTAATGATTCTGTGGTTTTATTTTAGCAGGATCTTCTAAGGTTAAAGAAGATGCAGAGTTTGCATGTGCACTTATTTCATCTACCCCTACAACAAAAAGGAGAATGTTGAAAAAGGGTCAGTAAATCTCATGGTTTTTTAGCTTTTGTTTTTCAGTGTAAAAATTTTTTAATGACAAAAGTTATGAAAACATGGTACAAGAAGTTTAGAAAGTAGAGAAAAGAAAAAGATAATCCCATTTTTCTTGGAAGTGCATGTTTATGTGTTCTCCTAGTACCTTTTCTTATTCTGTTTATTTTAGTTAGGTCAAAAATATGGAAAAGAGGTCCTTTACTCATCTGAATAACAGAAATGTTTTCTTCTAGTGAAGGTCCAGAGCAATTGATGGCTCTTTAAAACCTCATTTAATTTGAATTTATTTAAATTATAATAAAGATTCAGTTCTTGGCATGAGTAGAATTTGTTTTTTACTTATGAACGCTAGTGATCTTTATTATGATTTTATATTTTGTAGTTCAGAGGAAAACATTATATAAGAATCTAAATATTTGAGAAGGAAAGAGTTTGAACTCTAAGGTTAAGGAGATCTGGGACAAGTTATTGTATCTCTGTAACTTAGTCTCCTATATTTTATATGTTGGGGATATACTAGGCAGAAGTATATGGAGCTTATATCTGATGATGGGAAAACATAAACAAGTGAACATGTAATTTTAAATAGTAGACATTGTGAATAAAATAAAGAAGGATAGTGAAATATTGATTGATGAAAGGGACCTGTTTAAGGAGATGATATTTGACCCAACACAGAATGATGAAAAAAGAGCTAACTTTTGGTCTAAGAATCAGACAATTAATTGAGTTGAAAATAATACGCATTTCAAATACTTCTTGACCCTAATTTTAGAAATTTTAAGAAATGTGGAATTTTCTTTTGAGATAGAATTCAGATAGAATTAAGTTCACTCTCAAAAAGTGCCTTCTTGCAGGCACATAGCCATAATAGAAGAGAGGAATTTAAAAAAATCATAGCTGTGAAAAAAACAAAATAAGCACATTTCTGGAAGAAAAGCAGAATAGAAAGAAAAATCAGTGAGTGGAGACAGAAATCATAGTGCTTTTTTAAATTTGACACAAGAAGTCATAAGGAAAAATTGATGAGATTCTACTACATTTTAAATTACCATGCATTAAAGTGCAATATAAACAAGGTGAAAAATGATAAGATTGAAGAAGATATTTCTCGTAAGTGTAACTTACAAAGGATTAGTATTTAGAATGTGTAAAAAGAAACCTCTACAAATCAATTGGAAAAAGACAGTCCAGTAGGAGAATAGCCACTAAGAATACAATTATACAGTTTAAGGAAAGAAAACATAACCAATAAACAGGGAAAGCTGTGCAGGTTCAGTCACTGGTAAAATCATATTAAAGGAACAGAGAGGTACCATTTCACCTGTTATATTTACAAACATTTAAAAATCTCACAGGGTGCCATGTATAGGCAAGGTTGTACAGCAACAGGAACTCTTTACGCACTGTGGATGGGAGTATAAATTACCATGGTGAGCAGCAAGTAGGCCAAATATAATGAAGATAGATATATCACCTAGATATGTAGCCATGAAGAAGTAGTTTTCCCTGCTGTGTAATTTTAGAAAAATATTGGAAATAATGTAAATACTGTCCAGTACGGGAATGGAAAATAAAATTATAGCATGTCCTTTCATAGGCTGCTTGAGTATTGTTGCAACATGGCAGCTGGCTTCCTCCAAAGGGAGTGGTCAGAGAGAGGGAGAGAGCACCCAGGACAGAAACTGCATCCTTTATAACTTAATTTCAGAAGTGATACACCACCACTTTTGCCATATCCTGTTTGTCACCCTAGTAGAGTGTGGGAGGAGACTGTATGACGTTGTGACTGTCAGAAAGTGGGTATCTTGGAGTCTGGTTACCATATTAACTAGAGTACAGATTCCAAAAACTGCATAAAACAAATGTTATTTTAATGAGTAACTATGAATAACTTAAATACATATCAGGAGATATTCCAGACTTTTTCTCTGTGTCCCCTCTCAATCACAATTCTCTCCCTCCCCCCATAAGTAATCATTGTGTGGATTTAAAAGTGACAAGGTAAAAAATAACAAAAGTGACAAGGTAAGCTCTAGTTCCTGTTACTTCATCATGGCTGGAAATAACAGTCTGTCTACTTTATTTTAGTTCTTCCTGTTTTCTCTTTTCATAAAGGCACATATTGTCATCTCTTTATTGACTTCATATATATGAGAAGAAAACTAAAGACTCTCAACTGATTCACTCTTTCAGGAGCATCTGCAGTGGAGGGTTCAAAGAAAACTGATGTTGAAGAGAGACCAAGAACAACACTGATCATCTGCCCACTTTCTGTGTTAAGCAACTGGATTGTAAGTCTTCATAACCTTTTTTTTTTTTTTTAAGATTTTATTTATTTATTTGAAAGAGAGAGTGAGATAGAGAGAGCATGAGAGTGGGGAGGGTCAGAGGGAGAAGCAGACTCCCCGCTGAGCAGGGAGCCCGAAGCGGGACTTGATCCCAGGACTCCAGGATCACGACCCGAGCCGAAGGCAGTCGCTTAACCAACTGAGCCACCCAGGTGCCCCTCTTCATAGCCTTTTAAAAATGTGACATGATTTATATTTTAGTCTTGTATGATAAAAAGTATTGTTAGAGTCATCATTGGGAAAGATAATGCTTGGTCAGCACTTTAAGTTAAAATAATTGTTAGGTGAATTGGGATTTTATTTACTCAATTGAAGTAATTCTTTGAAGATTTATAGTAGAGAAAGAAACATCATTAATTGTTATAAGATTAGGTTTGTACTTCTTTCTCTGCCATTTCTGTCCCACAAGGTAGGAAAGATACATAATTTAAGACTGCTACATTTACGAATTACTGAAAACTCTTTTCTAAGAACTACACTAACTTCTGTGTATATAATAACTTGTAGCATTTAGTCAGCTCCTATGTGCTCAGTTTTTCCCTAGGCTCTTTTCATAGATTTTCTCATTTAGTCCTCACAACCATTATTCTCACTTTCCTGGTGATCAAATTGAAACACACAGAAATTAAGTAACTTGCTTAAGATCATCCAGCTAATAAATGATGGAGATAGGATATAGTCTCCAACATTCTGATTCTATTGCCTCTGCTTTTAAGGTTACCCACCAAAAAATTTTGTCTTTTTTTTCCCCCCTTCCAGATTGCTTTTCTATTCTAAAACATTACATTGGAATGGAACCTCTTGATGTATTATTTGTAAGGAGCAGCTTGGTTATGTTTCCTTTCCAGTTTGAGCTTCAAGCTGCATGTTACAATGAAATAACTACTCTATTAGAAGCATTGTGAACATAAAGACCACTGGATGTGAACTTCTGTTCTTGCCACGTCCAAGGTTATTGCATCTCTCCTGACCTTTCCTCCTCTAATCTCAGAGGTGGAAGAGGTCCTAGTCTTTGTAAGACCATTACCTCAGTCTGTACATAGGATTCCATCTCTTCCACCTTTGCATTTTATCTGTTATTTTTCTCTTTGCCTGGTTAGTCTTTTTCTACTGGCTTTTTCATAAAACATACTCGAATCTTTTTCATTTTTAAATACTTCCTCTTGATTATGTCTCACCTTTAAGTTGGCTACTCTTATCCTTTCCTTTGCTGTCATAACTTTTGGGGTTTAATTTTCACTTTGTGATTTTACTTACTAACTCCTTGTAATCTGGCTTCTGCCACTTGTTCTCTAAATTGCTTTGGAAAAGATTAGTAGTTATTCTCTAATTGTCAAATTCTATGCTTCTTTACTTTCTTCTTGACTTTTATGTACTCTTGCCTTCTTCGATTCTTATCTTTTTAAGTTTTTGGTATATATATTTTTTAAAAATTAAACCTTCTGATTAGTGTGTCATTTTTCCTCTTAGGACCAGAGTGAGGGTTAGTTCTTTCTTGCTCTTTTTTTTATTCCAACAAAAGTATTCTTTCTTTTGAGATGTAGTGCATTTTGGGAAGGCCAGTACATGGGTACTAGAATGAGTTTCAGGGTGAGGTTTACAAGTATTAATGGGGGTATAAACAGTAGAACTGTGATTCTTTAAGAGCTTGGGTTGGGGATATGTATTTTAAAAATGGGTCATCAGTATTTCATTACAATTTTATATATGAAAAACAAAATTTTAGATAACATAAACTTTAGAGACGAAACCTTGGCAAAGTCTTGCCTAATGAGATTATGGAAAAAACTGATTTTTATTTTTTTTTATTTTTTATTTTTTTATTATTTTTTTTGGAAAAAACTGATTTTTAAAGGAATGAGGAATGGTTGGGCATATATGGATTCCTGGTCAAGAATTAGAATTTTGTGTGGTGACTGGGTAGCTCAGTCGGTTTAACGTCTGCCTTGGGCTCAGGTTATGATCCTGGAGTCCTGGATTGAGCCCCGAGTCGGGCTCCCTGCTCAGCCGGGGAGTCTGCTTTTCCCTCTGCCCCTCCCCCTGCTCATGCATGCACGCAAACTCTCTCTCAAATAAATACATAAATAAAATCTTTTTAAAAAAATTAGAGGGGCACCTGGGTGGCTCAGTCGTTAAGTGTCTGCCTTCGGCTCAGGTCATGATCCCAGGGTCCTGGGATCGAGCCCTGCATCAGGCTCCCCGCTCTGTGGGAAGCCTGCTTCTCCCTCTCCTGCTCCCCCTGCTTGTGTTCCCTCTCTGGCTGTCTCTCTCTCTGTCATATAAATAAAATAAAATCTCTTAAAAAATTTTAAAAAATAGAATTTTTCAATCTCTCAATAACCTACTCTCTTCCTAGCCTCCAAGTAAATGACATAGCACCCTAATGAGCAGGCTAGATCTACCTTATCATCCTTTTTTTGTCTTCGGATAGGGGAGAGTCCAGTTAAAGGTGTAAGATACCAATCCCACTTCCACCACATACTTATTCTGGATATTTGGACAAGTTATCTTCCCAAGAGAAAATGAAATAACACGTATTTTATTCACACACACACACACACACACACAACTGAAGCACAGTGACTAGAAACTCAATACTATCGTTCTTTCTCTAGAAAGTTAATTTTTTTCTATTTCGGGTCTAATCCTGCCACAAATTTGTTCTCTTCCATTTCAAGGCAGCCCATTGATTCAGTTTTCTCATATTGAATTCTTTCTCTTTTCCTTTTCCACCATATTTCTTTCTTTTTTTTTTTTTTAAGGTTTTTATTTGTTTATTTGACAGAGAGAGACGACGAGAGAGGGAACACAAGCAGGGGGAGTGGGAGAGGGAGAAGCAGGCTTCCTGCTGAGCAGAGAGCCCGATGCGGGGCTCGATCCCAGGACCCCGGGATCTGACCTGAGCCGAAGGCAGACGCTTAACAACTGAGCCACCCAGGCGCCCCTCCACTAGATTTCTTAATAAAATTCTCTGTGTTTTCACCTTTACTCTTTCATGTTTTATCCTCTTTCTTAGTATTTTTGCCTTTACTCTTTCAGGTATCATTCTCTCTTTAGCCCATAGTAGTCTGGTTTTTGCTCCCACCCTCTATAGAAACTGTGAAGGCCTTCAGTGACCCCATTGTTGCCGTGTCCAGTGAGTTCCCTTTGTCTTTTCCTCTGCCCTGACTTTTATTTTTCTTCTAATGGCATTTTGTTACGTTTTATTTTGTAAGCCATCTTTAAAACTTTCTGTAAAGAGTGGGAATGAACATAAATTACAAGTTAAAAAATCAGCCTTGTATTCCTTCTTGAAATTTTGCTATTCTTCCCCCGCCCCCCAATTTTGTTGCTTCCCCAACTTTCTGACCACTATTTTTCTCCCATGGTTTCTATTTAGTCTGCCTCCTCCCCCTCCAAGGCATGGTATCTTTTTTGAAATATTAGGAAAATTTTTAATGAGATCTGCATTTACTTAACAAGATTCAAGAATTTCAAAAGTCTGCCACATTTGCTTTATTTTTATTTTTCTCTTTGCTGGAATATTTTAAATTACCCCAATAAAAACAGGCCCACTGTTTAAATACTGCCATTCTGTAGGTTCTGCCCCTAACCTCCTTTTCTCATTATGCCTGTTCTTGGAAAATCTTACTCATTCCTATAGCTTCATGTACTATCTGCTGATAACTTTGTAAAGTCCATCTCTGCATTGTATTACAGACCAATATTTAATTTTTCCTAGTAGGGGTGCCTGGGTGACTCATTCCTGTTGAGTGTCCAATTCTTGATTTTGGTCAGGTCATGATCTCCGGGTCCTGGGATTGAGCCGTGTTGGGCTCTGCGCTTGGCGGAGAGCCTGCTTAGGATTCATTCTCTCTCTCTCTCTCCCTCTCCCTCCCCTTCTCCCTCTCTGCCTATCCCCCCACTTGTACATTTCCTCTCTCTCAAATAAATCTTTAAAAATAAATAAATAAATATTCCTAATATATGTGTCCAGTCAGACATTCTGTAGTGTCCAAGAATTTTAAATGTCTAAAACAATAATACTTACTATTTCTTTCTCATTTTAAGATTTTATTTATTTGAGAGAACAAGAGCTCGAGCTAAGGGAGGGGGAGAGGGAGAGGGAGAGAGAGAGAATGATTCCCAGTTGAGCACAAACCCCCAACATGGGGCTTGATCCTAGGACCCTGAGATCATGGCCTGAGCCAGCCGAAGTCAAACGTTTAACTGACTGAGCCACCCAGGCACCCCATTTCTTTTCTCATTTTTATACCCACTTTCCCCTTCTTTTTTTAAACTTCCCCCTTCTTTTTTTAAACTTCCTTATATCTTGGGCGCTTGGGTGGCTCAGTCATTAAGCGTCTGCCTTCGGCTCAGGTCATGATCCCAGGGTCCTGGGATCGAGTCCCACATCGGGCTCCCTGCTCGGCGGGAAGCCTGCTTCTCCCTCTCCCACTCCCCCTGCTTGTGTTCCTGCTCTTGCTGTCTCTCTCTCTGTCAAATAAATAAATAAAATCTTTAAAAAAAAAACAAAACTTCCTTATATCTTTATCACACAGTTCTTCTAGGCACTCACTTGAAGTATCAGAGGCTTCTTTGTTTCTCCCTTTTTTTTTCATATCCCATATTTAATTAGTCCTCAAGTCCCATCAGTCCCTTTTTCTTGGTATCTTTCTTTTACACCTGTCCTTCCCATTCTGTTCTTACCTTGATACTTTAGGGCTTTATCATCTCTCACCTAATAGATTCTCAGCTTTGTTTTTCTGGTATCCTTTTTTTTTTTTTCCCCCAATCTAACCATGATTTTTTTTTCCTGCTCAGAATCTCAGATTTGAGAGAAAAAGTCAAGTGTTTTAAACAGATCATGTCCTCAGTGAGGGCTAGGACCAGGTCTTATTTTTCTTTTTAGCTTTACTACATTTCTGGTTGATGAACTGGCAAATAGTAGGTTTATGATAAATGAATGAAAGTGGATACTATGCTTGAATCTCTGCCTACATTCTTGAGAATATTGGTTGCTCTTTTAAGGTTTAATTTTGATATTACAAACTTTACTAACTGGAAGCATTAAAGATCCTTTCTGTTAAAATATTAAATTTTTTAAAAATTAATTACAGTTTTAAAGAAATTTGGTAATTTTTCCTCCTAAAAATGAAGTGGCTGCTCATTGGTAGGGCCAAGCAAAATTTATATAATGCATTATTATTGCATATATGTCCATTTTCCTGACAATAAAGTAATATTTAGTATTGTTATTATCATTGTTGTTATTTTAGTTTAGATTGCAGGAAACTTGATTTTATGTAATTTTAGTAGTTTGATTTGTGTACAGGACAGTAGTTTATCAAACGTGACACTAATCTGTTCATTATTTTAAATATTTCTAATTTTCTTCTAGGACCAGTTTGGACAACATATAAAATCAGATGTGCATTTGAATTTTTATGTTTATTATGGTCCTGATCGTATAAGAGACCCAACCTTGCTTTCAAAACAGGATATTGTTTTGACTACATACAACATTTTAACTCATGACTATGGAGTAAGTATGCTGACACTCATATTTCAGAAGTTGAATTTAAGAAAGTATGCTTCAGGTTTCTAAAGTGTTCTAAAATTCAGACTTTATACTCTTCCTTTCTTTCTAAATACTTAAGAATATATAGGAAGTAAAATAGGAAATTGTCTTTTAAGATTCTGCAAAAAAAAAAGGTTGAACTTTCTTCAGCAATGAGGAATATTTTCCATTTAGGACATTTGAAGTTACAGTTTTACATTGGAATTGTAACTAAGTGTATATAGCAGTTTATAAGTGAATTTTGTTTTTTCTAGTATTCTAGAATATTATTTTCTTGATCAAATCTTCTAAATCAGATTTTCTAAATCAAATCAAGTATGATTTGATTAATAATTATCTCAGCTTAAAAATAAGCTTTTTTTAATAGCTGAAGTTCATGAGTTTCCCAATTAATTTAGAAGTTTAATTGTTTGTTTGCCTGTAATTCCAATTGTTAAAATGCTTTTCAAAAAACCTTATTGTCAAAATTTCGATCTTCCAGTAAGAACATTAACTTCAACATAAAAGAAACTAATTATGTTGTATTCAAATAATTCTTACAACTGAAAATTTTTCTTTCATTACTGTTTTGATCTGAGGCAGAATTAGCTCAGTGTATGAACCAAAGTCTCAATAGAGAGCTAGACTACCTAGGTTTAAATGGTAGCTCTGCTATTTCTTAGCTGTGGTACTTTGAGCAACATATTTCCAGTCTTGGTGCTTCAGTTTTCTCATTTGTAAAATGAGTAAATAATACTACTTCATAAGCTTTTGGGCATTCAATAACTTAATGTATATAGTGCTTAAAGCAGTATCTACCACAGAGTAAGTATTGATATTAAAGAATAATAACTTGTGTTTACCAAATTATAGGAAGTACTATTTTACTTTCCTGTGTTTTTAATTCACATGAAACATTTATTTCAGACTAAAGGTGATAGTCCATTACATAGCATAAGGTGGCTAAGAGTGATCCTGGATGAAGGACATGCCATCCGAAATCCAAATGCTCAGCAGACAAAAGCTGTACTTGATTTAGAAGCAGAAAGAAGATGGGTGTTAACAGGTAAAAAGGTTATATTTTTTAAAAAAATTAATTCTCAAATACATATCATTAAGTTTTAGTGAGGTAACTTTGTAAACTTCACATGGATATAAAATTTGTCCATAATTAATCATAGAAGTCATTTAATAAAATATTTTGAGTTGTTTTTCACAGTTGCCCATGCTGTGGCAACATTTGAATTATAGTCAATTTGTGGAACAACCACTAGACTTTTTAATTTTTATTTTTATTTATTTTTTTAAAGATTTCATTTATTTGACAGCGAGAGAGGGAATACAAGCAGGGACAGTGGGAGAGGGAGAAGCAGGCTTCCCACCGAGCAGGGAGCCCGATGCGGGGCTCGATCCCAGGACCCTGGGATCATGACCTGAGCCGAAGGCAGATGCTTAATGACTGAGCCACTCAGGCGCCCCTAGACTTTTTTTTTAAACTTTGGAGATTCATTAGACACTTTAATTCTCTAATCAGAATCTCGATTTCTCTGTTTCTCATCTTGAAGCCAAGCCTGTTTGCTACTTGTGACACCTCTACTAGAATACGGGCAAGAGAATGTAAACTCAGTTTCATTTTTCCTTCTTGCTAATACTGCTGATTTAAAATCAAATAAATGTTCTTGGATAAGGAGAAAGTTGAATTTACTGGACCTGTGGTCTTTTTCTTTGTTAGTATGGCAAGTGAGAGCTAAAATTAGAGCAAAACTATATTTTGAAGTTGCGTATATGTTTAACAATGGATTATAGTTACACCTTGATAGTTAGTGGGTGTGCCTGCTGCAGAATGCACATTTTCAACGGTTGTTTCCTCTGATTGGGTCAGATGGATATACTATAGAGTTACAGCAGTTTTCTGTTATTTTTACGTACTCCGATTCACTGTAGCGTTACAACAGTTTTCTGTTATTTTTAGGTACTCCGATTCAAAATTCTTTAAAGGACTTGTGGTCTCTTCTTTCCTTTTTAAAACTTAAACCATTTCTTGATAGAGAATGGTGGCATAGAACAATACAGCGTCCTGTCACAATGGGAGATGAAGGAGGACTTAGGTAAGTAATTTCATGAAAACTGATTAAAATTAGCAACAAATAACTGTAAGCAGCTTGAACCAGTTATCACTTTGATTACTATTTTAACTTCACTGTTGTCTTTCTTCTCCCAAGAGCGTTTATAGCTTAATGCCTTTGGCTCTTAGAACCTAGTGATTCTTGTTTGGGGAGACACTGCAACTAAAACATAAGCCTTCCCTTACTTTGATTTTAGTCAAACTGAAAGGAAAGGCAGAGCTTTATGGTCTTTGTGTGTTGCTATTGCCCTCAAAATCACCATTAATTGATTAAACAATGACAGGAAAAACTGTATGCCCTGAGGATCTAATATGCATTAAATTTTCACAACTTACCTTATGTAGCTTTATATAGTGATACTTGAATGGTATGACATACACTGGCATCAGCAAAAGTTTAAGAAAGAAAGTTCTTTCTCATGGAGACAGATAAATGAAATTCAGCTTGGTGATAGCCATTTCACAGGGTACTAGGCTAATATGTGGCTTAAGGTTTTTGCCTAGAGCAGTGGTTTTCCAGAGTTTGGGATCCATTAGGTTGTGAAATCCTTATAAAGATGGCATCTAGCATTATAAAAGAAAATGAAATAGAGTTGAAGATTTAAAGAAATTTAAATCTTCACACATAGTAAGTACTGTTTTGTGAAGGGTTTCTGTCATATGTGTATGTGTTTTGATAATATACGTTTGCTGGATGGAATAAAATGTGTTTCTTACTGTGGTTACAGTGAAAAAGGTTCAAAAGTCACCAACCTAGTTTGTAAAACTGCTTGATTCTCAGAACCAACTATGTAAATTCTAATTTAAGAAATTGTATTTATATTTCAGTGTCAGGAAAAACCTTTCCTTAAAAACCTTTCTTTCCTTAAAGAATTGATGTGCCTCCTTTTTTTCTGATACCGAGAAGGGAGTATAAAGGTTGTAGAACCTAGAAGGCATATCTCCCTCTTCTGAATAGTCACATCATGTTTTCTTTTTGGCATCTTTACTTTGTAAAAATTACTTATTTTTGTACCTTGATTTTCATATTACTGAAAAATCTTTTTGAAGGTAAGATCTTTCCTCACATTTATAGTTTTATGTTAGTATAATGCCTTTTACTTTGTGTAGATACTTATAGGAATGTGACTTGAATATTGGGTGATGTAGTTGACAGAAGTGAGAAGTAAAAAAGTTAGTGAATAGAAGAAAAATGGGGAGAAGTTAAGAAAAAGACAGGATAAAAGAAGATTAAACTGTGACAGGTATTGAATTGAGGGCAATGAATGCATTATTATAATTTTCTATTGGTAGAATATATGTCTGATTATCAGATTGGATAGAACTCAAAACAAAGAGATTTTTTAAAGAAAAACCTTTACTTTGGTTCTAAAACAATAATATATTAAAATACTCTTTTTTTGTTCTTGTTGAATCAACTTATATAGAAATAAAAAGTTATGTAATTCTTTGTTTTGTTTTGACTTAGGCGTTTACAATCCCTAATTAAAAATATTACCCTAAGAAGAACAAAGACAAGCAAAATTAAAGGAAAACCTGTTTTGGAGTTACCAGAACGTAAAGTATTTATTCAGCACATTACACTTTCAGATGAAGAGAGAAAAATTTATCAGTCTGTGAAAAATGAAGGCAGAGCTACTATTGGAAGGTATGGAAAAAAGAAAGCCATTTTAGGAAATAATTTTTATTTTATTTCCTGTTTAACTGAATAGTATTTCTTAGAAATGTTAGGAAAGTCTGAAGTATACTGAAAGATAACTTGCTTTTTTATTTAAATTTTCTACAAATTAGTTGAAGTACATGAAATAGTATTATAATTTACAGGTAAGTTATTCCTTAAGTTAGGAAACAAAAGTTTACATGAAATGGCAAGTTCTGAGTGGCTAGTCAGAAGACCTTGCTTGCTTCTATTTCTGGCTCTTTATCATGGGAGTAGATAAAAACATTGAGAGAAGTGTATTAGTGAGAGATAATAAACCTATTTAAGGAACAAAACTTTGGGGAATGTCCGTATTTAAGAAATAGGGAAATAAAGAGAAATTACTGTAGAAGATTCTGTCAAGGACAGAATTAGGAAAAAAATGTAAAGAAAACTGTTGGAGAATCCCATGAAAGCATAATCATGAAAGAGGGAATGGTCAGTAGTGTCACATGATGCAGAGACTTAGAAAAGCTGTTTAATTTGGTGATTCAGAAGTTGCCAGTCTAAACTCTTAGCATAGTTTCACCAGAATACTGAGGTGTGTACCAAATTGTAGGAGTAAGGGAATTTCAAAGAAGTAGCAGCTGTAGGTAGGGGTAGACCCTTTTTCATGACGTTTGCAAAAGGAAGAAGAAAGTGAGACTGGTACATAGGATTGATAGTTGTTGCTCTGTCAATTTTTTGCATTTTCTTTGGGTTAACTGCCTTGAGAAGAGAGCATAGAAGAGACTACAGATAGAGAAGAGAATAAAGCAAATTGGTGGAGAAAATGAAGCCTAGTGGGGGGTAAAGAGTAGTCAGTGAAAAATGAGACAAGGGTATCTGCAGGGAAAGGTGTAGTGGGAAATTGAGGAAGATAGCGGGATTAACAGCCATTCTAAAAAGTTGTGAGGTTCTTAGTGTGGTAGATAGGCTTGATGTAGAATTGGATATATGTAAAAGTCAATATGACTTTCCAAACAACACATGTAATCTGGGAATAGGAACTAATGAAGTAGATAATAAAGGGATCGGGGATTGGTAGAAGGTGAGAAATTCTAGTCCAAGCGAGAACGTATTTGATGTGAGTGCCCATGGGACCAGAATGAGTAGGAGACAGTGAAGGCAGAACTGTGCTGAGAAAATAGGGGAATCTTCAAATTCAAGCACTTCATTGAAATACAGAGCAGGTTTAACAAATTAGAGAGATTGAAAAAGATTGTTCTTACTAAGCAAGTGATTTCTTAGTTCAAAATCTTGCAGTGGTGATTGAAATTTCTTTCATATTCATTCTTCCAGCCAAAATTTAATATGTGCCTGTGTAACACATACTGGGATATAGCATAATAAAATAGATAAAAATCTCCACCCTCAAGGAGTTTATATTTTAATGCAGAGAACAATTTTAAAAAATTAAATTTGGTGGAAAAAAAATTAAAGCAGAGAAAGGGGATAGGGAGTGCTGAAACTGTTTTAATAGGGTATTCACTGAAGACCTTACTGAGAAGGTTCTATGTGGGAAAAGATCTAAAAGAGAATGGAGTTAGATATTTCAGGCAGAGGGAACAGCAAATGTAAACCCCTGAGTTGAAAGAATATTTGGTGAGCTTGAAGAACACAAAGAGTTAAGTGTGGCTGGATAATATGAGCAAGATGTCATGATGGAGTGGGATCAGTATCCTTGCTCCTAATTTTTATTTGCTCTATGGCAACACTTTTTGGTGAGTTTTCTTTCACTGCCATTTGTTCCTCCCTTGCTCTTTGCTGATTATTACTTATATTTGAATGTCTTGAGTTCTTTCTGGCCTAGCTATTTGCAGGAGGTTAATATGAACGGGGGGAGGGGGCATTCTGTGTCCCAGACTGGTAGGAAGTATCCCTATTTAATTATGACTCAGGGTTATATCTGAGTTGTTTTAAGTTTTATTTGTGCTTACAAAACAAAGATCGGAAGCTGTAGGGTTCCTTATAATGTGGAATCTTGTGCCTATAATCTTTTCTGAAAACACAGTAGGTCTATTGTGTTTCCTTATTTAGCTTGCCTTCTTTCCTTGGTATAAAACTTGTCCATGCAAGTTCAGATCACAGCCATGCACCCTGTTTTTGTTTTTGCACAAGAAAGATCTTGATTTTCCCCTCAGGGCTTGCTATGTATTTTGAAGAATTGTGCTCTGGCAGGTCTGTTTGAGATCTGTAGTCCTATCTCTCAGCATCTTCCTATTCGATTTCTATTGCAATTGGCAGCCATTTCTCATATAAATAGCTTTATGGTTACAAATCTCTTGTGGTTTTATTAAAGGTAGTTTTGAAGTGATTTTCAGAGAAGAAAAGAACAATGCCATTTTTATTCCACTGTTTTAGAATCGGGAATAATATTGTTTAGAGGTCTTCATAATACTTAGCATTTTTTACCACTAGGTATTTTAATGAAGGGACTGTCCTTGCGCACTATGCAGATGTCCTGGGTCTTTTGCTTAGATTGCGGCAGATTTGTTGTCATACTCACCTTCTTACAAACGCAGTGTCTTCCAGTGGTCCCTCAGGTAAGTAGATGTGATTTGTTTACACTGTTATATTTGTTAGGGATAGTTAAATCAGAATGAAATTTTTCATATGGCCTATAGTGTCTTATTTGTCAAATGGACATTGTTTTTAGAATGGGACACAAGTGGAATATACTTACAAATTTTTACCAATGAAATGGAATAATAGTGATGTCTTCCAGGATTTCCAGTGATAGATACTCTTAGTCATTTCAAATTGGATCTGCCTTTTATTCTGTGGTAGTATGTGCAGATTGTAATGATGCTTTTGTGTAAGGTATATTATGTGGGTTAGCTACTATTTTAGCTTCTGAATTTTCTTTAAATTAATTAATTTTTTTTTTTAAGATTTTATTTATTTGACAGAGAGACACAGCGAGAGAGGGAACACAAGCAGGGGGAGTGAGGGAGGGAGAAGCAGGCTTCCCGCTGAGCAGGGAGCCTGATGTGGGGCTCGATCCCAGGACCCTGGGATCATGACCTGAGCTGAAGGCAGACGCCCAACGACTGAGCCACCCAGGCCCCCCTGAATTTTCTTTAAATTTAAATCATGCTTGTTTCCTGTGATAGAAAAAGCCTAAATAAAGACTACCCAAGCAAAACTTTTCCCTATATAAGAAGATTAACTTGTCTAGTCATATTACAGATCTTGCTGTGAAATTAATTTTTCAGCCTTTTCTCTAGGAAATGATACACCTGAAGAACTACGAAAGAAGTTAATAAGGAAGATGAAGTTAATTCTGAGCTCAGGTTCTGATGAAGAATGTGCAATTTGCTTGGATTCTTTAACAGTTCCTGTCATAACACATTGTGCACATGTCTTTTGTAAACCCTGTATTTGCCAAGTCATTCAGAATGAGCAGGTTAGTTTTATGCTAGGTACAGATTCAGTGTTTGATGGAGTGGTACACCAGTCAGTCTTGAGTGTAATGAAACCCAAGTCCAACAGACTATTAAGAGTTTTGCACTTGGATTTACTAGTGCACGTTTTATGGTCAATTATGTATGTCAGTGTTTCATAGTGATATATTTCTTACAATTAAGCCCTTTTAAACATAAGAAGACAGTACACTTTTAGAGGCATGATCAGTCAATATCCTAGTTCTTTTGTTGAGATCATTGCTGTCTAGTAGATAAAAAATGTGAGACACAAAGGTAATTTTAAATTTTCTAGTAGAAATAGATGAAGTTAATGAATTTTTATTTATCCAATATATCTAAAATATAAAAATTATTGAGATAATTTACATGATTTTTTAACTTAAGTGTTCAAAGTCTGGTGGTATTGTACACATACAGCACATCTCACTTTGGCTTCGCCACAGTTGATGGGCTTAATTGCCACATTTGTTTATTGGCTGTTAGATAAGGTAAGCCTGGATTCTTATGTATGGTAGAATTTTTTGAAGTGGAATAATCCTTTAAGCAGTTCTTCAGCTGAGGTAGAGTTTTGTTTCGTTTTGTTTACATTTTCATTGGTATAATATAGAAAAAAATGCACAAGTCATGGTTGTACAGTTGAGTGAATTATGAAGTAAACACAATCATGTAACTACTACCCTGGTCTTTTTGTGTCCCCTTCCAATCAGTTACCTTCTCCCTCCTTCCTAAAGGTAACCCCACCATACTGACTTTAAACATTGTTCAGTTTCAGAATTTTTTTTTTTGTAATGGTATTTGGTATATAGTTATTTAGGAGAGATTTTATTAGCATGTCTTGGTAGGAATGGGCACAACAAATACTGCTTTGAATGAGCCTGATAGGATTTAACAGGTCTAGACTAGCTTTATAAGCCATTCAGATGGAAATTTTTTTTCTTCTAAAGGACAGTTCCAATTAGTGTGCTATATTGTAGTTAGGTTCAAGATACTGTTATTCATGGTTTCTTTACTTGTCTGCAAATAGTACAGTTCACCCTGAACAGTTGCAGGGGCTAGGGGTGCTGACCCCCCTGTGCAGTTGAAAATCTGCATATCACTTTTGACTCCTATAAACTTAACTACTAATCACCTACTGTTGACCAGAAGCCTTACCGATAACATAAACAGTTAACACATATTTTTGTTACATATTATATGTGGTATTCTTTTTAAAGTTTTTATTTAAGTAATCTCTACACCTAATGTGGGGCTCACACTCATGACCCCAAGATCAAGAATTGCATGCTCCTCCAACTAAGCCAGCCCGGCGCCCCTATATGTGGTATTCTTTCAGTAAAGTAAGCTAGAGAAAATAACAAAATCATAAGAGAATATCCATTTATAGTACTGTACTGTATTTATTGGAAAAAAAAATCCTCAAATAAGTGGACCTCTGTAGTTCAGACCCATGTTCAAGGGCAAATTGTATTATACTTGTTTCAAGCTCCTGCTGTTAGTCAAGATCACATACCATACTTTTGCTCCCTTTTTTACCCAGTCCCACTTAACAAGCTGGAGTTCAGCTTGTACAGATTTACCTCAAATGGATGACTCTAATAAATCTAATAAAATGCTAGCTATTAAGGATTTAGAATTTTACCATACTTTTTAAAAATTTTAGGTAAATTTATATTTTTTCCTCATAAACTTCACTTATCTTATTCTTTCTTATATAGCCACATGCTAAATGTCCTTTATGCAGAAATGATATACATGGAGACAATTTATTAGAATGTCCTCCAGAAGAATTGGAGTGTGACACTGAGAAAAAGTCTACTATGGAATGGACATCCAGTTCAAAGGTAAAATACACGTGGGCAAATATTTGAGTATTTGTTTTACATTTATATATAGATACCATGTCTTAAAATAATTCTGCTTTTAATCCTATCATTTGAATATTTTTATTTCTAGTGGTGAATTTGAGAGGAAAGGAGCTTCAGTTTATGAGTGCATTCTTTCAATCTTAATTTTTAAAAACATTAGTTGTCTTTTACTTTTCATTTTAGGGAAGTAATGGGGCAGGAACATTCTTTTCCTAATTAAAAAAAGTTGTATATATTTTGCCCATTCAAAATGGAAGCTAATGGGTGTCCTGATTTTTTTTTTTTCAGATTAATGCTCTAATGCATGCACTGATTGACTTAAGAAAGAAGAACCCCAACATAAAAAGTTTAGTTGTTTCTCAGTTTACAACATTCCTGTCTTTAATAGAAACACCACTCAGGTAAATTCAGTATTGATTCTCACTTTGAGTAAAAGGATTTTATGTAAGTGTTTTGATTTGGATGGCAAAAAATAATATGTTTTACCAGTTATATTCATTTCATCTATCTAAAATGAGAGTCACAATACAGAATATTTCCCGGGAGCATAGGATTTAAAGATTTAGTCCTGAATTTATCAGAAAAAAAGTTGACTGCAGAGCATGACACGTTAGTAGATGGTTAGATTTGTCAAAATAAATGAGTAGAAGAATTGGTTGAATGAAGAGATTTGTAATTACTTAACATGTTTTTAAATTGTATGGAAAGTGTTACTTATCTTTTTTGTCCCTCCATTAGAGCCTCTGGATTTGTGTTTACTCGTTTGGATGGTTCCATGGCACAGAAGAAAAGAGTTGAATCAATTCAGTGTTTTCAAAACACTGAAGCAGGATCTCCAACTATAATGCTTCTATCCTTAAAAGCAGGTGGAGTTGGTTTGAATCTTTCCGCAGCTTCTCGAGTGTTTTTAATGGATCCAGTAAGTAGTTCTGTAGACTTTTTGGTATGTTATTAAACTTAAAAAAAAAAAAAAAAACTATTTGGTAAATATCTTCCTAGTTATAACTGATTGTGAAAATTCTTAGGCAAATTTTAAAATTAGCTAATAACTCAGTAAATGTGTATTGAGGGCTTTAAGTGCTTTATATGTTTCAACAAATTCTCACGGTATCCCTAGGATATCCCTGTGATGGATCCTTATGAGGTTTTATTACTGTCCTTATTTTACAGGTGAGGAAACAAGCACAGAGAAGTAAAATAACTTGCCCAACATCATGCAATAATATGCAGACCAGGATTCCATGTTTTTAATTTCTGTGCTGTGGTTTTCTACTTCTATATATAGAATTAGTTTCTGTTAACTGTAATGCTTTAGTGTAGTGGTTTGGCCAACAAATAATGTGATCCTACATTGTGTCAGGGAGTCTTACATGCACCCGGAATCTGGCTATAAACATAGGTAGTCAAAGTAGCTACCATCGTGATGTTAATGGTCTCAAGTTTTAATGTGCAAAGAATTAGGTAAAATGTAATTTCTCACCTCTGTCCTCAGAGATTAAGGAGTTCTTGGAGACCCAGGAGGCTGCATTTTTATATAGATCATAGGTGATTCAGGTGCAGGTGGTCCATCATCACAGTTTTAGAAACTAATACCGTATCGCTTCTCGGCCTTTTGGCTAAGATTAAGTGTAGAAACTAATACCGTTAATGGAATATTTTGGATAAATTTTAGCATCTAATACAGTACAGTCACTTGTAGTTGTACAGTATAGACCTAGCTGTAGAGTTGGAACTAAAATTCACTCTGAACTTTACTCACCAAACTGTGACCTAAGAGAAGCATGCATAGAGGAGCGGCACCTTTTCTAATTGCACAAAGAGCTGTAGGCACTCTGGACTAATTCAGTTTCTAATTTGCACTGGGTTACTGTCAGGGCTAGAGGCAACCCTATTTGCTATTTCTGTGATTCACAGATTGAAGATTTGTAGTTTTAGCTTGTTACCTGAAATTCAGAAAATTTCATAACAAAGTTCACTGAGATACAAATTTGAGTTATTCTGGTTAGGCTATCTAGTTTATAGATATATCTGTTACCAGGGCTTTTTCGTCACCTGAGGGTAACCTCCACAGTAAAATACCAACCAGAACCATATTTTGACATTCACAGATTTCACATTAACGTTATGGATGGCAGTGGTCTGTTGTATTTTCTTGCCTTAGTTCTGTGGATGAAGTTTTAAATCTTTGCTAGAGTTTTAATATTTTATGGTTATTATAAAAAACAGTCATTGTAACCGCATATTGTTATATTAACTAACATGATAATCTTAGATGATGATTTTTTGACAAATTCCCAAATTATTTGCTGCTTTTGTTGTAATCTTAGTATCTGATAAAGAGAAGGTTGTTGGTACGAAATATAGTATTATAAAGCTGATCACAGACTATACTCTTTAGTAATTAAAAAAAAAACTTCTTTAGTAATTTAAAAAAACTTCTAGAATGTTTTAGCAGTTCATAGTAAATTGTTTTTCGTTGAACATTTCAAATGTTTCTAACTTTAAAATGAAAGCCAGGTCCCAGGAAAATAAGATTGAATCAAAAAATGTTTACTCATGAAAATATTTTACCTTTTCATGGAATGTTGCATTAGAGTTAAGATGTATTTTAAATGTTCGATTTTGGGCTTTTGATAAAGCTAATTACCTTCCTTCATCAGTACTGGTGAAAATGGAAGCTATCAGTTTTATATTATCATGAGATAAATTTGATCCCAGGTAGGGGTGCCTAGGTAGCTCAGTTGGTTAAGCATCCTACTCGATCTCAGCTCAGGTCTTGATCTCAGGGTTGTGAGTTCAAGCCCCGTGTTGGGTTCCACGCTGGCCATGGAGCCTACTTTAAAAAAAAAAAAAAAAAATTGACTCTTGGTAGTCATACTAGATGTATACTGTCAGCTCACTAGAAGGTTCCTAGATAAAACAGAGACAACAGAAAGGAACATTTATTTACGTGGGCTCTTGGTATAACGGTTTCAAAATGTATCCAATCGTGAAATACAGAATATGCATAAAATGTGATTATCAGTTTTAGAAAATCATAAGCTAAGTATATTCTTAAAATCTGACTTCTATATGAAATATCACCCAATACTCAAATTATAACAATAGTAAAATCTCCTTTTCCCTAGAGCTCGTGGGAACTTTATTTTTTAATTTATTTTTAATTATTTTTTTTTTTTTTGAAAGAGAATATGAGCCAGGGGTTGGGGGAGGTTCTATGTCCAACACAGAGCCGGATGTGGGGCCCAGTTTCACGACCCTGAGATCATGACCCAAGTCAAAATCCAGAGTCAGACGCCTAACCAACTGAGCCACCCAGGTGCCCCATCAAAGGAACTTTAAATAGAAAATAACAGCCTGAGGATGAGTCATACTATAAACTTATCATTTACATATGCATTTGCTATTTTGTTTCGTTTTCAGGTAGTTTTGCTGTATAGTTTCTTTTGCCCTAAACATCCTTTAAGAATCATCCCATAGTTTAAAATTTAATGATCCCTACTCTGATAGTTCATGATAGTCTTTCCCAATCACTTGACTCCTATCTTTCTAGACTGGAGAATCTATATCATTTTGCTTTTTTTCTTTGCTTCATTGTTTTATTCTTCACTTTAAAACAGTCCCCATGATAATGCCTGTATTTAATGAGTTAATGTTATTTTAGTTCAATTTTGAAGTCAAACATTCAAATACAGATACAGAAAATTACATCAACAAAGCCTTTAATTTTTAGGACTTTTGATTATTCCTGAAATCTTTTTTTGTGCTTTTAGTTAACAAATGGAAGAAAGTGAAAGAAAAAGAATCAAAAGACCATGAAAAGGGGAGAAAACTTTCTCATAGACTCAATTACATATCTTTTCTGATATAAATTGTCATTTAAGAGGATGTGTAACCTTTTTTTTCCTTTGTTAACAGACATAGATCAATTTTAAAATAGAAAAAGATACTATTTGATTACTTAATCGCTCATGCTGTGTGCTTTCTATGTATCAGGCACTGTATTAGATACTAGAAGCAGTGCAATGAACTGATGGGGGAGAATACCTGCCTATCATAGTTGAGGGTGGGGTGTATTTTTTTTTCCCAGAGCATTTATGACAGTATCTGAATTCAGTCAAAAAATTTGTGTCAGTAAAAGGTTAATGAGTAATACTGAAAGGATTTGTGCAGAACACTTACAGATCAGGGTGGTAATAAAGCAATTCATATTCTTGTTAGGCCTGGAATCCAGCTGCTGAAGATCAGTGCTTTGACAGATGCCATAGACTTGGCCAGAAGCAAGAAGTTATCATCACAAAAGTGAGTTTTTAAGCCATCTATTTTAAAATTAGGTTGACGAGATTTTTAAGATTATACAAATAATGCATGAATATATTATGAAAGATTACAGTAGAATTGGGCAGAACAAAAAAAGGTTAGCTTTAACTCTAGAGGAAACCACCATCAATAGTTTTACATGTTATTCAAAGTCTCTTTCTCAACGTTTACGTAGATGCACTTGTATGTATCTCTCCTTTAAAAAATTTAAGGTAAATGGGATCATACTTTATTATTCTGCAACATACTTTGTCCCCTTAACAGTATATATTGGGGACTGTCCATATAAGTATACTACCATATAAGTACATATAAAACCTATTCTTTTTTTTCCCCATATAGTGGTAAAACATACATACACATAACAGTATTTATCATTTTATCTATTTTTAAGTGTACACTTAAGTGGCATTACATACTTTCACATTGTTGTGTAATTTTCAACATCATCCATCTCCAGAACTTTTTCATCTCAAATCGAAACTCAGCCCTCAGCAACCGCCCTTCTATTTTCTGTGAATTTGATGACTCTACAAAACCCATTCTTTTTAACATCCATATATAGATACATCATAATTTAGCCAGTCTAATATTTTGCTAATAAAAACAGTGCCATAATGAGCATTATTGTATTATATACTTGTATTATATACAAGTACTTCTTCAGGATTGATTAAGAAAACGAGAATTCTGGGGGTGCCTGGGTAGCTCAACTGGTTAAGCGTCTGCCTTCGGCTCAGGTCATAATCTCAGGGTCCTGGGATCGAGCCCCACATTGGGCTTCCTGCTCAGTGGGTTGTCTGCTGCTCTCTCTTCCTCTGCCTGCACCCCCCCCCCATCCCACCAGGCTCTCTTTCTCTCAAAATCTTTAAAAAAAGAAAAATAGAATTCTGGATTTAGGATTCTTTTGTTTTCAAAACAGGCTTAATGATACATGAGAATGATGTAAATTTTTGCTTATGTGATGGTCAGGAAAGAGCTCTTTTAATTTACGTATACCTAAGACCTTGAGCATATTCATTTTTCACTTATCTGTTGTCAGTTAATATTTTTTTCTGTGCATTGCTTTTTTGCCCAGTTTTCATAAAGTACAAAATATAGTTTTATAATATAAAGGACTCTTACATTCTGATTTTAAATTTTTTGTTATGTATATTGGAAATGGTTTATTTCAAACTCTTATCTTTGAACTGGATGGGTTTTTTTTTTTTCATGAAAAAGCTTTAAAATTTTTAAGTATATCATTTTTTCCTACTGATTTGAAATGTCACTTTTATTATAAACTAGTTCATATATATTAATGTGAGTCTCTTTCCGGACTTTGTTTCTGTGTTTCTATTTCATTGATTTCTTTTCCTATTCCCAGGACAATATTACTCTTATAATTACTATGGTTTTTTAAAGTATGCTTTGATATCTAGCAGGGCAGAGTGCTCTCATTACCCCTCTTTTTAGAAATTCGTTAATACAATTATTTACTCTTGAATTGAACTTTGGATTTAGGTTACCAGATCCCATTTAAGAAATCTTGTTTGGGATTTATTGAAGTTATGATTAATTTGAGAATGGTCTTCTTTATAAATATATAAATACTCCTTATAAATAAGGAGTGTTCCCATATAAGAATTTAGTATCTCTCTTCATTTATTTAGGTCTTTTATGCATTTCAGTAATGTTGTATGTTACTGGACCTCTACACAATGTTGACTATTAGTAGTGATAGTAATCATTCTTGAACTGTTCCTTTTATTGTTTTACATTGTGACTACATTGTTCTTGGTAAGTTTCTAGAGGATACACTTAAGACTGAGGGACATTTAATTTATAGGTTAATGAAGACTTTATCAAGGTTTTTATCAGAAATGCTTCTTAAGCATCTATTGATGCTTTTTTTCTTAACTTTTTTCTATTCTTAACTTTTCCACATTATATTAAGTTAAACCAGATAAAGGCGTATTCTTGCATTTCTGGGAAAATCTCATTTGGCTACTTAAATATAATGCTGAATTTATTTTGCAAGTATTCCAGTTACAGAGTTGCCTGTAAAGTTTGCTGGTTTTGGTGCTATTCTTAAGATGTAACTTATGGCCTTACAACCATATTCTTTATACAAGAAAACCATATTGAGTGATGAGGGAAAGCAATGCTCACTCTGGTTATTCTATCATATTCTAAATATGCTCACTGCATATTGAGAAAAAAAGGAGAGCTAAACAGTTTCTAACAGATTATTGACCAATTCTGAAAGCTATATAATACTGTAAGAAAGCAAATTTTTTTATAGTGGACCAACATTTCAACATATCTTAAATTTTCATTTTTTTTAATTGAAGATTTTAAATATTGTGACAAAAAGTTTTTTTTTTTTTTTTAAGTTCATTGTGAAGGATTCTGTTGAAGAAAATATGCTGAAAATACAAAACACAAAGAGAGAACTTGCTGCTGGAGCCTTTGGAACTAAAAAAACAAATGCTAATGAAATGAAACAAGCTAAAATTAATGAAATCAGAACTTTAATTGATTTATAATTTGTGGGATTTGGTAAGGTCAGTTTGATTAGATATATATGGAAATTTTGGAAATCAGAAAATAGAGTTTTAGAAATGAGATCTAGAGTATGTCTTCTAAAAAGAGCATATCATTTTATATTAGTAAAGTATTACTGATATATAGTCTCTTCTATATATGAACCTATTTTTAATGATATTTCAAATAGCAATAAGTTCTGTTATATACTGTGGCCTAAAATAATTTTTTGAGAAAGTTACTTTGTTATTCAGCTTTTCATATTGTCTTTGCTGAGTATTTTCATATATCTTTCAAGTACTCAGCTTTTTCATATTTCAAATAAGGTCAAACCTTTTATACTTTTGACCAAATAAAGAGTTATTTTCTGTGTTGGACACATTTGGTTAATCACTAGAGCCTTCCATTTGTGATGTGATGGATTCACAGTCCTTGTAAGCGATTAATACATAGATTATATACAAGAGATTTTATTACTTTGAAAAACCATATTTGCATTCCAGAATCAAACCTTAAATAAGAGACTGAAGTCCAGGTTAGCAGGTTAACTTACAATTTTTTTTTTTTTAACAGTTTGAGATCTAATTCACATATGTGATTTGCAGTTTTATGTTTATGAAAAGATAGGGACTGTGTTAGAATACGATTTTTCTCCATTTTAGTCAAGTAGTACTGTTGTTTAAATGTAATTCAATGTGTTAGTGTGTAAATACAGTCTGGGGGTGAGAAGGAACCAGTTCTACCCAGTTTAATTTGAATATTTAAATTATGGAATTGCTGAATAGATATTTCTATATAGAGAGATAATTTTTATTTATGTAGCTTTTTTTTTTAAAATAACTTTATAAATTTTTATAATTCAGAAGACTACTATATGTGAGAGGCGTGATATCTGGATGGAAGTTGGGCTGGATGACCTCCAAAATCGTTTCAACTCTTAAAGACATCTTAATCCTGAATGGAAAAATTTCTTTGTTATTGTGTTTAGAATCAGACATTGATTTTGGAACTTCAGTAATTCACCCTACATTTATCTATAAAATTAGTCCTCTTTTTCTTATTTTTTGGTTAATCAGACTCACGGTAGTTGCCATGGCATTCTAAATGACTCTTTGAGTCACATTTAAATAAGTTCTGCATTTGCCACTCACGTTAGTTAGTGGTGTCCTTCCTTAAGGGGAGCTTTTTAATCCAAAGAAAGATTATTGTACAGGAGAAGCTTCCTGTTTGACCATGCAGACTTGAGAACACCTTTCATTTTACTTACAGTGTTAAGAAATGACTTAAAGATAAGCTTGGAGGCAGTGTTGTGTTCTAGGGCATACATCGAGCTATGTGCTGAATCTATCGACAGCTAAATTCTCCCCTCCCTGTGCCCGGTCTCCTGCTCCAAGGGAGCAGTGTATTAGGCAGCAAGAATCTTCCCAGCCCCTTTTCTCTCTGGCTGCAGGTAAGGCAGAGGGCTGGGTAAAAGGATCAGCAGAACTTTCTGTACAGATAAGAGTGGAATAATAACTTGGGGTTGGTCCACTAGCATTAGGAGCAATTCGGAATTTCTTTACCTTGTAGAACTAGCATTACACAAAAAAAATCAGGTTGATGAAAATCTCATGAAATATACTATGTGGATTTCTATATACCAGTACTCCCATGAGATTAAGTACAAAAAGAATGTTCAGCAAAAAAAGAGAGATATATACTCTTCTTGCTTACAAAGGCAAAGCCTTGCAAACTCACTGTAAAAGACTTTGCTTGCCTCTTTACCTAACATTTATAGACTTGTGTTTTTAAACATAATGATAAATTTGGCAAGTCATTTAAAAAATACCTGTTTTTGTACAGTCCTATTAAATGGTGTTAAACAAATTTAATTCATCCTAAGGAAATATATATATAAACCACCAGAATGAAAAGTTCGTATTATGCTCTGCTGTTAATTCTGTTTCATCATTATGTAGAATAATAGCTTTAGAAGTATCTTGAAGACATTGTATCCCACTTGTGGTTCAAACTGAATTTTGTGGTTCAAACTGGATTTTGTTTTAAAATAAATAAAGTTTTAAAAATCCACTTCTGTGCTATAATTTTTGTGACTTTTTCTTTGAAAGTTTTTTATAAATCTCACACTTCTGTGAAGATACCTATATTACACAATTGTTTTTCACTGACAGTACATAAAAAGTACTATGAGTAACAAGTTTATTCTTACCACCTCTTTTATTTTGCTCAATTTGGCTGAATTTGTTTAGAAATCAGAGTGTATATATTTTTAAAGTTAAGTGACTTGATCTTCTAAAACATTGGTTCCAATTATTTTCCGCATCTACCAGGAAAAAAGGAGATGCAATAATACTTACGTGTAGTGATATTTATTACTAGATAGCACTCTGCATTGTAGATTTTGCCCTAATCTAGGATTAGAATAATAAATCAAGAAAATATCTTGTGTTTATTACTAGTGAGTACCAATGAAATTATCATCTTCAGGCAGTGTATGTTTTCTATTGGGGGAAGTCAAAGGCATTGGTGTTTTTTTTTCATTATAGTACTTGCCAAAATTCTATTCATTAGGATTTGGAAGATTCATTAAACACATGTGGACAGATATGTTTGGCTTAACAATAACTCAGATGTTTAACTCTAAGTTTTTAGCTATATTAACTTTAAAATACTTATAAAAGGTGTAATACTGTTTTCCCTCATTCATCAGTAAGTATGTAGTAACCAAGTTCTACATTCTGGAATTGGATACCTTACTTGTGTGGTACTTCTGAATAAGAAGAGCCAGAAACTGGTAGCTGTGCATAATGACTGGGATGCTTCCCTGCAGTATTGCCTACTTCAAAGGGGAAACTCTGTTGATTAGAAACCTTGTAAGCAGATAATGTTTTCTTTCCCTGTTAATATATTCATATTTCTTGTATGTAATAAGGGAGAGTAGTCTTCTATATGAACCCATAATAATTTACTCCATTTGAAAGAGCAAATGAGTTACCAGTTTTTGATTAAAATGTGGGATGTTTAAATCTTCCAATTCCCTATTCAACCTTCCTGATCAAGAGTTTTCTGACAAATTTAAACCCATTGCTACTTTTTATGAAAACTGATTTCTATATGAAAGGAACACCATTTTAATAATGTTTATAATTTAGTGTATATGGCACAGGCCACCTCCATTAACCTCAGCCAGGTGTCCAAAACTTTATAATAACTAAGGCTGCGGAACTTTATTTAGAAGGCTACCAAATGTCAAAATGATTTCTTAGGTTGGTGGATAAAAGAAATTCTAGGACATGTGTTTGCATATTTGAAACAGTCTAGACTACTACAAGGGGATATTTAATGTGATCAGAAGGGATATTAAGAGTCCTCAAAGTATATATTGTTAAGTATGTGCTGCACTTAGTAAAGAAGAGATATGAACACTTTCAGGAAGGTTTTCAGTAAGTTTGCAGTCTTTTAGCAATCTAGTTAAGAATAAAGGCAGATAAAATTAACCAGGATACAACTTCCAGAATGCTTAATTTACCTTTTTTGTTAGGGGAGGGAAGGGCTATTCCCTAGTACACTGTAGGTTTTTAAAGAAAACTTGCCCTGGTATCAATATGTTGGTAAAGAAAAGGTAAATTAAATATTTCATGAGAAATGTTCCAGTGAAGGAGACGTAATAGGCTTCTTGCAGGTGTAAGTAAGGAGATTTAAGATAAACATTCATTTCAGGCATGAATTATAGACCTTGAGCAAGCATGGAGTTAATCTCCAAAGGTGTGGATCTGACCGTTGTGTAGGCAAATTTGTCTTAGAGCAAAAGGCTATTCTTATCCACCACTGTTCACAAGAAGATTTTTTAAAAAATGATATATTGATCCTCTACAAATGTTCTTATAATCTGAGTTATTGCTGCCATTTTACACATCTTACTAGGTGATCCGTGGTAGTTTAGGCTCCCTGAAGAAGATTTTGAAGTGTAGTTGGAAAAGTAGTACTTCACCTTAATTAAGGCATATCCTTGAAAAGATCAAGGAAAGAAATCTGTTAGCCTAGTTCAATGATTTCTCAGCCTCTTAACTGCATAATTCTATGCACGTTATATGCTGTTTTCTATGGTATACTTGTCATCCTTTTTTATTCCAAAAGTTAATAGCCTTCAATAAATATTTACTTAAATTATGTAAGCTTTTTCACTTTAGAGCTTTATTGCTTATACAATGTTAAAAAAAAAAAAGGGGGAACAAAAAGTATTAAGACAAAAAAACCAAGTGATAGGTTTGCTTCCCCCATACACCAAATTTGATGCTTTGATAACCTTTTCTCAATTACAAAAAGAAAAGGCTTTGAATCTTGTGGTCTCTTTTGATACAGAAAGTTCCAAAATACACTTACTCAGATTATATACTGCATGGCAGTATTAGTTGTCTGAAGACTGGATTTCTGTTAATCTCAACCAGGGACCCAGGAGCCAAAAAGACTTTGATCACCTAAAATAGTAGCCTTCAGTAAATCCCTATACAGTTGACCCTTGAACAACATGGGGGTTAGGGGTGCTGATCCCCCTGTGTTCAAAATCCACATAGAACTTTTGACTCCCCCAAAACTTACCTAATTAACCAGAAGCCTTACTGATAACACTCAACATATATATGTATATATATATAATTATATACTGTATTTTTATAATGAAGCTGGAGAAAAGAATTACTAAAATCGTAAGGACAAGAAAATACAGTACTGTACTATATTAAAAAATAAATCCATGTGTAAGTGTACCCTCGCAGTTCAACCTGTGTTGTTCAAGGTCAACTGTACTTGACTCAGTGGAAAAGGACTAGCATTCAAAAGCCCTTTCCTGAACATTTGACTCTCTTCCTATTTTTATTCTAGGCAAACAGTAGTGAGAAATGGTAGCTGATAGACTGGACATCAAGAAACAAGTGAATACAGAATAAGTAGATCACAAGAACTGAACTGCTTTGTATAAGGTGTAAGGAGCCTTTGCCCATATAGGTCTGTGTTGACCCTGATTACATCACAGTATCACAGAATAGTCTCCTATAATAGAAGTTGTGCGTCTTCTAGGCCACTAAAACCACTGAAAACAAGATAATAGAGGCTTCTTGTAAGATACGTGTGTACAGAAGTTGAATCAAGTCCCAGCCAAAACACAATAAATTCTATCCTGGGATTTTATCCATTTATTTTTATATTGTAATTTCAGGCAGCCTTCTTAATGAAAGCCTTTGTAAAAGGTATTTCCCAAGTCCTATTTCAAACCACAGTCCTTATCTTCATAGCAAAATGAAAGCTCTTATATTACTACACATTGTATTACTCCCCAGATTTCTGGCATTTGTATTTCTGGTTATATAGAGAGGTTTCTCTGATTTCATTGTCTGTTTTGACCATACATTTTTTTAATGCAGAGCATAGCTTTGAGGTTTGGAGTACAAAAATTTGAATCAAAATCTGCAAATTTTTTAACCTTATTCTCTGATTATCTGCAAAATGTGTATACCATATATACATCATAGGATTGATAGAATTGAGATGTAAATGCCCAGTAAACTTTCTTTCCTCTTTTTGCTTTCTTACATAGTTTTATTTAAAGGAGGTCGAATTTCAGCATCTGAACCCCAGAGAAATAAGTTAATCAAGTAACTTAACCTAAGTATAAAAAGACTATAATCCATTTGTGTATTTGTAATAATAAAGAAAAAAGCAAACCACAGCAGACTATTTTAAGGACAAGTCAAATCTTACTTTAGCTTAATGCTCCAAGTCTCAGTGACATTAAAAAGGTAAACACTACACAAATACATTTATACATGTTATTTATGGTAATGTTTTCTGTATGACTCAAAGAGCTGAGATTGTCTTTTGGAAAGGCTTTAACTTTAATTAGAAGTTGAGCCCCCTGCTATGCAACAACCACCTTACCTCTTCATGCATCTTCGGCCGAAAATCTCATTGCCTGTTGCATTTAGTATAAATACCTCCTTCATGTATCAAGCGGTTCTCAAATGTTATTTGGGTCAGAGTCTTTTGCATTGCCTGGTAGTTACTTGAAGCAGAGACACTATGGCCTCAACCAAGACCTACTGAATCAGAATTTGTAAGTGATGAGGCATAAGAAACTACTTACAGTTAAGTCTCCAGTGTTTTAGGGAGCAGCAAGGTTGGGAGACTCAGTTGCTCAAGCCCCTCATCTTCAGTTATTCCTTTTTCCTCACTCTTCACATGCAATCCATCAGCAACTTCACTGCCTTCATCCTGGTGAAAGGTATGCTAGATTACCACGGTCTCTTCTCCAGGACCACTAGTGTAAACTAACTGTCCTTCCCATCAACTCTTTTGTCCTCAATTCAAGCTATTTTCCACCAGCTGCAAAAGCAGTGTTCTTAAAATGTAAATCATAAAGGTAAAACAATTAGATCATTTTTTAAGATTTTATTTGACACAGAAAGAGCGAGCCAGAGAGACAAGTGGGGGAAACAGCAGAGAGAGAGGGAGCAGCAGACTCCCCACTGAGCAAGGAGCCTGATGCGGGGCTCTGTCCCAGGACCCTGAGATCGTGACCTGAGCTGAAGGCAGCTGCTTAACTGACTGAGCCACCCAGGTGCCCCAACAATTCGATCATCTTTAAGAGTAACTGCAATGGTTTGAAACAAACTACATTAAAATTCACTAATTCATAATTATGGCTTAGAACACAATCCCCCCCCCAAATCACCTTGGTTACCTTTGGAGGATGCCAGGAAACCGGCTTCTTATTTTATATACACATCTCTCTCAACTTATAATGGGGTTGCATCCTGATAATCCCCCCAATGCGGAGATCCTTGGATTTAGGAGTATTTTGAGAAGAGGCACCACAGCACCTGACACATGGAGGCACTTAAATCTCCAGTAGTGCTTAGTGTACTTGACGATTATAGCAACTCCTCCACCAGTCCAAATAATTGTAGTTTATCTTCAGAAATCACTTACTTGATACCTCCAAGGTGGCCCTTAACCATTCTTGCCTCCAGGATTCCATATCCCTGTGTATTCATTCACACCCATATTGAATAGGGCTGACTTGTGTAACCAGGAGGATATTGTGGAAATAAAGAAGGGTGACCTTGAAGGTTAGTTAGGTCATAAAAGCCATTGTAGCTACTGCCCAATTAAACCTCTCAAGTTTCTGGTCATGGTCTTCTCTCCTGGTTGGTTGGTTTTCTTCCCCCCAATAGAAAGATTACTCACATTGGTTTTAAAAGGTCACTCTGGATCCTGCCCTTCGCTGGCTTGCTATCCTTGCAACCTAGAATCATCTATACATTTAATAAATATCCTTTACACTTAACATCATTTTAATTCATGGATAAAAACACTAGAAGTCACTGGTTCCAGTACTGATTCTAACAGTCTTGAAAGATTATCAAGTATGACCAGAGACTGACAATGAACCAATGATGATTTTAACACTGTATTTTCTAAAGTCTGAATACTCACTTGATACGGAGATATAATGTGAGAGATTAGATAAATTTGATCTCACTTTCCTCCATCGATCACACCCAACACTGTCACTGGAGAACACTAGACTGAAATACTTCAGATACCTAGAAACCCATTCCAAGTGTCAAGTTTTACACTGGTTTTTAAAACACTGACATATTCTACAAATTAGGAAAAACTGCCTAATACATTTTTTTCAAGGGGAGTGGGAATCCCTTAATTAGACAACCAAGATATGGCAAGACGTCTTTATTTTCATACAAGGTGCCACCAGAGAGCACGCTGCTGTTTACAGATGCACAGAACCGAACAAAAGCATTTTAGCATGCTGCCTTACTGTACATAGAAAACGGGCGAACAATTTCAGACACTACAATCAGGAAATAAAATGGGTTAACACCGTTTGTTGATAGGTTTATGAATCACTCAGCAGGGTTACAGGCTGTCTTCACCTGAAAGCAGAATTACAATCACTCCGGCAGTCTCTGGGCAATTCTAAATAAAATGCAGGTCTGGTGAAAGGTACAACGTGCAAGCGCGCAAGAGAGATACCTTGTCCCGTTCTGAAGGGAGACTGGTTTAGAGCCCGCCCTGGCACGTTCTTACAGTCAATACGTATAGCCATCTTAATTAGCTTGAGCTTCCCTTACCACCGCATATGTTGGCCATCAGCAAAATTAAGAACTTCCAACACATGAGCTGAATAATGAATAAGCCTGGGGTTAAAAAGCAGAATGCTGCCCACATGACAGAACTGCTACTTCACAACTTTTGCCCAGTTCTCCCCCGTTGTCCTGCAAAATCCCCTCATCTGATGAATTCTAGCAAAGCTTCTAGCAAGTGTAACAGGCCTTTCCTAACCCAGATCTAGACACTAAGTATCTGAAACAAGGGCCTGTGAAGTTGATGTGTCCGTGGGGAAATGGCAGTGTTTCTACTGGAGGTAAGTGTCAAGTTTCCTCTTGATGTTGTCAAAGGAATCTGCTCCCATGTAATCAGCCTGGCCCTGTTCCCACCGCTCCTTCCGTTCTTCTGAGGACACAAAAGGCTGTGCTGCAGCCGGGGTCTCCCCGACGGACAGGTGTGACATGGCTCCTGAGACTCCTTCCTAAAAAGGAGAGCATAATCAGAGACTCCTTGAGAGCTGAAAATCAGACTGTTTTTAAGGAATGCAGTAAGTTGACGGTGAGAAAAGCCAGGATGAATTATCATGCAAAGTAGCAAAAACTGAAAAGTATTACATGAAACAAACAAAAGACACAGAAATACAAGGGTCATATGATTTATTCCTAACGAAATGAAGACTTCTTGACTCAGTGAAAACATCGGGAGAACAAAGTAATTAGGGTTAATGTTTAAGTTCTGCATACCTTTCTACAGAAGCCACAAGAGAAAGCCAGTGTATAGACCAAGTCTGAAAGCTGCAAACAGTTCATTAGAAAGTGTAAGATGGACGGACAAGGGAACACAGTCTCACGATCAATTCTCGATCTGTGTGGGCTCTGAAAGGTTGAGAACTTAAACAAAATGATACTTCAGAGGCTAAACTTCAGAAAGCACCTAACCAGAGAGCCACACCACATACACAAGTTGTCACGTTATAAAAGCGAGAGCTAAATGGTTTGAGACTATGCACCGAACTTATCTGCCCGTTCAAGCTTATTATCAAGTAGTATCTATTCTCGTAGCTCGTGTTAATTGGCTTAAGTCTTGAACAACTGTTTAAATTCCCATCACCTTTCCTTGGTTCATAATTCTCACTCCTTGGGTTGTGGAAGGAACAAGGGAAATGTGCAGGAAATAGAGCAAACCTACTCCACATTAAATTAGAATCTCATTACTTATAGAAAGGCCATTAACTTCAATTGTACCATAAAAGAATATCAAAGCTATTCTTCAAAAAGCTCTGAGGTGAGAAGGTACTAGAAATAGTAGAGAAAAAGGAAGGCGAGTGAATGCATACAGATATGCTTTTAACAGAGAAAATGGGAGAACAAAATTTTCTGATTACCAGTTTTTGTTGCTAAATGAGTATATGTGTCTATATAGGTGTTTAAATATACTGGCACTCCAAGGTATCTGGGCAGATTCCATGGGGTGGTTTCATAGCTGAAGCAACATAAGTCCTTACCCTGGATTAGCCCTGCCTTTGCTTCCACTTGCAACAGCAATGATATTGGGATGTTCTTCCAGAATTCTCTGTTTCATGATACTGTTCAGAAGGTAACAGTCTTGCAGACCTAGATTTGAGTCCCAATTCTGCTTTTGATGAGTATGTTATATAACTAAGAGAAGTTATTTAACTTCTTTAAGCCTCACTTAATTTTAATATATAAAAGGGCATATTAACAATAACACTGACTTGACAAAGTAGTTGTAAGGGTTACATAATAACAACTAGCTTTCCTTACGCACTATGTGCCAGGCAATGTTGCGAGTACTGTACAAGTATTATTTCATGGTCCATGTAAAACAATTAAAGTAAGAATGTTAGTGTTATTTTTCCCTTTCTCCATTTTATATATTGGTACAAGTGCTATTAAGTGAAATGGCTAAAATCTCTACCATGGCAAAGAAGAGGATCTCTTACAACCTTATAGCCTCTTATAATTATAGCAAGGTAATTAACTGATCAGTTAGACTTGATTGTAATTCACCCACTCAGTTTAATTCTTTATATCTTAATATGTAGCACAGAAGTGTAACTTCTCATCCTCTTTCCAATTCTTCCAAAAGAACCAACCTCAGAGGAAGACATTTAAAGTCAGAAAAGAGGCTAAGCAAGTTGCTGTTGTAAATGTTAATGTCATCTTCCTCTTACAAGGAGATTTCTTTTTTCAAGATTCTATGTAACCGTAAGAGCACGAGCATGGCAAACCAAAATAATCCTAGAAAAGTATCTGTTTTTGCAAGTGTTTGTTTTCACATGTTATTAAAATGTTCACTGAAAATACATTCTTCCAAGCAGATGGAAAAAATAAATATGTATATTTAAATGTTTGTAGTTTCTAACACATGAAATAAGGCATTCTTTATACTTTAAGAATAATCTCAGAACCTTAGGACAATGGGCTAAGAATTCTATACATACTAGATATGGACATATATCCGTGTGTGTGCGCTACACACACACACACACACCTCTAAAGTCCTTTCTTATGCTCCCAGATCTAATGAAATCTGCCACAGAATCTACTGCTTTTAGCCTTTGCTGGCACTATTCCTTCCCTGTACGATGGACATTTTTTTTTTCTACAAATCTGATTTGATCTCTGTTTAAAGTACCACTGAACACTACCTCTACCAGTATACCAAAGTTTTAAAAAATACAGCATTAAATTACCTGAAAGAAAAAACAGAACCTACCACATTCAGGCATGAGTGGGTGTCTTTGACAAGGCCAAATTGTTGAAGCAGAGGTAACACGTTGGTGGTGAAGATGTCCCACCACAGGTTGAGAAACTCTGGATGAGTCATGGTGGGATCATGGGACTCACTTTTGACACTTTTTGTGTTAGGATCATAAGTATAATTCCATGGTTTGATTCGTCCCAGGAAATGCACAACTTTGGCATTTGCCCCAAATCTGCCAAGAGAACACAAAGTTGAAACCATTAGTGGATTCTGAGCACTTTGTTTGGTAGCCTTAACGATGCACCTTCCACTGGAAGTAGTGGTCGGAAAAGAACTTGAGCTCACTGAAAAAAGTTTTACATAGATTTTTGAAATTATTCAGTTGTGTGTTAAATACATACAAAAATCCAAAAGTAGCAGTGGGTCAGGGCAACAACCAAAACACCAATCCACTGTGGTTGGAAAGGTACAACCACTTGGAAAACCATTCGGTATTACCTAGTGACACTGAAAATACTCACACCTCTGACCTGGAAGCTCAGCTCCTCGGCACAGACCCGACAGAAGCTCTTACCTACGTGCAGATGTCATCAAAATGTTCATAGCAGCAGTGCTGTTTGAAACAGTCATAACTAAAAACCACCCATATGACCATATCTTAGTAGGTTAAGCCTGTTCAGCAAGTGTTCACTCCTTTTCCCAATCTCCACAGGGGGAATACACTTTCCTACCTCACTGATAATTGGGCACGCTCTCAGAACTTGCCTTTGCAAGGAAATGTGGGAGGAAGTAACAGTGTGTCAGAAAGAAAGAAGGGAAAGAAAAAAGGGGAAGGAAGGAAGGGAAAGAAAGAAAGAAAGAAGGGAAAGAAAGAAAGAAGGGAAAGAAAGAAAGAAGGGAAAGAAAGAAAGAAGGGAAAGAAAGAAAGAAAAAGAAAGAGGAAAGAAAGAGGAAAGAAAGAGGAAAGAAAAAGAAAGAGGAAAAAGGAGGAAAAAGAAAGGAAAGAAAAGGGAAAGAAAGGGAAAGAAGGAAAAAGAAGAGAAGGAAAAAAAAGTGAGAGAGAGAGAAAGAAAGAGAGAGAAAGAAAGAAAAGAAAGAAAAAAAAAAAAGCAAGCCAGGCCTGCTTGTTTCTGGTCCCTCTCTCTGAGAGACCTCTGTCAACAGAAGAATGGATGAGACCCACGGAGCAGATGTGGATCAAAGCTGTGGCTCCAAACCCTGCTGAGATTATCAGAGCTGCTCCAGCCTAGCCACCAACATATGAGTAAGAAATATATACTTACTATTGAATGTCACTGAGATTTTATAGTTATTTGTCCATTTTATCATTTTTAAAGGACAACTTCTGGTATATTCAGATCATGGAATACAATATAGCAGTGAAAATAAAATGATAGCTACACACACATCATGCAGCAAATGGGTGACTTTTTTAAACATGCTGAAAATTTTCAAATAGAAATTCATACATAAGAATCCATTTACATAGGGCAAAACAAAAAAAAAGTACTATTTAAAGAGTAGAAAACTGGGGATGCCTAGGTGGTTCAGTGGGTTGGACATCTGCCTTTGGCTCAGGTCATGATCCCAGGGCCCTGGGATCAAGCCCCACATTGGGCTCCCTGCTCAGTGGGGAGTCTGCTTCTCCCTTTCTCTCCCTCTGCTTCTCCCTCTGCTCATGCTCATGCTCTAATAAATAAATAAAATCTTAAAAAAAAATAAAGAGTAGAAAACTGTATTCAATGTCAGTGTCATGATGTTGGTTATCTCTGGGGGAAAGGGGAAGCCGTGATGGGGAAGGGACAGACAGGTTGTAAGGTACTGATTGTGTTCCATTTCTTGGATTTAAAAAAAAAAAAAAAAAAGCACATTTTTTTATATATACCCTTTTGTATATATACTATATTTCATAATAATTTCTTAAAAAAAAAAGAATTAAGAGTGGTCATTTTCTGGCTGGGAGGAAATCTATGTACATAAAACCAAATAATAAAGGTGAATACAACAAGTGCCAAAAGAAATATGGGAACAGTGGGTGCTCCGGGAATGCAGAGGCAGGGTGGTCATGAAAGGTAGGTTTCGTGGAGCAGAGACTTAAAGCTTGTGCAACAGACAGGAGCTGGGTAGCTGGTGATACAGAGAATTCTAGGCAGGGGAGAGCAAGTATCAGGTGAGTGTATGTGAGTTAGACCGAGGGTACTCCCACTGCAGCCAAAGAGGAAACTGATAGGGAAAGGAAAAATGGGATGGTTCCTTGGGTGTTGGGTTCAAGTGTTAGATTTTAGTGGATTTATCCTATAGGCAACCAAAGTTGCTGAGCATGATGTGCAGACTGAAATAATGCAAACTCTATTCATGTAAGCTTTCCAATCTTGTAAAGTTTTTTGTTTTTTTTTGTTTTTAAATGCCAGAGACCTATTACATAGCTATCATTGTCTAAGGGTTTCCCATGTTTGGGGCCCAAACTTTTTTTTTTTTTTTTAAGATTTTTTTTTTTTTTTCATTTGTCAGAGAGAAAGAGCGAGTGAGAGCATGCACAAGCCCAGGGAGAGGGAGAGGGAGGAGCAGACTTCCTGCTGAGCAGGGAGCCCGATGCGGGGCTCGATCCCAGGACCCCGGGATCATGACCTGAGCCGAAGGCAGTCACTTAACCAACTGAGCCACCCAGGCATCCTGGGCCCAAACTTTTTAAAGGACATGACTGGGAATAGTAACACTCTGGCAAAGGTAGATCTTACTAACATGTTAATGGAGGCTCCTAGAGGTCAGGGGTCAGCCAGAGCCATACAGCTATTAGGTGGCAGAAAAGGGATCTGGCACAGTTCTGCCTCTCTCCTAAGCCTGCACTCTTACCAATCCTACCATGCCGCCACTCCAAAACTATGCAAGAAAAATAGAGCCTACTGTAAATGTCCTCCTAAGAGTAATGGACTATACCACAGCGCCTTTCTTCTGAAAATGAGATAGATACCGGAAATCCCCAAGCTGACTCTTCATTTCATATTTTACACCCACGCACATGTGTGCACACACACATGCACACAAGTACTCTCAATTTTATCCTTAAAAGGATAATGCTCAAAACTTGTGCAGACATGGCTATTAATTAAATAAGCAACTGTTACATAGTGTCAGTGCAGGACCCCAAAAGGTTTTCACCCAAACAGGGAAAGGAGTCCTCTAACATAAAAATAAGGAAGAGCAGCACAAACAAGGCAACGAGTCAGGGCTACCAAGGCAATGTGGACACGAGGGGCTACGGAAACACCAAAGCGATCAGTGCAGGCGTGGATTTTCAGAAGGGGCTTTGTGTGGGAAGGGGGCCCAGAGAAGACGTGGGAAAGATGGCGGGGTGAAGCTAACAGCCTTCGACAAACGTCCTCGTGGTGACGGGGGGCGGGGGGGACCTGTACCAGAGACCAGACACTTGTGTGTGTTTTGGGGGGCGGCAGGCACTACCTCGCCTGTGATACAAACACGCCCGCGACCAGAAGACAGCACTGGCTTCCACATTCTCAGACCTCCTCCTCCTGACTCATCTTGCCTGGAGCAAGACTCCTTGTTTGCTCCTCCTAGAATAAAACTGGCCAGTAAGTTTCACTCTGTGATTTGGCCTAGACCTAATATGAATGTCCTACAGTCATTATAGGAGAGGTAACAGTACTAATTAAAATAAAGTAAAACGTGAATATAGCATAAACTCTATTCCTTTCGAACCTGCTTCCCGACAGTTTGCACACGATTAAACAGGAGTCGCTAACATCTGTTGAGTACTTACATGTCCCAGACACTGGCTAACAATTGCATGGTTTATATACCAGTTAATCTCCAAAACAAGTACATGAGGAAACCAAGGCATGAAGTAGTTCAGTAACTTGTCTAGGACCACGGCTGGTGAGTGACAGGGCTGGGATTCCACGGAGGCAGTCTGGTTCCAGAGCCAAGGTTCTTAACCACAACTAGGCTGTTCCTGAAAGACACTCCCAGAATTAGAAGGACATCATCTGAGAGTGACATCTGTTACTTCAGAGATGAATGCTCTATCTACAGAGGGTCAATCTGAAAAGTGGAAAGGATGTGTCTAAGGAGCCCTGGAAATACTCCAAATATAGTCAAGGACAGAGCAAGAAAGTAACCAATAGGAAAGAAAGCTACAAAACAAGCAATTTAGCACTGCCTAAGAAAGACTGTTCTCAGAAGGGTTCAGTTTGCACAAAGGTAGGGCAAAGGTGGGGAGAAGAACCAGAAATGGATGGTGGTGCGTAGGACCAGCAGCTGACCCCTATGTGGACCATGCTCGACCGTGTCTAAGGGCCACCCCAGCTCCTCTCCAGCACCCCACTCCGTGAATTGGGACTTTAGAGCTCGGGGAAGCAGAAGAAGGGCACGATGGTCCGGTGCACTGCAGAGCTGCTAACACGGCCCAGCGAGACAGAGCGCCCTGCCTCTGCTGGCGGCAGGAGTACACACTCCGGCCTCTGGGTCCGGCTGTGCCCCACGGTGGTCAGGGGTCTCTGCAACCTCCGGTCAGAGGCCACCCCACGTGGCTCAATGCCTTCCCCTCGCATGTCAACAGAAACACCATCTGGGGACAGTCCACCGCCTGCACTGCACTGTGGCTCAGGCCTGGGCTGCACCTTCGGGAAGCCACGATCCCTGAGTGTCTCCGTATCTACATCACTGATGCCCTCTGTGGCTAGAGGAAGGATCCTTCCTCCTCAAGATTACCTTCTTTACCTATTCCATCGTAACACCGAGAAAAACTGTATCCACTGGATAGTCCTTTCATAGACAGGGCAGTCCTAGTTTGAAGAAAGTCCTTGATAAGCCTGTTTGAGGCAGAAATGGAGATCATAAGGGGTCCTAAATGTGGATGGAACTGCCCTTTGTGCCTGAAGTTGAGAAATTCCTTGGTGCCAGTAAGGGGGGCGGGGGGACGAGAGCGAGCGGGATTGTAGAGATGTGATGTAACCACCCAACAGCTACCCAAGTTTCAGCAAAAACAAAACAAATCAAAAAAAACAAAACAAAAACAAATCATAAAATGCATAATGTTTCTATTGCAGCTGGGGGTACCGAGGGGCCGACCAGAAAGAGCTCATGAGGATTCAGGAGTGTGACGGCAGAGAGAGGCAGGAGAGAAGTAGTAAGAAAGATGCTGGGGCATGCAGCAGTCGTGCGCAGGCTTCAGAGGTCATGGGTTCAAGGCCATGGTTAGCCCTACTTGTGTACCGTCAAGAATGGGCTTTTTTTTTTTTTTTTTTTTTTTTTAGGTATCAAGGTATTCCTTTAACCTAACTGCCACACACCAAACCGATCTATGGAAATGAGTCGGGGTAGGAGAAAAACAAGTTTTAGAGCAAGAATTCTTTATGAGAAGCACAACCCTGGGTGAGTCACTGAACGTGGAAGGTTCTGGCCAACCCATAGGCCCTCTGAGGGTGGGAGGATGGGGGCAGGGTGCAAGGTAAGGCAGCTGCTAATGGGAGACACGGGGCTCTGATAGGAAGCGGGGAGGGGAAGAGAAGACAGACTTGCAGTTTTGCGTAAGGTAGTCACACACAACGATGTTCTGGAAATCACCTAGGGCTGCTCCAGGGGTACCGGCAGGCCTAACACTGGCCACCTTCTACGAAGGTCTGTGAGTTATATGGGTAAAACTATACAACTGCGCTCTAACTGTACACACAGAACAGTATTTATTCACACAGCAAAGGAGCCTGAAGGGCTTGCTCTATTAGCTTTCATAATAAAACAGTTGGCAAAAAAGATGAGCAAAAGGTCTCAAACGGTTTTCGTATCTAGAATTTCAATTAATCTAGATATGAATTTCATGTAATTATTTTTATGTCTTAATCCTGCCGTCTGAGGAATTTTTTAAAAATCATTTTCTATCATTTTAATCAATTCTACTCTTCAATTTTTTTAAATTAAATTTTATCTTTTTTATTAAGTAGGCTCCAAGCCCAGCATGGAGCCCAACACAGGTCTTGAACTCATGACCCCAAGATTCAGACCTGAGCAGAGATCAAGAGGTGGACACTTAACTGACTGAGCCATTCCCAGGCGCCCCAACTACTCTCCAATTACTGATGAAATCCAAAATAACCATATCAAAATGAAATAAGAGAACAGGTCATAAGTGAAAAGGGAAATTACTTTTTTGCTTAAAAGAATATTTTAGCCTAAATGCAAATTCGGGGATATTCCTCATAAGAAGGTAAACTCAGGATACCAGACAGAATTTATGTTGCCTGGCTGAAGGCAAATGGTTAGCTGACAAATAAGAAGGGGAAATACTGATGTCAAAAGAATTAAAGTTCAACTGACCTCAACCCAGAACAAGGATAATGAGAAGATTCACTGACTCACTGCCTGATTTATCCACCAAATTACCAGCCAGGAATAAAGAAAACAAAAAACAAAACAACATTGGGTACATATTACAATTGTCTCTATATTACTAAGAACCATTCATTCTGACCCAGTAATGGGGATTTGTCTCAGCTTGCATACATCTCTTAAAATAAGTGTTCTAATTTTAACTTGACAGAATCTCAAAAGAGACATCCAGATCACAAGACATAGTTTGAACCTGAGCCAGCAATAATACTGCTTATGTTAGCCATTAAAATAATCCCTGTGACCTGATGTTACCAAAAGATCAGATAGGATTTTCATGACTAGTTCAGCAGCTGTAACGTGTGGATGAGACTACAGACATGTTCAGAACGGAAAAGGAACTACCCTGTGACAGTGCACACAGGAGCCATTTTACGTCTCACAAAGCAACTTATTTGTGATGTTCAGTGAGGCACCAAGAAGAAACACAGCACGGCTTGTGAGCCTTTCTCTGGGGAACATGGCAGCACTGGCCAGTCATCCTCCACCCACCTCAATGACTCATGTCCTCTGGCACATGGCCACTCACTCCTGCACCATCCCTTCCCTACCACCAGTCAGCTACCTTTCCCCTCTCACCCCCCAAATTCCTCCTCTTATCCACTCACTCACGGTCTACACACACCAAGGATTGTGAGCACAAGTGCCCAAGGTCATGGGGGGGGGCTGGCCACGCAGAGGAGGAGTGGATCTGCTGAGGGTCGGGACCATGGAGCACAAGCGAGTATATCACCAGAAGACAGCGGCTACCCAGCAGCTAAGAACTGTGGCCGCCAGGGACCCCCCTGATTTTTCCTTGCCTTTCAAGCTAAATAACCCTCCCGATCATGCCTCAGAAATCAGAATAACATCAGTACTCAAACGTGGACTTTAATCACCTAGACGAGGACCTAGTCAACTACTTCCCCTACCAGGGTGGCCTGTCCTCACAGAGTAGGCCAAGGAAACCCCACGACTCCAGGCCACCATGGAGACTTTCCTGGGGACATCCTGTCAATCTCAGTCCCTCCTGGCTGACTGCTAGCTCATTCATTCACTCAACCAAAAAATATGCCCATCTACCTTCATCTGTGTCTACACACTCTGCCTTCCTTCACGTTACAAGAACGAACTGTCCTGGTTCTTACCTGACACCAACCTCTCCACTTGCGTACCAGGACACATCCCCTTTCAGCTACTCCAGGACCTGACTTCAGTAAGTCCCCCTTCAGTCTTCTGCATTGTTAGTGCACTCTCTCTTGCCCTTCTTGATCATTCCCATCAATATACCATTATGCCATAACTTCTCCCATCTTCAAAAACAAACAAAAAAAAAAAAACAAAAAAACAAACAACTTATGCTACCCTCTCTGGATCCTATATCCCTATCTAGCTACCAGCCCATTTCTCTGCTCCCTCTTAAAGAAAATGCTTCAGAAGAGTTTTCTACATTCATGTTCTCTGATTCTCCATTCTCTTGGACCCACTTCAATCAGGCTTCCTCCCACCACTCCACGAGACATGCTCTTGTCAAGGTCACCCAGTGACTTCCACATTCTAGGTCAGTGCCAATTCTCAACAGCATCTGACACAGATGTGTCCCTCTCTTCCCCCAGGAATGTTTTCTTTGGCTGGCTTATGCAGCACCTCACCTTCCTGGGTCTCCTCTTGCCTTACTCTTCTCCATCTCAGGGCCCTGCCTCTCCACATTTTCCTGTTTTAGGGCTCAGTTGCTCAGGACTCTTCTATCACAGTCACTCTCTGGGTGACATCATCCTGTCTCATGGCTATAAACAGCACTTCTGTGCTGACACTCCCATAGGTCTGTCTCACCTGGACCTCTATCCTCAACTCCCCACTCTTACAGCAACTTCCCTAGTCCCCATTTTCCCTAGGATGCTTCACAGGCACCTCAAGCTTAATGCATCCCAAACTGGATACATTCAATCCATCTCTGGTCAAACCCTGCCTCCACAAACCTGCTTGCCCCCATCTTTCCAATTGCTTAAGGCCCCAAACCTGTAACAGTCACTGGACATCTTTCTCCAAATATCTTTTTTTTTTTTTTTTTAAAGAAGTTGAAAATCTAGGTTTCATGTGAAATTCCCTGATTTTTAAGCATTGGCACCTGAGTAAAAAAAAAAAAACTATGTAAGGGAGACAAAACATATCTGTGGGACAAAGGGAGTCTGCAGCCCAGCAGTCTGAGACCCGGAGGATGGTCTTCCACTCAATCCACACGCTTTTCCCTCCCACGAGCTCCATCTCCTCCTGAAGGCATTTCTCACTCAGACCTCTGCCATGGGGATATCACTCCTCGTGCCCTTTGGGCCCACTGCCAGGGTGGCCTCTAATGTCTGGGCTCGGTCTCACGGGGAAGCTTTCCCCTGGGCGCTAAGGGCTGAGGTAGGGGAGGGGAAAAGGCAGCAGGAAGAACGGAGGACAGACACATCACCTGATAAACAGAGAGGAGGTTGGAATGACCAGGTGGCCATCCTGGCCACGGGGGCCCTGGGGCCCAACAGGCATTGCTGACACCCATGAAGGAGGAACAAGACAGCCGGGCAACCACAGCTGGATCCTCCTCCCACACGCAAATCACAACAGCCCGTGCCACACGACATCCGGGCAACTCTCCACATGCAGGAAGTCGCAGGCTGATTAGATGAGAGTTCCCTCGTCCAGCTGTGCGCCTTCTGTGAGCTGCGGGCCTGCCAGCCAACCAAACAGGTGAGTGGACAGACAGCTGAAGAAATAAGACGGAGCCAAACTACGAGGCCTCAGGGTTTTAGGTGAAGATGTTAAGAATGTGACAGTAACGAACACAGAAAGGCTACGGCTTCAGTGACAATAGTCACGGTGGGGAGCTGGACCCAAGGGTGTCTTAGGGGTCAAGGAAAAAAAAAATCAAATCAGAAATACACAAGAACAACAGAATTCAGGACGCCGAAGGTTCATTTCATTTTTGGAAAATATGGATTTTAAAGAGGTTTGATAAGACCTTAGTGAATAAGCCACATTCCTGAAAAAGAAACAGTGGATACAAATATCCTCAGAAGAATTTAAAGCAAATGGAGAGAAATCTTTTAGGTTTTTAGACCCACTATCTGAGACTAGGCCAGGCCAGGTCTCAGATCGTATCTGAACTCAAGTAAAAATTTTAGATAAAGTTATTTTTGAAATTATTTGGTAAAACAAGCTCTGGAGTCATCAATAGCACTAATTAATTTGGCAATTTGAAGCAATACCAGAGAACTCGTTCTCTTGGCTTTGGGCCCCTTTTATATGGCACAAAATGCTATAAACAGCTTTTACTCAGTAGATAGATTATAAAGCTAAAATGGAGCTAAATGACTGATTTTTAAAAGGGCTGATGAGATTTTGCCTAGCGCTATGCACAAGCCAGATTCTAAACTACGTGAATAAAATAGGCCCTCTAGATGAAGAAAACGGAAAAGAAACTAGTATTGACTAACAGCCTACTATGTCCTAATCATTATGCTAGGCACTTGCAGAAATATTATTTCATTAAGAAATGCATTTTTGAACTTGTTTCTCAATTCATATATTACAAATTACCTTAAAAGTTACTAAATCAAGCATTTTAGCTCTCAAATTATGCTGTGTTAAAGAGGATCTTCTATTACAGAAAATAGGACTAATTTTGTTTTTCAGAAGCTATGTCTGGGGCGCCTGGGTGGCTCAGTTGGTTAAGCGACTGCCTTCGGCTCAGGTCATGATCCTGGAGTCCCGGGATCGAGTCCCACATCGGGCTCCCGGCTCGGCAGGAAGCCTGCTTCTCCCTTTCCCACTCCCCCTGCTTGTGTTCCCTCTCTCGCTGTCTCTCTCTCTGTCAAATAAATAAATAAAATCTTTAAAAAAAAAAAAAAAAAAAAGAAGCTATGTCTGAGTATTCATTCAAAGTGATAGAACTATTAAGTGTTTCCTTTAGGTTTTGTTCTATCCAAATGGTATGTCGAGTAAGGCATTAGAAATGCTGCCTTCATGGCTCAAATTCATGCCAAATAAGATTCACATTAGGCCATCCTTTAGCAAAAACTTCACATAAAACAGCAAGGCCACACTGTTCTAAGTGCAGCATGTGTTTTAAGATGTCTACGGTTCTAAGATTCTGGGGCATCTAAATACTGCCTTGGTGACCTCATGGCACAGGGTTGCTTGGAGCTGGTAAGACAAATTCTCACTTGTTCCGCCAAGCCCAAGTTGTTCTGAACCGCTCCCCAGTTTCTCACTCTACCTGCCACCACCCACATGCTGTCCTAGGGAAGGCCAGCACGCCACAGGGCCACTAAGTCCTGGAGACCCGTAAGGTGATTCTGAGCCCAGCAATGGAGCATCACATTCATGATGAGCTCCCAGAGGTCCACAGGGCAATCTATGGAGTAGGTATTGCAACCCAAACGTTCATGATCATCTACTTCAGCTTAAAAGATCTGGGTCATAATTTTACATTCACTTGAAACAAAAAAAAGGAATAGAACTGTCTTTTGAGCCCTTCCCAGTGGTATGAAAAATCTCTCTGGAGATGGATCTCTGCAAGAAAAACAAAGGCATTTTCTGGCAGAGGGAAGGGAAAAAGGAGTTCTTTGATGGAGTTTCAACATTCCCAAATAGGCAGCAATGGGGTGAGACAAAGCAGCACTCTGAAAAGTCTTATCACAGAGTGTAGAGTGGACACCCCCAAGGGCGGGCTGCACAGAGGCAGCAGGAGCTCCTGTGGGGCCACGGGCCAGCCAACGGCAAGCTAGTGGAGGGAGCTGCTCCCAACCTCCCCAGTGTGTCATATGCTCTATGGTTATGGCAATAAACCAAGAAGATTTCCAAAATTAGCACTAATTTGTTGAGCCGGGAAGAAGAAACCATCCTAACCATTCTGGTCATTTAGATCTCAAACTATTTTTCTGGGAAATTCATTCAGAGGATATAAAAACAACTGGGTTCTGGAGAGAGGGGGCCCTGGTTCTGACAAATAAGTCTACCTCCCTCCCCCCCCCCCCGCCCTGCCAAAAGAAAACCATAACTCTGCTCTACCTGCTGCTTGTTCTTGTCAAAACAAAATAAATGCAGTGTCTGCGCAAACCAGGTGATCACTGAAAGGTGCAATGTGTTCAATTTTGGTGTTATGGTGAAAATCAGATGGAGTCCAAATGAACCATAGGGGAGAGAGTTGCTAGGCACCGGGGGCCACATTACATGAAAAACACAAATGCTCTAAACACTAGAGTTGACTCTGTTTGGGAACTGAGACCAACTGGAAGGAGATCAGATTCACGTCTCCCCAACATATTCATCCCAGGACACATGCTCACTGTGGGCAGAATTAAGTGGAATGGTGGGTAGAATTGCTCAGACTAGTAATGATTCTTTCTCCTTCGCCCTCATCTTTTTGCTTGCTCAATGGAGTCTAGTCAATTACGTTAACCAACTTCCCTATTATCACAAATTCAGTTCTGGGGGATCGAGCTATCATGGTTGGCAGGAGCACTGTTCAAAGTTGCAGGGTTCGTTATGAGGCAATAAGAATGAAAGAATCAGGCCCACATTTCCAAGCAAGACAGGCTGGTACTTGACAAGGCCAAGGACAGAGAGGCTAAAAAAAAATGCTTCTCCAAATCCACCCCTTGATAGTGAATCTTTCTCTATTTGTGTTACTTGGACAGTTGGTATATTTGAGAGTTTGCCTGCTTCATTCTAGAGAGGGAGGACTATCAAGAGGCTATAATACGTCAGAGACATATGTCAAGAGAACAGTTAGGGAGGAAAGAACACAAGACACTTATAATCCTTATCTGGGGGAATGTTGACAGAGTTTGCCCAGAAAAGAACAGAAAAGGAAACACTTCTCCCACAAAAAGCCAGATGTGCTCATTACTGTGGTGAGAGACGTAAAGAGAGGACTCTGGATGATGAAATATGAGGAGTGAAAGGCCCTTTGTGTTCTGCGTGCCCAGGAATGCCCATGCGGGACAGAGACTGCAGAGCCGAGCCCAACTCAATGAAGAGCTTGGCTGCTCACGCCTGTGTCTCAGGATCAACCCGACAGCTTGGCCTCCGTTCAAGAAACCTGAATCATCATCTTCATTCAACACAAATGAGTCAGAGGCTAAAGAACAGGGCCCGGGCCCTGCTCAGTGAGACCAGCCCTGCAAGTAGGTTGTATTAACTGCTGAGTTAGAACCACCCCAGGGGGACTGCCAAACAAGCAATGTTGCCAAAAACAAGCTGTCTGCTGAGCACTTTATGCCTGTGTGAATTCACTTCATCCTCATGACAACTCTGCAGGGTAGGTCTGATTCCCCTTGTCATTCTGCATATGGATAAACTGAGGCACAGAGGCTAAGCCATAGCGTAGGTAAATGTCAGAGTGAGAAGACACACCCTGCCTTTCTGGCTTCAGAGATCACGCTTACTGCCAGACCACCTCTCCAACAAAAAGGACTAATAATCTGACGTTTACTGAGTGCTAAGTGTAGGCCAGGCCCTCTTCTACCCACTTCATAGGACCACCTCCCTTAATGATCACAGTTAGTTTTGGAGGACACCGAGGCAGAGAAGTTCAGTAATGAGTAACCAGCCAGGAAGAAGCTACTCCAGAGTGTGAACTGAGCAGCTGGACTCCACAGCCCCTGCTTTGCACCGGGACCGCACACTGCTGCCGGCAGCTTGCTTCGGCTCCACAATAACCACGGAGAAAGCCGTTAAGATCCTCATTTTAGGGGGATGCAAACTGAAGCTTAGCAGCCACTAGGAACCACAAGTTGGGTTTGTGCCCACTATGGATTCATGACCATGACACAGGGATGATTTAACAGAGGGCCTGGCACCCAGGAGCGAATGGGAACCTTTTCCTTAAGTGCCCTCTGGGTTATTCCAAACAAAGTAACTGATAACATCAAGGCCTTTCCCCACTATAGCCATGTTTCTCATGAGAGAAAGACTTCCCTCAAAGTTCCCACCTGTTATTGACCTCAGAATGACCATGAGGAACCCCCCAAATTTTAAATCCCACTCCCCTGCCCTGCCCTGCCCACCTCCAACAAGTTAAACCTTTGCACTTACGCTTTAAATGCTGGGAGGTAGGAGTATATAGAAACGCTGCTTAGGTTATAAATAAATGGCAGGTGTTTTCTGATATCTGTTGTTGCCCAGCTGTTAAAAAATGTGTTCAGTAAACCCTGGTCCCCACCTGAAAGAAAAAAAAAGTGAATTACAGTCATAAACTTCAAAGACAGGTCAATAATTTTATAGGAACACATAACCGGATCTTTAAAAAATAGGTACAGATTCCATTTTTAAAATAAGAAATTCTGTGTTAAACCTACCAAGGGCATTTTAGGGGTGGCCATTTTCCTGAGTTAATTCACGAATTCAACAAATATTTACTGAGCAGCTGCTATGGCCAGACACTGCGCCAGGCACTGAAGAGTCAACAGGGAACAGAGAGACGGTCATCATCTTCATGAGGGGCAGGGCAGGAGGAGGGGGGGATACACTGGTACCAGGAAATCATAATTCGATAAGCATCATCACAGATGGGGAGGGGAACGGCAAAGGGCTGGCTGCTACGAGGCATGTGGTGGAAGTGGCTCAAGAACATGGGATGTGTCACGAAGGCTTCCATGAGGAAGCTGTACTGAAGCCAAGATCTAAGGGGTACACAGGAGTGCTTGACAAATACAGGGGGAGAGGAGGAGGGCAGATGGTGTTTCAGGCAGAACAAACAGCATGTACCACAGAAGGGAGGTGGGCAGGAACATGAAGCCGTGGAAAGACCTGGAAGGTGGCCTGTATACGTGGACTGTGGCATGGGGGAAGGGGCTGCATGGCACCAGGTGGGTCTCAGAGAGGTAGGCATGCCCCAGACCACACAGGGCTCAGACTATAGACTTTATCCCCAGATTTTTGACTTTATGTTAAGAGCTATGGGGGCACAGGTGGGGGTGGTAAAAAGCAAAAGAGAGCAAACTGGGATAATGGAATGGTCTTCCAGAGCCCCAACTGTTGGCTCATTGACAGAGGCCCAGAAAGACACATCATCCTGGTGCATTCTCCTACCACTGACCAAGCCTCTGGACAGGTCCAGGTCAGTCATCACTGGGACCAAGGTCAGCCACAACCACACGGCATAGTGTTTGCTGAGCCCTTGGGGGTTGCTGATCTTTATGCCTTCCTCGGAAAGTGACAGCCATGGCCATTCATTCAAAAGAAATTAAAAAAAAAAAATCTAAACAGCTAAGTGTCTAACCTAAATCATAAACACACAAGTAACCAAAGAGGTCACTAAGCCACCTCAAAACATATTCTGCTCCATAACCCATGTCCTTTCTGTTTTAGGCTCATAAGATTTCAGAAAATATGCACAGAACCAGAGTCTTCCATAAGGCAAAACAGCAGCTTAGGTGGGTGGGGTGTGTGCACGTGCAGACGAGTGTGCGAGCACAGCGTATGGGAGACGGCAGGCAGGGAGAATCCTTCTCTTTTGAAGTGCAAGCCTGCTATACTGAGCAGTTACCTCCCTCCTTAGTCTGCTTTGCCCCAAGACCCAGTTTTCTTCCTAAATCCACAACAGACCCAACTGGCTATCATTATTATTTGGTTTTCATTGGTTTTGAAAGAGACTTTAAAAATCTGGAGATTATTTAATATTCGGAACTAAGGAGTAAGATCAAAGCATTCGGTTTGAAGCCCAAGTGTACCTTATCTATCCTCTGTGTATCTCATCCTTTCTAAATATCCTCAGTCAACTCTATGGATCAAAGGCATTCATTGAACAAATGTCTACAGAGCAACTTCTTTGTATTATGAGACTCAGATGGGTCCTCATTCCTCAAGGGACAAACAGCTCAACAGAAAATCAAGATTTTACCCTCATAAATTCTAAAGGACAATAAAGATGGTGGCAGGATGTGCTTCATTGTTACATAAACAAAAACAGTTTAGCTATATTAACATATTTTCAGACACAAAATATTAAATATTAAAGCCAGAACACCATAGCATTAATCAGTGGCTTACTTTGGATTCTACAAAGACACCCCAAATGTGGGCATACACACTGGTGGTTGAGGTACAGAGGCCTGAAGTCTTACTAATTTCCTTTTATGTATAATCATCAAAATAAAGGTTGAAGAAATGTTCATAGCAGCTTTATTCATAATAGCACAAAACTGGAAACAGTCCAAATGTCCTTCAACAGGTGTAGGAACATGATACCTCCATACAATGAAGCATTACTCAACAATATAAAGGAAAAAACTATGCATACCCACAGCAACTTGGATGGATCTCAAGAGAATTATGCTGTGTGAAAAAAAATCCAGTCCTACTGTACCATTTATATAACATCCTTTACACCACAAAATTATAAAGATAGAGAACAGCTTTATGGTTGTCAGGGGTCAAGGAGGGGGAGAGAATGGGGGAGAAGCGGCCATGACTACAAGAGTAGCATGAGGGGGTCCCTGTGACAAAACTGTTCCGTCTCGACTGTGGTGGTGGTCACACCAAACTACACACGTAATAAAACTGCACAGCGCACAGAAAACCCATATGCATAGACAAACACACAACACATAAAACTCTTAAAACTGTTGAAATCTGAATAAAGCTGGTGGATTGTATCAATGTCCATTTCCTGTCTGTGGAATTATGTGAGATGTTACCATTGGGGAAACTGGGTGAAGGATACATGGGAACTTTCTATATTGTTTCTTACAACTGCATGTGAATCTACTATTCTCTCAAAAATAAAAAAAAAGTTTTTTTTGAAAGTCTGAGGATTAATGTGCTTAAAATGCAAAAATATAATCAAGAACTGTTAACCATTAGATTCTAAATTCCGCAAGGACAGAGACTATGGCTTTTTGCTTATTACTATAATTCTAGCACATAACAGAATGCCTTACACATACATAAATTACTTGTGGAACGAATGCAAGAAACTTGAAGATGTTCTGTAATAGCAGAAAAATTGAAAAAAGTTGAATATTCCACCAAAGAGGAATGGTTAGTACATTATGCTACTAACCACTTGTGGGAATATTATTCAGCCATTAAAACAAAGGGCTATAAAGACCATCAGTCCAGCAAGCAATATAAAGATACACAGTGACAGACGCCATTACCAAAACTAAGAACATAAACATTCAGATTGGAAGAAAATAAATGAAACAACAGTAATTGTATAAGGGGACTGGTGTTACAGATATGCTCTCCCTGACTTTTTATAATTTTAAAATAATACGATGACGGGCAAGAGCGAGATTGTGCCAAGACCTTTTCTAAATATCCCTTACCTGTTAATTTATCTTCATTATGAAATATACTATCAAAAGAAAAAATATGTGTGGTTTATAAAGCATATAATTATAAAACTCTACCCAATACCCAAATTTAAGAACTCAAACGTTACCAATGCTGTTTAAGTTCTATGTGGGCTCCCTAATCCAATCCCACTGCCCCTCCCCCAGAACTACTAATGGTGAATTTTGTTTGTAATGGTCTTGATTTCCTTGGTTTTACATGTATAAGTATCCCCAGACAACATAGGGAGTTTCACTTGTTTCTGAACTTTGGAAAACTGGGCATCATGCTATATACATTTTTCTACTAGTTTTTTCAGAAACAGAAAAAAAAAATTAATTCCACTGAAAAGGACTACTGACTACATGTAGGACAATGAAGAAATCTAATTCCATGAAGGTCAGAATAGTAGTTGTAAAGAAGGACTTCCCAATCGGACAGGATGATCCCGGGAAACAGGAGTCAGAGCTGTTGATCCCTCAAAGCCCCTGGCCAGCTGCCCTTGTCCACCAAAGGCTGTTTCCGTTTACCCTCAGGTACCCTACAAACCTCATCAGTCCCTCAGCCGTGTGCCACATCAGGGCCGAGCAGCACCGGTGGGACAGGAAACAAGCAAGAGGTGAAACGGGCAGGGAAGACCTGTCAGTCGTCCCATTCAACTGGCAAATCCTTAAACAGTCAACAAGGACCTTGCCTCTGGAGGGGACAGCACAGAGCATAAAAGTTCCATGGCCGCTGACCTCATGATGTGACTACAGAGGGTCAACTTCGAGCCCAAAATTGCGGATTAAAAATAGAATTAAACATCACCTGAAAGTCTGTAGCTTTTTACATAATTTTTAAGTTTAGTATTTCAAACATCTTTTTCCAAATGCACAATTCCACGTTTCAAGGTCAGGCAAATGTTTTAACTTCATCAGAAAAATCTATATGTAGCATGATCAATACCGTCTTTTTAGAAGTCCCTAAATTAGAGCACAATTCAAAGCTGAGCATGTCTGCGCTTCATGCTATGAAGACTGCTGAATTTTCACTACAAAACCCCCAGGACTTTTTAGTCCAGTACATTTCAGTCAGACTTCTGGAGGCAGTTTTATTTATTCTGACAGGTTAAGACACTTCTAATTTCAATCATCTCTGAACCGACAAACAGGATTAGGAGACCTGGCCAGCAGCTGTGATCCATCAGGCCAGGGCGTGGTAACACAGGTGAGAGACAGAAAGGAAATGGGACAAGGGACACATGGCACCTGTTTTGCAAACAAAAGCAAATATCAGATTCTGCCTCATCCTTCCACCTGGCTGCCCAAGTATAGTAATAACCTTACAACCACCCAGTCTTTTCCAGGTCTTTTGAGCAAGGTCATGAAACTGGTAACCATAGACACATAGCAGCATTCATCAAAAACTCTATTTTATAAGACAGAAATGGAGGGGAGTGCTGTCTTTCATATGAGTGCATTTGTTTTGTGCCCTTCCATAGTTTGCTGGCAGTTGGCCTACCTCCTGTGGATAGCAGGGAGGGTGGGTCAATTCTGGTTTAAACATGAACCCTAGGAGCTCAGTCACAGGAATGTTGCCTCTAGACTCGTCCTACTCGTCCTACTCGAAGTGGTCCAGGTTTTAGCACCACAGGGATCACCTGGGAGCTTGACAGAAATGCAGAATGCTAAGCCCCAACCCAGACCTACAGAATCAGAATCCACATTTTAATCCCTAGGTGATTTCTTTGCATATTAGAATATGTGAAGCACTGGTTTAGAGTCAGAACTAGGGAATGACTTTTTTTTCAATCGGAGAATGCAACTTGCACCGTCATTTCTATAGAAAACATCTGAAGTGACATAAATTAGGTATAGGCATTATGGCTAGGATGATTAATAAGATGGGTTTCGGCTCTCAAATTGTTCTCTAATAAAGTGGCAGAGGAGCAGATATCAAGCAAATAATTTAACGTAAAATGTGCTTAATATTATATAGCGATATAGGCAAGCACTGAAATGAAAATGTGACTCGCTTTGTTAACACTGACTTCCACAATATACTAGTATCATCGCTTCTGCCTACAGCAAACATGCCAAGGATTACAGTTTATGAATGGCTCAGATCTTGGGGATATTTCTATGAGGTTTGCCATGGATCATCGGATGAACCCCAGGTAGCTCATAGAAATCTAGGCACCTGGAGCTTGGGTCTCACTATCACTGCATATCACCACCCCTCCCCCCAAGTAGGGCTCCCAGCTCAGCAGGGAGCCTGCTTCTCCCTCTCCCCCCCAACTCGTGCACACCTGCTTGCACATGCTAATAAACAGATAAGAATCTCTCTTTTTAAAAAAGATTTTAATAATCAAGATGTTAATTAAATAATGTATAAATGCAAGGAAACATTTATTCTTGGCCTAAATTTCACTTTCTCAATTTAAGGCAGGTCCTCCTAGTCTAGATTCTCTTAGAACTCTGAATTTATCAGAATCACAATTACATGATTAGTTACATAATTATTATTAAATTTCTGTAAGGTCTCATAAGCTTTATAGAGGCAGGTATAAAAATCTGAATTATTTACCAGTCTATTGCTGGCCATTAAACTTTAGCATCCTACCAGGTTAGTACCTAAAATTATATAAATGCTAAATGGACTACAGAAATGTAGAGAGTAATATCTCCAAGAATGTTTCCAGACTCAGAAAACAATGCAAGACTTAACTGTGCAGCTGATTTAGAAAGACAAAGTACTTCTAGATATCGTGGTTCAGGGGGGAAGAGCAATAAGCTGCAGAGATAGTAGACTTGAGCCTCCATTTCTTTATCTGTAGGATGAGGAATGTATCAGCTGTTCTCTACTCAGAGGAATGAATTTTAAGTAATTAATCTGTAATAAGGGCCATGTCCTAGACATTCTCCTCCATCCTGTATTGCTATCAGGATTCATTTTCGTGAATGCTGCAGAATGGACTAATTGGGAGGGAAGGAAAAAACCACACACACAACCCAGCCAGAGAGTCAAGAAACAGTCTGGTTCAGCCCTGGCTCTGCCACTGGCTAAGGAACGCTGGCCAGGCTGCCCTCCCGAACGGGACGACGGGGTTCCCAGGACTAGTTATACGGCAAGCCCTCAAGAACGACTTGCTACATGAACACATGAATGAGTGAACGAGCAAGTGAACAACGACCTCACAGGACTGCTGGGAAAGTGAAGGAGGAGTCGGACCAGTTTAAGAGCCTGTACACAGGTAACACGTTGGTCCTTTCCCCCTTCTCCATTTCTCACGGGGTTCAGGATCTCTGCTGGTTACAAGGCTAGAGGCAAACAGATGGCTAGCTTAAAAGAAATACTCATGGGTATAAGGAGGTAAAAATAGCTCTTGAGAAAAAACCTGGGTGCTCATTTGTCTTGCTGTTACATGTTATGACTTTTGCTTTTCATTTTTACTTATTCAAGATACTTATTACTCGAACTATCAGTTACATGATATAAATGCAAGAAAGCGGAGTAATTTTCAAAGCAGCTGATGAAGTACTCTCCGGGCTGCAAGCAGCCTCCTACTGGGGCAGCTGGGGCAAGCCCGCCACAGGCAGCCACCAAGGGAGAAGCCACCAAGTCCGCGCAAACCCAGGGAGGCGCACTGGGATTTCTTTCTTTTTTTTTTAATTTAATTTATTTATTTGACAGAGACAGCAAGAGAGGGAACACAAGCAGGGGGAGTGGGAGAGGGAGAAGCAGGCTTCCCGCCGAGCAGGGAGCCCGATGTGGGGCTCGATCCCAGGACCCTGGGATCATGACCTGAGCTGAAGGCAGACGCTTAACGACTGAGCCACCCAGGCGCCCCCGCACTGGGATTTCTGACCGGTGTGGGTTGGACAAGACAAGTGTTAGCTGGAAATACCTCTCACCTTCATTCCTTTTTTGGGCAGGTCCAATCTGAAGCCTAACTAAGTACAAAGATTAAAGGAGGTAGCCGTGGGGTCAATTTTACACTTTATAAGAATTTAAAGCCAAATCTTTTCTGTTAAAAATCATTTTAAAAACTTATACTCTCCTGGTTTACTACATCTGCAAGCACAGAAAAAACATCTTACAGTTTAAGGGGCTCAGTGACCACTTGGAATATGGAACATGTAGGCATAAGAATCTCACAGCAGGTCTTGGATTCTGCCTAAAGTAAAATCATACCTAATATTCGATCAATTTATTGTCTCCTATTTTTTCTGAAAATTCAACTATAGACCAAAATTTCATTACTCCAATAAGTAGCTTAGGGTATTTCGGTTACAGTAAAGTAAGTCCCCAATTAAAAAACAAACAAACAAATAAAAACCCAACAACAAAAACAACACTCCAGGGGCGCCTGGGTGGCTGAGTTGGTTAAGGGTCTGCCTTCAGCTCAGGTCATGATCCTGGGGTCCTGGGATCGAGCCCCATGTAGGACTCCCTGCTCAGCGGGGAACCTGCTTCTCCCTCTCCCTCTGCCTGCCACTCTCCCTGCTTGTGCTCTCTCTGATAAATACTTAAAAAGAAAAAAACACTCCAAACTGGAAAATATGAATTCCTCTTTTTGACTTAGGTTTCTGAAACTAACACATATAGATAAAATTTAACATACAGCAATTCCCAAGCACTAAACTCAACTGTACCCTTAATTTAGGATACTTTAGAGTAACAGGGGGAAAAGAAAGTAAACCTAAGCTTGCTTTCAGATAGATTTCCTCAAGGGCCAAGTGCATCACCTTTGTTGCACATGAATACGTGGAGACAAAACCAATGATCAGTATCTAATATGACCTCTCTTCCTCTCACTGCTAACAAACCCCGAATTAACCTGATCTTGTCACATCCTATAAAATGTTAGTGTGCAGATATTTCACAACAGCTATTGTTCAACTTTCAGGAAACATGTAACTTCAGTTATGAAGTAAGTGCCAAGACAGTTTGCAAACATAAACAACAGCATAGGAACTTAGACACTTCGCTATGGAACATTAGAATTCAGCCACGAATGAGGTGCACAGTCACTAGCTCTAAATTCTAATACTCGATATATTTGGAAGGAAGAGAGAAGTCAAGGTACCCAGCATGATTGGCCATGGTACGGTTATTCTCTTGGCCAGAGGCATGGGGAGGAGTAGTAATTAGAGGGCTGGTGATTAGAGGCATGCCAGTCACATTCCTCCGCAGCAGAAGGGCTGCAAACGCAGCTGCAAACACTCAACCCCAGCAGCCTGCGTGGCTTGTCAGTGGACACCCGGCCCCATAGTGTTTGTTGAACGTATGCAAGAGATTAAGCAGGACTTGTGAGATATTCAGACTGAGATACAATCATCTACAAATGGGGTTTCCTTTAATACCGATCTAAAAATACTGGGACCTAAGCTCCCTGTTCAGGAAAACTGGGGGATGAAGGGGGATGGCGAATATCTGTGGATAGTACAAAATGTGAAACATCAAAATGTTCGTATCTCAGTGCCTATGACAGGACATCTAAACAAAATTGCTCACTGCACTGAAAACTTCAAGTAAAGCAAGGTTACTACTGCCATTAGAAAAAAAGATGTAGCTCACGACGAAATGTTGTGTCAGTCCAGTAAGTCTTTATGTCACACAGGTATTAATTCAATAGGACAGTAAACTTCTCCTGAGTGGAACAGGCTCTCCCGGTATATTGTGAGCTTTCTTTGGTAAGTAAAGCTTATCAATACAAAGGGAAAACTACCTTTCATTTAAGAGCCGCTAATCTAGTCTTCTGTTGAATTTAAACAACATATTGAGAATAACTATAAGTTCCCATCTGCATAATTGAATTTTCAACTCCTTCAGTTAAGCATTTCTATTAACAGAAAATTCAATCCTTCACCACCAACAAGCCAGTTAAATGGAACACCTTACAGAAAGAAAGACCAGCTCCTGGAAACCCTGTTGCTGAATAATGAAATGTGCTACCAGGCACAGAGAGAATCTCTCAGTGGTTTCAGATTCTGGCTAAAAAAGCAGAAAGTGCTTTCTAGCTGGGCACTTTTCACACATCCTGGCTTCTTAACAATGAATTCATCAACTCCTCTAGTACCTCTTAATTCTGAAACAAGGTAGATGATCCAGATCGGTCTCTACCAGTTAATCATTTAGTTTTATATTCTAAAATTGGAACCTGGATAATTTGCCATGGCATACTACCATTTGGTATCTCAACTCTTAACTCTCAACAACAGAATCTAGTACTCTTCTAGATTAGAAATTGGATTGATTCTCTTTACGCTATTATAGTAATTTGGATTTCAGGTTGCTGCGTCTACTTCAGAATGTGAATTGTTTACTGGAGTTGACAATTTACACTGAGTTTCTGGCAGATTACAACTACTTCCTTCAAATTTGATCGGAGGAGGTGAAGAAAGCTATATTTTGACGGGAAGGCTAAGACAAACAGTGGACTTCTGCTAAAAATACCCTCACCTTCCTTTTATGCAAAGGTCATGGTTTTAGTAAAAGCAGTAGAAATAAGGAATATGTGTTTTGAATGCAAATACTAATACATCTTTCATTTCTTCTATGGAGCTAAAAGAAAAATAAGTCAGTGAAGTGAAGAAGTTGCATTTGGTGCTGACCACAGTGAACAGTCAACACATTATTTCCAACTTAAAGGTGCTTAAAGTAATACTGTACTTCTTATCAGATGCCATCATTCATTATGGTGCAGATATTCCTGCTTACTGTTTTAGAGCATATAATGTCTTGGCATAGAGCAAAGTTTCTCAATCTTGGCACTACTGACAACTGGGGCCTGGTAATCCTTTGCTGTGGGGGCTGTCCCCGTGCACTGTAGGATGTTTTCAGCAGCAACCCAAGCCTCTAGATGCCAGTAGCACCCTTCTGGTCAATTGTGACAACCCAACAGGTCTCCAGATGTTTCCAAATGTCCCCTAGGAAGCCAAATCAACCTCATGTTGAGAGCTCCTGGCATAGAGTTTAAACTAGCCAAATAGTGACACAAGAAGGAGACTTAAACTTTCTTATTCTTTCCAATGACACTTCAGTAGCTGCAGATCCCAAATCCTTTGTCAAATGACCAGAGTTTATTTTCTGTGAGTAGCAACAACAAAAATCCAATTTCAGTTTTATGTATAACTGAAAATGTTTTAACTTCAGCAATCTGACAAACTTTTAATCTTTTTGTTTAAAACGTTTAAATTTGAAGTTATGACTTTTAACTTTATAACTAGTTAATGGAAATGAATCTTCGTATCTTTACCGAGGGCCAAACCTATGTCAACTGAGGAAAGCCGTTTCTGCTAGTTTCAAAAGATCTACTCCCTGCAATCTCAGATCTGCCCTTGGAGAGGAGAGGAGGAAGAAAGAAGCCCCTGGTGCCGAGGATCTACTTCAGAGCTCAGGGCTCTTTGCCACAATGTCAAGTATCTGATAGTAAGTCCCTGCTGAGAGCGCCACTTCTTAGAAAAGATCCTTCTTCTCTGATATAACCGGCTTTCTTCTTTATTCAAAAGATCCATTAACATTAATTTTAGAAAAAGCTGCTTTTGCACATTAACTACTAGTTCTGTCTTGGGACAGTTTGTTGTTTAAAAAAAATGGATTATTTATTGTTTCAGAGACTGGCCTGAAATGGAAACATACCTCCTAATTCATTTGATCAAATTTCTCCAAAGGATGTGGGGCCCTAAATCCACGAATAGTCAGGACATTTCTATATATACACGCAGCTACAGGTATGCTTCTACGTTACGGAAAATGGGTGCTCACTTTGCCAATTTTCTACTCTTCGGCCTTGCAAATGCCACTCTGATGTGCAGTCTTATAGGGAATGAGAATTTGGAGACAGAGATTGATCATTTAATTTTCTATCTTTTTTTTAAAATGCTTCCCAAGAGAATGAGAGCCAAATTATTAGGTTTATTCCTCCAATTTCTATGGAAACAATGCTTGGTCCTCCTGTTAGCTCTTGCAGTTAAGTTTACTTAGATTTAAAGATAGTTGTTACAGTTTGTGATTTGTTTAATAATAGTCTTTCGAATTCTTGAATAATCATGGCTCATTTATCATACTCTAATTTAGACACAAGAAAGCCAGTTAAAGGCAGGTGTATGAAAATGCCTCCTAGCTCAGTCTTATGCACCTACAGAGGAAAAATGCATGTGCACACACAGACACACAACAGTCTTTCCAACAAGAGCACAAATGAAAATGTTTGTTATGTCTCATGCACTGCTGTCCTCCAGGCAAAAGGAATGAAAGCAACTAGATCCCTGAGAAGAACAGCCCCTGGAAGTTACTAACAGCTTATCAAATATAAAGATAACAGATACCTACCATCAAAACTGCCTTGCTCAGAAGCAAGGTGCAACAGCTGATTGTATGTTTCAACTGAAGGCTGATAAACAAAGACTCCAGAATTGAAGCAGTCAGGCCACCCTGGGTCTGGTGCCGCAGACAATTCTTCTCTCTCAAAGAGATCATCAATATTTGCTAGGACCTAATTTAAAGGGGGGGAGGTGGGTGGGAGGGAGAGCATTACAAAAATGTTCTGCCCCAGCATACTCCTCCTAGGTTCTAAGTTATCCCACACAAACGATGCAGTCTGCTGCTGATCTTAACCATTCAGATGACAGCTGTAATGTAGCCTGGGCTTACTCTCCTTCATCACCTGATGCTTTCAATAAGTGGTTTTATCTGAACTGTACCGTCAAGTCTTGAGAGCATTCCTCAAATGCCCAACTGGCCTCAGTTACTATCTACATCTTTCCAGTCATCAAAGCCACACTTACCAGAGTATCTGCATCCATGAACACACATTTTGAATACTGTGTAAGTGACCAGCAATGGAGTTTAGTTAATGTCACACCCAACTCAGGCCTTTTCATTAAGGTTAGATGCGCAGAATCACCGCTGTCCAAGACATCTACTGTGATGACTTCATCAAAGACTGTCTCTAAAACTTTTCTGCCAAAATAAAATCCAGAAAACAGCATTTAGTGTCTTTTCAGATAAGTAACAAGTAACCCATCTAATATAAAATTGTATTCTTATTAGTCTACCCATCAATTACTAGAGCAATCTGTTACTTTGATATAGTACAATCTCTTAAATAGGTGGTCTTAATTTACTTCAGGCCAAACTGTATCAATTTGTATGTGCAGCTAACTTCACTAATAAAAATTGCTTTGGTGAGGATGAAATACTTGTACTAAACATTATTATAGCAGAACTTTTCTATTTTTATTTATTTTATGTTATCACCGGATACCAGGCAAATTACAGAAACCACCTGTCAAAATGTGACTCCCATTTTGAAAGAGCACATCTTTAAAACAACCTATGTATTTAACAATGATATTTCATTAGAATTGAGTCTTGCTGATTACTGCATGTTTTTACAAATGATGCTAAGTGCATATAATACCTGCAACAAAGCCTATAACTAATCATTTTTGATAAAGCAGTTTACATAGAGCTATGCATCCCAAAGGATGTTCAAGGACTCAGTTATTTGGTTGCCAATTTTTAGAATCGAATATAACCAACACTTACAGTATGCTTACCACTTCTGACATGATGATTCACTTTGGTTTGTGAGGTGCAACACTTCTCCAGGCCCAAAATTAACTCAAGATTTTAGAAAGCAATCTTGAGGTGGGTTAAGTGGGGGTATACTTAGGTAAAACACTAAGCTCAACACAGCATATGATAGAGACATCATCATTGAAAGTTTATAACAAAATGAAACATGCAGAACAAAACTGGCATTGTATTATCTGTCCCCAAGCTGTAGAAAAAGATGTTCCAATTCACACAGTAAACATGATCTTTTTGAAAATAAATGGTCATTGGAGCCATTTACCACAGTAAAAGGGGATCTAAGACTACATCTGTTTTCTTGCACACACCCTCACTAAACAGACTACAAATTAGGATGTACACATTAGGAAAGTCTTTTTAGCATTTTCCTAAATTACCCTTTATAAATAAGGTTATTAGCGTGTGAGAAATATCTAGCTATATATAGAGGTTCTTGGCATGTGCTTATATTTCTTATAAAAAGTCACAAAAAAGGGCATTTTCAATTTCTAAGATGGATAGGAAAACAAAAATAAACACCATACAGAGCTGCTAGTGTGCCCAGATATTTTTGTAGTATTAGGATCTAGGTAGTTCAATCAAATACTTCAAAGTTTAATACCAACAAATCAAAGTGAACTAACACAATCAACAAGCAGTGTGTGTTCCCCCCGCCCCATCTCTACCCCAGAGTGCTCTCTTACACAATCCCTAGTTCAGAAAGCCCTGGCAAATATTCTAGTCTATTAAATGATAAATAAAGATCTTTAGGTTACAAATGTCAACTGACAGTGGAGAAAACTGCTACTTACTTTCAGTCACCTGAGGTTTCCCTGGTTGGAAACAGGAAACAAAGTAGCCCCTGCTGCATTTTGGGAAAGGAATACAAGTGAAGTGTGACCACATAAAATGAATGCCTGGACTAAAACATTCACTCAGGTCATCCTAGAGGACCTGCTTACAGGAGAGTCCTTCTCACAGCTGGAACCAATAAGAGCATGGGTCAGAACAGCACCTTCCAAAAGGGAGCTCAGCTGGAATAGCTCCTAAGAGCTAGAAGAGGTTGATCCAGAAATCCTTCATCCAGCAATTCTAATCTTTCTCCACCTAGTGCTCAACCCCTGGAAAGGGGATGGCCTCAACGCCCAGTGATGCCAGAAATTGGATAAAGATGTCAGAGCCCCACCAACAGACAGGCAGGAGGTCCTCACCTCATGGAGTCTGAGACCTGCGGAGTGGCAAGCACGGCCAGCTTCCTGGTGGTCCTGTGCTGTTTCAGAGACGAGCCCAGGACCAGAGCTCCTTTGGCGTAGGCATCGTTTGTGGTCAGTGTCACAAAGGCCTGATCTTAATACAAAGAGAAAGAAAAAAAAAAACACACTCATTACAATATCCTACCTGGAAAAAAGCTACCTCAGGACCCTTTTCAACCACTAATTTGGCAAAAACAGCTCCTCTGAGATCAACTTGCTCTATTAATAAAGGAGCAGCCTCTTTGGGAGTGGGGGAAGAACCCAAGTGCCCACTTTAAGAATGATTCAAGACCATTCTTTAGCAGAAACATCTCTGGCAATCTCCAACAGGCTGATTAAGCTTTAAAAATTAAATCCAATTTAGAGTCTGAACACGCAAAATTCTCAGATTAAATAGCAGCTTAACACCAGAAGGTGAACCTCAGGTAATTAACAGGTGGTAATGAACTCAAGAAGTACATTTTCTGTTTCCTACAAGTATTTTCAGGCAAGCACAAATCCAACTAATGACCTCAACGGAGAGCATCTGAAAGCAGAGGCCATATTCTTCATTCTGATGCTTAGGCTTCTGCCAAGCCTCAGGCTTCCTATATTGTTTCCTCAACCTGCAGCAAAGGCACCCACACCACCCACCACATCTCAACAGTCACTTGGAGTGTCTGCTCAAATATCACCTCGATGGACAGGCCTTTCCTCCTTACTGCTTCTATCTAAACAGCAGCCAGTCAGTGTTAATCGGATCTTAGGGACCACCTCAAAAGTGCTAACAAACCCGCCTCCTTTTTCTTGGAAAAGCAAGCAGCATCCCCTACCCTGTACCCTGGGTCCCCCAACACACACACACACACACACACACACACATACACACACTCAATAATCCCTCCGGTGCCAGAAGGGAAGGCAAACACATGGATTATTCTTCCTACTGAACAAGCCCCATCCTCCCAAGACCACCAGCCCTGCCTTTAGGATTTCTCCAGTTCTTCCCCAGAATGAGTCTGAGGTCCACTCTATCTCTGAGGGGATTTTAGCAAGGCAGCGGGCATCCAAATGTACAAGATACTTAGGATCAAACACTGGCAGGGGTCACTTGGGGGCACTGTTGCCCAACCAAGGAGTTGGGACATTTTGTCATGAAGTCACGCTCTTTCTCATTTTCCCTTTGCCTGTTTTCCGATGTGGAGGCTGGAGGCAGAGTGAATTCCATTGAGAAGCCAGAGAAAGTTGTAGGCTGTCAAGGAGGCTACTGCATGTGCTGGACTCTCTTCCTGAACAGGATTGCTATTAAGCTGTAGAAAGACTGGTGTTCCCCACCCTTCAAGGGCCACCGGCTTCCCAGCTAGACACATTCTAGGAAAGCTCAGAACAATGACACCTGTCATTTGACATGCCCATCAATCTCTGCCTTTACTTGTTTCTTTAACCCATCACAAGATGGCAACATTTCAGACAGTCTGCCCCAAGAGTATTTAATCTGGGGGATAAGGACTAATGTTTTAACTCAAGGGGAACCTGGATAAAAGTTTAATAAGGTAAATAGGACTCAAGGATTTCAGGAAGCAAGGTTATGGATGCTATCCGAGATGAAGTAGGGGACAGGACAGATGCTTAGGAACATACGCTGGAACACCTAGCAAACATTACAAAAGAAGGGGAAAGACCAATGACAGCTGGGTAAAATACAGCAACTCCGGGTACATCTGCAATCTTTCGGCAGTTCAGTTGCTCTCATAACCGCGCTATTAGCCTCAACAACCTCGGAAGGACCAGGTATCTCCGAGCTTCCCCTTCTCGGGGCAGATTCGACCCCTGCAACAAGTGGGCCGGCGCACGCCCACCGCATGCGGCCCGCTCCCCTGGGGCGCTCGCCCGGCTCTAGCTTTCAGCAACCCGGCCCCAAAGGCCTAAAAATAGGCTCGGCGTGGCGGCCAGCGCCCCGGCGGCCGGTAGAGGGGCCGGGCCGGGGCCGCCGGCGTCCCCACCTCGAGGCCGGCCCTTCCAGGTGATCCTGCTTGCGGGAGGCGGGGGCGGCCGCCGAGCGATCCCGCCGCGCTCCGGGGCTCGGGACAGGCGCCCCCGGGAACCGGCTCCCCACCCCCACCCGGCCCCGCCGCAGCTGCTCCGCCCGCCCTTCACGGTGAGAGCAGGAGGAAGGGCACGGAGACGGAAGCAGGAACGGGGGCTTGGGCAGAGGGCCCAGGCGCCGCCAGGCTGCCCCCCACGACAGCGTCCCGGGTTCCCGGCCGAGCTCCGGCCTCGGGGGCGGCGGGGCAGCGGCTGACGCAGGAAGCGGCACGCCCGACTGCAGCCAGCCTGTAACTTTGCGGCGGTCTTCGTCCTGCCAGGAACTCCCCCGGGGCTGCGGGGCGGGCGGAGGCGCGGGGAGGCAGCGCGGGGCGCGGAGCCGGAGGTCCGGGGGGCGGAGGGCGGCGCGGCGCGTACCTGTCATGGTGCTGCCGGGAGGGGCGGGCGGCCGCCGCTGCCGCAGGTTGCTGGCTGGGAGAAGCCGGGTGCCGGGAGGGAGCGCGTCCAGGGAGGAGGCGCGGCGGGAGCGGAGCGTGGGCCCGGAGCGCTCTTATAGCGGCCGTCACGTGGCCGCGCACGCTCTCGGCGCCCGCCGGCATCCTCCCCGCTGAGCGGCCGGCGGGGGCGGCCGACCCGGGTCCTGTCCCAACCCCTCCGCCCCCGGGGCTGGGCTTGGGTCCAGCTCCCGAGGGGCACCTGCCCGGGGCCTCGCGCCTCCGCATCCCCCCCTAAACCGGGGATTTGGAACAGAACTTTGGGGGGCAGAGCGTGGCATCAGCAGGACAAACTCCTGAAGGAGCCAAGGGTTAGAGAACCCTAAAAAACAAAACCCCAGATCATTTTAGTGACAGTAATTCACTTGAACTGTTTGAAATAAACAAAGTTTAAATTTCACTCTTTGCACCTAGAATTACAAATCAGCCTCTGGAAACAGTTTTTAGTATTCTCACAATGGTCTTGTGGCTTTGACTGAAAAAGGAAATGAATCTTCGCTATATTATTTAGATTCTTGGAGCCCTCTGCATCCATTAGATAGGGTTTCATTTACTCCTTACACCAACTCCATGAAGTAGGTGTTATAGCCTCATTTTACAGATGAAGAAACTGAGTTACAGAAAGGTTAAATTACTTGCCCGTGGTCATATCATCAAGTGGAGAAGGTAGGCAGTTTGGTTTACAGAACTGACCTTCCTACCCGTAAGGCCATGGCATCTCTGGTACGTTGGTGCCCTAAAAAGGTTAGCAAATTATGGTAACTGTGGTTGGGTAATATAGTTGTTTGGGTTAATCTGTTTCACAAATCATGAAAAGGTGAATTTGTCATTTTGCTAGGAAGTTGAGAAATAGCTCTCTCTTGTGATCACACCCTTCTCCTCTCCCCATCCCCTCCACCCAGCCCAAACATACCAGGAAAGGAACAGGTAGTACAATTCTCTGCGAACAACAGTTGCTCAGTAAATGCTGAATGGATGCCAAATAGGAAATTGACAACATCAGTTCAAAAAATGAAACAGATGCATAAGAATAAGTGTTTTATTGCAAAGGTGGTATTGCTATTCTTAAACCCATTATCTCAGTTTCCTCAAGTGTAGACCTGGACTGCCTACTTTAGAATTGCTTAAGGTACTTGTTAAAATGTTAACTTTTGGTCCTGAGTCCAAACCTCCTGAATCAGAATCTTAAGGGTGGAACCCAAGAATCAGCAACTTAATTATCATTCTCCAGGAAACTCTCTTGATCCCTTCCCCTTCCCCCCAATCCCATCTTGGCATGGAGACCACCGATTCACTTGGGAAGACCTCCTGGTTACTTGGCTTTATAAACTTCCTTTGTAGGAAGTGGAAATGTCGGAGCAAAGGTACAATGGAGGGGTTTTCATGTATTCAAACCCTGTGGGGTTAGAAGAGTTGACACTCTTTAAGGAAAATGAAGGCTGTGCTTGAATTGTACCTCCCTGGGAGAGGGAAAACAGTGGTGCTCCAGGTCTAAATTGCTTCTTTCCATACTGATAAGTGGACCTGAATGAGTAAAGTTTCTTTCACTCAGGAACCCTCCTGCCCTTGATGGTTTTATTACCACCTGTTGCTTCAGAGCAAAGTGTCCAGGCTGGGTTTTCACAAAGGGTGATGCTGGACTCAAAAGGTCAAAGCCAGGAGGAAGATCTGGGGACAACTAGAACAGTAGGGAAAATTTCCTTAGGAACAAGCTCCTCTCTGCTCCATCCTCCAGGATGATTAAGTAAGAGTGGTCACCACAGCCTTCTTTCCTGTGTTTCGTGCACATTGATAGCTATAAGAGAACATTGATAGCTTTCACCACCTTAATCAAAAAGGGACATTTTGAGGTTGCTACAACGTTGTCTCAATTGAGATTACTAATAGTGACGCACTGCCCAGTTTTCCTGAGGCTGTTTTACACTGAGTTTTGGTTAGGTATGAGAACAAGGCCTCTCAAACTTTAATGTGCACACAGATTGTCTGGGGATCTTGTTAAAATGCAGATTCTGACTCAGTAGTTTGGAATAGATCTCCCTGGCAATGTCCAGGTGGCAGACCAATTTTGCATAGCAAGGTGATTGAACATTCTGGATTGTAAGGATTTAGACGTAGTGGAAAGACATACAATGTTGTAATAGGACAAATGTTTGAGAATTTATTAACTTTTTTCCTGTGAAATTTGTGTAGCAGAATTTCTAAATCCTAAAAGAAAGATTTAAATAAGTTTAAAAAGAAAAGCTACATGGGTACTACCAACTTAGTATTATCATTAACTATTAACCATTTAAATCTATGCTAAATGTGTATATTTAGCGTGGTTGGTCTAAAATTCATTTTTAGTTGGCTTTGGAATGCATGATGTAATTTTTTGGCAGGATCCTTACCTTCCCAATTATGTTTTGTTTAAGATAATGCTGAAATCAGTTTGCATTCCCTTGAGCACACACACTAATTGATGGTGGGAGCCACTGACCTGGAAATATATGCCAGAGCAGAGGGCAACCTGCTGGTCTAAGACAAACAGTTCCCACAGACAGTCCATGAAATAGATATACCACATCTGCCCAGACACAGTAACTAAGTTGTTAACTAACTACATAAAATTTTGCCCTTAATTGGTAACACACAGAATCTGTACCTGGAATTTTTGCCAGCAATCACATCCCTGTTTAATTCCAAGTGAAAGCTTATTCAAGAAATATTATCCTTGGAGGCCCAAAGTTGTTCATACTTCACTTGAAAGCTGGAGTCTCCAACTCCCCAAGTTGTAAGGGCCTATTGACTAGTTACAATGCCTTAAAAAAAGCAACAACAACTTTATTACGATATAATTCACATATCATAAAATTCAGCCATTTAAAGTATACAATTAGATGGTTTTGAGGATATTCACAGAATTGTGCAAATATCATCACAATCTAACTTTAGAACATTTCATCACACAAAAAGAAAACTATACCCATAAGCAGTCCTCCTCAGTCTCTCTTTCCCTCATCCCTCAGCAACTACTAATCTTTCTGTCTCTATGGATTTGTCTAGAAAGATTTGCCTATATGTAGTCTTTTGTAACTGGCTTCTTTCATTTACTATCATAATGTTTTCATGGTTTTTCCATGTTGGGGCATGTATTGGTGTTTCATTCCTTTTTATTGCCAAATAATATTTCATTATATGGATATATGACATTTTAGTTACCATTTCATGAATAAACATGTGGATGAATATTTGGGTAGTTTCCACTTTTTAGCTATTGCGAATAATGCTGCTATGAACATTTGTGTCCAAGTTTTTGCTTGACACACATGTATATATTTTTTAAAATAGACAGATAGATAGATAGATAGATAGATAGATAGATAGATAGATAGATCTCCTCCTGGATATATACCAACCATAGAATTGCTGGATCATATGGTAACTCTATGTTTAACATTTTAAGATGGCTAGATTGTTTTCCAAAGTGTCTGCCCCATTTTGCATTCCCACTAGTATGAGAATTTCTTAGCCAATGTTGTTGTCTTTTATTATAGCTATCCTAATGGGTTTGGAGTAGCATCTCATTGTGGATTTGATTTGTATTTCCCTAATGACTTGTGATGTTGAGCATTTTTTCATGCACTTATTGTCCATTTGCATATCTTCTTTGGAGAAATGACTATTAAAACACTTTACCCACTTTTAAATTGAGTTGGTTTTTTATTATTGAGTTATAAGAGTTCTTTATATATTCTGTATACAAGCCCTTATCAGATATATATTATATGATTTATGATTTTTATTTTTAAAAAATTTTTTAAAGATTTTATTTATTTGAGAGAGAGAGAGAGAGCACGAGTAGGGGGAGGGGCAAAGGGAGAGGGAGACGCAGACTCCCTGCTGAGCAGGGAGCCCAAGGACCGTGGAATCATGACCTGAGCCCAAGGCAAACACGTAACCAACTGAGCCACGCCGGCAGGCACCCCTGCTTATGAGTATAGTTTTCTTTTTGGGTGATGAAATCTTCTGAAGTTAGATTGTGATGATATTTGCACAATTCTGTGAATATACTCAAAACCGTCTAATTGTATACTTTAAATGGCTGAATTTTATGGTATGTGAATTATGCAGGCACCCCTGCATATATATATAAAATTTGTAATATATTCTGCTATTCTGTGGGTTGACTTTTTACTTTTTTGATAGTATTTTTTGTAGCATAAAATTTTAAATTTCTACACAGCCCAATTTATTTATTTTTCTTTTTTGTTTGTGCTTTTGGTATCATGTCTAGGAAACCATAGCCTAACCCGCAGTCATGAAGATTTGCTCTTATGTTTTCTTCTAAGAGATTTATAGTTTTAGCTCTTAAATTTAGGTCTATAATCCACTTTGTGTTAATTTTTGTGTGTCATGTGAAGTGGAAGTCTAGCTTCTTTCTTTGGTATGTGGATATTGAATCGTCCTAGCACCATTTCTTGGCACCTTTGATGAAAATCAGCTGACCATCAGTATGACAATTCTAGTTCTGGACTCATTCTATTCCATTGATCTATATGTCTGTCCTAATGCTAATTCTACATTGCCTTGATTTCTGCAGCTTTGTAGTCAGTTTGGAATTAAGAAGAGTGAGTCCTTCATTTTTGTTCTTTTTTCAAAATTGTTTTGGCTATTCTGGGTCCCTTGCATTTCCATATGAATTTTAGGATCAGTTTATTAATTCCTGCAATAAAGAAAGATGGGATTTTGATTGAGATTGCATTGAATTTTTAGATCAATTTGGGGAGAATTGACAACTTAAAAACTTAAACCTGATCCATGAACATGAGATGTCTTCTCATTTACTTAGATCTTCCTTAATTTCTTTCAACAATGCCTAGTAGTACATTACGTTTTAAAACACATAACAAAATTCAAACAAACTAGGTCTGTTAGCTGCATAACCTCAAAGACATGACACCTGATTTTCTTTTTTTCCCCTGTAATTTTGATCTTTAATTATTTTTAAAAATTTTTATTTAAATTCAATTTAATTAACATATACTGTATATTAGTTTCAAATGTAGAATTCAGTGATTTCATCAGTTGCATACAACACCCAGTGCTCATTACATCAAGTGCCCTCCTTAATGCCCATCCCCTAGTTACCCCATCCCGCCACCCCTCTTCCCCCCAGTAACCCTCAGTTTGTTCCCTATAGTTAAGAGTCTCTTATCGTTTGCCTCCCTTTCTGTTTTCCTCTTATTTTATTGTTCCTTCCCTTCCCCTATGTTCACCTGTTTTGTTTCTTAAATTCCACATATGAGTGAAATCATATGGTATTTGTCTTTCTCTGACTGACTTATTTCCCTTAGCATAATACCCTCTAGTTCCATCCACATCGTTGCAAATGGTAAGATTTCATTCTTTTTGATGGCTGAGTAGGATTCCATTGTATATATATACACCACATCTTCTTTATCCATTCATCTGTCGATGGACATCTGGGCTCTTTCCATAGTTTGGCTATTGTGGACATTGCTGATATAAACATCAGGGTGCACATACCCCTTCGGATCCCTACATTTGTATCTTTGGGGTAAATACCCAGTAGTACAATTGCTGGATTGTATGGTAGCTCTATTTTCAACTTTTTGAGGAACCTCCATACTCTTATCCAGAGTGGCTGTACCAGTTTGCATTCCCACCAGCAGACACCTGATTTTCATATCTAGTAGATACTCTAGATTTATATTCTTGACTAAAATGGGATTATCATTGACCTTTATACAAGGAACAACACTGTTTTGCTCCATCACAAGACAACCTTTACAAACTTCACTTTGGCATTATCATTAGTAATAGCTATCACTTACCTGATGCTAGGCTTCTTATACATATTAAATCATTTAGCCTTCCCAACAATCAGATGAGGTAGATAGTCTCTGATCCCCACTATCAAAGGGAGACACAGAGCTTACCCAATGTTATACAGCTAGTAATTTGTGGAGGTGCTTCCCCAGTCTGTACAATAACCAGTGCTTGGTTATATGTGCAGGTTGTGTACTCTCCAAAAGCTATGAAAGGAGATGTGTGCAATGAAAAGCCGCTTCCCTGCCACCTTTTCCCTCCAGCCACCATGTTTCCCTGCATAGAGTGGCATTATGTTCCTGGCTTTTTCTGTGGATCTAAGGATGCCACAGAAAACTCACTGTGTTGTTGATGGTATTTGCTGTGTCACACAATTTCTTCTTGCAGAGGATCCACGTGAAAATTTTCACCCTAATCTTAGTTCAGAAAGAATGTTGCATCTCCTTAATACTTAGTTTTTTCTTTATCTTATAGGCATTTTGAATCTTATATCAATACATGCTTCCCCCTTTTTTGGTCCACTTAGAAGCTTATGGCAAAATCTGCAGCTACTTCTAGTCGTTATTTAGCCTCTCTACCCTGCATTTACTTGCATTACTTGCTCTCATAATTACGCTTGCCTTATTTATGAAGTTGCATGAGATCCTTTGGAAGTAGGGGAGGCATGTGGAATTAATTAGTAAATAATTAAATTGTCAGAGGTTTCTAGTGGGAGTAGAGCACAGAAAATGAAATTTCAGCTCAATTTGGGTGACTCTGGAGGTTGTTTGTAGTGGTTTGTCAGTAAAATGAAGATTCCATAAATTAGAGAGGAAGGGTTACAGATCCAGACATGGGAATAACCTTCTGTAATTAGTTTAAGATTAGTTAAAAAGACAACACATTGCCTGATCTTTCAATCTTACTTTTATTATTTATTCTACCAGTAACATGATAACAACATGATGGTGGTCAAAAAGCAGAAGTAAAGTTGTCCAGGACCTCTAACCCCGAACACTTCGAATATGTATATATATCACCTTTCAAACTTTAGTTACTGTATTTGTTATCTTTTAGTTTGTGGATTAAATCATTTAAATAAGTGAGTTATAAGACTAAAAATTAAAAGAATCTCTTTGGCAGTTACTTTTTCTTTAAAATCAGCTTTATTGTAGCATAATTTATATACAATAAAATGCTTTTAGAAGTGTACAACTCTGGTCCCTGACCAACACAGCTCTGATTTCTGAGCATATAGATTTGCCTTTTGTAAATTTTATACAAATGCAATCATACAGTATGCAATCTCTTGTGTCTGGCTTCTTTTAGCATAAGGCTTTTGAGGTTTATTCATGTTGTTGAGTATCAATGGTTCATTCCTTTTTATTGCTGAGTAGAATTCTTTAGCATGCATATACCAACATATATTTATCCATTCACCAGAAGATGGACATTTGAGTTGCTTCTACTTTGGGTTTTATGAATAAAGCTGCCATGAATATTCAAATGCTAGGAGCAGGATTACTGGATTGTATAGTATGGTATATTAAAGTTTATAAGAATGGCAGTTGACTTTCAAAGTTCATTGCAAAAACTTGATGAGCTCATGAAGAATGGAAGTTATTGTTTTTATATAAAATTGATTACGTCCTAAGATGATCTGATGTCCACTCATAGCATGCTTAGAGAGAAGGGGACACAAGTCCCCACATGTATTACTGGAGAATGACTTTCCTTTAGCATGCCAGTGCTATCTGCTTCTAACTGTCCAGCATGTGTACATTCAGGGTCTCATTTGAGAAGGATTAGAAAAGATGACCCTAAGATTCATTACGATTCAGAGTCTTAGTGATCTGTGGACTGCAGGCTTTTACCTGAAGAGAGAACATCACTGTCACCAAACCTCTAGGTCACAATATATATTATAGAAAATACTCTCTTGTGGATTGTATCATCTGAGCCTCAAAACAGCCTATCAGGTCATCTAGCCTATCAGGTCACCTGCATGATATTTTCACAAGGCCACTGGGATTCAAGAAATAATTTTATTCTTTTTTAAAAAAAGCATTCAACTTCCAGGTTAAACAACAAACAACAACAGCAACAACAAAACTAAAGGCTGTCACATGTGTCCCTGCACAGCCCTGAGCCTTCTTACATTACTGAACTACAGCCAGTCCCTCAGGATCATCACATCTCTGAGCCCGATCCCAGCCCTGAACCTCCAAAGTGAGTGTGAGTTTGGGGGATGTCTATTGAACCCAATGTTTGGAAACAAAAAAGTGTTTTTATTTTTCTTTTCCACCAGGTGAAAAGGCTTTCTTTGGTTCATGCAGAATTACTTTCCCTGTATTACAGATGATATAACCGAAACTCAGAGAAGTTAGAAAATTGTTCAAGGTCATTTGACTAGAGAGTGGCATGTCTGGGTCTTCTTAAACTGCGCTGCCTCCCTGGAATTTGAGTGGGAATTGGAGCATTCCTCAGGATTCGGGACCTCAGGGACACTCATTGCCAATTCTGGTAGTCAGTATGTCAATAATCTCTCCCCATCTGCTTCTCCTTTTGACACAGAGGAGATGGAGGAATGAATGAGGCATTGGATTTTTGAAGAAGAATCTCTAAGAATGTTGGAAGCAGCCTGAGAGAGGTTCTAGCCCACAAGCAGGCCGAGAAAGAGTCAGAGTTCAAGTGGAAAAGAGCCAAGAAGTCTCCAAGGTCCTAAAAAAGCTGCTGTCAAAGGACATACGTACTTCACTCCTGGTAATTCCTAAGCAGCTTCTAGAATAGATCCTATCGCTTACCCTCATTCCAGGGAGGGGTCATTGGAGCAAAGGCTTAATGATTTCTTGGAGTGTCCTAAACACCTAAAATAGGTGTTTGCCTGTCGGAAATTCCTTTTACAGAGGACAAAATATTTCACCCATAATTAGAAAAAATAAGTTCTGGTTGAAGAAGAGACATTATTTGAAGAGCTAATTTTATGAGGCACAGTAAGAATAGATAGTACATATATAATCTCATTTAATCTTTTCGACAGCCCTGTGCAGGAGATATTATTAGCTCCATTTTGCACACAAAATGATGAGACTGAGAGGTTAAGAAACCATTTACCTTCGATGTGTGAATATGCCTTTTATGAGCCAGTAAATAGATTCTGTGTCCGGGGATATTTTTGTCATACGTGAATACGGTTTGTGGGTACAGCTTTGCTTGAAATGATTACTGAAGATTTTTGAAAACAAGCTTCTTTTTTAAAAAATAACCAAACTTTATTAAGATAAAGCAACATGCTTTCAGAAGATCCATTCATTGACGTATGGGGCTATTTTGCACACAGAGCAATTATAGTAACATATAATTCTTAGAACCATGAATACCTAGTGCTTTTGTGGTCATTTATAAATTAAAGAGGTGTTTATGTAGAAATAGAAATTTACTCAGTCCTGGTACTTAAATTTTTTAAGGGATATTTAAGGGGTTTTTTTCCAAATATATATTTTAAGCATTTTTTAATTTTATTATTTTTAAAGATTTTGTTTATTTATTTGAGAGAGACAGAGAGAGAGACAAAGATAGCGAGAGAGAGCATGAGCAGGGAGGACAGGGAGAAGCAGGCTCTCCGCTGAGTAGGGAGCCCCACAAGGGGCTGGATCCCAGGACCCTGGGATCCTGACCTGAGCTGAAGGCAGATGCTTAACCAACTGAGCCACCCAGGAGCCCCTTAAGCATTTTTTTTTTTTTAAAGTAAGGCGAGAACAAGAGACTTTTTATCATTCCACACGAATCAATATAGCCCTCGAGCTTTAAAATACTTCCTCAACTTCTGTTTTGTGTTACATGGCTCTTGAACATATGCTTCTGGTGGCTTTCACTTTTGCTTCTGATGAACTTTGAACTTCTTTATTTTTGGTTGTTTTTTTGTTTTTTGTTTTTTGGGGTTTTTTGCAGTGTTTTGTTTTTGTTTTGTTTTGTTTTGGTGTGATAACTAGATAAATCTTTGGTTCCCAAAGTATTTCAGGTTTTGTTCTGTTGGATGATTGAGATAATTTTTGATTTGGACTTAAACAGCTTAAAAATATACTGAAGTACCCACCACGTTAAATTTCACTGGCAAGTATGTAGGAATGATTGTCTGCTAACCTCTATATTCCAGAAACAGATTTGCAATCAATAGCTCAAGGGCTGGTGGGTAAGCCAAATCTGTGCAGTGTGGACTGACCTGGAGCTGAAGATTTTTCACTGCCAGTTTGCATCAGGAAAACCCCCTCCAGGAGCCCAGGATCTTCCTTGAATACTACAGAGTTGAAAGCTGTTGCCAGAATTTGATACTCCACCATCCTATGCCAAACAGGGTGCTTCAGCCCAAACAGTTTGGTCATGGTACGTCATTGGGACACACCCAGCTTCTAGCCTGGCCAGAAGCTTAAGAGCGGATAGCATCTATCCTTGCTAGGCCTATCAAAAAATCGGCATGTGAGCTCTTTGGCAGGTTCTGCTGGTGTCAGCTGAGGGCAGCCCTTTCTGGAGGCAAGCGGGTTATCCCAAAGGAAGGAGAGTTGGAGCTGCCCTGCCACCTGCTAGAATCAAATTCAAGAAAGTCTGTGACCACTGTATGTGACTCTCATAAAGCCAAGTCCATAAGAAAGGTACTAACCACCTGAGGGATAAGCACAACAGTTTGTATCAAAACATATCAGTAGCAGGAATTTGACAGATCTCCTGGACAAATTGATTCTGAAAGAAATAGCATTTGTCCAGAAAAGGTGCTTGGATGTTTTTTCTTTTTTGTTTTTGTTTTGTTTTGTTTTGAGGTCAGGAGAAAAATTCCTTAAAGGTCCAGAAGCCCTGCCACTAGCAGTTCCCAAAGAATATGCTCAGCTGGTGAGGACCGCTGGGTGTTTCCAGCACACCCACAACAAAGCACAATATGTTCCTGCCCGCAGAAACTTTTGGATTGGAGGCTTAAAAGTTAAGACCTTAAATAGTAGATAAATAATCAAGACTGATAGCTGATGTTTAAGGTAAAGTTTAAATAAGAGAAAAAATGGTGGAGGTTCATTTAGGAATCCACATTCTTTTAAGATTTGATTTTTCTCTTTTGGAGATTTCATAAGGTTTTCCTTGTACTTTTTTTTTATTGGTTTCAAGAAGATTGAAAATTGGGTCCAAATTTTTAGGGTTAGAATAAATAGGCCAGGGCGCCTGGGTGGCTCAGTTGGTTGGGCAGCTGCCTTCGGCTCAGGTCATGATCCTGGACTCACAGGATCGAGTCCCGCATCGGGCTCCCTGCTCGGGAGGGAGTCTGCTTCTCCCTCTGACCCTCCCCCCTCTCATGCTCTCTCTCTCTCATTCTCTCTCTCAAATAAATAAATAAAATCTTAAAAAAAAAAAGAATAAATAGGCCATTGTGTGATGGTCTCAGTTAAAAAAAATATAAAAAGAGTTAACTGTTTGAGGCAGTATTTCAATACTAAGTTTTTTTTTTTTTTAACTGTAAGAAAGGGATAGAATAGACCATTTTCATATATTTTAAATTATGTCATTTAATTTTTTGCATAAGTAACTTTTTAATGGTTCAAAAATAAGTATAAAAAGGTCTATGGTGAAAAGTCTTCCTCCAACTCCTGTCCTACTCTCCACAAGTAACATTTTTGTGCATAAGAAATGAATATATATGGGGCGCCTGGGTGGCTCAGTTGTTAAGCGTCTGCCTTCGGCTCAGGTCATGATCCCAGGGCACTGGGATCGAGCCCTGCATCAGGCTCCCTGCTCAGCTGGAAGCCTGCTTCTCCCTCTCCCACTCCCCCTGCTTGTGTTCCCTCTCTTGCTGTGTCTCTCTCTGTCAAATAAATAAATAAAATATTAAAAAAAAAGGAAATGAATATATAGGTAATCCTATATATTTTATGTAAAGGGAACATCCTATACATCTTGTTATGTAGTATCTTGTTGTTTTTTTTAATTAACAAACTTTATCTTTTAGAGTGGTTTTAGGGTCATAGCAAAACTGAACAGAAAATACAGAGTTCCCATATACCCGTGTCCTCACACACCCACAACCTTCCCCCAACAACATCCCACACCACGGTGCCACAATTGTTACGATCAGGAAACCTGCACTGACACATCATTATCATCCAAAGTCCACAGTTTCCCTTAGGCTTCAGTGTTGGTGTGTTGTACATTCTATGGGTTTGGACATACGTGTGACGACAAGTATCCAGTATGGCAGTATTGTACAGAATAGTTTCAGTGCTCTGAAGTTCCTCTGTGTCTGCCTATTCATCCCTCCTTTCTCCTAACCCTGGCAACCTCTAATCTTTCAGATTGGCTTCTTTCACTCAGGGGTATGCTTTTAAGGCTCCTTCACGTCATTTCATGGCTTCATAGCTCATTTCTTTTTAGCGCTGAATAATATTCCATTGTATACCACAGATTATTTGTCCATTCATCTCCTGAAGGACATGTTGGCTGCTCCCAAGTTTCGGCAATGATGAATAAAGCTGCTGTAAACATCCATGTGCTAGATTTTGTGTAGACATAAGTTTTCAGTTCTGTTGGGTAAATGCCAAAGAGCATAACTGCCGGGTCATATGGTAAGAATATGTTTAGTATTGTAGAATTTGCCAAACTGTCTTCCAAAGTGTATGTACCATTTTGCATCCCCACTACGAATGTTGTTGACATGCTCACCAGCATTTGCTGTGGTCGGTGTTCTAAATTTTCGTCATTCTAATAGATGTGTAATGGTATCTCATTATTGTTTTAATTTGCATTTCCCTGATGACCTGTGATGTGGAACATCTTTCCGTATGCTTTCCATCTGTATATCTTCTTTGGTGAGGGATCTGTTAAGGCCTTTGTCCTATTTATTAATTGGATTGTTTGTTTTCTTATTGTTTACTTTCAAGCGTTCTTTGTATATTTTGGATAACAACCCTTTATCAAATATGTCTTTCCCAAATACTTTCTTCCAGTCTGCGGCTTATCTTTTCATTCTCTTGACAGTGTCTTTCACAGAGTGGAAAATTTTAATTTTAATGAAGTCCAGTTTATCAATTCTTTCTTTCACAAACTGTGCTTTGGTGTTGTATTTAAAAAGTTATTGCCAAACCCAAGGTCATCCAAATTTTCTCCTATGTTATTATCTTCTAGAAGTTTTATAGTTTCGTGTTTTATATTTAGGTCCATGTGATCCATTTTGAGTTACTGTTTGAGAAAAGTGTAAATAAAGTCTGTGTCTAGAATAATTGTTTTGCATGTGGATGTTCGTTGATGTGGCACCAGTTGTAGCGAAGACGAGTTTTCTCCATTGTAGGACCTTTGTCCCTTTGTCAAAGATAAATTGATTATATTTGTGTGGGTCTATTTCTGGACTTTTCTATTCCATTTCTCTAATAGTCTATTCTTCTGCAATACCACACTGCCTTGAATACTGTAACTTAATAGTAAGTCTTAAAGCCAGGTAGTGTCAGTCCTGTTCTTCTTTAATCTTGAGTTTGTTACCTGGATTTTTGCCTTTCCGTGTAAACTTTATAACCAGTTTGCCAACATCCACAAAATAACTTTCTGGGATCTTGACTGGATCGTGTTGAATCTATAAATCAGGTTGGGAAGAACTGACATCTTGACAATACTGAGTCTTCTTACCCATGAACATGGAATATCTCTCCATTTATGTAGTTTTTCTTTGATATCTTTCACCAGAATTTTGTAGTTTGCCTCATAAATCTTGTACATCTTTGTTAGATTTATTTCATTTTGGGGGTTACAGAGGTAAATAGCGATGTGTTTTAAGCAAATTCCACTTGTTAATTGATGGTATATAGGAATGTGATCAACTTTTATATATTAACCTTGTATCCTGCAGCTTTGTTATGATTGCTTATTAGTTCCAGGAATATTTTTTTTTTGTCAATTGTTTCAAATTTTCTATATAGATGATCATGTCATCTGTGAACAAAGATAGTTTTATTTCTTTCTTCTCAATCTGTATACCTCTTATTTCCTTTTACTGTTTTTTTGCATTAGCTAGGATTTCCAGTGTGATGTTGAAAAGCAGTGGTAAGAGGGGACATCTTTGTCTTCTTCCTGATTTTAGTGGGAAAGCTTCAAGTTTCTCATGACTAAGTATGATGTTACGTGGTGGTGGTTGTTTTTTTTTTTATAGTGGTTTGTTATCAAGTTGAGGAAGTTCTCTATTCCTAGTTTGCTGAGGGTACCTTGCTTTCTTTTTTTTAACAATAAAGTTTGGAGAACTTTCTATTATGAACATTAAGAGCTGCCTTATTACCATCAATATTACCTACAGCTGCATAGTACTCCATTGCATGGATATACTATTTAACTGGATCTTTGTTGATGGGAATTAAGTTATTTCCACATCTTTTGTTAGCACCAGTAATGCTGCAGTGGCTACCTTTATAAGTATACCATTTTGCATGTCTAAAAATTCCTAAAAGTTGAAATGTGAATAAAAACATATATATGCATCTATTACTTTAATTACTAAATTTTACTCTATAGAGATTGTATAAATTTATACTCATGTCAGGAATATAGGAAATATTTGAAAAGTTGTATTTCAGTGTGGTTTTGATTTGCGTTTCTCTTACTATGAGTGAAGTTTACCATATCTTCTCTTTTTATAAAAAATTACTTTTTATTTTTTTTAAAGATTTTATTTATTTATTTGACAGAGAGAGAGACAGTGAGAGAGGGAACACAAGCAGGGGGAGTGGGAGAGGGAGAAGCAGACTCCCTGCTGAGCAGGGAGCCCGATGCGGGGCTCGATCCCAGGACCCTGGGATCATGACCTGAGCTGAAGGCAGACACTTAACGAGTGAGCTACCCAGGCGTCCCTTAAAAAAATTATTTTTAAGATTTTATTTATTTATTTGAGAGAGAGAGCATGAGCATGAGTGGGGGGGGGGGTGGGAGGGACAGAGGGAGAGGGAGAAGCAGACTCCCTGCTGAGCAGGGAGCCCCGAGTGGGGCTTGATCCCAGGACCCTAAGATCACAATTAAAGCCGAAGGCAGACACTTAACCAACTGTTTCTTTTTAAATTTATAATCATTTCTATTTTTTTTTCTTTCCATATCCTTTGCCTTTTTTTTTTTAATTGGACTATTGGCCTTTTTCTTAGTGAAGTGTAGTAGCTTTTTATGTATTATGGAGATTATCCATTTGTCTGATATGAATTACAATTGTGTGTATGTATGTAGACTATTTTAACACAGAGTGGATTCTCTGCTCCAGAGGTGTTCAAACATATGATCACTTGGTAGGATTATATAGCAGGTATTCTTGGATTAGATCTCTGGACCATATGATTTAAAAAAAAAAAAAGATTTATTTATTTATTTTAGAGAGAGCGCGCATGCACATGAGAGAGCATGAGTGGGGGAGGGGCAGAGGGACGAGAGAATCCTCAAGCAGATTCCCCTCTAAGCGTAGAGCCCAATGTGGGGCTTGATCCCAGGACCCTGGAATCATGACCTGAGCCAAAATCCAGAGTCAACCACTTAACCGACTGAGCCACCCACCACCCCAGTACCATGTGATTTTTAAAGTACATTCCTATTCTCAGCTTTTATGATTCACTGGTCACACATTGCCTTATTTAGACTAAAAAACCTAGGTTTGGTTAACTATGTACTGTCCACATAAAGCAGTTTGCTTTCACATGGTCTACTCAGCATCTCCTTAGAAGACAGGGCCTGAACGCTTGGCAATCACACATTTGTCAAGTACCCAGTGACCGCATCTCTGCACCATTTTCCTTAGGAAGAAGGAAGCAGCTGTAGCCTATCACCTTTGAGTACTTTGGCTAGCAGCCTGGCATCTTGGGAATTTATCCAGCATGCGTTTCAGAGGTATTCAGACACTTTTAGAAGAAAGCAAAGTCACTGAAGGCAACCGAGAACATTAAAGATTTATGCATCTTGTGTAATTTTACTGTAAGAAACAAAGCCAGTTTCTGCTCAGCACTTAATATAAGATGACCTGAAAACTGCAAAGAAACATGTTTAAAGATAATTAATAAATTTGTGTAATATTTTTGTCAAATCACTCACAGCACACGTTTTACAGGCAGCTTGAAAACATTTTGCATACTAGAAAGATGAAAGCATTTGATATTTGTTTCCTGGAGGTGGAGGGACAAGAAGAGTCCTAGGTCTTTGGAGTCCCCAGAAGATGATTCTGCATATATTGCACATAGTTACCAACTGCTTGAAATCAGCAAGGCCTCATTTGGGACTTTGGACATGTCAAGAAACAGTATGGGGCTGATTGAAGTGAATTGCAATGAGAGGTCAGCAATTGTTGAAGTTTTTTGTTCAAGTGCTATTTTTTTACTTTTCAAGTTTAACAGCAAGACCTCACTAACTTAGAGAACTTAAAGGCAGACATTTTTGTAAAAGGGATGAAGTTAGTTTAGGTCATATCAGTTTGGTACTTCATTTTTTCCCCCTTTTTTTGAAAAGTTTTCCTTTTCTCAACTCTTTCCTAATTAGCTTCTGATCCCAATAACTCTGTCCTTCACTTTTTCCCCTTTATATTTTATTCTTCCCTATCTCTGGCAGGTCTAATCAAAGGAATATGTTCTTTACTTTCTTTTTGCTATCTTTCCTTGAGGGCACATCCCTTGTGTTTATGGACGACTTGACATTGTTCAAGAAGGATGAGGTCTGGATTTAAAAATGGTGCTAGATGCAGCAAAGTGCACAATTGTGACCACAATCCTTGACTGGGAGGTGGTGTTAGGAGAGGCCAAGAATGAACTTGGTTATTCTGGGCATTTGTCATGGCTTATCTGAAGGCTGATCAGGTCATAGATAGAAGCTGATGCTCTGGGAAACTGTGGACAAGCCAGGCCCTGCTAGGATTCGTGCAAATCAAGTAACTGTTGGACCCACTATATTTGGCCAGCCACGAAGAACACCCCAAGACATCCCACCTGTTAGGCACCAGGTAGAAACAGTCAATCTTCTCTGTTGGTGACAAAATGAGGAGAGTGGATGAGAGGGAAGGGGGAGGGATACAGAGAGAGAGAGAAAGAAAGAGAGAGAGCTTAAAAAGCAGAAGCATTCCTTTTGTCACCAAAATAATAAGACCCCCAGGTTGAATTCACAATAATAACAGGGAGCAGAAAGTTCAAATGGATAGATCCCATGCACGGCATTAAAAATGGAGCTTGAGCATATGCAAACAGCATGTCGACTGCAGATCTGAGGTGATGGTGAAGCACAGGCTCTGGGGTGAGAAATAAGCTTGTGCTGAGAAACCATCTGGGAAAACTCTTAGACTAATTTGAATTGAACCAAGCTGAGACCTTAAGCATTTCTTTCCAATGAGATCCAAGCCAGACAATGACACGAGCTGATGTTCAGTTGTGAAGATGCCCATGTGTCCTCGCCTAACAGCTGTCTCGGTAAGTCCACGCTGCTCCTGAAAGCTAGATAATTAACTGCCGTTTGCTTTGAAGTCCATGGGAAGCTGCTTCCTACTGTGGTACATTTACAAGTCCTACAACTGCCATGTCGAATCTTCAGTGCCTCAACTGCATCAGTCCCACTAACTCCTTTAGATGTTCAGGTTTCTCAAAGGTATTCAAATCCCTGAAGCTGCTATGTGAGGTCTTTCAAGACAGATGTTTGAAAAAAATATGATTTATTTTTAAATCATTAGATTATTAAATAAGTTTGCCAAAAACATGACTCTAAGTCATGGATGCTTATAGTTTATTGTATTTTATTGTTTTAACTGAGGGAGAGTCGTTTTCAAAGTGGTCAGATTTGGAGGAGTGGATATAGAATTGTTAAATCTATAGAATTGTCCAGATAGTAGCATCATGCTAAGAAACATGAAGAAGAACATGTTAATGATTTTTTTTAAAAAAGCTTAACAAGGGGACCAATTTCACTTCTCTCTACTTTAGAAGTTTCAAAATAGGCGTTGGGGTGGGGGGACATACTTATAAAAATATCCAGACTTAGGTTCAGAACGAGCATAAGTTTAAATAGCATAGGTATGTGTCGAAGGTAGCAGGGAAAAAACCACAACCGACTGAACAATTTGAGTTCCCTGTGTCCCACATATATCTTTGTGTCAACGGGACAGTGGATCTCTGTAAAGGACTTTGGTTTCTAGAACTTTCTTCATCATTCAAGCCAAAGTGAATATAGTTTTATTTTGAGCCTGCTGTAAAGGGAAAATCATTAACATGATATTTTTAAAGATAATGTTTCAGAGCATAAATTTGAAATGGATTACTAAGACTCTTGGTGAAATTACTTTAGTTAATTCTCCATACATTGCATTGTAGTAAGAAAAATGCCAGCATTTTCATGCTGAGGTTATTTGGTAGGGTTAGCAAAGGGTAATTGCCAGTTTGAGTTTATCTTTGTAGTAAAAATCAAATGTGGACTGCACTGAGACAGAAATTCAGGACTTAACCTGTCCTATGGAAATCATCTGCACTTAGCAAAGCTTCATGGTTATTTTTCTTTTAAATTTATGTTGTTTTGCCTTTAGGGAGTTGATGGAAAGGCATTGTGAGTGTTTTTGTGGATAAAGTTAAAATTGTTTCATTAAATGTTAATGGACTTAATAGTCCAGTTAAAAAGAGCCCATATATTAGCCTGTATTCAGCGCTTAATGCTGACATGGCTTATGTTCAGGAATTGCATTTGAGCCCACAGAGCTGAACATCATATGTGAGCATAGGTTAGTAACGGGTTTTGTTCTTTTGCTATAAGGAAATCACCATTCTGTTTATAAATGACTCTGGTTTTTAACAAAACAGCTATTTCAGATGCAACCAATTGGTTTATTTTGGCCCAAAGAAAGATTTGGACATCTATTTGAGCATTAGGAACACAGCATGGCTCACTGGGTTCAATTGAATAGAATGTGAGTTATATAAAATTCCATAATACGTCTCAAACTTTCTTTAGCACCTTCACTATAAAGTAAGCTAACAATACTATCGGGAGGAATTAATGATCTTCAAGTATTTTGCAAATGTGCAAGAGGTTTTTGTTGATTGGTTTTTTGGAAAGGGAACTATTAGACTACAGTAAAGATGTATCTTGAAAAATGCATTCGTTTTTGGCTGGTGTAAGACGTTCAAAGTTGTGCCATTCCTTCGGCTTAGATGAGAATAAATATTTTTTGTAGTTTGAGCAGTTAACGGTATATTATGTAGAGAGAGCAAGAGATACAGGCTCAGCTTAGCTCACATTTCCACATGACCTTCCTTACTCTTGTCTTCAGGAATCACCAAATCATGTGGCTTTGGAGACATTGTTGTTTGCTCTTTTGAAATCAAACAACACTCATGTTAATGTATCTATAAACATTTGGAAATAGAAATAGTTCATTCCACATGTGGTTATGAACCATATGGACTACATGGAGGCTGAGAACATGATAATACATGAGGGTCTCTATTTCCTCCTCCTGTTTTATAAAATGGTGAGGAGTTCAGTGAGATCACAAGATAACATGAAATGAAAGCTTAAAGAACTTTCATTCATTCATTTAGCAAGGATTTTTGAGTACCATTTTCTTTTTCCACCAAAAGAATTTAAAATCTGCACGAAAGTCTATAACCATCTTTAGCTGCAACAATTCTAGTGTTAGAGGTATGAATTCATACAAAAGGACTCAGAATAGGCAATATATGCAAAATGGTGATAGAGGTGGCAAGACTAGACATAAAGAGCTTGAGACCAACCAACATGACCTTGAGGAAACAACTGTGTGTTTAGTGTCCTCAGCAAATGAGGGATGGGCTGATAACTTGAGAGGCTCCTTCTCGCTCTACGACTCTATGGATGACAACAGAAATCACTGTCGTTAATTATCCCAGTACAACAGGGGAGACTGGCGCTCTGGGTCCTCCCAATGGCATGAACTCTTCTAAAATTCTCTCTTGTTTTTAGCTGCTTTGAATGTATATCATTTATCATTGTATATTTGAGTGCTTTGAAAGTTGCTAGGCACTCGATGAATGCAAGGCATATTTATTTATTAAAAGACCGTATCTCTTCAGGATATCAAACACAGTTCATGGATAAGTTTCTAAGTTCAAGTCTCCACTTTGAACTTCTTTTAGAGACAAATGGGGGAAATCAGGAAGCTGATAGAAGGAAGATGGCACACGATTAAAAATTAGCCAAGGCAAGCCTGCATAGATATTCATCTATTTCTTGAATTTTATACAGTTAAGTTACCTTTAGGAAATCATGATAAAGCTGTTGCCTTCAAGACCAGAGAATGCTTGGTCCTTCAAGAGTTTTCACATGTTAACTCGATAGTTTCATCAATATCCAGAACCATAAAGCCAGTCAGATGTGGGAACACAACAGAACAAAATAATAGCTAATGTTTATTTCTTACTTTTGCTGGGTACTTTTCTAAGCTTTTTACATATATTAACCCATTTAATCCTCACAACAATTCTCAGGTAGGTACTGTTACTATTCTTGCTTCATGGATGAGGAGATCAAGGTACAGAGGGGGTCAAGTGACTTGCCTAATATCGCTTAAATTGTAAATGGCAAGGCTGGGATTTGAACCAATGCAGTCCGATTTTATGGCCTATGCTTTGTGTCCACAATAATCTAGCCGCCTCTCAACAGGACTACTGATTTGTCATATTTACAGTGACAGGCACCAGTAGCTAGTAACCAAGAGTTTTCATCCAGCATTTAGTCCAAGCCCTGCTGGGCTGGAGGAAGGGCCAACTCAGGCCCTTAGGCACCGGAGGCGAGGGTCTAAGGCCCACGATACTTTTAGGGGCCCAAGAAAAGTTTTAAACTTCTTTCAAAATCAGAAGAAAAAAATGAATACTAGGGGCGCCTGGGTGGCTCAGTTGTTGGGCGTCTGCCTTCGGCTCAGGTCGTGATTCCAGGGTCCTGGGATCGAGCCCCGCATCGGGCTCCCTGCTCAGCGGGAAGCCTGCTTCTCCCTCTCTCTCTCCCCCTGCTTGTGTTCCCTCTCTCGCTGTGTCTCTCTGTCAAATAAAATCTTTAAAAAAAAAAAAAAATTAAACAAACAAAAAAAAATGAATACTAATCCAGCCTGGCTCATATTTGTCTTTACACTGGCATAGCCATAATTGATATATTTTTCAATGTGCCCGGGAATATCCTAAGGTGGGCCTGGACAAGGGGTAGAGCAGAGGTAGATAGGCTGTGGCCAAAGCCGCTGCTCAGAAACCCCTCCGGAGGCTCGTTGTGTGGCCCCATCCTTCCCTGCCCAGGTCGGTGTGCAAGCAAGCTGCCGCAGAGCCCCGCTTTGGCAGAGCCGCTCGGCTCACACTCGGACCCTCGGATTCTCTCGAAAGCCCCGCCCCTCCTCCGAGCCTCGGTTACCAGGTGGCTGCCGGCTCTACCCTCACTTCTGCCGTGCACCGTACTGAGACCCGAGTGCGGACACGGTTCACCGCTGGCCTGCGGGTGCGTTTGGTCTCGTCTGTGCAGTGTTGTATCAAGCAAGAGTTAGCGGTCAACGTCAAAAAGGGGCGGGGGGGGGGGTGCTTCGCATAAAGATGTGGCTTCTTGGCATCTTTTGAAAGGTCAGAAGGCTTGGTAGCGGCGGGCCCACATTGCACGGCTCCACGCAGCTGGGGTTCACTGGAGCTGTTTGCTTCAGTCCCCTCTTAGCCCTGCCCGGCCCGGGAAACCAGGAATTTCAACCTTTGCCCTCAGAGATACCTGACAGCTTCAAGTATTAGCTTTCCTCAAAATTCCTGCAGGTTCACCGAGAAGGAAGAAAGCTGTGCAAATTAGCTAATAATAAAGGAATTCCAGGCGTTAGCTAGTGGGAGGACCTGGAGGGTCCCGGGGCCTCTGCATGCTACGTCAGGTAAGGCCTCTGCCTACTGTCACTACCAGCCGGCCTCGTCCCGAGCCTCCCCATGGACGGTGTAATCACAGCTGCAGGCTCTCCAGGAATAAAGGCAAGAGGAAAGGCAAAGTTAATGATTTGCCACGGAACCCCTCCCGTCTACCTACACACTCACCCTTTCCCTTCAAGTGCTTCATCTTGTTGAAACCAGGTGAAATACGAATTGAGTACAGAATTCTGGCATCTCTTATTTTTAACTTAGTTATGATTATTATGATTTTAAAAGATAGGACTTCAAAGACCCTGGCAGGTGCGAACTTCAAAGACCACACAGAAAATACTGTCCAGACAGTTCAGTTCTGTTGGGCAACACTCTGCAAGGCCATCAGGCATTCAAAGGTGGAAAGAATTTCTACTTGAGTTTCTTGTTGGAAACCTTGCTACTTAAGAATGAGATTTTATATTTTCTCCATCACAATGCAAGATTTATAAACTTTGCCTATGTTTTTACTGGCACCCATGTGAGCTTTCTGTGTGGGAAAAATGCTGCTGCCATCCAGCCTTTGACATTGGTATTGAGGACTGAAGAAATGTATCTTCTCACTTTTATAAAGCTCTTCAGACCTGTTAGCATTACCTACTAGAAGTCCATGTAGGTGTGTAGAGTTTTTACATTTGGTTCAATCACATTGATAGCATTTCCCTAGAGAATTTGTAGTTACATATACTCAGTGCTTAACACAAATATGGGAGCTATCTGATTACTTAGACAGCTAGTTACTGAATATAGGGGGTGAACAAAATAAAGTTTTTGTGATCATGCTGCTGAGCTTCCCTTCCTTCATATTACGAGGAAGACGACCTTGCTTTGAATAGCCCCTTTTGTCTGCAGAAAAAGGATGGCTTCATCGATACAATATGATCATTTTATTTTATTTTTCTTACCCAATTCAGTGTCCAACAACCCATAACTTTTTCTTTGTTAGTATTTATTGTCCACATATAATATAAAATACGGCTTGTACATATATGGCACTCAAATGATGTAAATAATGTAGAAGACATGGTTCCTACCCTCAATGAATTTAGTATAATTGGGGGGCTAGGACTAAAGAAGAAAGCTATGGGCCTGTGTACTGCTGTACATTAAGCAGCAAACTGGAGGCATACTTCTGACTTCGTGTGCTGGCTGTTCAAGAGAGGAGGCAATCTTTTTTGGGATGGGCTACTCAGACTAGGTTAAAGTGGGTCATAGGCTGGGCTTCAAGGCTTGAGAGTGAGGACCCCGAGTATATGGCATGATGGGTGGGGGTCATTGGAGTTGGGAAAGTGGGAACAGAGATACAGAAAGATGGAGTTTAGGCCAGAATGAGGCAGGAATGGAGGAGGGGCATGCTAAGGAGCTTCTGCTTTATCCTATAGGTAATGCTAAGCCATTTTTATGCAAGGGAGGAAGACACCTGATGAAAGCAGTCCTCTAGGAAGATTAATCTAGAAGCTTAGAGTAAAGTGATTAGAGCAATAGATGCTGCTGCATGAGTTTGGAAGGCCAGTTAGGAGGCTCTTCAGTAATCCAGGCATAAATTGAGTGGAGCCTGAATTCGGGGGAGAGATCAGAGAGAAGCAGGGGGAGGGTGATTTTTAGAGAATCATCCTTTAGAAAAGATAACCAAGGGATGCCTGGGTAGATCAGCTGGTTAAGCATCTGTCTTCAGCTCAGGTCATGATCCCAGGGTCCTGGGATGGAGTCCCACATCAGGCTCCTTGCTCACTGGGGAGCCTGCTTCTCCCTCTGCCCCTTCCCCCTGCTTGTGTGCTCTCTCTCTCTCTGACAAATAAATAAATAAAATCTTTAAAAACAAAAACAAAAAGGAATAAAAAAGAAAAGAAAAGATAACCAAATATATAAAGGGTGGGAGGAGTAAAAGGCACCTGTAGTTTCCATGCTGAGGGGAAAAAGAGCCGAGAGCCATTTTTGCCCATCGTCCCATCTTGCTCACTTTCTCCAGCCACACAGATGTCCTTGCTGTTCCTTGAACAAGGCCAGCAAAATCCCACATCAAGGCCTTTCCATATGCCAGTTTCTCCATCCCGAGCATTCTTCCCCAGGTTATCTACCTGACTTGCTCCCTCGCTTTCAGTCCCTATCTTGCCTCTCCACACATTTATTTTACCTTTGTAGTTTGGAAAATTGGAATTTTCAACCAATACACAAAACATGAAAATATTACTCTCCCCCAAAGTTCTTGCAGGTTCATAGAGATTGCTAAAATGTCCCCGAATTAGAGAGGCCTTCTCTAACCACCCCATCCCTCTCTTTCCCCTTACTCTGCTTGATTTTTCTTATGTTTCCTCATCTAACAATATATTATGTATTTAGTCATTTGTTTGGTTATTTTCTGTTTTGTTTGTTTGCCTGTTACTAAAATGTGAGGGCAGAGGGACGAAGACTATCCCTCATTTTTACCTCTGCCCTTCACACAGTGCCTGGCACATAGTAGATTCTCAATATAGATATATTAATTAAATCAATGAACTAGGAAAGTTCAAAAAAGAGGGTAATTTGAGGAAAGGAAGAAAAGGAAGATGATGAGTTAGCATTCAGCATGGATCAGCTTAGAAGAAACAACACTTTGGATGGTGATTGGCAGGATTTCAAGGCCAGGGACCCAGCTTGGCACTCTATAGGTTTACCTTCTTTCTAAGGATCAAAACAACCTCTTCCAGGAGAGTGTCCTTCGCTGGGTGGTTATCTCGGTGTTTCCCACCTCACTTTAAGAGTCCAGTTTTCCCCCTGTGTGACTTATCTTTTCCCTGGAAGAGATGGGGGAGAGAACAGCCTTGGAATAGGGAGATTTATACCCAGAAGCTGTTGAGTCTCCAAGAGCACACATTTTGTCCCTTGTGTGTCCATCAAATAAATGTCCGATGTTTCCTAGAAACTCGAAATCTGTTTATTGGGATGATCTACAAACTTTTTGACATACATTTGATGTAGCCCATAATAATCCAAATGAGACCCAAAACAAAAACAAGGCACACCTGTAGCTCATTTGTTTCCACCGTTTCAATTGCTCCAAATCCCACTTTTGCCAGGAGCATATTAGGATCACCTGCCAAACTGACATATGATTTAATGAAGCATCTCACGTACATTCATTTGGTTCTCCAAAATAATCCCACTAAGAAAACACATTTCTTCTTTTCAAATGCAGTTCAGCCTTTTCTTGATACGAACCACTTTCTAGCATTACTACTGACTCTATTGAAATGAATGAATACATTATAAAGCACTTTATCTTTATTGCTGCCTAAAGTGATCCATAGAGAGTATAACGGCCAGCTGTGTATCCTAGGCACATAATTTCATTACTGGGCTCTTATGGAGCCATCAGTCCCATAGATGGTCCTCTGCTTGACAGACCAGCCATCGAATTCCAAACTTGACTTAATGTCAAGTGCCATCTTCAGGTCAGGTCACCCCAGCCTGAATCCAGTAGATGCTACCAGAAGCCTGGGGTGCCTGGACCATTCTTAGAATCTGCTCAAAAAGCCTGTCATGCTTCTGATAACCTGAGGTCACAGCTTCTGAATAAAGGGTCTCTCTAGGATGAAGTTGACCTATGTGTCCGTGGACTGTCCATAAATATTCTTAACAGGTGGCAAACCTAATTTTTAATTCTCTAGCCATGTTCGTGTTCAAAGCAAGGGCCAGCCACCATTCAGAAGTAGGGTGGTGAGGAGCTTAATACTCTTCTGGCCTTTGTGTGTGGGCTGGGGGGTGATCCAGTTTCTCTAGGTATCTTTAAATATCAGTTAACCAACAGCCAGAGATGAGTCTCAACTAGGAGGAGTGTGGGTGGTTAAAAAAATTCTCTTGCCAGCATGCAAATATACACCGGCTCCACAATTGACTCTGAGTTTCTGTGGAATCCCAGGAATTTGGAGGTAACCTTGTCCAGATCTCTCACTTCATAGATGAGGGATGAGAACTCCCATTTATCAAGACCTCTTTTTTTTTTTTTAAAGATTTTATTTATTTATTTGAGAGAGAGAGAATGAGAGAGACAGCACATGAGAGGGGGGAGGGTCAGAGGGAAAAGCAGACTCCCTGCCGAGCAGGGAGCCCGATGTGGGACTCGATCCAGGGACTCCAGGATCATGACCTGAGCCGAAGGCAGTCGCTTAACCAACTGAGCCACCCAGGCGCCCCTTATCAAGACCTCTTGAGTGCCTAGTGCAGTTAGGAGCTTTTCATTCACTCTTTCCGTTGGCTGATGAGGAAACTGATGATACTTTTGTCTGAGCACGTACAGAACATCACAGTCCTGAAGGAAAAAGAGTTTTGATTACAGAGGAGAGGATGAGAAGAGGAGTAGCTTCGGGGCAGGACAGAGGTGGGTGGGTTTGCTGGAAGGTGGAGGGAGGGTGACAGAAAGAGGGAGGTTGCCTAGGATAGAGTGAAGGCACTTCCGTACCTCAGTGGAAGACCCTGGAAGTACAGTCTCTGAGCCAATACCAGGGCTGCCTTTGCCACAATACTCCAGGTTGCTGATGTCTGCTTTAAGGTAAGTTTGATTGGAAGCTAAGAGGTGTGTTCCAGAAGGCTACAAGGAGTGAAAATGTTGTTGTTGTTGTTGTTGTTATTATTATTATTTTAATGATCATAATAGTCACCACTTCTCAAAAGATATGTGTTAACAACTGCCATGGGTATAATGGATCTTATATAAAAGAATTTTCACAGCAACCTCGGAGGTTGGTACTCATGTCCTTATTTTAGAGATGACATGTCTTGGCCAGGTTCTCACAGCAAATGGCAGATCTGGGATTTGAATCCAGGTTGCCTAGCTCCAAATTTATGTGACAGAATTTCAAATGAGTAATCTCTACTCATAAACAATAGATTCAATGTCCTCATCCCCCCATTTTTATGCTGTCTAAGCCAGTGCAGAGTATGGTAGCTCTGAGCATAACAGCTTTGGAAGAAATAACCCACAGTAAGAGAAGCTGCCCCTTTGCTTGTTCTGAATTCATGGTCTCAAATACCTTCTTCGTGCTTGTCAGCTTTTCAAATTCCTGGTGTAGTCATCCTTGATTCCAGATGTCCAGTGACAATTTATGACCTATAATTGAATAGGATCCCCTCTCCTTATCGTACCTTTCAGCTAGAGTCCTATCACACGAAACGAAGCAAAACAAAACACTTCTTTTTGATTTAATGTTGGCATTCTTGCTCTTATTAGTTAATAGCTAGTCCTATTAAAATAGGATACCAAGTGCCTTTAAAAGTCCACCAAGAAGAAAAATAGAGTTAGGCAATATCAGGGTAAAGAAAGAAATCTTGGGAAGTGGCAGAAAGAGGAGTTCGGGACTGAGCGAATGCCACAAACTAGCCAGGCAGGTTTTACCTGCGTGAGGGTATGTGTTTATCTGAAACCCTGGAAATCCTCCAGATTCATTCCTGTGACTTGTGTGACAATGGGCATTCTTCGAAAGAGGAGTAAGGCCCTATTACTTTGGCTGGAATTCCTCGTCAGAGGCTAGCCTGTGAGGAAAGATAGTAGGCTGGTTTCCGGGTCTGATTAGCCTTCTCCGTGGGTGCATATGGCAAAAAAGAGCTAGCTATTGGTGAAGGTGTCCAGGGACGGGGGGGCGGGGGCATTTTGGGCCACACCGGGGAGAGGAAGCACAAAAGAAACATCCAAGACTTTATCAATCTTGTTGTTCTGCTGAGGGCTGCAGAACTGTTCCTTGGAGGCCAGTTGACTGTAGCTCCAGGTTTGCCAGAGTTTCCAGAGATGAAAGCTCACCCATGCCCGTCCTTTCGCTTAGCAAATTAAGAAAATGCAAGTCACTACAGTGGGCCCTAGGAAAGGTCCAGCTGTCCTGTGAGGGCAGATCATCTCTGCCCTGGAGGATCATGACTCTGCACTTCTTAAGGAACAGGTTGTTTGTTTGCTTATGTGTATCTATTTATTTATATATCTTCTTTACCCCTCCTCATTTACTGGAGGAAATCTGGCTTTCTTGGTATGCAAACGGAAAGTAGATGAGGGGGAAAATGTGGCTGTTGATAGTCATCCATGACCTTGAACATATTACCAAGTTCAAGTGGATTTTTGTTGCTTTCTGTATGAAGTGACTCTCTTAGGTTAAATACAGAAATATTATATCCTTCATTGAGCAACATCACATCACCATCATATCTAGATGAAAGTCTTTCTTTCACCTTACGGCTCATTCTCTCGTTATGAACAACCTTTTCTAACAGGACTTTCTTAGAATCACAGAATGTTAGAGCCAGAAGGGAGATAAATGAATGAAAAAAAGAACTTTTCCACTATAAAGGTCCATTCGAACACAAAAGTCCTTACAAATGTTTATGTTAGGGAAAGAAACATCCAAATCCCCATGCTGCATTTGGAGTCTGTTTTCTGTTTGTTCTGTTCTCAGTAGGGAGAACTGCTCATTACTGTCCTGGGCACGAGCCTTTTATGTACTTGAAAACCATTGCGGGCTAAACCTGTAACCCTCTCCCCTCTGAGCGGAATTACCTTGGTTCCTTTAACCTCTCCTGATCTTTATTTCCCAGACCTCTCATCTCTTCCGTGGCTTTCTGAGAATCGACTCCGGTTTCTCACTCTCCCCCACTAACTGCAGCCCTGGGAGGGGGGGGTCTGCCCAGGTGCGCGGGGCTGGGGTGGGGGGGCGGGAGGTATGTGTGTGCCGGGAACTGAGAGGTGGACAGGGCCAGCGGAACTTGCTAGTGGACAAACACCACGGAAAATGGGGGGGAGGCATAGGAAGTCTTTACATGAATTAGAAGTCATACTTTCCCCTAGCACGTCACCTTCATCTCCGAATTCTCCAGACAATGGCACACACAGACACCGGGGACCCATTTCCTCACAAAACATTTCACAAGGCTTTGCTACGGGCCCAGTACTTCCACTGGCGTCCGGAACACTGCCGATCCTTGGTCCCCAGGCAGGATCCTGCATCTGTTTTGCTCTCATAGGTTGAACATATGTTTGAACTAGTTACTGGCAACTTAGAATGAAGAGTTCTCACCTACAAATGATCTCGATTTTCAGCTTCTTTCGGGTCCTAAAGGGTGGGGCTATGAGGCTTGCGCGTCAGGCCTGGGACCGCGTGCTAGGGCCGAGCAGCGACCGCCCCAGATGAGCGGGGAACGCCTCCACTTTCCCTCAGTCCTATCTGGCCCCTTGTTACTGACTGAACTGTGTTCCCCTAAGTCCGTGTTTTGAGGCTCTAACTGCAATGTGACTATATGCGGAGATAGGGCCTTTAAGAAAGCAGTTAGGAGGGGCGCCTGGGTGGCTCGGTGGGTTAAGCGTCTGCTTTCAGCTCAGGTCATCATCTCAGGGTCCCGGCATCGAGCCCCGCATGGGGCTCCCTGCTCAGCGGGGAGTCTGCTTCTCCCTCTCCCTTTGCTCCCTCTCTCTCTCTCTCAAACAAATAAATAAAATCTTAAAAAAAAAAAAAAAGGAGGAAAGCAGTTAGAGGGGTAAGGGTGCCCCTTAGGGGAAAGGACACCAGAGAGCTCGCTCGCTGTCACCACGTGTCTACAGAAGAAAAGGAAAGACCCCGACGCGGGGAGCAGACGGCAGCTATCCAGCCTTAGTAAGCGCGGCAGAGAGCTCTCGCCAGAAACCGATCCTGATGGCACCTCTACCTTGGAGTCCCAGTCTCCAGAACCGTGAGAAAGTAAGTTTCTGTTGTTTGAGGCCCCCACTCTGTGGTGTTTTGTTAGGGAAGCCCAAGCAGAGTGATACACCCGTGTACCTCACTTTGTGCCTAGCTTCTGCGGGCATTTGCGTTTGAGACCCCTGCTCTCGGTGCTTGGGAGATAAAAGAGAAAATACCCAGTCCTGGTATTTTGTCTACTGGTAGAGAAAGTTAAATGGAGCAATACCGTGTAAGACAGGACATAATCTAAGAGATGTACAAACTGATACCAAGGACAGAGCTGTCATTGGCTGGGATGGGAGGGAGAATAGAGAAGTCTCCCCTGCGGGGCCACGGCATGGCGGAAGGTTTTTGAGAGACTAGGCGGGTTTCAGCAAGTGGTGATGGAACGGAGGCAGCAGCACAAGCGAGCAAGCATGAGAGTGGAGGGTGTACCACTAGGTTTGACTATAGTTCAGGGTCCATTGCAGGAGGAGGAGGTGTGATAGGAAATAAGGCCAGAAAAGGAAGGGACAGTCAGATCATGAGCTCTGAATGCCATGCCAGAGGGTTTGGTTTAATTCTGGAATGAATGACGAGTACCTGAGGGGATGGAGGAAGGAAGTGAGTGGATGAAAGGCATGGTTTAATTAATTAATTCAGCAAATATTTACTGGGAACATCCAAAGTGCCAGGTATTGCAAATGTAGTTGTGGACAAGATAGAACTAAGTCTCTGCCCTCAGGGAGCTGACATAAGTAGACTATCAGATATATAACATAATGTCAGGGAGTGATGAACACTGTAAAGACAAATAAAGCAGTGTAAGGAGGAGTAAGAGGATAGAGTGTAATATGGCAGGTAGCTGCTTTGGATGCCCACAGTCAGGGAAGGCATGATATTTGGGCACAACCCTGAATGAAGTGAGAGAATGAATCATGTGGGTATTGGAGAATATAATTCTAGACAGAGAAAACAGTAAGTACAAAGGCCCTGAGGCAGCAACACAGTTATGTTCATGGAAAAACGTAGAGGCCAATCTGGCTGGAGTAAGCAATGAGAAGAATGATGGGCGTTGAGGTTGCAGTAGTCAAGCATCAGCTCTTTTTTTAGGAAGGGAACTCCAGTGCAGTGTGAAGGACTGTTGGGGAACCAGGCCTGGAGCAGGGAGACCCCTAGCAGCCCACAGGAATGAAGAGGACCAGCACCACGGTGGGGCAATTGAGTTGGAATTGTAGAGTCATACATGGTCTAGGAGAAGGGCATCTTTTGGACCAGCACACAGATGAAATCCCCAAACAGAGCTGGCCTTGGGGAAGACAGGGCTCTGGGGCCAGGATGAGATGGGGTACTTATCTCCCAATCTCTGGATTAATCATGTGCAATGGCAGCTGTCAGAGTAGGAGGAGAACCAAAATTTCTATAGTCTGTAAGTGTCCCAAAGAAGCATGAAGGAAGAGATAGGCTTCATCTGTTTCCACAGCTCAGAAGCCCAGGCACTCTCCGTGGGGCATCAGGGAGAATGTGGCTGTTCTTCCCCTAAAAAGTACAACACTATCACTTAACACTACAGACTTCTGGCAAATGTGGTTTGGTCTAGCCCTAGAATGAAATGATTTGTTTTAATGCATGGAAATAAAAAGAGTTGAAATGCAGTACAGAGAGTGGGGTTAATGCAGGCCAGAATGTGGGTTGGCCGGTAGAGTGGAGTAGTTGCTCTTTGGCTTTTTTTCTTCCTTCCTTCCTTCCTTCCTTTCTTTTCCTTTTCCGTTTCTTTCTTTCTTTCTTTCTTTCTTTCTTTTTTTTTTTTTTTTTGCTTTAGTGAGGAGGAGGAGGTAAATAGTCCTCTGAGAACCATATAAAGCTCTGCTTCCAGATTGCAATGGCCAGGGAGCATGGTCATCACCTTTGGCATTCTTCTCTAATTTTTTACCCTTGGTGTTTTTCCTTTTCCTTGCTTGGCTGGGAGAATTATGAGCTCCTTAGGAAAGAATGCTGTGCTTTCCCTGTTGGCCCTGCTGTGGGGCAAACATTCAAAAAATGTTAACTGTAAATATCTGTGTTAAGAGTGCCCTCTTCTGGTATACCCTATTTGTCTTCAACTGCCATTTCCCTGACAATGCTGCATTTTTAGGCTTAATTATCTTTTTCATTAAATTGGCAAAGGAAGAAAGCAAAAGGTAGTGTTGGGAATAAATTAATTTTACCCAATGTTTCTAGAACTTTCTTCCACAGTCCTAAACCTTTTTTGGCCATGGTCTCTGAATCTTCTGACCCAATCTTTCTTTGGAATTTACACTTAACCTTTTATTAATTTGGAAAAAAGGTAAAAATGGCAGCAAATCAAAGCATGGAAGGGGTGCTGATACAATTCATTAGATCTCTTTTCTGCCTCTGTTTCTATGTTATTTATTGAGGGACAAGCATTTTCCTAAGACCTTCAGGATCCTAAATGAGTAAGATACAGTCCTTGCCTTTGCTGAGTTTGGTGGTAGGAAAGGTGGATGAGTAAACATAAAAGTATAACACCAGGTGACCAAAAACTGGGATGTGAACAATAAAGTGGGTGGTCACAGGGGCATATGATTTAATTTCTTTGATTATTCGAACCCAAAGGTGAAAAAAATGAATGCCTCCCTGACCCAACTTATTTCTCCTGGCAATCACATTTCTCGGTGCACTGGAGCTCAAGATTCTGTAAACAAATCATGATAGGTTTACTATATTTCTATGTTACTAATCTCACAAAGTGATTTGGGATCTGAAGGGGATACATAAGTACACGCTCAGTTTTCTCCTAATTTTTTTCTTCTATGTTCAATGGAAACATTTTCCTTTTATAACTTGAATATTTGGAGAGACTCTATACCTCTAGCTTCAACAAATTAAATATTGCTTTAAATTGCAGAGTACCAGTGTACAATAAAAAAGGTTATGTGTGGGTTTTGCTAGAAAACATAGTTTTTTGATAGAAATTCTTTTCCCCCATATAAAGGGAGAGTTATCTTTAATGAGACCCTCCAAAATTTGTTCTTTACAGAGGAGAGGATCGCACCCCTCCTGGTCTCCTGTGACATTTATCCATTGGCTTTAACCCACGATCTTGTATATATGGAGCTCTGAATGTTACCCAGGGTCCCAATGACCTTTACCCTTTTATTTTGATTTAGTTGGAAAATGTATTAATGTAGTTTTCCAAGTTTTTTCTATGCCCCAATTCTTCTGCATAAGAACAGCTTTAATTAACTGGGAGAAAGAGATGGATGAGGGTTGGAGAGAGAGAGAATATATTGGTGAATTACATTAGTCCCTCATATCTATCTCTTGGTTATAGAGGCAAATGAAACATAATGGTGATATGGTGATAATGGTGATATGAAAATCATTACGGTAATATGAAACATAATGGTGATATTTTGGGGTATACTTCTTACCAGACACAGATGGTGTTGTTTATTATTTTATTTCTATTTATTGTAACCACTTAGGATTCTTTTTCCATTTGCATAAATTTGGTCATCTTTTTCATTTCTTTCTCAATATTGGCTGTAACTTTCAATTGTGTACTAAAGAAAATGTTTCTATCCCTTAAAGTCAAACTGATAATCTTCCTTTCTCATAGGACAGCGATCTCTAGGACTCTTATTTTGGGTCCTTTTGCTTCTGTCACTCATCCTGCACTCTGTCCAAAAATATCTTCTAAACTCAAGAATTCCTAAGAGGATCTTAGAGAAGTATCCACAATGTCCTTAGGTGATACCCTGAGAAACACTGATTTCTGGCATCATCTTGGTGATTTAAAAAAAAACCTCAAGTGGACTTGGAGGAATATAGAAGCTCAATGTACCTTTGAACCTGCTTGGTCCTGAGCCTGTCTCAGTGATCCACTATGGCTGGAGGCATGAGGGCTGGGCATAAACACGCATGGTAGGCAACTGAGCCTTTCAATTCTGTTTACCTTTTCTTTTTTCTTTTTGGTGGGGACAGAGGTGCTTAGTCAAAAATAGAAGTGAAACCCAATACTCAAAATGGCAGTGAGAAATAAACAGAGATGAGGGAAGTAGCAAGACAGAGGGACAGGGCGAGGGCACTCGAGTTCCATTGGCTCTATCACTCATGGGCTATGTGTCCTAGAGCCAGCCATGTATGTGCTCAGGGCCTCATTTTCCCTACTCCAAAGTGATCAGTGCTTCTTGTAGGAGGTTCAGGGAGGATGAGGAAAAAGAGAGGGGGTGAAATACTTGGGGCTTAGGGTTCTTACCCCTGTTTCAACATGAGTAGCTCAGTTTTACTCTATTTTATGTATTTGGCTTTATCCTAAGATCTTGTGTGAAGAAGGCAAAAGTTTTTTTTTTTTTAAAGATTTTATTTATTTATTTGAGAGACAGCGAGAGAGAGAAAGAGAGAGAGAGAGAGCGAGCATGAGCAGGGGGAGGGGCAGAGGGGGAGGAGCAAGTAGTCTCCACGCTGAGCAGGGAGCCGGAAGCAGGGCTCAATCCCAGGACCCTGAGATCATGACCTGAGTCAAAGGCAGACGCTCTTAATTGACTGAGCCCCCCAGGTGCCCCAAGACAGCGAAAGATCTTAAATCCATCAAAACAAAACAAAACAAACACCTTTTGAAAAACGTTAGACTAGATGATTTCCAAATTTCCTGCTAGCTTTAGAATTCTAGGAGAGTCATAATGGTGGTATTTGTTGTTTTCCTGCCCAGTATCAATGATGACTTCCTTCTGATTTTCCTTCAGTCATCCTGTGACCATGATGACAAAGCCCGAAGCTGCCAAAGGCCACCACAGAGAGCTTAGGCATCAAGCCAGTCCAAAGGCAGCTAAACAGAGGTGGATCCTGGTGGCAGCCTTTAATTTCAGGACGAAGCCTCACCTGTGGCTACACTGTCTTCCAGGGTTTTCAGTTACATGAATCAATAAATTTCACCCTGCTTTGGGTTTAAGCCTTTAGAATTGAGTTTTTCTGTCACTCACAACCAAAAAAATCTAATTGGATCAGATAGCGTTTAAAAGATAGTCAACAAATGTTTATTGAAATGTCATAGAGGACCAAACCGCAAATGCTTGAGATAGAAATCAACGAACTATTTCTGTCAGCAAAAACCTTAACTTTAGCATGCTGTCCTTTGTGTATGGAAACCAGTCCTGATTTACTATCAATAGAACATTTCCTTTGACTTGTTTACTTAACTAGTGATAAAAACTCTTACTCAGGAAGCAATTAAGTGGATAGTTTTGGTCTCACTAACATGTTTAGAGCATCTGAACTCATGTGGGGGTAGATAAATCTACTAAATGTGAAACCAATAAAAGCAGATAATTGCAAAATTACAAAGCATGCTGAAGGAAACAGGGCTAAAATCATTCTCCTATACTGCTTTGTGACAGTGTACATTGTAACAACTTTTAAGGACAATTTGATAGTATTACCAAAAGCTTTAGAACTGTGGCCCCACTTCAATTTGGCAATCCCACTTCTGGAAATTTATCCTAAGGAACTAACTGTGGATAGACACAAAATCTTAGATACAGAGATGTCCATTAGTGCATTGATTACGAAAGCATAAACACACACACACACACACACACACACACACACAGGCTTGAATGCATGGAAGAAAACATTCTAATGTCAAGCAGTATGGGACTAGTTAACTACGTATGGCTTATCTGCACAATGGAACCCCATTATTCCCATTTAAAATGACACAGATGAATACTGTCACAAACAACTCTTGTTGATATATTATTAGGTAAAATAGATTCTCAAACAGTATGTATAGTACACTCCTGTATTTGTAAAAAAACATCTGTGTACATATATAATGGATATTAATTTGGGCTAAGAAATGATACAGTCCTTTGTTCAGGAAAGTAAAAAATGGCTCTGCTAGCAGCTGGATCATGATATTGCCAAGTGGAAATTAACAACGTTTAAAGAATATAAACAATGCTGTACAAGGCCATTCTGACCATGTTTGGAACAAGATAAAGACAAAGCCACTCTACAACCTAAAATATCTTTTCTAACACAGATGACTGCTACTTTCTTTCTTTTTAAACTGATGACAACTCTCCCCCACTTCAGTTTTTTCAAGGTGAAAATTAAGATAGTTATCACCATATTCCCTTTCTTCTTGACAGAATCCAGTCCAGATTTGACCCCTGCTGCCCTAATGTCTCCTTAAACGTATCCATAAAAAACCCAAATGCCCTAAGAAGCCCCTCTCAACTCCCTTTTTGGTGTCTCCGGCCAATGGGCTTTAACAGTTCTAAAGGAGATAAATTGGGCCCCTCCCACTCACCAGAACTGGCTGGAAACTCCATCTCAGTTGAGTTTTAACATGGTGTCCAGCAAACAGAGGGGCTACAACTGTTTAGGGCTCTGTGGGAGCCACTGGGTTGCTTACTGTCCTTTTTCTAAGATGTCAGCTTCTTTTCCTTCGCCAAGCTGGGCACAAGGATCTTATGCTGTAGGATAAGGCCAAAAATCTGGTGTTCAATCCCCCTTCTGCAGAAGCCAGGTCACTATGTGAGGACTGTCTGGGGGTGGGGTGGGGCATGGGTCTTCCCCTTTTGAAGAACCCACTGCCACTGGCCTCCTCCCTAGTGAACCTCCGGTCCTGGTTCAGACATCCTCCACTCAGCACCAGCCTCCTTCCGGGTAGGTGAGCCTTCGCCTTCTAGTGCCTCCTAGCTTCCATTTCCAGCTCTGCAACTGAAGTGTGTCAAGTGCTGGGTTAGAAATGAAGGAGAATAAAGAAAGCACCCCTCATTCTTTTCTAGTACTGAGTTCAGCACACATCAATCTGTGAATAATATCCTGGCACACATTCTAGAAAGTGTTTGGAATATATATCCTAAAGGGTTAAAAGTAAGTGTCCCTACAGTTGTATTATGGACCTTTCAAAATGTTTATTTATCTTACCTTTTCTTTCTAATTTTTCTTGCATGAACATTTGTTTTCAAAGTAAGAAAAAAAAGTATGTCATTTATTTTATTTTATTTTTTTAAAAGATTTTATTTATTTATTTGACAGAGAGACAGCGAGAGAGGGAACACAAGCAGGGGGAGTGGGAGAGGGAGAAGCAGGCTTCCCTCCGAGCTGGGAGCCCGACGTGGGGCTTGATGACCTGAGCCGAAGGCAGACCCCTAACGACTGAGCCACCCAGGCGCCCTATGTCATTTATTTTTAACTAATGAAAGGGAAAAGCAGAGAATAAGAAGAAACGAGGAGAAAGGAAGAAACCAGGGCCTGCTGCCATGAAGGTATGGGAGTGTTAACCCAGCACTAGTACAAGACAGCCCTGGAGGTTGGTATTCCCTGGAATTCTGGAGTCAAGCATCCACTTTTTGGCTCTGATTTGTACTTGTGAGAATATTTTAAGTGGCTTTTTCATCCTCTGTTTATCAGTGAATACAAAGTAGCCCCGTGGAGGTGGTAGAGGGTAATGGGACTTCCCAACTGGGGAGAAATGTCTTTTGAAGGGGAAATGGCGTGATGGGTTCTACCCTTGGTTTTATATTAGAATGACCAATTCCTGGACCCCACCTCCAGTGATTTGTTTGGTTACTGATTAAAAGAAGGAGAGGGTGGGTGAAGAATGGAACAATACAAAATTCTCCTAGTCATAATTGTCCTCAGGGCCCTCTTTGTAAGGAAAGGTGGGACCAGAGATTCTTTCTTTCGGTCAGCTTTTTCTCAGGTATGGCAGGTGTACCCACTGGTACACAAACTATGCATATTGCTACGGAGAAAAGCATTTTAAAACGGTTATTAATGATGTATATTTATTATATTGTGTACTAGAAAAACTATACATCAAAATCATGATTTTATAGTAGTGATAAAACAAAAAATGAAATCCGTTTATGCAAAAATGCAAGCCAGTTGATATACACATATTAGGTCAATTGCAGAGTAGGTGATACATGGATATGGCCGAAATCAAGATAGTATGCATGTCTTTAGACTGGGAAATACTGGCAAAAGTTGCTTTCTGAGACCTTTCTGCAAGACGTGAGCTTTGGGCAGCGATTCGGAGCAGTGCTTCCAAACATTGGACTGAAAATATGTGGGGCTGGCTGAGAGCTTGTGGAAAAAGAGATTCCAGGTCTCTGCCCAGAGATTTTAGTTTAGGAGATCTGGGATAGGGCCCAGGACTGTGTCCTTTCATGAAGCTTTCCTGGTGGTGCTGGTGAAGCCCTTTGGGGACCTTGAAGTGGGGAGCGATACCTCTTCGGGCCTGGAAGAGCGGTAGTTCTTCAAGATAATTAAACTTATTTTAAGTATTTGCTGGCTGTGAAGCCTATCCACTATCGTTGACTGTCATCAGCATGGCTTTGTAAACTTTTAATTTTTAAACTGTGCCTCTGGGTCTCTGCATTGAAAGCGTGTGTGAAAATTAAAATACACACAAGTGAGCACACTCTACCCCTGCCAAAAACACATTTTAATCTGATTTAACCAACTAAATAAACAGGAGTGAATTATGCCATTAGGCTCAACAGGGCTGCTAGAGCAAACCAACTGCATGGTGCAGACCAAGCATGGGAGTAACAAAGTGCATGTTTCTGGTGGAAAGGAGACTCTTGGGTGGGAGCTGTTTCATGGCAAATTGATGTTTACTCAGTGAGTTTCAGAGGAATCATGGTGAGGCAGCTGGGACGGAGGCACTGGGTGGGAGCACTCTGGGATGGAAACCCTGCATTGGGGCTGGCCAGAGTCCGGTGAGAAGGCGATTGAGAGGAGTGTGGAAGAGGAGGGGTTAAAAACTGGAAAGCTGCAATCAGGCCAGGAGGGGATGAAAGACTAACAAAGCAGAGAACACTGGAGGGGCACAGAGATGTCATTGAAGGGCTGCTAAAGTCCTCCTCCTGAAGAACTGCAAATAGTTGTGGGGGTGGGGAGATGCAAAATATGATCCCAGAGGCCATTTGGGAAGTAGAATGAATTCTTTTATGAAATCATTAAAAGCAAATACACCTCAGGTGCCTGGGTGGTTCAGTCCGTTAAGTGTCTGATCTTGATTGATTTAAGCTCAGGTCCTGATCCCAGGGTTGTGAGATCAAGCCCTGCATCAGCTCTGGGCTCAGTGGGGTATCTGCTTGGGATTCTCTCTCCCTCTGCCCCCTCTCCCTGCTCGCACGCACGTGCTCTCTCTCTAAAATAAATATTAAAAACTGTTTAAAAAAAGAGCCAATACACCTCTATGTCGTTACAGCAAGTGAATACCTTGGATTTCTTGTAGCAGTCCTAAGTTCAATGGCTCTGTTTTACGGTCCAACTGGGTGTTAGGTCATATGTCCTGATTTTAGGGTGAGAAAAAAATGGGAAAAGGATCTGGGGATAGAAGCTCTTCCAGATGGCCCTGCTCCAGTGTTAGTTGGGACGTATGAATTGCACAAACTCACAGACTGGGGGCAAGAGTGGGTACCTGGACCTCTAGCAAAGGGGCCAATTGCCAGAGGCCAGGCCACTCAGCAGGGTTTCCAGAGGTAGTAGCCACTGTTTTTCACCTGCTTCCAATCCAAAAAGTCCTACTCACAGATTCCTAGTCAAATTTGAATTGTTCTCTTTGTCTAATGGAAAATTTTCATACCATGCTAAGAAACTTGGGACACAGATTTGTCTTATTTCTTTTACTGTTGCCTTTCTTACCAGTTTCTTCATACATACATACTTTTAAAACTAGTTCCAGGCTTTCAGTCCCCTTTTGCCCTTGTTCTTACAGAGCCTGATGTTACAGGATTTTGGATGCAATTTTCAAAGACATTGGCGTTATGACCCCTTGGTGATATTGTGGAGTAATTTTATAAACTAAATTAATTAGACTGGGGGTGGGGAGGAGATAGAAAATAGAGCTTAGCAAAGTTTTTCCACTAGGTGTCACTCTTGATCCAATTAAAACCGCTAGCGGCGTTTATAAATAGAAGTATATCTATAAAACATTCATTTCCTTGGTTACGTAAACATGAATAACAAAATGTCCCCACCTGTGTCTTCTGAAGTCCTTCCCTGGTGATCTGTGTCATAAAAGGCGACCATACATATGTTGTCTGGAGGACTAATTCCTGTCACAGCCACTTCTGTTGTAAGACTGGCGGGGTGAAGGCTGGCCGCTGGAGTCGGAGCCTCAATTCACCGACTGTTTTTTATGTCACAGGACCCAGCCCCTTCGGGGACCACACTGGAATCTCCTGTGATTAGAGCTAATGCTTCCAAAACGCCGCATGTCTGCTTGCTGCTCCCAGAAGTGCTGTGTGCGGGTCTCCCCGGGCGGCACCTTCACCGGCTGCACCTGTCCTCCATTCCCGCGCGCTCCCGCCCGCCGCTTCCACCTTCCGCTGCGAACCGGACTCCCCAAGGGCAAGGCGAAGTTCAGGGACACTCAGCCCCGGGAGGTCGGCTCTTCCCCGGGGCCACTCTGGGGGCAGTGCTGGCAATTTTGAATTTCGGAATATGGAATTATTTCAATTGGCTATGAGTATTGGCCAAATTCGATGCACTTCTCATTTGCACTGCCTTCAGGGATAGAAATGGACGTACAATTTAGAGTTACAAAGAAGCAACAATCTAGTTCAGAGAAGACTGTCTGGGGTTCTAATTAAAAATATATCTTACTCTTATTTAAAAATTTTTATTTTTCAAAATATAAGGAGATCACCTTCAGAGAAGAAACAGGGCACTAAACTAGTATTTATATAACTCTTTCTGGTGCAGGAGGTTGTCTCAAATCCATTACCTGGTGTTATCTTCAGCATAACCTTGGGGAACGGGTATTTTTACTACTGTGTTTCTGACTGGGCCTAGAGCTGTGATGTCCTATGCTTGTCAAGCTGGAATTTTAATCCAGACCATTTGATCCCAAAAGCTATAAAGCCCCCTAACACCAGGTTCTTACCAAGGTGTACATCAAAATGTCCTGGTGATTTCAATATATGTACTCCCAGACCCATGCTGGACATTCTGTCAGAATTCCCTGATATTGGGTTCATTCAGTAACGAAACACAAAATAGGCATGTAATATTACACCAGGTAGTGATAGATGTTTTGGGAAGAAAAAACAAAGCAGACTGAGGAAGTAGAGTGTGACAGGGGTGCTATTTCAGGAAGGATCAGTTGGGGAAGGCCAATCTCTCTAAGGAGGGGACATTTGAACTCAGGCATGAATGAAGTGGGGCGGTGAAGTTTGCTGATGTAGGTGGGAAGGATGTTCTAGCAGAGGGAATAGCAGGTGCAAAGGCCCTGAGGCGGGAGTGTGTTTGGCGTGTGGAAAAAGAGCAAGGAGACCAGTGTGGCTGGAGTGGAGTTAATGAGGGGAGAGTGCTAGGAGATGGGTTGGGAGACAGCCTGGAGCCAGATGTTAGGCCTTCAACCAGTACTGCACAACTTTTAAAAACAGGTGCAAGCACAAGTTTTCACTCCTCTAATGATCTTTTTTCTTTTACCTTGCCAAGCAATGAAAAGGCAAAACAGGGAAGATAAAAGCACAGCTAAAATACAGCCCTGATGAGCTGCCACCATTGCAATCACCATGAAGCTGCAGTTCAGGGCTGTTAGAGAGACCAAGAAGACTGAAAATGGTTAGTGGTGAATGAGTAGCTGCTAATTTGATAATCACCGTGAATCCGAGTGAAACAGATTTGTTCGCCTCACTATCTACAATTTACTTTTATTTGTGATTGAATTGTAATTTCCATTTAAAATCATTATAAGGAAACAATACGTTCCCATCACGCTCACTTAAGTGCCATCCTGGAGTTTTTAGTTTTGCTTTAACATTAAACCTGGTCATGCTGTCTCTCATCCCCACCATCACGGCTTCCTCTTAAGTAGATGCCGTTCTTTTCCTTGTTGTGTTTATCACATGGGGGCAAACTACACATGCCTGGAGAAACAATGATCATGTTTCGCTTTTTTTTTTTTTATTTATTTATTGAGAGCGAGAGAGAATCAGAGAGGGAGAGCATGAGAGGGAGGAGGGTCAGAGGGAGAAGCAGGCTCCCCGCTGAGCAGGGAGCCCGATGCGGGACTCGATCCCAGGACTCCAGGATCATGACCTGAGCCGAAGGCAGTCGCTTAACCAACTGAGCCACCCAGGTGCCCTCATGTTTCGCTTCTAAGTGCAGATTGGTTACGTTTGAAATTTTCTCTCAAGTGCATTAAATATCTCCCATAATTTTGGGAGAAAAATCTTTCATAGATGTCGTTTAAAAATATATTTATTAAAACAGGACTAGAATGCCATATCCACACAGTTTAAATCCATGATAAATACAGTTACAGTAGAGAGTACTAATGTTAATTTATTTTCCATATGCCCAGATTTATTATTTTAACTACCATCTGGAAAAGAAAATGATACGTTATGATTAGTCAGATGAGAGGGGGCGCTAGGTGAGACAAGCAGGTAATTTTGCCTGGTTTAGCACACTCATAAGCCCACACTCCGAGTGGCTGCCACACACAGCGCAGGTGAGGAATAACTTCAGAAAACACGCACTTTTTATGTCCTCAGAATATGGCAGTAATGAAGCAGGTTGTGAAAGTGGATGCAAAATGTGATCCTTTATCTATTTATATATGCATTCCATAACGTCTAGAATGATCTTCTCACAATATTGCCAGTGGTATTCTTTTAGTGGAAGGTGGTTTCTGAGTGATTTCATCTGGATTTTGTTGCATATCCATACTTCCTAAGATGAACACATACTTGTGTAACAAAGAAAAACGTGTACAATAAAGTGTATACACTTTTATATTATAGAAAAAAAACCACTAAAAGATATATTTTTTTAAAAAGTGGTGTTTGTTGCATGGTGTGAAGACCACATCCTGGTTTCCTCTCAGCCTCGGTGGTTTTTTATATCTCACCAATGAGTTATTGATTCCTACTTACATTACTTCAACACAAACTTTATCTTCCACAATAGAAAACCATAGCTCAATGTCTCTGTAAATTTTTTTCTGTTTTTATTATAATCACTCCAACTCTACATCACAGAGGAAGGGATGGTTTTTCTATGTGACTGTCCATCGTCTTCTGGAGCTAGGCCTCAGGGAGTTCTGGATTCCGGACCATACTCTCCGCTATATCCCTTCTGTCCACTAGAGGGCAGCAGATGACAGAAGGACTCAAGGTCCATTAAGGTTGGCTTCCTGTGTTGACAGCTTTCTGGGAGACAAGTGAGAAATGGTCCAGGCGTAGTTGGCTGGGTGTCACAGTGACTCTGTCATTCAGAAAGCCATATGGTTTATTTGTATTGGTGCAAATTAACAACAGAATGTTTCCCTCTCTTCCGAACTACGGAGATGCAGAAAATTAACTTCTGCCCCATTGTTAGGAGTTTCCAAAGATGCCAACGACACTAATCTACACACTTAGGAATAGGACTTACACCAAATAAGGTTTTTGTTTTTTGTTTTTTAATAAGACTTGCACACTATACACTATATATTGTTGGAGGTTCTGGTTAACTAAATTTGAGGCAGGGCTGATCTAAAGTTGAGTTATGAAACAAAGGTGAACTGTTCTTACCCTTAAGGTATATAGAATACAAAAGCCAGAGAATATGGTACAGGAACTCCATACAATTAAGGGGGTATAAAGGAGTGCTGATGAGTAAAGACAATACTAGGGAAATATGTTTGACTCTGAGTCAGGATTTGAAGAAAGTAATGCCTGCAGATTAGAGTGCAAATGGGTTGAAAACGGGTGCCTACCGAATCCAGGCTGCCGGAAGTACTTTGAACAACCGAATACTTTAAATTTCTTAAAATTGGAATTTTATTTAGGTGGGCCATGCACTTCTTAGTTTGCTGTATTCCCACCATTCCCTTCATCGTGCACCTAGCACTTCACACATTCACCTTACCTTCCTGGCCCTCAAAGACCTTTGTGATTGCAACCCCACCTTAGAGAAACTGGGGGAGGGGGACACAGGAGGGAGGAGGCAGACATCCAGGAGCTGGGGCATGAATATGGGGCCAGAACTGGTAACAGGTAAGTTGTGTAGAGAGGGTGTGCTCATGGGGCTGGTATATATAGACCAGGTTGACTCAGACCGAGGGACCATGTTGGAAAATAGGTTACAAGGAATTAAGGGTGGTGGTGACTCTAAGAGTGTTTAGGTCTGGTACTGCTGTAGGGAGCCCTGCAAGTGCTTGGGAATGAGAGAATCAGGAAGTCCTAGAAGAAGATGCCAGAATCCACCTGGAAACGTGCTGGCGACTCTATTTCCTGTTCACTCTGATACACGTTTTCCCCATGGGTTTAGTGACTAGAACTGCTCTGCCGAAAAGAAACAGCCAACTCTGGAGCCAAACATGATTGGCAGGTATGGATGTTGCCCCTTAACCACCACTTACCAGTGTGTCTCCAGAAAGGTTGGGGGCTTGAGAGAACTCATCTCCCCACATCTAGGACATGGGTTTCTCCTTGCAAGATCTCAGAAGCATGGTGAGGTGCCAACACACTGCGGTGGAGTCAGTGCTGGTCCTGCTCCAGGCACTGACTTAATGGCTCACTAGGGGCATAGCAACTTAATGACTGCACTTTAGTTTTCTTATCATAATTTATAAGGGATTGCGTGAGGCAGCTTCAGAAGATTTGTTCAGCATTAGTTTCCGATGATTGGAGCTCAGATAAGAAAGGCCAAGACCCAGCTCTTATAAATAAACCACACTGTCAACCAAGCACTGTGCTCTGGAGAGTGCTGGCAGCAGTGCATTATGGGAGGAAGCGGTGGCGGAGAGGGAGGAAGAGGGACAGAGAGTGTAGAGTCTAACAAGATTAGACATGAGTTCCAATTCTAATTCCACCTTTTCCTAACCGAGTGACCGTAGGAAAGCCACTGACCAGCGCACCGCTCTGCTCACCTGCCAGTGAGGCCTGCAGGTCTTCACCCCAGCCTTGTTGCTTTGACATCGGTCATCTTGTTCTCCCCAGAGTCACTGGATTTTCTCCAGGAAAAAAAAAGGGATATGATGTACTCTTCTCTTTGAGAGAGGCCCGGCAGAGTGCAATTGTTTGTAGGGGAGAAAGAAAGTAGAGTGGGTGGAGAGAAGGAGTATCTCTGGGTGATTGAAGCAAGGCCTCAGTAGGAAATTGGGGTATTATGATTTCCTCTAGAAAAATCTGTCAGGAGTTTATTCTTTTTAAAGATATTTATTTGAGAGAGAGAACGCATGTGCTGGGAAGGGGGAAGATGGGGGGGCAGCGAAGAAGGGGAGAGAGAGGAAAAGGGAAAGAATCACAAGCGGGCTCTGCATTGAGCAAGGAGCCCAACCTGGGGCTTGATCTCAGGACTCTGAGATCATGACCGGAGCCAAAACCAAGAGTCAGACGCTTAACCAACAGAGCCACCCAGGTGCCCCAGGGGTTTAAACTAATAATAAAGTAATCTAATCAATACCTAACTAGCAAGGCCCATCTTGTTAGACATTATCTTTTCCTTAGATAAAGATCTGTTTCGGATAGAATTTTGGATGGTTTCTAAGGCATGATGTCACTAAACGGGATTTCATAGTTTCACAGCATAACAAAGGAAATTTCTTTGGCTGATTTTTTTCTTCTTGAAGCAAGGTCCAGAACTACTTGTTAACCTCTAAAATTCTTGAAGGCTTGTTCAAAACTCAGCCATAGATTCCTAAGGCCAGAGCAGCTTGGTTGAGTTAGGTGGGAGTGATGCTTGGGGTGGTGTGGGAAGGTAGTGGGGGCATAGGGTGAGATTCTGACAGGAGAGGAGCCTCAGCAACTGGCTTTTAGGTAGAAGTAAGAGAAAGAGCCCTGAGATGACTTCCAGGGCCAAGGAGGGCTTGTTGTGGGAGCAGGGGGCAGGTCAGGACTAGGGTGAGGCAAGGGAGCCCCCTGGGGTGCTACATCTTAAGGAGGTGCCCACTGTCAGAATCGTGTGGGTGCAGGGTCATAGCCTGAGAGTGAGGGCCTCCTTAAATTTTTACTGTGGATGGGGGCGTGGCTTGCTCTACCCAGTCCAGGCCCCAGCAACAGAGTAGGATGGAGGGACATTCTGGTTCCTCCTGGACCTTAACTCCTATTTTGGGTACACAGAGATTCAGATAAAAATCTAAATAGCACACCTTTCGAAAGGAAAGTCTCAGATAATTATGAGGCTTATACTATAGTAAAGATAGAGATCACAGCTTAATAAGACGTAGACATTTATCATTTAAGGTACAAAAAGTAAAAAAAAAAAAAGTAAAAAAAAAAAACTTTCTCCAAATTAGGGTCTGTCTATATTCCAGGCACATGGCCTGGAGAGCTGAGATTTTTTCCCCTTTTTCCTTCCCTTCTTTTCCTCTAGCTTTCTTCTTTTCTCTTTCAGCTCTTTCCTTCTATTTCTTTCTCCCCTTTTCCTTCTTCTCTGTTTGACACGACTGAAGTGACTGCCCTTCTTTTTTTCTTCCCCCTTCCTTTGCTTCTGTGGCTTATAACAGATTCTAAGGGGAAAAAAGAATCAAATATCTGTTTCACAGCCATTTCATAAACAATACTGGCTCCTTTCTTTTGGTACCACAGGCAATGAAAAACACTGTGGGAGGACATTTGTGACAGGATAGTGATGAATTCATGACGACTTGGCAGCGTCGACTTGAAACAGGTCCACTGCGTTTCTCTGCATTTAGCCGAGACCAAACCAGAATGAATGCCCATGGGTGCGCAGCTGGATACGTGAAACAAAGAGGTTTTCTAGTTTGTGATGAAAGGAAAATTATTTGGGGTGTGTGTGGGGGGGAACGCTACCCAAACCAGAAGTTGAGTTTGTGTTTGTTTCAGCCAAACTGCTTCAAGCCCTGTCATATACTTCCGTGGACCTCAATTGTTGCAGAAATGTTTTTAAAGCCTTTCAGCTTTTGTTAAACCTCTCCAGAACTTTATTTCAAAATGAAGGGTTACTAACACAGCTTTTCCAACATTAGATCATATTCAACATGTTTTTTACTTTTAAACAACTTGAATGTTTTGAACTAAGTTCTGTTGTAAAAAAATTGCATTTGGAAGTAGTCACATCTCAAGTGAAACAGATTTCAGAAGGATTAAAATATTCCCGTCTACCACACAGGAGGAAAGATTAACATGGTTCATACCGCTCTCCTTTTTCCTGTTGTTTAAAACTTTTTATGATAAAGAATGTGCTACATACTGCATAAAGACAAGAAAACGATTTCAGTGGGAGCCAGAAGGCTGCGTGTGGTTGTGTAGAATGCACACTGCCCAGTGCTGGGGACTCCGTTCACATCAGAGTCATCGTAGATTTATGACACTAATTTCCTAGCAAATCGCATGGAAATGTCTTGGGCAAGTGACCCCTCCCCGTCCCCACCCTCCAATTTGCAAAAAGGTGCCATCTGGGAAAGCAGTTGTCCTGATGTGGAGTGAATATTTGAATGGTTGATTTTTGCTCCTTTGGTCTTAGGCCTGTAACTGAATTGAAATGATTAGTCTAGATTGGTTGTGTCCTGCTGTGCTTCAACTTAGGACCTTCCTCCCAACTTGCTGATCATTCCAAAATGAGCAAACAAAAACAAAGCATGGGGTATTTGCATTTTTGCATTCTTCAGTCCCCCTGGCTTCCATTTGCTTTCTCCTGAGCCTAAAGGGCTTCTTGCTGGGTTCTTCCCCTTAGTCCTTACTTTATGCCAGATGCTGTTCTAAGCTCCTGATGGATGATAGCTCATTGAGTCTTATGCTGTTAAACACCCCCCCTAACCTCCCCCCGCTTTTTAAAAGAATGAGGCAACTAAGGCCCAGAGAAGATAAGTAATTTTCCTGTGGCCACACAACCAGTCAATGGCTGAACTAGGATTTGAACCTGGGCAACCTGGCAGAGCTCCTGCTCTTAACCACTCCACTCTTCCGCATCTCCTGAGTTGGTCTCTTTTCCCTGAAACCTGTGCCCCCGTAGTCCTAGTTAAACTGCTCTGGCCATGCACCATCAGACAGTGGATATCCCACCGCCTTTAAAGTGCCACTCAATTAGATCTCCGCCAGGCACTGTCATGTGAAACCTTGCTACACCTCCTTGAGGACTAGCCCTAATTTGGCCCAATTCCCAAAGCCCTGGTCCCCTCCAATTTCAATTTTCCCCTATTTTCTGCTGACCCACAGCTGAGGTCCCAGCATGCCTTCTGGTGCCCCTCCCCTCGCCCCTTGTGACAGATGAGGACAGAAGGGGGCAATTGCTATTGAGGACCATGCAATTCCTGAGCCTTGATATGCTGCTGAAGTCAGGAACCCTTACTCACTGTGGCAGGCTCCTCCTTTCTAAGGGACTTATCTTTATATCCTCAGCACTTCATACGTCAGCCCAATATCCCTGCTATATAAATGGAACTTATTTCTTTATATTTCCTTATTCCCTGCCTTATTCCAGAAAGGATGTACAAGAGGATCTCAAGTCTATGCCTGTATAAATGCAAAATAATGAGATAAATAAAATTAAAAAAATAAGTGGATAAGGAGAGCAGGACAGAAGGAAAGTGAGAGAGTTTGGGAAGGTCAGATAGAATCAGAAGTAAGGCTGGTACATAATACATGTGCTGTAAGGCCGTGCACATTCACTAGTGACAGGGTCTGGGCGGGTGGGGCAGGGCAATGTGGAGGGAGGGAGAGAATAGGCAAAACAATGCAATCCAGGATCACTTTCTTGGCTGGACTGACACTGGTATAGATTTTAGAATGTTTAATGTAGCATTTTAAAACCATGTTCTAAGTAAAACCAGTTCCATGGAATTAATAGGGAATAAAAGGAAAGCAGGCTGATGGCTGTGGTTTGTGATTCAGTAAGTTTGGGAAACATAGGGTTAGCAAAGCAAATACATTTCTTTACTGATTTTTCTTACTATGCTTGGGTGTACAGTAAGTCTCTAGGAAGGGAGTAAGGTTACAGTTATTTCTAGATTTTTTTGAGCACAGGGATCATTCTTTTGGAAACTTAGAGAACCACTGGACTCTGAAGAGACTTTGGGAAACAGAGTGTTGGTGGACAAGAAATGCTTTCCTGTAGGAGTTATTTTAAAAGAAATTATCAGTAGTCTTAAGTATATAAAAATTAAAAATATCCACATGGGAAAAATATTATAGAAAAAGTCAAGGGAAAATGACAAACTGAGAAAGGATGACAGACAAAACAAAAAGCTAATTTCCTTAATATATAAAAAGTTAGGACAAATCAATTTATATGGTTACAAGCCCACTAGAAAAATGGGCAAAGTGCATGAACAGGTAAAAAGAAAAAAAATACTTTACAAACATGTGAAAAATATCTATCCTCACTCACAAATGGAAAAACACAAATTAAAAAAAAACCAAAAACCAAAAAACAACAACAACTGAGCTGCTGCTTTTTTACTTACCAGTGTGGTGAAACCTCAGGAGTTTGTTACTGTGTTGCATTGGCCAGTGTGTGGGGACACAGGAAGTCTCCTTTGTTGGCGGGAAGAGAAATTGCTGCAAACACTTGGAGGGGCAATTTGGCAACCTCAGTCACACACAGTCAAAATATAGCTAAACTCTGACCACATTTTAGCACTTCCACTCTTGCCATCCAGGTTTGCACCACCACCTCTGCTCCAGCCACACTGACCTGTTTGCTTTTTCTTGAACATGTCAGTGATTCTTCCATTCTAGAGCCTTTGCACAGCATGTTCTCACTGCGTGGAATAGTTTTTCCCACATATAGGCAAGGCCAAATCCCTCACCTCCTTCAGGTCTTTGCTGAAATAGCACCTTCTCAATGAGGCCTTCACTGACCCCTCGATTTAAAACTGCAACCTCCTGATCCTGTTCCCTTCTGCTCTTCTTTACTTATTTCTATAGATTTTACCATCTTCTAATGTACTATATAACTACTTAGTTATTGTGGTTTCTAAATATTTATTGAAAAATTTTGAATTTACTGAATGCCATTTGATCCAGCAATTCTACTAGGAATTTATTCTATGACACACTTCTGTGCACAAAGCAACATAAACATTGATAGTCATTGAATGTAGTTTTTCGTAGCAAAAGACTGAGCAGTTCTCCCAAGAGACTGAACAGTTCCTGAAAGGGGTTATTGAAGGTATTGGATAAAGTGTCAAACCAGAGAGGTTTAAGTTTATTCGTGTTTCACCATCCCTTAGAAGGTGGGGCTGATGTTGAAGACCAGATCAATTATAGTCAAAACAAACTGCACCTCTGAGTAAAAACTTGGAATATATACATGTATGTGGTGTTGTACTTTTCCTATTTCTCCCAAATTGGTGAATAAGGCTCAAAGTTGAGAACAAAAATGTGTTCAGGTCCCACATACTAAAGAGAGCTGTCCACAATTATGATCAGACACTTCCATTTGGGCTTACCTAGAGGTGCTGAATGAGTACTGTCACCTCAACCATCACCTCTGCCCCACATGCTTATGTAAAAAGATTAAGGATCAAGTCTAGTGGTTAAGGTTCTTTCTCCCAAGATATAGTGAAGGGGCTTCAGAAGACTTATTCACAGGGATGGGGGCTGCTGGAAAAAGGTGCTGAGGGTGGCTGACATCTCCTCTCCTGGCTAGATGCAATTCCATGTGGAGGCTCACTGTGGTGTTATCATTGGAATTGAGTTTACTTCTGGAGAGAGCTTAACAGGTGCTCTGGTGGTCTGGAGGTAATCTGAACCCAGACACTACTTATCTGGAGATTTCTGCAAGGAGGCTTGCAGGGGTCATCTATTGCAGAGCCGTGAGAAGGGATGGGGGGGATTCTGCTTGGGAAGAGGGAGTGGGCAGCCCCCACTTGCAGCTCTCTATGTCCTTTGGAAAAATGGAAGATGAATTTACAGGGTACTGGATCTTCTTGTAAAAGAGCATGAAGGAGAGAACGAAGATACAGTTCATGAGGTTGTCCAGGAAACCTTTGGTCCAAGTGGATGTACAGGATTTGCAGACTGTATCAGTTTGCTAGGGCTGCCATAACAAAATACCACAGGTTGGGAGGCTTAAACAACAGAAATTCATTTTTTCTCATAGTTATGAAGGCTAGAAGTCCAAGATCAAGGTGTCAGCAACTTTGGTTTCTTCTGAGGTCTCTCTCCTTGGCTTGCAGATGGTTGCCTTTTTGTCGTGTTCTCACGTGGTTTTTCCTATGTGTGTGTGTGCAGTCGTGGTATCTCTTTGTGTGTCTAAATTTCTTTTTCTTAAAAGGACACCAGTCAGATTGGATTAAGGTCCACACTAGAGCTTCATTTTAACTTAATCACTTCTTTAAAGACCCTATCTCCATCACATCCTGAGATATTGGAATTTTGTAATTCAATAAAGGAATTTGGGGGGACACAATTCAGCTCATAACAAGGGCCTAGATTTTTTATTGCAACTGAAAGGAGACCAGATACCACTTTCTCAAGAGGCTCTCAATAATAGAGGGAGGCCTGGAGAAGCTGGGCACAATTCCAAGAAAATCATCCCACCCCTGGAAAGACCTCCCTATCTTCAGAGGCTACTAGGAGCAGGTGGAACTAGATGGAGCCAGAGCAAGACTAGGGGAGCCTCCCAAGAACCCACAGGCTGCCAGTGATGTAAGAAGGTCTCTGCTTTCAGTCCTCCCCCCAATCCACAATGCCTGACCCCCTCCTTCTCCCTCCACACAATGAAAGAGCATCTTCCCAACTCCAAGTCATTTGAGGCAGTGCCAGGTCTTCACTAGGGAGAAGTGAGGAGATGAGATTTAAACTGGATATGAGGTGGGAATTTTAAACAAATGAAAATGAAATTTAACTGACAGTGGCAAGAAAGTTCTAGGATCTGCCGAAGAAGTCATGTAAGCAAGAAAGGAGATTCTTCAGAGCTCAGTTGAATGTCGTGCTTAAAAAAATGCTACCACAGTTTAAACTCTACCCACTCGATATTTCTCAATAAACCGGATTGCTATCTCTCTATATAAATAAAAGAGGATGTCTTGAAAAACACAACAAACTGGTTTTGTTTTTAGTAGTTATCTCAGAAAGGGGAGCTCACGATGAAGGCCAGTATGAGAAGAAGATGTACTTTTTCATTCTATATCCTTTTGAACTTTTAAAATAAATATCATGTGCATGTATTATTTAAAACAACCTCAAACAATTAAAAACTAAAGAAGTGAAAACTGTACGGTACTAATGAACAGAAGACTGAGTTCAGAAATAGCCCTGAAAGATACATGCCAATTCTGTATATGTTAAAGGAGTTTCTTGGCAGGGAGAGCAATAGTTTTGTAGGGTGAACCAGGGAAACTCATAATGGAAAGAAAGTGAGGCATGCTGGGTGGGAGGAGGAAACCTATTCTACGCATTTGGAACAAGGTCTGAAGAAGACAGAGGGGAAGAGACTTGGGCCAGAGCTTGAATGTTAGAAACCAATGTGAACGCTGCTGCTGGCTTGAAGGGAGATAAATGTTGTGACAGATGCCTGCAAAGCTTTTGGCAAGAAATGGGGTTCCATTTGGTATGATGCATTTCAAGGTTAAGCTCCTTTGTGTCATGTAGATGTGGCATGTTTTTGGCTCCAGGCTGAACCTTGGGGTTTGGGATTTATATAATTGTGAAAAACATTAAGTCAAGAGGCAAGGCACAATGATTTGGTGAATGACATTTGCTGTAATTCCTCACACTACATTGAAGCAATAGAAATCACCCCCAAAATATCAGGAAGGGATTCCAGCAAAATAGGAACAAAAGAGAGAGAGGTCATTTAAGTCGACACATGTATTAAGTTTACACATGTATCATTCATTTTCCCATACATGATTAATTCTTGGGTGTGCTGAGTAAATAAAAATTGTAAAATCATCTCAAAAACTGGCTTCAGAGTGGGATGATAACCCTATCATCTTCTTGGAACTGACTTGGGCTGGGAAGGAAGGAGCTCTGATGAAGTGAGGTGCAAAACTGGATATTGGACTGATGCAGTAAACGTAACTCATCCACACTAATGCCTGCCATAATTTTTTCCCTGCTATTTGACAAGTCAAAAGGAGGTAAAACTATAAAATGGTAATATAAACAGTAAAAGCTGCGGGTGTCTGCCTTATTTTAGAAGGAGTCTTTCCTGTTGAGGAGCACACTCCAAGGAGTCCACTGGAGCTTACAAAATACAGCTGCTGGCTTTAATTTGATGCTTGTTATTCATTGAAGCCATGGGCTCTGATGGTGTCAGGATACTTATATTGCATAGAGTGTCTCCTCAAGGAAGGACTTGTATTACAACCCCTCTTGGCTCATAAACACTCTCTCTCCATTGAATTTTAAAATGGAAAATGTTTTTGTTTATTTAGAGCCTGGATGGTGTGAGATGTCAGGAAGCTGACTGGGAAGGAGAGGGGCTCTCTCTCTTCAGAAGGACCTGAATGAGGAAGGATGTCATTAATAGGCTGAAATTGTTGTAGACCTCTTGCCACCCTGTGTGTAGTGGTGGTGAAGCCTGTCCAGAATGTAGTAGCAATATAGAGTAGGCATGGAGACTAGGTCCTAAGGAAAAAAAAATTGAAATTTCTAATGTAGTTATGCCTGAAATCAAGCCTGCAATTTGATATTTTCAGGAATGTGGGTTAATATATTTCACCCTCTTCACCTAAACCTTTATTTTGCTTCAGCTATTTGAAGTGATGGCTTCTGTCCCATGCAATAGAAGAATTTTTACTTGTTACTGTAAAGTACTATGAAGAGATTACAATGAAAATTTGAGTTGTAGGAAGAAATGAAAAGAAACAATGTAATCTAAATATGACAATTAAATTGCAATAAAGACAAAGGTTAGGAGCTAAAATTATAGATGAATAGGTGGTTTAAAATGAAGATATAAACAATCAATGATTAAAAATATATCAATAACTCTCCCTAAAAAAAAGGGGTGGCTCAGTTGGTTAAGCGTCCAACTCTTGATTTCAGCTCAGGTTATGATCTCAAGGTCATGAGATTGAGCCCCACGGCAGGCTCTGGACTCAGTGGGGAGTTTGCTTGAGAGTCTCTCTCTCCTTCTCTCTCTGCCCCTCCCCTCCTCAGGCTCACACATGCTCTCTCTCTAATAAAAAAATAACAATGAAAGAGAGGAAAGATGAACATAAAAGACTAAAACCTATGATATAAAAGTTTAGAATATAAAAGTAGAGATTAAAGATTAAGAAAAGAAATTAAAAATAATAAATATTAAAAAAAAAATAAAGCCAAAATCTTGAAGATTAGACAAAGAAAGATAGGAAGAAAAAAAACAAAACCCAGTCCAAAGTAAATCAGCGAGACTCCACACAAAGTTCAAGGTGGTTGTTGAAAAAAAATGATGGGATGTCTTCCATGGGGCAAACAGCCAAGAAAGCAGAAAGCTCTTAGCTTGAGCAGTTACCTGTAAATACATAAGGATGTCTGCTAATTACTGACACAGAGCAAAACAGTGGGGGGGGGAAAAACCTAGTCTTCTCATCCTTGGGAAACTTGAAAAAGTGTTACTCGTCTTCCTCCACCAGCACACACACGATAGGTACTTGTCCAATTCTTTATTGTCTGAAAATTTGGCATATTATGCATACAGCCCATACAGCCTAGTTATAGTCAATTAGACAATTGGCAGGAAAAGCAGAGAGTCACTGGATTCCTTTTTTCAAATGATTTCCTTTTAAAGAGAAATATATGGAGAATATGACAGCAATAAAATAGCTATAATTGCTAAACATCAGTAAAGCTATGATTCCATTTGAATTTACACAAGACGGTGGATTTTAGCTTCGTGTTCAACAGTCTTTCAGTTCTTGAAATACTAGAAAAGAAAGCAAGTCTATATCCAATTTAATAAAAAATCTTTATAGTATTTTTACATAACCAACATTTTCAGTTGAGATTCAAATAAAAAAGAACTTAGTTCAAATTGAAAAAATTTATTGGGAAAAATATTGGTATGAGTGACCTTGCTAACCTCTTAGTAAAATTAGAAATAGTGGAAAGTCAATTCTCATATCGCTGAAAAGTCAGGAGACAAAAACCTGACTCGATATTGAGACTGTAGAATAATATGAAATATGAAATTTCATCAGTTTCTCCCTTTTTGTATGTAATCTAGAATGTTGCTAAAACATGTTCATTCACAAAAACTATTTTTTCTTTACTTGTCTATACTATAGAATTTATCCTGTTATATTCAGTGTCAGTATTTTTCCCCTGCTTAAAGTGTTTCCTAAAATATCTTAACTACAGTTTCACATATTTTACGAAATTCCCTTGAAATATCTGTGATAGTTAATTTTTGTGTGTGTGTCAGTTTGGCTAGATCATGGTACTCAGATATTTGGCCAAACATTTATGGATGTTGCTAAAAACGTATTTTTTAGACAAGATAAATGTTTAAATTAGTAGACTTCGAGTAAAGCAGATGGCTCTCCATGATGTTGGTAGGCCTCAACCAATGAGTTGAAGGTCCTAAGAAAAAAGACAGACCTTGGGGTGCCTGGGTGGCTCAGATGGTTAAGCATCTGCCTATGGCTCTGGTCATGATCCCAGGGTCCTGGGATTGAGCCCCACGTCCAGCTCCTGGCTCAGCAGGGATCCTGCTTCTCCCTCTGCTCGTGCTCTCTCTCTCTCTCTCTCTCTCTGTATCTCTGTGTCTCGAATGAATAAATAAAATCTTAAAAAAAAAAAAAAAGAAAAAAGACAGACCTCTCCGAAGAAGAGGGAATTTTGCCAGCAGACTGCCTTTGAACTCAAACTACAACATTAATTCTTCCCTGGGTATTCAGCCTGCCTGCCTACTCTAGAGATTTTGGACTTGCCAGCCTCAATAATTACATGAGCCAATTCCTTAAAATAAATCTCTCCATATATGCACACATTCTACTTGTTCTGTTTCTCTGGAGAACCCTGACTCATACAATATCCAAATTCTTTGAACAGCAGAGAATTGAAGGAAATTTATTTTATTTTTTTTTGCAATGGAAAATGTACTTGGCTCAGAAAAAATATCAATTCTGATCAATAGAGTACAATATCAAAATGTTGTCTACAGCATCTCAGAGAAATGTAAATATCTTACCTTGTTCCTCCATTAAAAATTTCTTAAATGAAACACACCGGATTGACAGCTTTAATTATTATGAGATCTTCATAGTTTGCTAATCTCTGGGATTCACAAAAGTGAAGTCACAGCTAGTCTTCCCAACCCAGCACTACCCCATGCCATCTACCAAGAACTTCATATAGAAAGAATACATAATGTTTTTCTGATAACTGCAGGCATTTGTTTAATAACATAAATAATTATTTAAAAATTTTTCTTGACATGCATTAATTTTCAGTATCCTATATATTACTAATTCTTAAAAGATAATTATATAAAAGAAAATTCTGTTCATTCTCTAAATACTAAAAAGTCTTTTTTAAAGGAGATTTGCAAGTCAATCCTAAACTTTATTTAAAGAGTAATAGGACAGGAATAGCAAAAACAATTTAAGAATATGGACTGGGGAATATTTTAGCATATATCAAGACTTTTTATAAAGCTGCAGTAATTAATGTGGTATGGTAATTGACATAGGAATAAACCAACAGACCAACACAACAGGATAGAGAGCTAGAAATATTGTCATGTATATATAGACGTTTGGTAAATGAAAGAGTTGACATTATAAAGCAGTGGGATAGACCCACAAAACTCAAATCATAAAGGAAAAGACTTTGCCTGATAAATTTGGTATGTAAGTTTTACATGGTAGAAGGTTTCATTAGCAAGGTGAAAAGAAAAGCCATAGACCAAGAGAAATTATTTTCAAAGCATATAACTGAAGAAGAATTAATACTTTGAATATGCAGAAAATTTCTATACATCAGTAAGAAAAAAGAAAGCTTGGTTGGAAAATGGACAGGAGATGTGAACAAGAGATTAAGAGAATTAGAACCTGAGTAGCCAATAAGCATATGAAAAAAATGCTCAAACTCACATAATCAGGAACCAAAAATTTAAAAATTAGGTTACTCAAAAGGGCGCCTGGGTGGCTCAGTTGGTTAAGCGACTGCCTTCGGCTCAGGTCATGATCCTGGAGTCCCAGGATCGAGTCCCGCATCGGGCTCCCTGCTCGGCAGGGAGTCTGCTTCTCCCTCTGACCCTCCTCCCTCTCATGCTCTCTGTCTCTCATTCTCTCTCTCTCAAATAAATAAATAAAAAAAAAAAATTTAAAAAAAAAAAAATAAAAATTAGGTTACTCAGAATGAACATTTCATACTCAAAAGTCTGAAAATATTCCATCAGAAAGGATGAATACCTACCATATGCATCAACATGGATGGAACTGGAGGGTATTATGCTAAGTGAAATAAGTCAAGCAGAGAAAGACAATTATCATATGGTTTCACTCATATGTGGAATATAAGGAATAGGGCAGAGGACCATAGGGGAAGGGAGGGAAAACTGAATGGGAAGAAATCAGAGAGGGAGACAAACCATGAGAGACTCTGGACTCTGGGAAACAAACTGAGGGTTACAGAAGGGAGGTAGGAAGGGGGATGGGGTAACAAGGTGATGGGCATTAAGGAGGGCACGTGATCCGATGAGCACTGGGTGTTATACGCAACTAATGAATCATTTAACACTACATCAAAAACTAATGATGTACTATATGCTGGCTAATTGAACTGAATAAAAAAAAAGTCTGAAACTATTAAGTATTATTGAGGGTGAGGGGAAATAGAAACCCATACCCTGCTGATGGCAGCATAACTTGGTATACTACCGTGACAGCAACTTAACTACATCTAGTATCCTGAAGATTCCTATACTCTTACATGTATGTCCTAGAGAATGCTTACAAATATGCATAATGAGACACACAAAAATGCCTTTTGGAGTATGGCTTCTCAGAGCCAAAATGTATATACAACATATTAATAGAGGAGTGAATAAAAATTGTGGTATATTGAATATATATAGCAGTTAACATGAACAAACTGTTGTGTCAATTTGAATAAATATAGAAAACATGGTACTAAATGAAAAAACAAGTTGCAGAAGGATTCATAGGCTAGACTGCTATTGAAGTAAATCTTTTTTTTTTTTTTAAAGATTTTATTTATTTATTTGACACAGAGAGAGAGTTACCGAGAGCAGGAACACAAGCAGGGGGAGTGGGAGAGGGAGAAGCAGGCTTCCCGCCCAGCAGGGAGCCCGATGCGGGGCTGGACCCAGGACCCTGGGATCATGACCTGAGCCGAAGGCAGACGCTTAACAACTGAGCCACCCAGGCGCCCTTGAAGTAAATCTTTTAAAAACATCCCATCCTCTTATATATTACTTTGGGACAAATACACACATGGTACAAGTTTAAAAATATGGACAGAAACAATAATAGACACCATATTCGGAGCAGATGAATAAGGAAGGATGAAGAATCTGGGGAGGTTGCAAGGGAGTTTTAAATAAGCCTACAGTGTCCTTTAACTTAAAACACATGTGGTGAGGATGGGTTAGAAGTGGCAGAGGAGGGAGGAGCGCTTGTTGGAAGCCTCGCTGTCCTAGAGGAGTGGTTGCTCCACTGTCTGGTTGGCAGGGCCTTTCTCATTCTGAGCCAGGGCAGACAGCGGGGAGGGGCAAAGCATCTTTCCACCTTCTTTTCAGCCATCAGGTTTTCTGCAACCCAGTGCCAGCACATTCATGGATCACCAATTATATTTCTTGATCCAATTTTAAGGGCTTTACAAATAGTGACCATTTCTCCAGATTCTGGCAATTAAGTGCCAGTTCTAGTTTTCATTGCTATGAGTTCTCATCACTTACTGGGGGGCTTTTAAAGCACCTGTATTAGTCAGAGTAGGCTAGACTGTACTGTGATAATAAATAAAAATGCAAATCATAGTGGCTTAAACTAGCCCATGTTTTGTTCTAGCTCCGGCAGTATCCAACGCAGATATTCCTGGTTAGGAGGCTTTTCTGGGTGATTCTCCAAGCACTGTACTCAAGGATCTAGGCTTCTTATATTGTACAGCTCTGCCAACATCACCGTAAGGATGGAGGAGAAAGATGGTGACAGACTGTGAAGGCTGGTCAACAGCCAGTTCTGAATGTGGTTTACTTCGCTGTTGGCTAGTACCACCAGCCAGAACTCAGTCACATAGTCCCATCTAGCCACAAGGGGTCCAGGAAATGTAGCCTTTCTCTGAGCCCGAGAGGAATATAAATGAGTTTGGTAAATTTATAGTATTGTCCAGACACCACCATTAAAATGAGAACATAAGACTCTGAGACAGAATTTAAAACCATTGTTTTTTTTTAACTTTTACTTTTAATTATTTACTTAGTTATCATTAATCTGATGATAAGCCCCTGCAAACCTGTTACCCTAAATATGAGCAAGGACCTTGACAAAATCCTACAACTAACTAAGTGCTCTTCCCCACCTCTATTCCCTGACTCTCTACACAAGATTACCATCATTCTGAAACTGTATTGATTGTTCCATTGTTTTTCTTTCTTTAAAAAAATCAACCATTGTCTTGAGATAATTTGAGATTCACACACAGTTGGAAGTAATAACACAGAGATCCTTTGTGCCCTTTACCCAGATTCCCCCAGTGGCAACATCCTGAAAAATTATACTACAACATTATAGCCAGGATGTTAACATTGATACAGTCAAGATATAAAATATTTCCATCATGGATAGGATGATTTGTGTTGCACTTCTGTAGTCACACTAATTTCCCTCTGGTTCTCAATCCCTCCTTAGCGCTGAAATTCCCTAGATTGTTCCCTATATTTACAATTTTGTCATTTCAAGAATGTTATACAAATGGAACCCTTCATTTTGGGCTTGGGAATTTTCTTCTCTCAGTGTAATTCTCTGGAAACTCATTCACACTGTTGCCTGTACCAACAGTTCATTCCTTTTAATTGCTCAGTATTATTCCATGGTATGCGTGTACTGCAGTTGTTTAAGCATTTACCCAACAAATGGTAACTGGATTGTTTTTGGTCTGAGCTATACAAATAAAATTCCTATGAATATTTGTGTACAGCTTTTTTTTTTTTTTTTTTTTTTTGGAACATAAACCTTCATTTCTCTGGGATAAATGCCCAGGAATACAATTGGTGAAGTTCATGTTTAGCTATGATAGTTGTCTTGTCTTTCCATATGAACTCTAAAATAACTTTGTCTACATCTACAAGACATCTTGCTGGGATTTTGGTAGAAATTGTGTTAAACTTGTACATCAGTTTGGGGGGAACTGACAGCTTTATTATGTTGAATCTACTAATCCATGAACATGGTGTGACTCTCCTTTTATTTAAATATTTACTCCATTAGTGTTTTGTAGTTTGTAGTACAAGTCGTATACATGTGTTATTAGATTTACACCTGCTCTGTTCAATTTTTAATGATATATTTTTAATTTCAGTGTCCACATGTATTTATTGCTAGCGTATAGAAATTTAATTGATATTTCTGTTTATCTTGTATCCTGCAGCCTTACTTAATTCATTTATTAGTCCTAGGAGGTTTTTTTTTTGGAAATTCTTTGGGATCTTCTATGTAGAAAATCATGTCCTCTGCAATAGGGACACTTTTATATCTTCCTTTCTGATCTTTAAACTTTTATTTCATTTTTTTTAAAGATTTTATTTATTTATTTATTTATTTATTTATTTATTTATTTATTTTTAAAGATTTTATTTATTTATTTGAGGGAGAGAATGAGAGAGAGCGCGCACATGAGAGGGGGGAGGGTCAGAGGGAGAAGCAGACTCCCTGCTGAGCAGGGAGCCCGATGCGGGACTTGATCCCGGGACTCGATCCCGGCACTCCAGGATCATGACCTGAGCCGAAGGCAGTCGCTTAACCAATTGAGCCACCCAGGCGCCCCTATTTATTTATTTTTTAAAAAGATTTTATTTATTTATTTGACAGAGAGAAACACAGCAAGAGAGGGAACACAAGCAGGGGGAGTGGGAGAGGGAGAAGCAGGCTTTCCGTGGAGCAGGGATTCTGATGTGGGGCTCCATCCCAGGACCCCGGGATCATGACTTGAGGCTGAAGGCAGCTGCTTAACGACTGAGCCACCCAGGCGCCCCGCTTTTATTTCATTTTCTCACATTATTGTACTAGCTAGGCCTTCAGTACTGTGTGGAATAAGAGTGGCGAGGGTGGACCCTTGTCTTGTTCCTAATCTTAAGGGGAAAGCATCAGCCTTTCACCATAAATATGTTAGCTGTTGAAAGGCTTTTTTGTTTTTAAGATGCTCTTTATCAGGTTGAGGGAGCTTCCCTCTCTCCTTATTTTTTCTGAGAGCTTTTAAAATGAATGAGTATTGAATTGTCAAATGTCTTTTCTGTATCCATTGATATAATCCTGGGATTCTTCTTCTGGGAATTTGTAAGGCTCAAGTTGGTCATGGCATAAAATTCTTTTTATATACTATACTATTTGCTAATATTTTATTAGGGATTTTTGCATCTATGTTCATCAGGGATATTGGCCTGTAGATTTCTTTTTTTGTACTGCCTGTAGTTTTGGTATCAGGCTAATATGGCTTCATAAATGAATTGGAAAGTATCCTTTCCCTTTCTATTCTATGCCTTCTTATTAGAAGAGATATTGTAGAATTGGTATCTAAAGTTCTGTTAATTTTTTTGGTCTACTTTTTTTCCTGTTGTTTAGGTTGGTTAATTTCTACTTATTTTATTCTATTTTTTATTTGTTCATCCATTTTGCTATTGATCCCATCCACTGAGGTTTTTATTTTGGTAAAAAAATTTTTTTGAGTTCTAAAATTTCCATTGGTTCTTCTTTTTACCTTCTTTCCTGATACTGTTTTTTTTCCATTGAGACTTTTAATTTTTCATTTGTTTCAAATGTGCTCATAATAGTGCACATACATTTTATATTATGGCTACTTTAAAATGTTTATCAGATAATACTAACATTACTTTCATCTCTGTCTTTTCAACTATCTCTTTAAATCAGTTTTAGATCTTCATTGTTTTTGGTCTGACAAGTGATTTTTCAAATAAAACCTGGACATTTTGGATATTACATTATGAGATTCTGGATTTTATAAACCTTCTGTTCTATTTGGCTTCCTCTGACATCTCTCTGGTCAAATAAGGGAGGGCCTTGCCTCATTACGACCATGTAGGTGTAGAAATCCAGGTTCCCTACCTGGTCTTTGTTGATACCTGAGGGGGGTGTTCCTCATTACTGCTGGACAGGATTGGGAGTTCTGGCTCCTTACTAGGCCTCCAGTGATACTTCTCTGGCAGAGAGGGGTATGAATATCTCATTACTGCTCCTCATGTGGTCTCCACTGTAACCATGTCGGCCTCATTACTGCTGGGTGGTGAGGAAGGGCCTGACTCTCCCCAGGGCTTCCTCTCACACCACACAGTGGAGAGGAAAGAGCACCCTATTACTCTCAGGTTGGAAAGAAAAATCCAGGTTCCCCATCTTATCTCCCCTGAACCCATAGGGGACCACATTCTTGCATGGTGCAGATGAAAGTCCTGGTTCCCCACTCTTTTGTCTTTGACACCACCCCTATTAGTGGTTTGGAGTTCTTTGTTACCGCCTGATGGGATGGTGGGGGGGAGTGGATTTTGGTAGGGGGGTGGAAGTGTAGGCTCTTCACTCAGTCTTTGCTGGCATGGGTTGGGTCACAGATTTCTGTGGTGTTTTGCTGGAATACAGCAGTTTTTGCCTACAGGTTTTCTGTCTTGCCAGGCTGTCCCTTTCCTGGTTCTTTGGCTAGGGAGAGTAGGCTTTTGTTGGGGCTTTTTTTCTCTGTGTCCATTTCTCTATGTTGCTGGCTTTTTTTTCTCTGTGTCCATTTCTCTATGTTGCTGGCTTCTTCAGCTTTAGCTGTGGTATATATAAGGCAAAAATCAAACCCAGAAAACTCGCCAGCCTTCGGTGGGTCCCAACATATCCCTAGATGGTCTACTTTTTTCTCTCCACTTTTCAGGTCTTCTAATGATGTCTTATTTATTTATTTATAAAGTTGAGGTATAATTGACATGTAACATTTTTTTAGTTTCAGGCATACAACATAATGATTCTATATATATATTGTGAAATGATCACAATACGTTTAGTTAATATCTGTCACCATACATAGTTGCAAAATTTTCTTCTTGTGAGGACTTTTAAGATCTATTCACTTGGGCGCCTGGGTGGCTCAGTCGTTAAGCGTCTGCCTTCGGCTCAGGTCATGATCCCAGAGGCCTGGGATCGAGTCCCGCATCGGGCTCCCTGCTCGGCAGGGAGCCTGCTTCTCGCTCTCCCACTCCCCCTGCTTGTGTTCCTGCTCTCGCTATCTCTCTCTCTGTCAAATAAATAAATAAAATCTTAAAAAAAAAAAAGATCTATTCACTTGGCAACTTAAAATATGCAATACTGTATTATTAACTATAGTCACCATGTTGTATACCATGCTATACAAGCGGACCTCAGCTACCTGCACTTGAACCGCCATGGTGAGAAATTTTTTTTTTAAGTTTCAATCTATAAAGAACTATCTATCTATCTATCTATCTATCTATCTATCTATCTATCTATCTACTTATCTAATATATTTATTTAAATTTTAATTCCAGTGTAGTTAACATACCACTTTCTTACACCATACACAAAAACAAACTCCAAACAGATTAAGGACCTAAATATGAGACCTGAAACCATAAAAATCTTAGAAGAGAGCAGTAATTTCTCAGACATTGGCTATAGCAATATCTTTCTAGATATGTCTCCTGAGGCAAAGGAAACAAAAGCAAAATTAAACTATTGGGACTACATGAAAATAAAAAGCTTCTGCACAGCCAAGTACCAACAAAACTAAAAGACAAACTACTCAATGGGAGAAGATATCTGCAAATGACACATCTGATAAAATATATAAAGAACTTATACAACTCAACACCCAGAAAACAAATAATCCAATTAAAAGATGGGCAAAAGACGTGAACATTGTTCCAAAGAACACATAGGGATGACCAACTGACGCATGAAAAGACGCTCAATGTCACTCGTCATCAGGGAAATGCAAATGAAAACCACAATGAGATACCACTTCATACCTGTTAGAGTAAGAACATTTTTGAGATAGAAGGCCAGCTGCTCTGGGACTCCAACGTCCTTTTGGAGAGGGAAGTAGAGGAGTTCCTGCACCAGGCAGTGAAGTGGAGGTGGCAGGAGATCTCTGCCTCTCAATTCCAGGAGGAAGAAACCATGTAAGGCGGTGCTCTTTGTGCTCATGAAAAGCAATTTCCACACGGGAGGCAGCCCCGCGGAAGCAGCCCTGGAGGATGCGGTTTAACCCGCAAAGGCGATCGCAGATGGGTACCCGGGCGAGGTGCAGCGCAGGAACTTTGCACTGGAACAGCTTGCAGCTGATCCGGCCGCGAGGTGCGCACGCAGGGGGTCCGGCCGCGAGGGGCGCACGCAGAGGGTCCGGCCGCGAGGGGCGCACGCAGAGGGTCCGGCCGCGAGGGGCGCACGCAGAGGGTCCGGAGTGTGTGGAGCGCGACTGCCCGTGGAAGAAGTTGGACAGCTTCTTGCTTCTGTCGGGTCGGACCCGGCTGGGCCGGAGGAAGTGCGGCGGGTCAGGGTTCACAGATGCAGACCAGGACCTGGACGTGGTGACCCCAGTGGCCCCTGCCACCCCTTCCTGCTGCCGCCGTGGGTCCCGAGGGGCAGCTGCGTGCAAAGGCCCGGTCCCATCCATCCTGCAGAGGTGAAGAAAGGCCTCCCTGCCCCGCGACCCTACAAATCGAGGACAGACTTGCAAACCTTTCTGATGAGTTCTGTGGCTGATTGCGTTTGCAATTACAGAGAAGGGAGCCCAGCTCTGTACGCTGCAGTTGCTTCATCTCTACACCTCTTGGCAGCCTCCACTGAGTGGTTACCACATTCATCCACTGTTGTCCACCAAAAATGTTTCAGAGTGTCTCCAGGGCAGCTGTTGTAATAGACCCTGACGTCTGTTCATCATATCTCCATTCTGAAGAGGTCTGTGCCAGGAATACCATGACATGGCACCTTGTTTACAGAGGTACAGACTTTGAAGAACCTCCGTAGCCTAGAGGTTGAGAGATAGGCAACATGACTGCTGATTTACTGATGAACAAGAGCATCTATCTTTTCAGGTGTCTTGTCAATCTTTAAGCTCTTCGCAGACAGGAGGAGGTCATGTCGCGCCAGCTGACAAGCCTGAGGAAGCCCCCGACTCTGATCTTCATTCTTAACTTCTATGTTGTCTCCCCATGGGGTACAGTGGTGGCTTCTATGTGAGTTTAGCGACTGGATGAGCTGAAGAAACTGTAGCGGGCAAAACTAGATCTCTTGGTCTCTGGAAAAAGACATGTCTTCTTTTGCTGATTGCTTATGTAAGTAGACATGATTGAGTAGGTGAAGAGAAAATTCTACGATAACCTCTAAGAACCAGCAGGCGGAGGCTACGGGGTGCTGCTCTGTTGGCTGGAGTCACCAATACTCCAGGCATATCCCAGGTGTGTGAAATAGGTGAAGGGGCTCAAAAGTACAAACTAACAGTTTGTAAGTCATGAGGATGTAATGTACAGCATGATGTTTGTCTTATATATTATATGCAGGGTTTTTAGTTATACTTAGTGGGAGGAATAGGGAAAAATACAGCTAAGCTCCTGGAAGTGGGAGCTGCTTTCCTTTTTATATGGATAAATTGTATTTTTACTTATTATTATTTTTTTAAGATGTATTTGTTTTAGAGAGAGAGGTGCGCACCTGCTTGTGTGCGCCCACCCATAGGAGGAGGGGCAGAGGGAGAGACTCTTCAAGCTGACACCCCTGAGCAGGCAGACAGTTGGGGCTCCATCTCACATGAGGTCATGATCTCAGCCAAAACCAAGAGTTGGAAGCTTAACCCACGGAGCCACCCAGGCGCCCCTCCTTTTACTTATTCTAATGTAGCCTTTAATTATTTTTAACTTTACAAAAAGTATCATGTTCAACCTATTCTTTAGGTACTTTTTTTCACATTACTACTGTATTGATAGGAGTTATCCTTATGGCAACAAGTCCCTGTGTAGTTAATTAGTTCTGCCTGCTATGTATATATAGCATGGTTCATTCATCCAAGTTACTGTGGATAGATATTTGTGATGTTTTCAGATTTTTGCTATTGTGAACGGCGCTGGTATGAACAGTGTTTTACGCATATCCTGTCCTGCACGTGCTAGAATTTCTTTTGATATATACCTAGGAGTGGAATGAATTGCTAGGCTACAGGCTATGTAAATCTTCAACTATAGAATATAATGCTAAATTCTTTAACAAAGTGGTTGCACTAATTTACATCCCCGCTAGCAGTGTGTTACAGATACAACAGATCTTTACTGAGGTGAAGTCTGAAAACTCTCCCAGGCAGTAAGCTGCTGGGTGGTTGTGGGGCTCCCCTCAAATTTCCTGTCTCTCTGGCATCACTTACTGTCAGTTGTTGTGTAATGATCAATATCTCAAAACTACTGTTCCATTTATTTTGGCTTTCTTTTTTTTAGTTGTTTCTGGCAGATGAGTCAATCTGGTCCCTGATTCTGTCTTGTTTGGCAGTAGAAGTCTTTTAAAATCATTTTAACTCCTATTTTTCCTGAAATAATTGTCTCTTTTTATTTATAAAATCATCTGTGTTTCTTCTCTACTTATCTTGATTAATTTTGCCGAAGTTTATTTTGTTAGTTTTTCCAAATAGTCATATTTTGGCATTTTATATTTGTTACTCTTCTCTATTCTTTGTTTTCTTATCTCTTATCTTGTATTTTCCTTAGTTTTATCCTGTTTTTCCTTTTCCCATCTCTTAAGATGGACAATTAATTCATTAATTTTGAAGCTTTCAATTTTTTCCCTCAATAGTCCTATTTAAGGCTATAAATTTCCCTCCAATCACTGCTTTTCTTGCATCACATAAATTTTGATATATATTTAAAAAATTTTAAATCAGTTCTCTCATTGAACACCACATCAAAAACTAATGATGTACTATATGTTGTTAATTGAACTTAATAAAAAAAATAATAAAAAAAGGAGACTTATCATGGATAGAACTAGACAGTATTATGCTAAGTGAATTCAGTCAATCAGAGAAAGACAAATACCATATTTCACTCATATGTGGAATTTAAGAAACAAAACGATGAACATAGCAGAAAGAAAAAGAGACAAAACAGAAAACAGACTCTTAACTATAGAGAACAAACTGATGGTTATCAGAGGGAGGTGGTTGGGGGGATGGGTTAAATAGGGGATGGGGATTAAGGAGAGCACTTGTGATGAGTACTGGGTGTTGTATATAAGTGATGAATCACTAAATCCTACACCATAAACTAATATTACACTGTATGTTACCTAAATAGATTTTAATAAAAACTTGGAAGAAAAAAAAAAGGTGAAAAAAATAAAAAAAAACCTCTATTCAATAAAATGTGTTTGAGATTATTCTGCTAAAAAAAGATAATAAATAAAATAAAATAAAAAAAATTTTTTTAAATCAGTTCTAGATATTTTAAAATTTCCATTATGACCTTATTTTAATCCATGAGTCATTATTAGGGTTTTGAAAAATAAATTTTGAATAAGTGGGAATTAAAAATTTATATTTGTAGTATTAATGTCTAATTTAATTGCATACTTTTTTGGGTAAGATTGTTGAGGCTTTATGGCCTAATTCATGATAAATTTTTATAGTCATCTGTACTTGAGACTATTTTTATTCAAAGTGTCAGATGTTCCTTAGGTTACATTTTTTAGTTATGTCATCCAGATCTTGTATATCTTGGCTGGTTTTTTTTCTCTATTTGACTTCTCAATAATTGAGAGAGGTGTGCTAAAACCCCTCACTATGGTGCTGGATTTATTACTCTGTCCTTGCAGTTCCTATAAAATTTACTTCATGTACTTTCAGGCAATTTTATTAGTAACCACATATTTAAAACTACTTTATCTTCTTGGATAATTGCATTAAGTAGTGAATTGAATTCTCTATCCTTAATAATACGTTTTACTATGTTATTTATTTTATATATTGTTAGTAATAGCTGTAGCAACTTTGTTTTGGTTATATTTGCTTCATATTTGATTTTCTATCATTTTATTTTTAACTTTTGTGTGTTCTTATGCTTTAGGAATATCTTTTATAAACAGCATATTTTAGATTTTATAAAATCTAAGCTGTGACTTTATCTCTTAAAATCTAGTTAATATTTATGCTAACTATTAATATATTTGGACCAGTTCAAAATACCTCAACTTATTATTTCTGTGTTTTTTTTCCCTCTATTTCTGTTTATTTTCACCCACTTCATCTCCTTCTCTCCTTTAAATTAATAGCTGTGTCTACTCAAAATGCTCATCTGGGAATTGTTACTTATCCATAATGAGATAAGGACTTCCTGCTAGAATTTATTTATTTATTTATTTATTTATTTATTTTTAAAAGATTTTATTTATTTATTTAATTGACAGAGAGAGAGAGAGAGCGCGCGTGAGAGGGAACACAAGCAGGGGGAGTGGGAGAGGGAGAAGCAGGCTTCCCGCTGAGCAGGGAGCCCGATGCCAGGCTGGATCCCAGGACCCTGGGATCATGACCTGAGCCAAAGGCAGTCGCTGTAACCAGCTGAGCCACCCAGGCAGGCGCCCATCCTGCTAGAATTTAAAATAAGCACCACTCCCTTCATTGAGAAAGTCGTTATGTAAAAATCATGTTACCTGAACTAAGCAGTGTTTTTAGTGACATGATTGATACACACTTTGGTGCAAGAAACTTGTTAAGAACTGACAAATAGTTTACAGACCAGCTAGCTTGCTGGACCACAGTTTGAGTTCTTCCATACCTTGTGAGAACCTAACTCTCAAAGTACTAAGCTTTTAAATAGGGTTATTATATTTCCTCTTTTATTTTGATAATAGATTTCTTTCTCTCCCTCTCTTTAATATAGCAACCAACTTTAGCATAGCAACCAAGGTACTTAATCTCTTTTATTCACATATCACTTGCAGCATCTCGTTTGTCCTTTTATTTATGCATCCTTCCCCCACCCCCCTTGTCATCATGGATTTTTGCATGGTAAATCTTCTGAGGCCTTATATTCCTGAGAATGTGTTTATCAGGCTTTGAGATTTGATTTATATTTGGGCTGGATATACAGTTCTAAATTTAAGTTCTTTTCCTTCAATACTTTTGAAATTCTACTTCCATAGTCTTTAGGGCAGTGTTGCTTCTGAATAATTTGATTCTTATTTCTTTGATGTGATATGCTTTTTCTCTTTTTGTTAACTTTTAGAATTTTTTTCTTTATCTTTCTTATTCTTAAATTTTAATATAATGTGGTGTGGATTTTTCTTTCTTTCTCTTTCTTGCCACTCTACAGACTCTTTCCGTCTTAGACCTGTTATCTTTAAAAAAAATCAAACATTTATCTGCATTACTTCTTCAAATATTTACCTCTCTTCAAATTTTTTCTCTTTCTGTGATTTGGATTTTAGCACTTCTCTTTCTATTCCTTATGCCTATTGAATTTTTTTTTTATATTTCTCATTTCTTTACCCTTCTTTTCTGAGCAATGTTCTTTTTGAAGTGTATCATTTTTGTGTTCCTTATTTCAACTATTATAATCTTGTCTTTAAAATATCTGCGTCACTCTTTTAAATAAATTTTTAATCCTATTGATGCATTCTTTCCTTTAAAAAATATTCTGAGAAACAAACAGGGTTTTAGAGGGGAGGGGGGAGGGGGGATTGGTTAGCCCAGTGATGGGTATTAAGGAGGGCATGTACTGCATGGAGCACTGGGTGTTATACGAAAACAATGGATACGGGATCACCACATCAAAAACTAATGATGTATTGGGCACCTGGGTGGCTCAGTTGGTTGAGCGACTGCCTTCAGCTCAGGTCATGATCCTGGAGTCCCGGGATCGAGTCCCACATCGGGCTCCCTGCTCGGCGGGGAGTCTGCTTCTCGCTCTGACCCTCCCCCCTCTCATGCGCTCTCTCTCTCTCTCTCATTCTCTCTCTCAAATAAATAAATAAAATCTTAAAAAAAAAAAAAACTAATGATGTATTGTATGGTGATTAACATTACATAATAAAATTAAAAAAATTAAAAAAAAAAAGTAACAGCCAAAAAAAAAAATTTCATTAAACTGATCTAAAGTTATTGGTGTGTGTATTTTTGCTTCTAATGGAATCTAAAAATCCAGATAGTTGTACTCCTTAAATACCCTATCCTATTGATTTATGGGTCTGTTTTTCCTGGGGTTATTCTGTCAAGCAGAGCAGATAGGGGAAGGTCAGACCCCTGCCTCTGTCACCTTAAGTAGCTGAGGGGGTGGGAGTGGGGTATATGCATGAGCCCTTGTGTCCAGAGGCTGAGACAGTGAAAAACTGAGTCAATCTCTCCTCACCCTAAAAAAAGAACTTAATGTAGGGGTTTGCTCTTTGCCCCTCAGGAAAGAGCAGCTTTAGGTGGGGATCTTTCTTAAACATAGCAACTTAACCGGAGTCATTACTTTGCTTTTCACACCATGTCACAGTAGCTCCTGCCATTGATTTTCCTTTGTTTTTGAGATCACTTGGACCAAGTCTGAGTTGCTGTGGGTGTAGGGTGGATATTCTTCATCCCAACAGTACCTTTTCTATTTTATTCTATTTTTCTATCCTCTGTACACTCTACTGGGCTGCCTCTTGTGTTCCCTGAAGCCAGTCTTTTCCTCTCACATCAGTTCAAAATAGCCCTCTGTCTTCATCTCAGGGATTTCTCATACCTTTCTTGGTGTTTTTGGTTGGTCTTGGGAGAGAGAGTCAAGAACAATCGCCAGTTCACCCTTCCTAGCCTGATAGGATCTGGAAATGGATCCACCTACCCTTTGCTACTATTTTTAGGGACCATGATTTTTTTTTTTCCAGCACAAAGTAACCTATAGTTTTTCTCATGGTTTTATTTTTACAAAAGGTGTTTAGAATATAAATAAAAATGTAGAATGTAAAATATTTTACCCAAACTCTTTGTGTTCTATTTCCAAACTTTTTGCCACATGCAATCACATTTTTTTTATGATGCAGGTTTTTTTTTTTTTTTACCATATATTATTTTGAGTGTAGTTATTTTGATTTGTTCTTCTTGTTGATTTTTATGGTTCTACAGTATTTTTAACATATTGCATAATATTCTTAAAAATCACATACCAAAATTTACCAAGGCTCTCTTAGGTTTAGGTTATTTTTACTTTTCACTATTAGAGGTGAATATAACATCTTTATAAATATATCTTTTGTCTTTTGATTTACTGGTTTAGATTTGTTTTAAGAATGTGATTACAAGGTCCATGGATATAAAAACTTTATGGCTCTTGATAAGTATTGCCAAATTGCCCTTCAAAGAATGCTGCTATTCTTTGAATGGTTTTCTGTATACTTATTCTGATGTATACTTAATTGCATATGCACAAACTTGTTGTATATCACTTAAGACAAATCCTCTTCTGTCTTTTTACACTACTCTGATTACATTTTTTAAGGATACATTAAATTAAAATGGTGATAGACCATCTCCTTTTTTTTAAAACCACTATTACTTCCAAATAGCCCTGTAAAATCCTCTTAATTCTAATTCTAATTCTAATTTAAGTAATTAGGAATATAAATATAAATTAAGACAATGGGTGACATTTACTCCCTTAGATTCTAGCAATATAGAGAGCATGTATTACTTATACAGTTTGAAGTCTTAGGTGTCCCAGAAAGGTACAAAATATTTTTTGAAATCCATTTACTTCCACAAGTTGTCTGAAAGTCTGGCCCTCCCCCTCTGTTTGGAACCATATAAATCCTGGGGGTTTTATATCATGCAAGAAAGGGATGGGGGATGGAAAAAGGAGAGCTATTAGACTTGTTGCCAGCCCTAATGTCTAGTGCTCAAACTAGATATTATTATTATTATTTTTTAAATTTTATTTATTTTTGACAGAGAGAGCACAAGCAGAGGAAGCCGCAGGTAGAGGCAGAGGGAGAAGCAGGCTCCCCGCTGAGCAGGGAGCCTGATGCGGGGCTCCATCCCAGGACCCTGAGATCATGACCTGAGCCAAAGGCAGACGCTTAACCATCTGAGCCACCCAGGCGCCCCTCAAACTAGATATAATTTGATATAGAAAATGTAAAAATGTAACATTTTTTACATTTTGAAGCCTTGCTATTCATACCTGCTATTATCTTTAAACAAAAACTCTGAATACATTGCTTACATATATTGCTTACATCATGCTATATAATTTACAAGATTCCTGAAATAATTATGGTTAATATGTGCCAAGCACTGTTTTAGATGTATATTTAATTCTTGCAGTAATTTTTGCTACATAATAAATGATGTCAAAATCTTGGGGGTTTACAATAATAAACACTCATTTTCTCCCTCATAGGTCTGTGGGTTGTCTGTGGCTCAGCTGGGCTCCAAGATTGCCTGGTCTTGGCTCTGGGCTGTGGGTTGGGTTCCTGTCTGCTTCTCCAGTGCCAGTGGCTGTCTGGGGCATGGTCTTCCTATTGCAGACAACTGAAGTGTAAGTAGGCAGGCTAAACCACACAAACATATTTAAAACTCCTGTTTGAATCACATCTACTAAAATTCCATTGTCTCATGCAAATCACATGGCTAAGTGCAGGGGCAGTAGGTTGGGATATATGTACTTCACCCACAGTGGGAGGCACTGCAAAGTCATGTGGGAAAGAGTGTAGATGTGTAACTTGATAAGGAGTGAGTGAAGAACTGAGAACAATAATCTTATGTATCATAATTCTCAGAGCAATTATGCAGATTGTCTCTTGTTAACTCACCATCATCCCCATCCCCTATATGATATTAAAGGTGCTGACTGCACTTCATTTTAGGAGAGAAGCCTAATGTATTAGCTTGGCTGCCATAACAAAATCTCATAGACTGGGTGGCTTAAACAACAGAAATTTATTTCTCACAAGTTGTGGAGGCTAGGAGCCTCAGATTAGAGTGCCGGCATGCTTGGGTTCCGGTGAGAGCTCTCTGTCTGGCTTGCCGCTTTCTCACCGTGCCCTCATGTGACAGGCAGAGAGAAGGAACCAGCTCTCTAGTGCCTTCTTATAAGAGCACATTATGGCATGGGGTCCACTCTGCCTGTCAGCGGGTAGGCAGGTAAGGGGCAATGGCAGACGTGAGGTTTACTTTGAGTTGTGGGCATTCTTTATATAGAATCACTTGCTTTGGTGCTGCCAGCAGCTGAGGTCATCATCAGACGTTTTCTGTGATTCCTTAAACCTTCTGATCTCTGAAAGCCAGTGGTGGTTTTCCCTTACCTTGGCTCCCCCAGAGCTTCCCATAATTTTGTAAGCACTTGTCATATTTTATTGAATTTAAGATGCCATCAATTGTGTCACTGAGAAAGGAAAAAGAGCTACTAATTAGATTAAAATTTTTTTATCCCTAAGATTTTTGTTCCATACTTTTAGAAAAGGCTATTTTAGACTTAATTAGATAGGTTTTAAAACACCTGCACATACAATTGTACATACATAAAAATGTAAATATGAGCACAATAAATCCACTGTTATTCCTGAAATCACTTCATATTCAGAATTTTGCTCTTCTGAATCATTTTTTCCACTTAAGAGTTCTCAGTGTGAGTTTCTCCACTCATCAGGAGGCATTGGGAGCATTGGTAATGGGTCATTTCTTAAAAGAGTACTCCATCATTACCTACTGTCTTTTCTTCCAAGCTGCTAACAAACATTCTGCCAGTTTGGCTCGAGTTGTCTTAATTTTATGTCAATTCCTATTCAATTCACAAAGAGTACTTAAATAGTTTGTGGATTCAGTGTGTAAGGATTTACTGTGGTTGAGTCGTGCCAGTGGGAATGACCATGAGGTTCTGCACTTCTCTATGAGCTTATTCTTTATTCTTCTTGATACACATTTCTGTGATGCATCCAGAATTGATCAGTGGGTTGTGTTAGGGCTCCTAGGTATCTATTCTGAAGACTTTTAGCTGGCTCAGTGGGTATCTATCTGTTTTCTGAGTACATACTATGATATTTTGGGGGGAAGATCTCATTTTTGTATACCATTTTGCAATTTAAAATTAAATCTAAACCCCATGGAATGTACAACAGCAAGAGTGAAAGTTAATGTGTATATGGACTTTGAGTGATAGAGATGTGTCAGTGTTGATTCATTGATTGCAATAAATATACCACCATGGTGTGAGATATTGGTGGGGGAGGCTGTGCATGTGTGGGGCAAGGGGTATGTGGGCACTCTCTTTTCTGCTCAGTTTTGCTGTGAACCTAAAATCATTCTAAAAAATCTAAAAAAGTCTATTAAAATATTAAATATAAAAATAATCTTGTTATTGGTAATTATTCATAGCTTTACAGAGTTAGGCTACTTTTTATCACCTGTGTCATGATGGTGTTATCTTTAGCATCTTTAGCAGTGACAGTATTGGCACTGGAGTTTCTTTAGCATTTTCTATTTGACCAAACAAATGGTTTTATTAATTTACTCAATTGAGTCACAGGTTACTGGCAATTAAGTAACTTCTATTCATAGTCAGCAAAAAGTTTCTGACAAATTGATACTTAGGGCCTTAAGGATAATCTTGGATGGTACATAAATTATTCATAAAAACCTCTTTTTCAGCTCTTCTGGATGACTTGGCAATTTCTCCTGTCTTGATTGCCCTCTTAGTTTGGTTTCCTCTAAAAGCAGAGCCTGAGATAAGGATGTGGGTACATGCATATTTAAAAAGTGCTCTCTGGGGGAGCCTAGGTGGCTCAGTCGGTTAAGTGTCCAACTCTTAATTTTGACTTAGGTCATGATCTCAGGGTCATGATCTCAGGGTCATGAGATCAAGTCCCACTTCGGGCTCTGAGCTCAGCGGGGAGTTTGCTGGAGATTCTCTCTCTCCCTCTCCCTCTGCCCCTCCCCCTGTTTGCTCTCTCTCTAAAATAAATAAATAAATCTTAAAAAAAAAGGGGTGCCTGGGTGGCTTAGTCAGTTAAGCATCTGACTCTTGGTTTCAGCTCAGGTCATGATCTCAGGGTTGTGAGATCGAGCCCTGCATCTTGGGCTCAGCGCGGAGTCTGCTTGAGCTTCTCTCTCTTTCTCCCTCTCTCTTTGCCCCTCCCCATTCTCATGTGTGCACTTTCTCTCGCTCTCAAATAAAATAAATAAATAAAATCTTAAAAAAAAGGGAAGTGCTCTCTGAAAGCACTTGACCCTCTAGGGCCATTAACTTCACCCTTGGGCCATTTACTGCCCCCACACCCCAATTGCCAGGCTTCTCTGAGATAGAAGAGCAGAGACACCTTACTGTTTTGAGTAAAGGGAAAGAGCAGTGATGAAAACTGAGAGTTGGCTACTGGGAAGCATATGCTAGTTTTGTTTTTTCCGTATTACTTGCTAGTTCAAAATGCATAAAGTTGAGACATAGCGTGATCTTATGACATTTATTCTCCCAGCCTGTTTGCATTTCTGCCTCTTTAACAGCTGCTTGGGATGGATGCTGTGTACCCCAAGTGTATCTACTGTGCTTTCTCTGTTTCCTTCCAAACCCCTATCAGCCCACGGTAGATGAATATGTTGGCAATCTTATTTGGAAGTCAGACCCTAGTGTATCTGTTGACATGTGTTCATTTAACAGAGCTTGTTTACTCCTCATCACATTTCTGTACATCAGATTCTGCACTGTGGTCACTCCACCTAGGCGTTGCCATCCCAGGGGGCCCTGCTGAAGCAGCCTGCCAGGACTGGTTTTATCCTTTACTATGTCATAGATGTGTTAGGTGCTGTGGGGAATAAATAAGAAGTCCATGCAATAGTGGCTGATTCTGGGGAGTATAGATGCATGCTCAGAATCGCCCTCCACAGGGGGAAGTTTACCAAGGTGGTAACTCAGACTCGAAGGAGTTGAGACAGAGAAGAGCTTGTGTGGACTGCAACCTTTTGGAAAGGCCCCACGAGGGGGCCAGGTCTGAGTAATAAATTTGAATTGGGGGGGCAATTTTGATAAGGGCTCTTAGGACATGTTCTTTTTGGAGGCTGGACTCCCCAAGCAAATGTCATTTTATTTTTTTATTTTTTATTTTTTTTAAATGTTTTTATTATGTTAATCCCCATGCATTACATCATTAGTTTTAGATGTAGTGTTCCATGATTCATTGTTTGTGCATAACACCCAGTGCTCCATGCAGAACGTGCCCTCCTCAATACCCATCACCAGGCTAACCCATCCTCCAACCCCCTCCCCTCTAGAACCCTCAGTTTGTTTTTCAGAGTCCATCGTCTCTCATGGTTCATCTACCCCTCCGATTTCCCCCCTTCATTCTTCCCCTCCCGCTATCTTCTTTTTTTTTTTTCTTAACATATATTGCATTATTTGTTTCAGAGGTACAGATCTGAGATTCAACAGTCTTGCACAATTCACAGCGCTTACCAGAGCACATATCCTCCCCAGTGTCTATCACCCAGTCACCCCATCCCTCCCACCCCACCCCCCACTCCAGCAACCCTCAGTTTGTTTCCTGAGATTAAGAATTCCTCATATCAGTGAGGTCATATGATACATGTCTTTCTCTGTTTGACTTATTTCGCTCAGCATAATACCCTCCAGTTCCATCCACGTCGTTGCAAATGGCAAGATCTTATTCCTTCTGATGGCTGCATAATATTCCATTGTATATATATACACCACATCTTCTTTATCCATTCATCTGTCGATGGACATCTTGGCTCTTTCCACAGTTTGGCTATTGTGGACATTGCTGCTATAAACATCGGGGTGCATGTACCCTTTCGGGTCCCTACTTTTGTATCTTTGGGGTAAATACCCAGTAGTGCAATTGCTGGATCGTATGGTAGCTCTATTTTCAACTTTTTGAGGAACCTCCATACTGTTTTCCAGAGTGGCTGCACCAGCTTGCATTCCCACCAACAGTGTAGGAGGGTTCCCCTTTCTCCACATCCCCGCCAACATCTGTCATTTCCTGACTTGTTAATTTTAGCCATTCTGACTGGTGTGAGGTGGTATCTCATTGAGGTTTTGATTTGGATTTCCCTGATGCCAAGCGATGTTGAGCACTTTTTCATGTGTCTGTTGGCCATTTGGATGTCTTCTTTGGAAAAATGTCTGTTCATGTCTTCTGCCCATTTCTTGATTGGATTCTTTGTTCTTTGGGTGTTGAGTTTGATAAGTTCTTTATAGATTTTGGATACTAGCCCTTTATCTGATATGTCATTTGCAAGTATCTTCTCCCATTCTGTCGGTTGTCTTTTGGTTTTGTTGACTGTTTCCTTTGCTTTGCAAAAGCTTTTTATCTTGATGAAGTCCCAATAGTTCATTTTTGCCCTTGCTTCCCTTGCCTTTGGCAATGTTTCTAGGAAGAAGTTGCTGCAGCTGAGGTCGAAGAGGTTGCTGCCTGTGTTCTTCTTTAGGATTTTGATGGACTGCTGTCTCACATTTAGGTCTTTCAACCATTTGGAGTCTATTTTTGTGTGTGGTGTAAGGAGATGGTCCAGTTTCATTCTTCTGCATGTGGCTGTCCAATTTTCCCAACACCATTTATTGAAGAGACTGTCTTTTTTCCATTGGACATTCTTTCCCGCTTTGTCGAAGATTAGTTGACCATAGAGTTGAGGGTCCATTTCTGGGCTCTCTATTCTGTTCCATTGATCTATGTGTCTGTTTTTGTGCCAGTTCCATACTGTCTTGATGATGACAGCTTTGTAATAGAGCTGGAAGTCCGGAATTGTGATGCCACCAGCTTTGCTTTTCTTTTTCAACATTCCTCTGGCTATTCAGGGTCTTTTCTGGTTCCATACAAATTTTAGGATTATTTGTTCCATTTCTTCAAAAAAAGTTGATGGTATTTTGATAGGGATTGCTCTGAGTGTGTATATTGCTCTAGGTAGCATTGACATCTTCACAATACTTGTTCTTCCAATCCATGAGCATGGAATGTTTTTCCATTTCTTTGTGACTTCCTCAATTTCTTTCATGAGTATTTTATAGTTTTCTGAGTACAGATCCTTTGCCTCTGTGGTTAGATTTATTCCTAGGTATCTTATGGTTTTGGGTGCAATTGTAAATGGGATCGACTCCTTAATTTCTCTTTCTTCTGTCTTGTTGTTGGTGTATAGGAATGCCACTGACTTCTGTGCATTGATTTTATATCCTGCCACTTTACTGAATTTCTGTATGAGTTCTAGCAGTTTTGGGGTGGAGTCTTTTGGGTTTTCCACATAAAGTATCATATCATCTGCAAAGAGTGAGAGTTTGACTTCTTCTTTGCCGATTTGGATGCCTTTGATTTCTTTTTTTTGTCTGATTGCTGTGGCTAGGACTTCTAATACTATGTTGAATAGCAGTGGTGATAGTGGACATCCCTGCCGCGTTCCTGACCTTAGGGGGAAAGCTCTCAGTTTTTCCCCATTGAGAATGATATTTGCTGTAGGTTTTTCATAGATGGCTTTTATGATATTGAGGTATGTACCCTCTATGCCTATACTCTGAAGAGTTTTTTTTTTTTAATTTTTTTATTGTTATGTTAATCCCCATACATTACATCATTAGTTTTTGATGTAGTGTTCCATGATTCATTGTTTGTGCATAACACCCAGTGCTCCATGCAGAACGTGCCCTCCTCAATACCCATCACCAGGCTAACCCATCCTCCCACCCCCCTCCCCTCTAGAACCCTCAGTTTGTTTTTCAGCATCCATCGTCTCTCATGGTTCTTCTCCCCCTCCGATTTCCCCCCCTTCATTCTTCCCCTCCTGCTACATTCTTCTTCTTCTTTTTTTCTTTCTTAACATATATTGCATTATTTGTTTCAGAGGTACAGATCTGAGATTCAAGTCTTGCACAATTCACAGCGCTTACCAGAACACATACCCTCCCCAGTGTCCATCACCCAGTCACCCCATCCTTCCCACCCCACCCCCCACTCCAGCAACCCTCAGTTTGTTTCCTGAGATTAAGAATTCCTCATATCAGTGAGGTCATATGATACATGTCTTTCTCTGTTTGACTTATTTCGCTCAGCATAATACCCTCCAGTTCCATCCACGTCGTTGCAAATGGCAAGATCTCATTCCTTTTGATGGCTGCATAATATTCCATTGTATATATATACCACATCTTCTTTATCCATTCATCTGTTGATGGACATCTTGGCTCTTTCCACAGTTTGGCTATTGTGGACATTGCTGCTATAAACATCGGGGTGCACGTACCCTTTCGGGTCCCTGCTTTTGTATCTTTGGGGTAAATACCCAGGAGTGCAATTGCTGGATCATATGGTAGCTCTATTTTCAACTTTTTGAGGAACCTCCATACTGTTTTCCAGAGTGGCTGCACCAGCTTGCATTCCCACCAACAGTGTAGGAGGGTTCCCCTTTCTCCACATCCCCGCCAACATCTGTCATTTCCTGACTTGTTAATTTTAGCCATTCTAACTGGTGTGAGGTGGTATCTCATTGAGGTTTTGATTTGGATTTCCCTGATGCCGAGCGATATTGAACACTTTTTCATGTGTCTGTTGGCCGTTTGGATGTCTTCTTTGGAAAAATGTCTGTTCATGTCTTCTGCCCGTTTCTTGATTGGATTCTTTGTTCTTTTGGTGTTGAGTTTGATGAGTTCTTTATAGATTTTGGATACTAGCCCTTTATCTGATATGTCATTTGCAAATATCTTCTCCCATTCTGTCGGTTGTCTTTTGGTTTTGTTGACTGTTTCCTTTGCTTTGCAAAAGCTTTTTATCTTGATGAAGTCCCACTAGTTCATTTTTGCCCTTGCTTCCCTTGCCTTTGGCGATGTTTCTAGGAAGAAGTTGCTGCGGCTGAGGTCGAAGAGGTTGCTGCCTGTGTTCTCCTTTAGGATTTTGATGGACTCCTGTCTCACATTGAGGTCTTTCAACCATTTGGAGTCTATTTTTGTGTGTGGTGTAAGGAAATGGTCCAGTTTCATTCTTCTGCATGTGGCTGTCCAATTTTCCCAACACCATTTGTTGAAGAGACTGTCTTTTTTCCACTGGACATTCTTTCCTGCTTTGTCAAAGATTAGTTGACCATAGAGTTGAGGGTCCATTTCTGGGCTCTCTATTCTGTTCCATTGATCTATGTGTCTGTTTTTGTGCCAGTACCATACTGTCTTGATGATGACAGCTTTGTAGTAGAGCTGGAAGTCCGGAATTGTGATGCTGCCAGCTTTGCTTTTCTTTTTCAACATTCCTCTGGCTATGCGGGGTCTTTCCTGGTTCCATACAGATTTTAGGATTATTTGTTCCATTTCTTTGAAGAAAGTGGATGGTATTTTGATGGGGATTGCATTGAATGTGTAGATTGCTCTAGGTAGGATTGACATCTTCACAATCTTTGTTCTTCCAATCCATGAGCATGGAACGTTTTTCCATTTCTTTGTGTCTTCCTCAATTTCTTTCATGAGTATTTTATAGTTTTCTGAGTACAGATCCTTTGCCTCTTTGGTTAGATTTATTCCTAGGTATCTTATGGTTTTGGGTGCAATTGTAAATGGGATCGACTCCTTAATTTCTCTTTCTTCTGACTTGTTGTTGGTATATAGGAATGCCACTGACTTCTGTGCATTGATTTTATATCCTGCCACTTTACTGAATTTCTGTATGAGTTCTAGCAGTTTTGGGGTGGAGTCTTTGGGATTTTCCACATAAAGTATCATATCATCTGCAAAGAGTGAGAGTTTGACTTCTTCTTTGCCGATTTGGATGCCTTTGATTTCTTTTTGTTGTCTGATTGCTGTGGCTAGGACTTCCAATACTATGTTGAATAGCAGTGGTGATAGTGGACATCCCTGCCGCGTTCCTGACCTTAGGGGGAAAGCTCTCAGTTTTTCCCCATTGAGAATGATATTCGCTGTAGGTTTTTCATAGATGGCTTTTATGATATTGAGGTATGTACCCTCTATCCCTATACTCTGAAGAGTTTTGATCAAGAAAGGATGCTGTACTTTGTCAAATGCTTTTTCTGCATCTATTGAGAGGATCCTATGATTCTTGTTCTTTCTTTTGTTAATGTATTGTATCACGTTGATTGATTTGCGGATGTTGAACCAACCTTGCAGCCCAGGGATAAATCCCACTTGGTCGTGGTGAATGATCCTTTTAATGTACTGTTGGATCCTATTGGCTAGTATTTTGGTGAGAATTTTTGCATCCATGTTCATCAGGGATATCGGTCTGTAATTCTCATTTTTGATGGGGTCTTTGTCTGGTTTTGGGATCAAGGTAATGGTGGCCTCATAAAATGAGTTTGGAAGTTTTCCTTCCATTTCTATTTTTTGGAACAGTTTCAGAAGAATAGGTATTAATTCTTCTTTAAATGTTTGGTAGAATTCCCCTGGGAAGCCATCTGGCCCTGGGCTTTTGTTTTTTGGGAGATTTTTGATGACTGCTTCAATTTCCTTAGTGGTTATAGGTCTTTTCAGGTTTTCTATTTCTTCCTGGTTCAGTTTTGGTAGTTGATACATCTCTAGGAATGCATCCATTTCTTCCAGGTTATCTAATTTGCTGGCATAGAGTTGCTCATAATATGTTCTTATAATTGTTTGTATTTCTTTGGTGTTGGTTGTGATCTCTCCTCTTTCATTCATGATTTTGTTGATTTGGGTCCTTTCTCTTTTCTTTTTGATGAGTCTGGCCAGGGGTTTATCAATCTTGTTAATTCTTTCAAAGAACCAGCTCCTAGTTTTGTTGATCTGTTCTACTGTTCTTTTAGTTTCTATTTCATTGATTTCTGCTCTGATCTTTATTATTTCTGTTCTCCTGCTGGGTTTAGGCTTTCTTTGCTGTTCTTTCTCCAGCTCCTTTAGCTACGTGTAGGGTTAGGTTGTGTACTTGAGACCTTTCTTGTTTCTTGAGAAAGGCTTGTATTGCTATATACTTTCCTCTTAGGACTGCCTTTGCTGCATCCCAAAGATTTTGAACAGTTGTGTTTTCATTTTCATTGGTTTCCATGAATTTTTTAAATTCTTCTTTAATTTCCTGGTTGACCCATTCATTCTTTAGTAGGATGCTCTTTAGCCTCCATGTATTTGAGTTCTTTCCGACTTTCCTCTTGTGATTGAGTTCTAGTTTCAAAGCATTGTGGTCTGAAAATAGGCAGGGAATGATCCCAATCTTTTGGTACTGGTTGAGACCTGATTTATGACCTAGCATGTGATCGATTCTGGAGAATGTTCCATGGGCACTAGAGAAGAATGTGTATTCTTTTGCTTTGGGATGGAATGTTCTGAATATGTCTGTGAAGTCCATTTGGTCCAGTGTGTCATTTAAAGTCTTTATTTCCTTGTTGATCTTTTGCTTAGACGATCTGTCCATTTCAGTGAGGGGGTTGTTAAAGTCCCCCACTATTATTGTATTGTTGTCGATGTGTTTCTTTGCTTTTGTTATTAATTGCCTTATATAATTGGCTGCTCCCATGTTAGGGGCATAGATATTTACAATTGTTAGTTCTTCTTGTTGGATAGACCCTTTAAGTAGGATATAGTGTCCTTCCTCATCTCTTATTACAGTCTTTGGTTTAAAATCTAATTTGTCTGATATAAGGATTGCTACCCCAGCTTTCTTTTGGTGTCCATTAGCATGGTAAATGGTTTTCCACCCCCTCACTTTCAATCTGGGGGTGTCTTTGGGTCTAAAATGAGTCTCTTGCAGACAGCATATCGATGGGTCTTGTTTTTTAATCCAATCTGATAGCCTGTGTCTTTTGATTGGGGCATTTAGCCCATTTACATTCAGGGTAACTATTGAAAGATATGAATTTAGTGCCATTGTATTGCCTGTAAAGTGACTGTTACTGTCTATTGTCTGTGTTCCTTTCTGGTCTATGTTGCTTTTAGGGTCTCTCTTTGCTTAGAGGACCTCTTTCAAGATTTCTTGTAGGGCTGGTTTCGTGTTTGCAAATTCCTTTAGTTTTAGTTTGTCCTGGAAGCTCTTTATCTCTCCTTCTATTTTCATTGACAGCCTAGCTGGATATAGTATTCTTGGCTGCATATTTTTCTCGTTTAGTGCTCTGAATATATCATGCCAGTCCTTTCTGGCCTGCCAGGTCTCTGTGGATAGGTCTGTTGTCAATCTAATGTTTCTACTGTTGTAGGTTACATATCTCTTCTCCCGAGCTGCTTTCAGGATTTTCTCTTTGTCTCTGAGACTCGTAAGTTTTACTATTAGATGTCGGGCTGTTGACCTATTTTTATTGATTTTGAGAGGGGTTCTCTGTGCTTCCTGGATTTTGATGCCTGTTTCCTTTCCCAAATTAGGGAAGTTCTCTGCTATAATTTGCTCCATTATACCTTCTGCCCCTCTCTCTATTTCTTCTTCTTCTGGGATCCCAATTATTCTAATGTTGTTTCGTCTTATGGTATTGCTTATCTCTCGAATTCTGCCCTCATGATCCAGTAGTTGTTTATCTCTCTTTTTCTCAGCGTCTTTATTTTCCATCATTTGGTCTTCTATATCACCGATTCTCTCTTCTGCCTCATTTATCCTAGCAGTTAGCGCCCCCATTTTTGATTGCACCTCATTAATAGCCTTTTTGATTTCGACTTGGTTAGATTTTAGTTCTTTTATTTCTCCAGAAAGGGTTTCTCTAATAACTTCCATGCTTTTTTCAAGCCCATCTAGTATCTTTAAAGTGATGATTCTGAACTCTAGATCTGACATCATACTAATGTCTGTATTGAGTAGGTCCCTGGCAGTCGGTACTACCTCTTGTTCTTTTTGTTGAGGTGATTTTTTCCGTCTTGTCATTTTGTCCAGAGGAGAATAGATTAGTGAGAGAACAAAATGCTAACAGGGTAACAACGTCCCCAGAAAATATACTCTAAACAAATCAGAAAAGACCTGAAGCAGTGGGAAAAGAAAGGGAAAGAGAGGAAAAGAAAAAGAAAAAAAAAAAAGAAAAAGGAAAAGATAAAAGCAAACAAAAACAGAAGAAAACAAAAAAAAAAACGGAATATGATCAAATATGCTCAGGCTGGTATATAGATCAGTGCCACACACTAGATTTTGGGTGTATTTTGGTCTGTTAGAAGAAAGTGCCTCCCAAAATTTTAAAGAAAGAAAAACTTATATATGTACAAAAATAAGGGTTGATATGATGAAGGGATGGAATATGACTGTAAAGATGGAAATTATAAAAAATTTTATAAAAGGAATTGATAAGAAGTTGTTTGAAAAAAGAAAGAAGAGGATTTAAAAAAAAAGAAAAAAAAAAGGGAGAGAATGTGATCAGGCAGGGGAGTAGAAAAAAACCATACACTAGAGATTTAGGGTATATTTTGATCTGTTAGAAGAAACTATCTCAAAATTTTAAAGAGAGAACAACTTATATATATATGCCAAAAATATGGGTAACTACTATGAAGGGATAGAATATGAATCTAAAAATGAAAAATAAAAATGTTTTTTTAAAAAAGGGATTGATAAGATGTTGGTTGAAAAAGGGAAAAAGAAAAATTCAAAAAAAAAAGTTAAAAAAATTAACTTTGAAAGACTACAGAATCATGGTAAAAAAGCCATGGATTCTATGTGCAGTATTCCCCTAGCGCTGGAGTTCTGCCATTCTCATTGATCGGTAAACTTGGTCTTGGCTGGCTGTTCTCGCTGATCTTCTAGGGGAGGGGCCTGTTGCCGTGGTTCCCAAATGTCTTTGCCGGAGGTGGAATTGCTCTGCCCTTGCCGGTCCGGGCTAAGTAATCTGCTCGGGTTTGCTCTCGGGAGCTTTTGTTCCCTGCAAGCTTTCTGTACAGCTTTGGAGGCCGAGAGTGAAAATGGCGGCCTCCCAATCTCCGCCCCGTAGAAGCCGAGAACTCGGGGCCCACTCCTCAGTGAGCCCCCAGAGAAAAGCAGTCACTCACTCCCGTCTCCCCGGTCTCCGGCCACACTCCGTGCTCACTCGGCCTGTGACTGGGCATTTCTATCTCTGACACCCGAACCCGTCTGGAGTCTCCAAACCCAGCAGATCCCTGCGGTGCGCTCCCATGCTGCTCCTCCTGGGGGAAGAAGGTGAGTCTCCCGGGATCTGCCGCTTGTTGGGTCCCTGCTGGAGGAGCAGTGGCCTGACTGTGCCGCAGATCACGGTTTATGACAACCCCGAGCTGAGAGCCCATGCCTGGGCTCCGTCTCTGCAGCCGGCTTCCCAGCTCCGATCCCTGGGAGCTCTGCCGCACTCAGGCACCCCCGGTCTTTCTGTGACCCCAAGGGTCCTGAGACCACACTGTCCCGCGAGGGTTCCACCCCCCCGCTTAGCCACCGGAGCGACGTCCCACAGCGGAGCAGACTTTTAAAAGTTCTGATTTTGTGCTCCACGGCTCTATCACTTGCCAGAAGTGGCCGACGGGGGCTCCTCCCCCGCCGTCTATCCTCCCGAATATCGCCTCGGATTCACTTCTCCACACGTCCTACCTTCCAGAAAGTGGTCGCTTTTCTGTTCAGAGAGTTGTTGCTATTCTTTTCTTCGATCTCCTGTTGAGTTCGTAGGTGTTCAGAATGGTTTGATCCTTATCCAGCTGAATTCCTGAGACCAGACGAAATCCAGGTCTCCTACTCCTCCACCATCTTGCTCCGCCCCCCCGCAAATGTCATTTTAAAATGTGATCTTATTCCTCTTTGATCACCAAATGTCTGAGAAGTTGGTTGAAATCTATGAACCTTAAAAGAGGCAACTTGATTGTGGGATTGAGGTTGAATGTAGGTTCAAATGCTATGTTTGCCAAAGAGGTGGGTGACTGACATTTAGCAGTGTCCTTGAAGAGGCTTGCTGGCTTACTTGTGTATGGAAAGGACAGTTTCTGAAATGCCTAGCACCTCTGCATAAGAGCCACAGATGCAGTGGAATCCATAAAGAGGAAAACCTCATGGCTTGCTCTTTGGGGCATCCAGACATACTTAGGTCCATGCACTTGGGTCCAAGCCATTGTATCATCTGTGCTGGGGAATTGCTGGGGGGAGATTGCTATCCCTGGCTTGTTGGATGATGCTGGCCGACTCCTAGGAGGACTTGCACTTTGAAGAACCATTGCACACCTCCCCTAACACCTTTCATCACTAGGGAAGACTTGTGCCATTTACTTTGGTTACATTTTACCATGGGCTATGGTGGCTTGGAGATAGGGGTCTAAGGTGGCTGTGTGGAATATTAAATCTTCCTTGTTTTTTCATTCCTTGTGAGTCTATGCTGTCCCTAAACTGTCACGTGTTAGATAGGAAACAGTTTACTTTCAGCTCTAGAGGGCTTGGATGATGTACCACCAGGACTTATGGTGGCCTTTGGGAGGCATTGTGCTTGAGTCTCAGACCTGGGTTCAAATCCTGATGCAGCCCCTCTGGTGAAAACCATGGGTGATTCTCTTAGATTCTTTGAGTCTTGGTTTCCTCCTTTATATGGTGGTTAATTATACTTGTTGCATAGCATCATTGGGAGATTAAATAAAATAATGATGAAAGTTCCTGGCATGGAGCTTTAGAAATGTAGTTTCCTTCTAATATAGCCTAATATGTCAGTTGTGATACCTGAAGCTAAAGCCTTAAGGAATTAATTTAAATTTAATGAAAAAATAATATATGCATTTTTTTAAAAAAAGTGAGAAAAATCTTTAGATTTAAACTGAGGGATTTTGAAGGTAGAATTATGGTCTTATTTCCTAAATGCATTTGTTTCCAGTGACTATTTTATTCACTTTATATGGAAAAAATTATTTCATATAGAAGAGATAGCCTTGGTATAAAGGCATCTGATGAAATGCAGCTAATTAAACACATAATTTGGTACAGACTGTGTACCCAACATATTTTGGCACATAAAATATTTACTCTGATAGACTGAAGCTGTTATTTTGAACTGGGTCTCAGTTGTTATTGAGACTGAGTGTTTTTAATCTAGCAAATGATAATGACTTCATCACTTCTGACTTTGTGTGTCTGGTTTCAGCCAGGAATGAGATTTTATTGCTGTGCTTTTAGCTTTCGGTAAGAGTGCTTGATAGACTATCACTGCTAAGATCTTGTTTTTGAAAAGAACATTAAATACTTGTTAATTTATATTTATATTCAAAACTCTAAATCTGTGCTAAACATAAGTAAGTCTTCTAATTATGAATTTCCCTCCTATTTTCAGTTTTATGTGAAATCCAGGAACTTGAACAGCACAAAAAGTAGATCAGCTCAAAGTTTCTTTCAAAATGCTTTGATATTTTGGTTTCTGCCCTTCCTGCTTTGTGATGCATTTGTATTAGAAAAAAGGGATAGTCTTGGTCGTGTTCTAAGCTGGTAAATTTTGAAGAAAACCCCCTAAACCTGTGCTTTAAGAAAGCACTGTTTGAGTTTCAGTTTCAAATTTACTTAGTGTGTTTAAATTTACTTCTAGAGATGCAAGTTCTACTTTAGTTCAACTTTAGTTTCCTTCACTAAGTGTCAGGTGATGCTGAGGTTGCTGGTCTGAGTACCACACTGAGTAGAAAGAGCTGTGTGCACATTTGAAAATCTGACTGCTTGGGTTTGAATGCCTGCTCTACTCTTTATTACCCCTATGACCTTGTTGTGTAGGACCTTTAGCTGCTCTGTGTCTCTGTTTTGGCGTCTGTCAACATGGGAATGATTAAAATGGTATTTGGCTCTAAGAGTTCATTTAAAGAAAAACTGATATAACCCACATGAAGTATTTAACACCTAACAGCAAAGTGATAACTACTAATAAATTTTAATATATATTTTATCTGGTGATAATGGCTTTCAGAAAATTGGAAGGGGAGAGGGGGAGTCCTAATATTCATTTATTTTTGCTTGAGAAACATTTTAGTGCAACTCAGTGACCAATTGTCCCAGTTTTCCCAGGACTGGGTTTTTCAGTGGTTTTAGTCCTGAAAGTCTCTTGTCCTGGGAAACCCCTCATTTCTGAGCAAACCAGAAGAGTTGGTCACCCTTATATTTAAGGACTTAGGGTCTTTTTAAGTCTTCACAGTAATCTTATGACATGGGTATCATTAACTGAATTTCCCAGATAGGCCATGGCTAGTAAGTGGTGAAGCCTCTATTCAACTCTGCCTTTGAGTGGCTTCATAGTCCTTGGATGCTCCATTACATCTGTTGTACAATCAAATGTTATTGCTGTATTCTTATGTAGTCTTTCAAAATGCATATCAGAAGCATATTTGGTTTAGATTAAGATAAAATAATACAAGATATTCAACCCCCATAAAGTTCATAAAAAATAGGTAAATAGGAATATACTGGACATGCAAGAATCATGAGGCTGCCCTGGTCTAAGGTCTGAGGAAAGGTGACTCATCTAGAAGACTTGCTGTCTCATCTCAGAGTCTGCTTTTTGTAGACTAAATGAAGTGGACAGATTAAGATGAAGCTTAGTGGCAGAATATTTATATAATTCTAGTAGAGGATGAGAGTTTGTGGAAGGGGCTAGGGAAAATCTGATTTTATTACTTTTTTCTTCTCGACCCTTTTCTTTCTAGTCTTCTGCCAGAACAACCAGACAGGTGTTCCTTACCTTTCTTCATTTCTCTGCCTTTGTAAAAAATTAGTTGGTGTGGACACAAGTGAACTTTGTCAAGTGGCAACATCAAGGGATGCCTGAACATAAGAAAGTCCTCATATTATCCCATTACCCTGTCTAAGCTTTTTATGTGACAGCCAGAGAACCATATCAGCTGGAATCCTTCCTTTAGTCTTCATGAAACAAATGCTCTTAGCTCCAAAAATACTTCTACAAATACTTCTCACAGAATTTGCTCAGCTCAGTTTTACTATTAAGAAAGCTACTGCTTATTGCCAAAGGAATACTTAACAGTGGTTTCCAAACCAGAGTTTCCTTAGTTGGATGTAGCCCTAGTGAACCTGGGCCTCAGGGGAAGTCACATTTTTTTTTTGTTGTTGTTCTAAAAATGGACTTGGATATGACATTTAACATAAAAACTGAAAACATTTAAAAATTCAATACATTGATATAAAATATAAATATAAATAATACAAAATAAATCAATGCTAGTTATCTTAAAATCTGTAGAATCAACAAAATTTTAAAGTAGGGACCCTTTATTATACTTATTTATTTATGTATATATTGTAAAACTGCATTTTAATGTGTAATGGATTTGAAATGTGTAAGTGTATTCAAATGCTTGATTTTGCTATTTACAAACATTTTTATAGAAGATAAGAATTGAAATGGAAATATCCCAATTTCATCAGTTTGGTTTGCCTACAATTTTATTTATTTATTTATTTATTAATTAAAATTTTATTTTATTATGTTATGTTAGTCACCATTCATTACATCATTAGTTTTTGATTTAGTGTTCCATGATTCATTGTTTGCATATATCACCCAGTGCTCCATTTAATACGTGCCCTCCTTAATACCCATCACCGGGCTAACCCATCCCCCCACCCCCCTGATTTGCCTACAATTTTAATTGAAGATAAAACCCATGAGTAAATTACTTTTGCAAATAAACTGCACAGTTCAATAAAGATCACTAAAATTATTGAAAAAAATCTCAATCATTGAAAAATAGAAGGAAAATTTAGAATTATTCTTTATCAGTTTCTCAAAGTGTGGCTTCTGGACCAGCAATATCAGCATTACTTGAGAACTTGCTAAAAATGAAAATTGTTCTCTTCCACTCCAAACCTATTGTTTCAGAAACTCTGGTGGAGGGGCCCAGCAGTCTATACTTTAATCTTCCTTAGGTGATTCCTGTGCACGTTCAAGTGTGAGAATCTCTGGTCCAGACCATCCAGAAGAGTGTCCAGTGGGTCATTAGGATGATATACCTTTAGCAGAGTTTGAGAATTAGAACCTAAATTGATGACTCAGAAATTAGATAACCTCTTTTTCTCTTTGCCTTTGAGAGAAGTGATGACCATTGGACAGTGTGGTGTAATGAAAAGAATTTGAATTTTGAAGTGTGAAGATCTGGTTTCAGTTTGCAACTTTATATATGCAAATCACTTAAGTACTTTGAGCCATGGTTTCTAATATATAAAATGGGGATAATGATAGCCTCAGTCTCATAGAGTTGCTGTGATCGAATGCAGACATGCTTGTGAGGGCAATTTTTAAATTATCCAGTGCTGTGCAAATGTTACTTTTCATACGATCATTACTGCCCGTATGATTGCAGTTCTCAGAACTTACCCTTCTCACTTCCCCTGTCTTTGCCCCATTACAATTTAATTGCCTCTTGAAATTTAAGTTTTGCAAAGCAGAGATTTAAAAAAAAAGAAATTGGAGACTTTTTAAACAAGAAAGAAAACCAGAGTTCTTGCAATTTCTTTTATATATGAAATGATACATATGGATTTTTTCCTTTGTTTCACGAATAGTCTTTTAAGCTTTTAATCCACAATGTAAAATGAATCAATAGCACATTTCAGTGATACCACAGCAATAATAATGCATTTGGAACATTAAGTGTCAAATTTCCCTCACATATTTCAAAAATTGTTTTACATTTTTTTCTGGTTTAACCTCTCTTGACACCAGTGAACTTAAGGCTTGTAATTGAAGGATCAGTGAGCAAAAAAGCAGTTCAAGTGATAATATATCCATTTCAATTCCTATTTTCTGGACGGAGACCTTTTATGCTAAGTTCATGTGAGAATAAATTTTTATGACAAAATTATAACCCTCAGATCGATGTTACTCAGGCAGGCTGAGATCTGTCCTGATATAATGGATTTTGTGACAATGAAATGCAAGAGAGTCTCCCAAAAGCTTTGCCTAAGGAATTTCTGACAGTAGCCTATATACTACCAAAATTTTCAAGATGCTATTATGACTCATTTCTACTCATTACAGAAAAATGGCTTGGTATTTTAATCATGAAAATGCAGTTGTGTCGAAGAGGAGAAAGAAGTGTAAAGACATAATCTTTGAAATATTGCCATGTATTCATATTAGCTGCACCATTTAGTAAATGTTGTTGCTTTTATTGTGGTTTTTATTTTTAAAAAAGATTTATTTATTTGAGAGAGAGAGAGAGAGAGAAGGAATGAACAGAGGAAGGGGCAGAAGAAGAGGGAGAGAGTGTTTTAAGCATACTCCATGCAGATTGTGGAGCCCAATGTGGGGCTCAATCTCATGACCCTGAGATCGCGACCTGAGTCATAACCAAGAGTGGGATGCTTAACCGACTGCACCACCCAAGTCCCCTTGCTGTGGTTTTTAATTTGGAAGGTTGCATATATTTGTTACGCCTAATTTGACTTCTAATCATAATTTTCTGCATGTCGCTAGTTGAATGAAAAGAGGTGTCTTCTGTAATTAGAGGTAATCTGAACTTCATATAATTTCCTGTAAGTTCTTTCCTCCCTAAGCGATATTGCTTCTTCTCCCATTTCAGTGGGTTCATTTTTTTCAGGGAGAATATGTAAAGATGCCTCAAAATATTGTAACACTGCAGTTGAAAATATCACAGCATCTATAAGGGCCTCATAGTTTTTTTCTTTTTTTCCCCCTCAGTTTTATTCAGTTGTAATAACATAAACATTGTGTAAGTTTAAGGCGTACACCCTGCTGATTTGATACATGTATATATTGTGAAATGATTACAATAGAGTTAGTTAACACCTCTATCACCTCACCTAATTACCTTTTTTTTTTTTGGTGGTGAGAACATTTAAGATTTACTCTCTTAGCAACTTTCAAGTATATGAAACAGTGTTGTTAACTACTGTCATCATGTTCTATATTAGATCCCCAGAATTTATTCATCTTTCAGCTGGAAGTTTGTACCTTTTGACCAACATCTCCCCATCTCCCCCACCCTGAGCCTGGCAGCAACTATTCTGCTGTTTCTGTGAGTTTGGCTTTTTTAGATTCCACATGTAAGTAATATCGTACAGTGTTTGTCTCTCTCTGTCTGACTTATTTCACTTAGCGTAATGCCCTCAAGGTCACCTGTGTTGTCACAAATAGTGATTGCCTTTTTTCTCAAGGCTGAATGATATCCCAGTGTATATGTATGTTTGTATGTACGTATGTATGTGAATATCATTCCAATGATGTTCATGTGTTACATGCATATATACACATACCTATATACATGTATGTTACACACACATATGTATATTATACACACACCCACATTATATGTATCTCACGTCTTCTTTATCTGTTCATCCATAGATGGACACTTAGGTTGTATCCATGTCTTAGCTATTGTGAATAATGCTGCAGTGAACATGGGACTACAGATATTTCTTTGAGATCTTGGTTTCATTTCCTTTGGATATATACCAAGAAGTGGGATTACTGGATTATGTGGTAGCTCTATTTTATTTTTTTGAGGCCTCTATACTATTCTCCATAGTGGCTGCACCAATTTCCATGAGTAGTGCCCAAGGATTCCCCGTTTTCCATATCCTTGCCAACCCTTGTTATCTTTTGTCTTTTTGATAGTAGACATTGTAATAGGTGTAATAGGTGTGAACTAATATGTCACTGTGGTTTCAGTTTGCATTTCCCTGATGATTGGTGATCCTGAACATCTTTTCATTTAGTAGTTAGCCATTTGTATGTCTTTGGAAAATGTCTATTCAGGTTCTCAGTCTAATTGGATTGCTTTCTTCCTCTCTTGCTGTTTTCCTGTGCAAATTCATGATTTTCCATAGTGGTGTGCCTTGATTCTCTTTATCTCTCGTGTATACTGAAGGATTTTGCTTTGTGGTTACCAGGAAGATTACATAAAATATCTTATAAATATAACAGTCTCTTTTACAGTGATAATAATGTAAATTCAATAGCATACAAAAGCTCTACTTCCTTTCTCCATCTTATATGTTTTTGATGTCACAATTTGCCTTTTTATATTGTATATTCATTAACAAATAACTGTAGCTGTAATTGTTTTTAATACTTTTGTCTTTAACCTTTTTTATTTTTTATTTAAAAAAATTTTTTTTTTTTAAGATTTTATTCATTTATTTGACAGAGAGAGACACAGCGAGAGAGAGAGCACAAGCAAGGGGAGTGGGAGAGGGAGAAGCAGGCTTCCTGCTGAGCAGGGAGCCCGATGTGGGGCTCGATCCCAAGACTCTGGGATCATGACCTGAGCCGAAGGCAGACGCTTAACGACTGAGCCACCCAGGCGCCCCTTTAACCTTTTTTTAAAAACCAGAGTTAAGTGGTTAATATAACACCATATTAGAGTATTATGAATTTGATTATATACTTACTTTTACCAGTCTGTTGTATATTTTTTTATGTTTTCATATTACTGATAGAGTCCTTTCATGTCACCTTCAAGAATCCTTTCAGCATTTCTTATAAGGCAGATCTAGTGGTGATGAATTCCCTCAGCTTTTGTTTTTCTGGGGAAATTTTTATCTCTTCTTCATTTCTGAAGGAAAACTTAATTGGATAAATTTGGTTGGCAGTTTTTTCTTTCAGCATTTTGAATATATCATCCTATTCTCTCCTGGCCTGTAAGTTTTCTGTAGATAAATCTGCTGATAGACTTAGGGGGATTCCCTTATAAATGATAAGCTTCTTTCCTCTTGCTACTTTTTAGATTCCATGTTTGTCTTTGATTTCTGCCAGTTTTATTATAATGTGTCTTGGAGAAGATCTTTAGAGTTGAATTTATTTGGGGACCTATGAGCTGACCATGAACTTGGATGGGTAAATCTCTCCCCAGATTTGGGATGTTCTGAGGCATTATTTCTTTAAATAAGCTTTCTGCCTCTTTCTCCATTTCTTCTTCTGTGACTCCAGTAATTTGCAAATTGCTTCTCTTGATGGTATCCCGTAATTCACATTGGCTTTCTTCACTCTTTTCATTCATTAAAAAATCTTTTTCCTCTGCCTAGATAATTTCAAAGTTCTTGTCTTTTATTTTATGGATTTTTCCTTCTGCTTGATCCATTCTATTGATGCTGTCTATTGCATTTTTCATTTCATTCATTGTTTTCTTCAGCTCCAGAATTTCTGTTAGGTTCTGTTTTTATGATTTCTATCTCTTTGTTAAACTTCTCATTTTGTTCATGTAGTGTTTTCCTGTTTTTTTTTTAAATTTTTTTTGGTGGGGGGAAATTATCTTCCTGCATTTCCTAATAGCTCATTGAGCTTCCTTAAAATAGCTATTTTGAATTATCGAGTAAATTGCAGGTCTCCATGTCTTTGGGATCAGCTACTGGAAAATTATTGTTACCCTTTGGTAATGTCATGTTTGTTTGATTTTTCATGTTTCTTGAAGTCTTATGTTTCTGTCTTCACATCTGAAGTAGCAATCACTTCCTCCAGTCTCTATTGACTGACTTTGGGGAAGAAATACCTTCTTTCAGTCCTGCTGGAGATTCTGAGGTTTTCAGACCTTCTGTGGATATGCTTGTTCCACACTTCTTGCTCCCTCTTGTGGCAGAATTCTTAAGCTTGTATGCCTTGTGTTGATCTTGCAATGCACCAGGCTGGGTGCTGTTAGCCTCCCTTTTACTTTTCCAAGGGCAGAGCTAAATGTTCAAGTTTGTGGTTTCTCCTTGGCCAGCAGATTCAGGCCAGCTTTTGGCACATGTTCACTATCTGTCTGCCAAAGCTTGTTCTCACTGCTTTTGGGAGCACACACGGGGAGCCGGCCATGGGGTGTGGGTGTTTGTGTGTGATGAGCATTTAGCACTGTGGTGCTTGTGGCTAGATAGGAGATATGCGGGTGAGGTGTCTCAATGACTCATCGGTGGGCCTTATGATGGAGTTCCTGATAAGGTTAGTAGCATCCATGTCCCTTAGATATGTTCCAAACCCTGGCCGCTATCCTCCCAACTGCTGATTGCTTTCCAGTCATGCAGCTTATGACTCAGTACTCTGGAGGCAAGAGATAAATTGGCCTCTTCGGCAGCATCCCACACAGCTGTGGAAGTCAGGTGCTCATACACAATCTCTCCCTTTCCTCTGTGGGAAAGAATTACAGGCCAAGAGAGCCCTGTTGGGTTGAGCTGTGCCACCTTGCAGGAGAGGTGATGTGGGTAAAGTAAAATTGTTCCTCTTACCCTCTCCAATGTGTCCAGACTCAAATATTTTTGCTCCAGTGGTGTTCTGGAACTTCTCCACTAGACTCCTGGACTTCCCCATAACAAATAAACTGGCAAGCTTTAATAATTTTGTTAAATTTTAGCATATTTAATTTTCTTGGTTTTGGTAATTAGAAATGTAATAGATATTTTATATATTTTTTCTGAATATTGCTAAGCAAACAGAAAAAAAATCCATAGTAACAAACAACAACAAAAAGAAGCAAATTACTACACAAACTCTGACTTCCCTGAGTTGGAGTTAATACTTACTTTGATGTATGCAAGTATTTTTGCAAATTATGTTGGATTTTGTTTTCTATTGTTCTTAAACATTTGAGGATCAGTGACCCTTAGACTGTAAAAATTTGTTGAAAGCTTTGCATACAGGAAAATGCACATATGCACAGGCGCATGTCACTTTGCTTCCCATCATAGCAGAGCCTTGGGGAAGAACCATGCTCGAGAGCAGCAGTTGTGCCATTGTTTTTGTGCCACCCAACGCCTACCTCAATTAGAAACCACCTGACCCAGTTCTCTTTAAGATAAGTGTGCTTTGTCCCAAAAAGAAACAAAATGGAAATTAGTGGCTTACCTTGGTGAGCATTTATTATTTCAGATACTAACAAAAATCTAGAAGATAAGCAGGTCAGACAAGGGTGATTGTGTCTTACTGGATATCAGTTGGTGGTAGATTCAGGATTCTAACCCAAACTCTTTCTGATTTCTAGTCCTGTAATTTTATATAACACATTACTCTCCAAGGATTTCCACCCAGGACACATCTGGAACTGCTATGCTAATAGTCATGAGCATAGGCTTCTACTATCATATTTTTTTCCTTCAGTTCTTGAGAGCATTTTATGGTTCAAGATGATTGCTTAGCATCAGTTATCACAATTCTATTTCAGTCTGAAAGAAAGAGGGATGGAGAAGAAGGACCAAAGTGAATATGCCACAGGTCTTTGAAGTTAGCTGCCTAGACTTTGCCGCATGATGTTTGTTCTTCCAACTCACTGGCCAGAACAGTTCAAGAGCCACCTTGTTTTGAAAGGGAAGTTTTGAATTTGAGACTTTGAATGGCCATGTACCAGTTCAGAATTAGGAGACCTATTACTAGGGAAGGAGGAAGAATAGATTTTAGAGGACAACTAGAAGTTTTTAAAGTCAGGCACAGTTTCTGAACCCCATTGTTTCTTATAGATGCTCAAATAAATGAGTGTTCAACTAAGATTGCTTACTGCTACTGCTTTGTATTATTTGTATCTTGGGAAACCAACATCAGTTTAATACTACCACGTTTCATTGCAGATTTTTGGAACCAATACATATTCTTTTTTAGAAAAACTCCCATTTACCTTTTCTATATTAATGGTAAAAGATTAGTTTATAGTACCGAGAGAACCATGTGGTGGAATCAAGAAGAGTTCTCTGTCCATGATCTTTTCCCATGTCCAGGAAATCCCAACATTTTTTTTTATAAGAGGCAATGTAATCTCATAACCACTGTTTTGCCTTTTACTTTCTTGACTCTGTCACCTTCCCCCCCATACCTGTAAAGCAATTTTGTTAGTTTATATTGGTTTCCTCTAGACAATTTTGCATGGGAAACTTTTACCTACCTCATAACTATCAGAAATACTCATCACCTTGTAGATTTGATGGCATTCTTTCTTTTATGGACCCCTAAAGGATTAATGAGGAATGTCCCAGATTATTTGTTTTCCTGGTTTCTCAGGATCTTTGAGGATCTTCAAAAATTTTGTCCAGTGTTATGAGAAGTCAGTTTATAGGAAGTCAAGGAACTCTTTACTTGTCCCTCAAATTCTGGTCAGGCATCTGTGTTCTGGATTTCTAGAATGTAGGCACTCCTGTAGTCACATGATGAGGCATTGAAAAATCATGGTGCTGGGGGCAGGGTGAGGGGACATATTTTGTAACTCTATCTTAAGCAATAGGATTATAAGCAGTATAAAAGTTTAAGTTACTCTGTCCTTGGTCAACATGACTTTCTCTCTTACACTTGTACTACATTTCCAGACTTTTTCCCCCATCTATTATGAAGGCAGGGCTCACATCTGACCAGACTGTCTTGGCTGTGTCAGTAACTACCAAGAGATGTTTTGACAGGTAGTTTCCTTGGGTTATGGCATGTTAAATTAAACTATTTTGAATTTAATGTATGTTATGTTGATGAGAACTAGATTGATTGTTTGAAGCACTGAGATTCATCTCTGTATGAACCACTTTATTTCCTGCTAGGACATCCTTTTGCTATTGTGAAGATATAAACAATGTCTGCTTCTATTAAAAATAAATATATATGCAGGCAAAATATGTTTTTGAATTGAAGATATTATTTCTTATTAACCGACTGCATGAGACACATTAATGCTTGATTATTAACGCTAATAGAGAAATGTAGAGAGTATAGTTTATAAAAAAACAGAAGATGCATTTTAGAATACAATTTATTTTATTATATTATTACATGAAATGCTGAAGCCACATGGAAAATCTGATTCTGGAGAAGGTTCTCATTTCTTTTCTGTGACCCACTGTATATCATGTTTCAGAATACTCCAAATATACTTTTTGCTGGATTCGAACTTTATTTGGAGCAAAGAAAGATAGTTGAAAGCTTTCACTTAAAGCTATTTGTTAAGGTGCTATTAAGAGTAAATAAAAGCAAAAAGAATTAACGTAGGACTTAAGTGAGCAGGAGAGGGACCTATTCAAGTAATGTGGAAGTTATATCTCGGGATAATTGAAGATTGACTTTCTGGTAAAAGGCACAAAGAAGGATTAATTGGCTTATTCCAAACTGAGGCCACTTCTTTAGGAAGTATGCTTGAGGATATACTTGGCAATAAACTTAACAGCTAGCAAGGTCTCTTTACAGGTTGGCTTTATCAGAGATTCTGGAAGGAGAAAACCAAATTTGCCTTTATCTCGGAGTTCAAAGGCAAATGTGTGTTTGATGCCCAGGTTGTAAGCCCAGTCTAAAGAAGAACCTGATGTTGGGTCTGTAAAACACAAACAATAAATATTTAATTAGAAACAAATGCTAATGTTTTTCTTGAAATGGAAATTCACTGGTGTAAAATTAGCAGTAAAACATAATTATGTGTACAGTTAATTGCAGTAATTAATGGCAGTAGTGGTCTACATAGTATAGAGTGTAGAGTACAACATAATCATGGTTTTGGGATCCACCACATATTTTAAATATGTGCTGCATTTTCAAAATTACATTTTGCTTGGGTCAGTACTCTAAATTGATTTTGTTTCCTGGGCACACAGTGTTGCAGATGGAGGTGGTCTGGGCAAGTGCAAGCAGCTGTGGAAACCAACTGAGGAGGGGCCTCTGGTCACTGAAAACTCGACAAAAAAATCATGCATACAGGCTAGGCAAAAGTACGTTCTTTCTAATAGTTCGAGTCTCTTTCTATTCACATTGCTTGGTTAAACGATTTTTATAGTTAAAAGACCAAGAAAGCTTAAATAAGTTATTTTAAGGATGTATTTAGACCTTTAATCCAACTTTTCAATGTCAATTTTTATGAGATTTTACTAAGAATGTTTTTTGAAAATCTAAACAGAATCTATAAATTATGTACATATAAGGTTTATACAAGTACATATATATATATACTATAAATGCATTTATGTATATTCTGCTTTGCATAATAAGAAACCTACTTTCTTGTACATAGAATCATTTATGTTCTAGGACAGGTAATGAGTTTAACTAATATTAATGTTTTAGGTTTGAATGATGAAAATTCAAAGCTGTGATGAAGAAAGAGGGAAGAAATATTTTGGTAGAAGGAGGGTTGGCTTTTAAACTATTCAACAAACTATAGAAATGATCCCTGAAAGTATAGTCTACAAATATTTATTAAAGCTTTTATATGCACAGTGCACTTTACTTGGCACTGTGGAGGGTGGCTGTGCAGGGTACAAAGATAAAGATGATATTGGTGTCTTTGGGAACTTACTGTTTAGGGGAGAGAATTCAAAGACACAAATCAATAGAGACAGGGTAGAATATGTAAGCACCATAAGAAAGGTACATTCTCTTATGAAGATTTAAAAAAAACATTATGTATGTCTGGTGAGGATGATGACATTTCATGCTCAATGCCTACTAAATACCACCTTCATGATGTAGAGCCTTGAAAGGTATTTTTCCAGATGGACATGGAAGAAGGGCATTCTGGTCAGTGAGCTACAAAGATGGAAAAGCATGGAGGCCTTTTTAGGGACCAGTGAGATCCAGCTAGACTGGAACAAATGGAGCAGTGAGAGTTTGTGGGCAAAGCTCAGAAAACCTGATAAATCAGGACAGGTATTTTGTTTGGGAGGCAATAATAATTATTTTAGTGTTGCACTTAGGACAGTTAACCTGAACTGGAATGAGTAGAGACCAGTGAGGAGGTATTGTGAGATGAAAGCCTGAACTTGTGTAGGGTCACCACACTGGGAATATCTTTGGGGGCTTTATGTCAAAAACACTGGAATGGAAGAGTCACAAAATCTGATAAAAATGATTGAGATTTCAGTCTGGGTAGCTGAAAACAATCCACACATTATTAACAGAAACAGGGACTCAGAGAGGATAGTGATGGTGAAAAGAAGGGCTAAAGGAGGGAAGACAAAAGGATGTTTAGCATCAGCCACATTTAGGAAGGAGCTTGTGAAAATGAATTTTGAAGGTATTGGCAGAAATATTATAGGCGAAATTGGCTTGCGCACATTCAGGATCATTATATTTTCTTGGTGGATTGATCCTTTTATCTTTATTAATGTCCCTCTTTGTTTCTAGCAAATTTCTTTGGTCTGAAATTTACTTTATCTGATATTTAATATGACCACTTCTCCTTGATTAACATTTGCATGGTATATCTCTTTCAGGCCTTTCCATTTCAACCCGTCTTATATTTAAAATGAGTTTATTGCAGACAGTGTATTATTCAGTTGTATTTTTTAAAATCCACTCTGCCAATCTGTCTTTATTTAATATCTTTAGGTAAATTATTGATATGACTTAAATCTGCCATCTTATTGTTTGATTTTTATTTGTTCCATCTGTTTTTCATTCTTCTATTTCTCTTTTATTTACTTTTTCTGGTTAAATGAACGTTTTAAGGATTCCATTTTGATGTATTGATTTATTTTTATTTTATTTTATTTTTTAAAAGATTTTATTTATTTATTTGACAGAGAGAGAGCACAAGCAGGGGGAGCTGCAGAGGGAGAGGGAGAAGCAGGCTCCCCACTGAGCAGGGAGCTGGACATGGGGCTTGATCCCAGGACCCTGGGATCATGACTTGAGCCAAAGGCAGATGCTTAACCGACTGAGCCACCCAGGTGCCCCAGTTTTGATGTATTTATAAGAACATTTTTGAGTCTATCACTTTGTGTAGTTTTCTTAGTGGTTGCTCCAGATATTACAATATACATATATAATTTACCATCACCTGCTGATATCAGTGTTTTACCATGTCAAGTGACATATAGAAATCTTACTTGCATTTAGGTTCTTTTTATCTTCCTACTTTTTAAATGTAATTGTCTTGAGTACTTCTGTACGTGCATTGAGGATCACATCAAATGGAGTTATATTTTGTAACTCCACCATCTTGAAGAGATAGTTGTTTATTCACTCACTCATTCATTCATTCATTACCTAATCCATTGTTCTTGCTTCCTTTCTACAGTTTTAAGGCTTCTCCTGTTATATTTCTTTCTTATTTGGAGAGCCTCCTTTAGCCATTTTTAAAGGGTAGATCTTTGGGTGATGAATTCTCTTAAAGTTTTCCATTGTCTGAGAAGGTCTTCATTTCCTCTTCACTTCTGAAGGATATTTTTGCTGAATATAGAATTTAGGGTTGATAGTTGTTTTCTTTTAGCACTTGAAAAATATTCTCATTTCCTTTTGGTTTTCCATGGTTTCAATAAGAAATCTGTCCTTTGAATTGTTTTTCCCCTCTAGATTGTTTCTCTCTGGTTGCTTTCAAGAGTTTTTTCTTTGTCTTTAGTTTTCAGAATTTTAATTATGAGGTACTCGATGTGAATTTCTTTGAGTTTATCCTGTTTGGCATTCACTTAGCTCTTTGGTATGTGGGTTTATGTTTTTAGGAAATTTTATAAATTTCAGTCTTTATTTTTTCATATATTTTTTCCATTCTCACTCTCCTTCTCCTCTTCTGAGACTTTGATGATATGAATGTTGGATCTTTTGTTACTACACCTCAGGTCCCTGAAGCTTTGCTTATCTTTTTTTCAATTTGTTTTCTCTCTTCAGATTGACTGAATTCTTATTCTGTCTTTAAGTTAATTGATTCTTCTCTCCATCATATTCATTCTGCTATTGAGCCCTTCCAGTGAGTTTTTAAGAATTCAAGTTATTGTATTTTCTAGTTCTGTGATTTCCATTTGGTTCCTTTTATATCTTGCATTTTTTTGGTGAAATTTTCTGTGTTTTCATTTGTTTCAAGGCTATCTAATTACTTGTTGAAGCATTTTTTATGATGGTGACTTCAAAATTCTTATCAGATAATTCCAACATGTAAATCATCTCAGTGTTGGTATCTGTTGATTGTCTTTTCTCATTCATGCTGTGATTTTCCTCATTTTTGTTGTGACAAGGGCTTTTCCTTTTATCCTGGACATTTTGTCCATTATGTTAAATTTTAAATCTTAACTGAAATCTACTTTAGCAGTCATTCATCCTGTTTAGATTTAGCATGCAGGCCCTGATCTTCTTTTGTGACTTATGGTTCCAGTGACAATATGGTTTTCAAAATCTTTGCATGGCTGTTTTGGTCTGGTTGGTTCCCCTAGTGCGGCTGGTTTCCCATTGATTGCTGCAGGTAACTATTGCGTGGGTGGAAGGTGATCCCCCTAGCTTGGCCACCTGGTGCCCCTAGGTGGCAAATGAGGGCTCTAGCCTGCAGGATAGGGAGTGCTTCCCTGATGAGGAAGAAGCAGAAAGAGGAGGAGGGAACTGAAGAGAGAACTCTGTGTGGTATGTGTGTAGTGTACCTGTGTTTTTTGAAAATGTCTACTTTTAGAGGCAGTCAGCAGAGACAGAGTAGAAAAGAAGAAGGAGGTGGCAATCCAAGAGTTCATTGTTAAGGAAGGCAAAGGAATGGCAAGAAGAAGGGATATCAACAGGGTCCAGTGTTGTAGGGAGTTTGTGGAGCCTGTGAGCTGAGGTAAGTGTATTGGCTTTAGTGATCAAGAAGGCTGTCATTTTTAGTTAGAGTTGGGTTTAAGTTCATTAGAAAAAGGCACATAAAGTAAGAGTTTGGTAGCAATAGAGGTAGGGTAAGTAGGAATTATGTCTTATATGGTGATTTAGAGTGTACTAGGCATTTTAATAAACTTGGCCAATTTCTAGCTGTACTAGCTCCCCATTTGCAGTTAAGTAAACTATTGTGATTTAAAAGAGTTAAAGAGTGTGGCTATTTCACTTTGACAAATTTGCTTTATGTGAAATTTCTCATTAAGATTAATAGTGGTTATTGAGAATATATACAATTTGTGGTTCTTCATAATTGTGTGATGTTATTGAGTGTAATACATTTTCTTTCTTTTTTTTTTTTTAAAGATTTTATTTATTTATTTATTTGACAGAGAGAGAGACACAGCAAGAGAGGGAACACAAGCAGGGGGAGTGGGAGAGGGAGAAGTAGGTTTCCCCCTGAGCAAGGAGCCAGATGCGGGACTCGATCCCAGGACCCCGGGATCATGACCTGAGCTGAAGGCAGATGCTTAACCATCTGAGCCACCCAGGTGCCCCTACATTTTCTTTTTTGATACCACTTTTTGTATCTTCAAAACCTTAACTTTGCAAACAAAAACTATATAAGGCATAAAATAAATGCAACGCTGAAAGCTTTTTACTTGTAAGAATACATGTTTATAGAACTTAATATTTTGAACATGATACTTAGCCTTCTATTTATCTACATCTAAACCTACTAAAATATGTGTATATATTTATAAAATATAACCACTTGCTAAATACCAGGTACCCTTTTAAGTGCTTCATGTATGTTAACTCATTTCATAAATTCCTATCACGACCTTAGGATTTAAGCACCAATTGCTGTTTTACAGAAGAGGAAATTTAGGCCCAGAGGGATTGAACAGTTTGCTCAAAGACACTAGCTAGTACATGGTTGAGTCAGGCATCAAACCCAAGCTGCATGTCTTTAGAGTTTGTGTTATTAACCATTGTACTATACTACCTACTGTATGTCAATCTATAGTCCTCCCAGTGAAAAGTCTTCTTTGAGTTCTACAAGATAATTTTTTGTTGTCGACAACATTTTCTTAATATATTGTCATTAAAAAAAATTCTACACCTTTCAAGGCACATTAGGTGCAAGGAACTTACTGTAATACAATCAAAACAAGTCAAAATAAAACTGAACCAAACTGGGAATCTGGTTTCAGCCCACAGGAATCTACATAACATAATGCTGGTGGCTTAACGTGTTTTTCTTTTTTTTTTTTTTTTTTAAAGATTTTATTTATTTATTTGAGAGAGAGAGAATGAGAGACAGAGAGCATGAGAGGGAGGAGGGTCAGAGGGAGAAGCAGACTCCCTGCCGAGCAGGGAGCCCGATGCGGGACTCGATCCCGGGACTCCAGGATCATGACCTGAGCCGAAGGCAGTTGCTTAACCAACTGAGCCACCCAGGCGCCCTTAACGTGTTTTTCAAAAAAAGCATTATTGACGTGCATTAAACATAATGATCGGCACTTTTATGTCAATACTAAGTGAAAGTTTTATTTGAAGCAAGAGCTAAGCTAGAGGTGTGTGGGCATAAATTGAAATATTTTCTCTGTATTTTTGTTGCGCCTTAATATAATCTCAGCTCGAATGTCTTAGTAGATAGAGATTGAGTGTCGTGAGCTACAAATGTGAGGTCTTGATTTTCTGTTTTTCAAAATGCAGAAGTGGTACAGAGTGTGGAAAAGAGTACTGGGTTGAGATACAGGAGCAGATCTAGCAATTTGGTGTGTGGGGAAGGCAACAAGAAAGGCACTTTGAAAGTAACTTTTCCCCCCCCTTCATTTTTCCCTTCCTGCTATCTTTTTTTTTTTTTTTTTTTAACATATAATGTATTATTTGTTTCAGAGGGAGTAATTGTAGGGGGAGACGAACCATGAGAGACGATGGACTCTGAGGAACAAACTGAGGGTTCTAGAGGGGAGGGGGTGGGGGGATGGGTTAGCCTGGTGATGGGTATTAAAGAGGGCACGTACTGCACGGAGCACTGGGTGTTATACGCAAACAATGAATCATGGAACACTACATCAAAAACTAATGATGTAGTGTATGGTGATTAACATAACATAATAAAAAAAATAAATAAAAAAAGCAAAAAAAAGTAGCTTTTTAATTTATGATGTGACTCACAGAGGGATGATATTAATGATGGAAGCAATCTGTTCCTATCAATTCAGTGAAGTGTTCTTACTAACTAGATACTATATTCAGTTATTTCTAAGATGATAAGGATTGGATAGGTCATCAATATACAAATGTAAACATTTCACAATCTTTTACATCAGTTTCTGTGCCATCTAAATATTGCTGCTTTGTGACAAAGTAGTTGGTGTACCATTTGATTCTGGTCTGGAACGCTGATCTTTGTTCCTGTTTTTCTCCAAATTGATAAAATCTTTCTGTATCTTATTTTTGTAGTCTATAAATGAGGGATTAAGCTTAGACCAGTGGTTCTCAAACCTAGTTTCATCTTTGAATTACTTTGGGTACTTTAAAAAAATGCAAGTGACTGACCCCCACCACAAACTAATGAAATCAGAATTTCTGTGGGTGGGGCTTAATCATCCACATATTTTAAAAGCTCAGATGATTCTGATGGGAAGTCAGGCTTGAGCACCATGAATTAGATCATCTCCTAGATTTCCTCCTGGTTTCAAATTTTATGATTTTTATTTATTTGCTATATTTGCTTCTTAGGTTCAAATTGCATACTTGTTTTTTCTGGAGGTCAGAGCTCTCTCCATAATTTGGGTTTAAAAATGTTCCCTCAGCCTTTTCTTTGGTCTCCATCAAATCAAAGGGAGAAAACCACTAGCAAATGCTATAGATGCTTTCCCTGCGTCCTGGGACTTGTTAAGTGACAACCAGGGTGTTGGAATGACTAAACTTTAATTGTGGGGTGCCCTTACTTTCTGTTCTTACCAAGTCAGCAACACTTTGTTACCCCCTGCTTCTCATGAGTGTTTGATTCAATCAGATGTTTTATTAAAGCAGTCACTCCTAAAAATTTTAAACATCTATCAAGCTGCCGCAACCCTTTCTGGAAGAGGCAATTCTTTCTAAATCTGCATTTCTTTAAAAAAATCTTTTAATATAATTTAAGAAATTTAAGATACTGCTACAAAGTTGTACAGAATAGTAATTCCTCTTCACCCTATCCTCCCACTTTGAAAGTGATACATGATGGCTTCCAGCCATGGTATTTTTGGCTATCTCTTTCTCCCAGTTAGAATGTAACTTCTTGAGAGCAGTTATTATGTCTTAATTCTTCTAACCTACCTCTCAAAACTCCAAAGTTCTGGGCTATGATGGAGGCATTCCATAAATTCTTGCTCATTAAATTGACTGTGATACAATGCCAGGCATAGCTTTAGTGTGCTCATAATTTGCATATATATGTAAATATACATTGCATATATATGTGTGGAAAGTGTGAGAACAATAATCCTTTGATGTTCTAGTTGCCATTTGCAAAGTGTGTTCCTGTTTGGAACCCTTTGTTCTTTGCTGCCAAGAATATCTAGCTTGTCTGGTCCTGCAATTTCTCAATATCCACTAAGTAGGCTGCCATTTTAAACTGCTGTTCTAGTCTGTCCTCTCGTTCTTTGCTCACTTTTGGTCCACTTACATAGTTGAGTATATCATCTTTTTAGAAAGCTCATTTTCATCCACTTTGTGTAATGAATCTCTAGCATGGCTATGTTGCAGCAAGAGATCTGTTTGGATACACGATTGTGTCACTATACTTTCTCTTCAGCCTTTTAACAAAGACTGGTTGATAGGTGATTGCTGATGAATGTTCTCTGGGAATGGGACTTGTCTGGTTTTTTGGTCATTTTTCTAATTCCACCAAAGGAGCTTCCAATAAGTTGGCTCTGGAAGTTGTATGTGATGATTTTGGCATTTTTGAATTCCATAGCAATTAGCAATTATTGAGGGTATAGACTTTAGTTCCAAGTTTATACTTTTAGCTTGGGTTGAGGAAGTAGTTTATAAGGTGTGGCCAGGTAGAATTATTGCAAGGAATCCGTGGATTCACACATACATATTTCTTTTTTTCAATCCACAAATTTAAAAAGCATAATGGAAATAAGTATATGTGTTTGGTGGTGGTGGGTTGTTCATCAGAAGTTTAAAGGTTAGGGGCGCCTGGGTGGCTCGGTCAGTTAAGTGTCTGCCTTTGGCTCAGGTCATGATCCTAGAGTCCTGGGATTGAGCCCCACATCAGGCTCCCTGCTCAGCAGGGAGTCTGCTTCTCCCCCTGTCCCTCACCCCACTCGTGCTCTCTCTCTCTCACTCTCTATCTCAAATAAATAAATAAAATCTTTAAACAAATGTTTAAAAATATTGGATGTCATGGCTCTAGAGAGTGATGCAGGCTAGGTCAAGTCTAGTCTTGTGTTTTCAATCCATATTCACTGTTTTTGGATCAGTCACGGTGCTATTTTAATTGAGCACGTTTATGGGAATTAATTCTGCTGTTGTTCCATGCCCTGCACTGGGCTATATATTTTGTGGTCTGAGAAGAGATCTGAAGTGTAATCCATGCTTTTGAGGAATTAAGTTTTGTTAGAAGTTAAAGTTTTGTAAGCAGTTCATTGGGAATTTTCCATTCTTCAATTCTAGGAATTGAAGCAATTTGGAGAAAAGGCAATTTTTAGTGAAGTATTTCTAAACTATCATCAGTGGGATCTTGCTATAAGGGAAAAAATGATTTCACTTCCCAAGATCTGAATTAATGGTCTTTGGTGAAAAATCAAATGAATTTCTTTTCATTGCTTAAAAATAGAAAAGCCTGGTTATTTTAGCTACAGAAACCAAATGAGAAAGCATTATGTACAGTGGTCAAGATCATGGGTTTTGGTTTTGTTGAACTAAATCCCAGGTTAGCCAGTTACAAGTACAGCCTACCTCATAGGATGTTGTGATGATTAATTGAGATTGTGAAATCAAGGGCCAAGCACAGTGCCTGACTTGTCAGAAATCTGTCAGTAATTAAAAAAATGCACAAAAAGTCTAAAAATAGTGAAGAGTAAGAAGTGGTATTTAGACACTAAAACAAAAGCAACAGAACTAGAACCTTTACATCCTCTTTCTTAATCTGCCACACACATTTTAGTTTAACACAATAGGAAGGGGCTGGTGAGAAGGACATGAAACTGGTTTTACATGACCTAAGTGGCTGAAACTTTTGGCCTGCCCATTTTCCTACCAGGAGCTAGGGAAAACTGTCCAATTCAACACCACCACCACCACCAACAAAAACTGTTGAGTTTGCTCCAACTAATTCTTGTTAGTTCCCGTGAGGATAAATGTTGGTGGGGAACAGGAAGGTGGATGAATTAAACCAAAACTTCATCTTGATTCAACAATTTCTACTGACCTTGTAACCTTGTATAATTTGTTTCTAGAAAAATCTTATCCCCTAAAAGGGCAAAATGTATCCCCTAGATTCACATGTAATTCAGAATCATCCATTAAAACTGAAGTTTAAGTTAGCAATTCTACATGTTCTAATCCTAATTTACAAATCCTGAAATTTCTTTAATACTTATAAAAAGAATTAGGGAAAATAACACATTAAATACTAGGAAAAACTTACAGATTGTTGATGCTATTGGGCCATAGATGTAGCGGGTTTCATATCGAGTTGCTAGAACATCAGTGCCGATCTTTGCAACTTTGGCCTGGAAAAAAAGGGAAATTAGAGTTGGAATGATATGAAACTGTGTAAATGTTATTAATTTGTTGGGAATCAAAAAAAGGAAATTTTACTGGTTATTTGACAACTGAAGATCAAAATAAAATCAGTGGTTAAATGAGAAATTTATTTTTGGTAAGATATATTGTCATTGTGAAGAATTCTAAATGTGAAATCAGTTATAAATAGTAATGCCATATCTCGTTTTGGATTCTATTCTTTCTTTTCTCTCTCTTCTTTCTTCCTCCCTCATTTTTCTCCCCGCCCCACCCACTTCCCTGCTTTCTTCCTTTTGTCCTTCCTTCTAAAAAACATATTCTTTCTACTTCCTCTCATATACTTTTTGGCTGCAGATACTTGTCTCTTCCAAAATCAGTTTCTTCCATGTTCCTGCTTCCTTTGTTTTATGGGCGCCATATTGCCAAAGAACTTTTTCCACATTGGATTTTAGCATGCTGAGGGAAGAAATGTGGTTGACTCTTCTTTAAAATAGTTGTTAAATTAGAGTTTATCTTCCAGGGTGAATGCATTTCATGACCTTTAATACACATTAGTGTTTCATGCTATGAGAATGATTATTGGAATGAATTTTAATGGAATATAGTCACTAACATATTTGTTCCCTCGATGAAGATTTTTAGTTTGTACGTGTAATGTATATAACAAAAAGATAACTTTTTTCTTAATTAATTTAGTTGCTGTGTAAGAACTCTTTACTCAGAATGGTTTGTTGTGTGTATTTGTATTTTTAATCCGTAATACCATTTTCCTAAGGGCAGACTGAAATTGCATTGCTGTAGCTTTTCATGAACTAATCAAACTCATGGGTTCAGAGTCTTAGCTATATTGGCTAAATAAATGACTGTGGGCCACATATTGCTTGTATATTTTCTTTGTTGTATATATACAGATTTTTTTTTTTTAAAGATTTTATTTATTTATTTGACAGAGAGATAGAGAGAGAACAAGTAAGCAGAGGCCGAGCAGGGAGCCCAATGTGGGGCTCGATCCCAGGACCCTGGGATCATGACCTGAGCCAAAGGCAGCTGCTTAACCAACTGAGCCACCCAGGCGCCCCTACAGATGGTTTTAATGACTGGTTCACATCTCTGCTGCAACTGAAATTAAATGCTGTCATGCTGAATACAATGGATGGAAATCAAAATGACAATTGTGACTTCTTTTTAAAAAATTATTTTTAAAAATAAGAGGCAGTACTGGGACCATAGCTTTTACTGAATGTGTTGTATTTATCAGCCCCTCATGGGATCTGGGACACTGAACTTTATCTGCTTTATTTCTTGTGTTTTACAACAATTAAAAATATCCCTTTTTAATGGATATTCACACTGCGGGTTCTTGTGATGCACTGGAACCCATATGCAGAGGTTTTGTTTGTTTATTTTAATCCAACATGATCAAATTAGTTTTCATACAAAGGAAAAAGGATGCATAGTGGATCTTAGTTCTTGAAAGACAGTGTGTTCTCAGTGAGGAAGCTTCATAAACATTCATAATGTTCTTTCTTTGGATAGTAACAGAATTAGTATTACTTCCAAATTGATGAGGAGGATAAAAATACTGTGGATCTTCCTAAAAATGGTGTTTTAGGGACAGAAATAGATATCTTTGCTGTTCTATTAGACTTTTGCTGCATGTGGTTTTACAGGTATGTCTATGGTAAATGTTGATATAACAATCTGTGTAGTAATGGAATTTTAGTCTGGATGGCCTAGATACTGTTTCCTACTGGCTTTATCTTAGAATCACATTGAAAGATTTTATCTCTTTTTATCACATGAAAAATTAATCTAGGAATTATGACTTTTAGCTCTAAGATAAACTTTAAGGTAAACTTTATTAGTTCTTTCCTTTGGTATTAAAATGTGAAATTCTTTGAACATTATGCAGCTGTTCATAAAGAACAGTTGTTCGTGAAAGTCAATGGCGCAGTCAGTGCATAACTGTAGGTTTTTTTCTACATACCAGGTTCTCATGGTTCCGTGGCAGTTTTGATGTATATCCATAGGGAAACAGTAGCATCTGGGAATAGGAGTGGAAGGTGATATAGGCCTTGATTGATTTCAGGTGGCTTCTAATGAAGTCAGTGACAGCTTTGGTCTCTTTCTCGGACTCTGGTTCTGGGCCCTGATAGGTATCTGCACATGGATTCTTGGTGTTTGGAAAAGCTGCAGTGGACATGGATGGATGAGATCATAGTCTGCTCCGCATCAGAAAAGCTCCTGCCTCTTCTGACATGGACTCACAAAATGTTTTAAACATTTTCATCTCCCAGGTTTACAGTGCTGCCTCAGTGTTTCTGGTGTCAAAGTCATTGCAGACCAACTTTGTACACACAACTCAGAATGTGACAGACCCAGCCCACTAGAATATTCTTAGCTTTGTTTATTTTGCCTCTTTCCCAGGATTACAGGAATAATACACCAGAAGCAGCCCAGGGCCTGGAGCCAGATAGACCCCAGTTCTAGTTCAGCTCCACTCCAACTTGTTGGGGACTGGTGTGAATTACCCTTTTTGAGTTTGAGTTTCTTCAACCCATTTCATCAGGCAGCTCTCACTTAGGAGTAGCTGATATTATCATAATTACTATGGTAGAATAAAATTAAAAGCTGAGGTGGTATTTTCAACCAAGTTAAGTAAAGAAAAAATTTATGAATTGGGATAGTGGTAATTTCTCCTTGAATGTATGTAATGATGAAGTCAAATTTGTGTAGCAACTACAGTGTCATCTGATGTAGCAGGCCTCTGCCTATCATTGCATTTCCATTAAACCTTTTCACTTTCTTTGCCCCAGCTGTTTCTTTTCACTAAACATCTGAGGAACTATCTGTATGCTGGTTTTAACCACTGGTATTTCTCAGCTTTTATCAGACCAGGAAGAGGAGGGACCTGAGACCTCTCTTCAGATTATCTGAATTTTTGTACATCTGGATTATGCCTGAGTTTTAGCAAGCTAGATATATTAAGTAAGAGATGGTTTGATAAACAACCCCACTTCCTCCCATATAACAAAACATTCATAATATTTCTAAGTAGGGATGATTATCTTTTATTTTTTAGATTAGAAAATTAACACTCAGGAGATACATATTTTTACTGAAATAAGTCAGTGGTTTAATCTGAACACTCTTTTATAGCTATTTTCCTTGAGATCAAGTGTACTACTCACAGTTCCACGAGACATTAAAATTCCTGTTGAGGTCAGTGCCGATGCATTTGGAGTTTTGGTTCTTGGAACGATTTTTTCTCCACATGCGGTTCTGCAGGATTGAATGATGGAAGTGTTTACACCAGATCAGTTTGCATTTTTCAATTTGATCATTTCAGACCCTCTCTGCAGTGTCTACAGCTTTATTTGAAATCTACCTAGTTAACCTGAGGCTCCTTTTTATAAAGAAAAATATATTGTTTTCCTAGAACTTGTAATATTTTCAGAAATATTGTTTTTTACATTAATAGTCTAAGGCCTTGATAAAATAATTTAGTTAGCTTTAAAAACTGTTGATTAGTTCTCGGTACTGGAAAATGATCAATAATGTTCTGAAATTACCTATAATTTAAATTATAACTTCATTACATCCTTCACCATTTATAGATTTCAGATATAAAACAGGCCAAATTGTGACTGTTGGAGCATAATTTTCAGAAAAGAACTGAATGTGATAGTATCTGTCTGAAAGTTCAGTATTAATCTTATTTAGCAACAATGGGTCAGTAATGCATCCAGTTAAAGGACAGATAGACAGGTAACTGTCACTCTTTTATTTATTTATTTTTTGATACATTTATTCCACATCAAATTCTATTACAGATAGATTGGAATATAGTGCCTTTTGCTTTGACATCAGTATTCAGAATGTCTTTAATTGACTTTTATTTTTGGTAGAATGTGTTTTTGCCATACTATATAACATACATTTCTTTTATAATTATTGCTCTATTTCATTTTTTTCATTACTAGCTTCAGCAGCAGAAATTTCATATTATTTCAAGGACACCTGCGCAACCAGGAAATCATGCTTGCCTTAGTTTGAAATTGAGATTCTTAAAATTACATTTTTCTGAATTAGAATTAACTGGTTACTCAAACCTTAAACTTAATGCATAACAATCAATGTGCATTAAAGTCAGTAAATACTGTATTGTCCAAATGCAAACAAGAGACTATGGTCTCTTACCCGTGTCCATGACCAAATATATCCATCAACATTGAATACAGGAAGAACATAAAAATTCATTCGGTCCAGGAGTTTGGTCATAATTTTATTTTTTCCATAAGTTTTGGCTGCCTGTAGGAGTAGGAAAAAATTAAGCTATTGGTGTAAAGTTCATCACCATGTGGCAAGCTGTGGCTATAATGGTAATAACTACCATTCCTTTGGTCATTTGCCCAAGATCACATGATTTCAAAATATTTCCCCTAAATAGCATAAAAATAAGTGACCCATATAAAAGTCACTTTTTCAGACTAGTGAAATTTATTGAACTGACCATTCTTTAAAGGATCATTTAATTGTCAAGACTGTAGCATTCCACATATAGCATGCAAGATATGTTTTATAGGAAGAATGGAGGCCAAGTGAAAAATTAGCAGTACACGTTGCTTTAAATGGGTTCGTTCCCTCACATCCTTTAGGTAAATATAGATAGGAATATGTAAATATTGGAGAGGATTCATAAATTAATTATAAATAAGATTAAAGAAAAATGCTCTATTATTAAAAAACTCAAGCATTAGATTGACCAATCAACTCCTTTTCTCCCATCAGATTGAATTTTCTGTAATTATCTATACTTCCTATGGCTACCTAAAATCTCTCTCATTCTTGGAAAATCTCTTCCAGGTACATCTGTTCCAGAGCCAAGGGATTTCTTGTAGCCCTGTCACATGTATTCCTTTATAGGTTGAGTAAGGGGAGCTCTTGGCCCTCAGCTGGAAGAGCTAAAACAATTGCAGGGATAAATCAGTTCTACTGGCAGATTCATTCCTAGTTAAAGCATCCATGACCAGAAAGGCATTGTCATGCATATTACATCAGCATGTTGTATGCAAAAGCTGCCAGAAAAGAGAAAGTTAAAAGATGGTAGGAGTCAGAATAGGATAGAATGAGAGGAACAACAACTTATAAGCTGGATTTACCTTTAAAAAAACTGAGTTATTTTTCCCTTGGAAAAGAAATGAAGTATGAAAATCCAAGTGCATCATCGGCCAATTAAAGATCTAAACAGGAACTCAAGGTCTGTGCTTTGGGCTCACTGAAGAAAGGCCAAGATTATAGGTTGTAATATGAAGATAGTTTCAGATTGTCCATACTTCACTATAGGAGAAACCATATCATAGCCCCCAAAAATTCTTTTAGTTTTATAAACTGTCAGCTGGAATTCAAGAAGTTTGAAGGAAGGTATCAATTTTATAAAAACCCCAATGATGAGTAAAATCCAGAGCATTTATTTCCTGACAGCACCAAATGTGGGCCCTTCTAGTTAAGTGGAACTGCACTCATTTGGAAAGGGGTGTTGCCACTCAGTTAAGTGCTGGAGATTTGACAATCAAAGGAGAATTGTATGAGTGTTCCGATTCACTTACCTGATAGACAAACCACTGGCAGAATGCTGGGGAGATCCATTCTCGTGCATGAATGCCACAATCCATAAAAATAGCCTTTCTTCTTTCATCCCTTTTCCCAATCTATTTAAAAATAAACTTGAGATATTATTTTGCATGAGCTCACACATTGATCCTTTGTTGTCCAATAACTCATTCCTATGCTAAAGGCAATACTTACCCTGTCCTCTGTTGAATAACTGCATATGCACATATTGTTCTCAGGGAGGACCATGGTACATATCCTTAAATGTCTATACATAATTCATAATCTATTACATAGTCTATTTTTAAAAAAAATTTTCCTAGTGTCAGAGTTGCTTTTAGGGTTTTTTTAAAAAAATCACAATATATTGTTTTTCTTTTTTTTTTTTTTTAAAGATTTTATTTATTTATTTGACAGAGAGAGACATAGCGAGAGAGGGAACACAAGCAGGGGGAGTGGGAGAGGGAGAAGCAGGCTCCCCGCAGAGCAGGGAGCCCGATGTGGGACTCGATCCCAGGACCCTGGGATCATGACCTGAGCCGAAGGCAGTCGCTTAACCAACTGAGCCACCCAGGCGCCCTATATTGTTTTTCTTATTTTATTGTTAACATCCTTTGGTCTGAGAAATAGATTATATGTTGTTTCTGTTTCTGCCATTTCCTTCTGTTTTTCTGGCTTCATATATGGTATGTTTAGCTTCAGGTGGAAAAGATTTTGTAGTTGTGTTTGCAGTGGGGAGGAGGAACAGTGGCTGGATATTTGAAGGGCTGTCATTTTGAAGAGAATTTAGATTTGTTTTGGGTAGTTGGAGAGAATGAATGGATGGGAATTCAGGGTAAGGAAGGACTTCCCAGTTATTAAGGGCATGCTTTAGGGAACAATGTATTTGGATGTAGAAAAATCCAGCAGCAGCTGAACGGTAATTGTCAGGTCCATTATAGAAGGGAATTCCCCATCAACATAGGGTTGAAATGCTTCATGTACTGTTCCAGGATCCTATGATTCTGTGATACTTAAACTTCTCTTTTCTTCATGACATTTAGTCACCAGCTTCCCTGAATTTTAATGGGTGGAAAACTGTTTTATACACCAGGGACTTCATAAACTCTTCAAATAAAGATATGGGATAAGATATTTGTCTGAGTTTGTCCACTGTGTCCCACAAACGGTTAGTTCAGGGACTTTCTTGGTTCCACCTAAAACCACCTGTCACTTCTATTTTTGAACGGACATTTGGAGCTTATATGTTCTTCAAAAAAATTATAAGATTTTTATTGTCTCAAAATTCACTAGTTGTGTCACAAAGTAACTTTTAAATTCATATTTTTCCAAAATAATAACAATTAGTAGTTCTTGAATTATTATTACCTTGAGAACATATAGTGGATTATCTTCAACAGTGGTTCCAATTTTAATACGAGAGACCATTTTGGGATGCTTATGCACCATTTTTTCAGTCCAAGCAACAATCTTAAGAACAAAACCAATTTTGAGGAATTAGAATAAAAGAAACTAAATGAGAACAAATGTTAAGGGTTATAGTTTTTTTTTTGAAGTACAGGCACTTCATACTGTACCTTGTCCCAGTTGTTGTATTTTGCATAGCTGTGCCTGCCTGGGATATCTTCTTTAACATCAAACTGTTTCTCAATCTCTTCTTGTAGATCATGAATCAAGATTCTATTTGACAGGGGAATGATAAAATACACATTTACTGGAGGAAAAAACCCCACAGTTGTCTTTCATTTACAGAAATTTTCTTTTCTTCTCTATCTTAGATCAAGTTTGCCCTGTATCATCGTTATTCTCCAACCATCTCTTTTAGAAATGTCATGTGTCTGGCTTCAAATCTTCCCATTTATCTAGAGCTGTGCTGTTCAGTATGGTAGTCCAGCCACACATGGCTATAGAGCATTTAAAATAGGGGCTGTCCAAAAAAGAGGTTGCTGTTAAGTATACACTACATTATGAAGACTTTGTATAAAAAATTATGTAGAACATCTCACTAATGAGTTTTATATTGACTACATGTTGAAATAATATTTTGAAGTCATAGTATTGGGTTAAATAAAATATATTGCTAAAATTAATTTGCCTGTTGCTTTTTAACTTTTTTAATGTGGCTACTAGAATTTTTAAAATTTCGCATGGGGCTTGCTGTTATACTACTGTTGGTAGTATTACATTATACTACTGTTGGTCAACATTGATCTATAGTCATTCTCTAACTTTCTTCAAACACACACACATTCACATACACACAACACAGGCAATAGTGGATATTCTTACGCACAAATTTACTGACCATCCCATATCACTTCATACTTTGAGAGCTGGGAGAAACTTGAATAACAGTAATAGTAAGCACTTACTTAGTACTCACCATGTCCTGGTCATTGATCTAAACCACCTTATGTACATTAACTCATTTAATCTTCACATGAAATTATTATCCTCATTTTATAGATGAGAAAACTGAGACACAAAGTGTTTAAATAACTTGTCTGTAGTTACAGAGCTAGAAAATGCTTAGGCTGATTTGGAGAGGGTGAAATAACAGGCAGGAAGAATTGTTAGGAGGCTAATTGGGGACCCAGAGCTCTTACGCCTCTACCCTCTTCTCTATTCTCATCTCTATTCCTGAGTTACCACATCTCATCTCATTGAATTCCATGGCTCTAATGGTTGCCCACATTTGTATTTCCAGTTCTGTACTCTCCCCTGAACTTCCCACGGCCCTAGCTCTTCCCTTACTTCTCCCATGGCTTGTTCATCCAGCTGCCTACCTGACATTGTCACTTGAACATCCATTTGTTTCATGTGGGCCAGGTCCTGCTTTACATACCTTTTTATTTTTATCTTGTTAATATTATCACCATTTTACAGATGGGGACATTGTTGCTTAGAAAGCTTGAATAGCCATAATTAGTGTGTGTTGGGGTTGGGAGTTGGAATGCAACCTTGCTTGACTTTAATTAAGATTTATGTTTCGGAAATGCCATTGTCATCTTATACGTACTCAAATATTTTTGTATATTTTGTCTGTTTGGGGATTTTCTGTTGTGCTCCACTGATCTGTTTTCCTACTCTTGTGTAAGAAGCAAACCGTATTTAATTATAGTTTTAATATTTAATGTACTGTCTCCTTATTCTTGCTTCCAAATTTTTGAGTAATTTTACCTGTTCTTAATAAATGTTTGGTCAGAATCATTTTTAGAAATTATGAGAATTATTAAAAAAATATAGGCTTTTCATTAGAATTGTACTAAATTAGGAAAAATTTGAGAAGAACCTTATTAATAATGGACCATAATAAAGCTTTTTGATTCTTCAGTAAAATTTTGTGTATTTTGTTTATTCATATATTTTTATTAGTATTGTGAGTGGCTTTTTTTCTCACTGGACATTTGAACTGGTTATTCATATATTAAGAAAATTTATTGCTTTGGTTACACTTATCTATTAGCCATCTTATTAGTTAAAAAATGATCTTTTCACATCTAAGAATTTTTTAGTTATGCCTTTAGGGTTTTTTTTTTTTCAGGTTTTAGGGTAGTTATTTCTTCTGTAAAAAATTATACTTTCTACTTTTTTTCCAATAACTATTTTTTTCCCCTTGCTTTATTGCATTGGTTAAACTCTCTGAACAATGGAAAATAATAGTGTTGAAAGAGGGCATTCTATTTTTTTTCTGCTTTTAATAAGAAAACCTGTCTTTCACCACTACATATAATGTTGATTGTCATTTGAGATTAATATGGTGGTATCTATCGATATGATCAAATTATTATTGTCCATTGGTGTCTAGTTGCATTGAATTTTATTTATAGATTCCTTAATATGTTAAATATAATGTTGCAGCCATCGGAGATTAACAAACACCCTCACAAAAAGCTTCATTCATCATAAGGAATACATTGGACATAGGTAAAATGACTTGTAAAAAAGCAAGCATGCTATCAGTAGGTGGTAGCTAACAGCAAAAAAAAAGGAAAATAAACTACATTGACAGAAGGATTTAGCAAACACAGGGGTCATGTGACCCAGCATATTTTAATAATGTGAATAGCCCTGAAGGATATCATTCTTTTATAGCACAGTGTGAAAATTCGTGTTGGTAATGGTAATTCCTCAACCAAATTAAACTATAGTACTCATTATACTTTATTTTTCAGGATAGAGATCAATGGCTTATAATAGAAATATTTCAGTGAAATATTTAAAATCAAGAATTGTTTGAAGTTGTATTTGAATAGTTTCCTTATTCGGATTATCATAGTTCCAACTGACTTCTTATTAAAAAAGGCATTACTATCATTGATTAAATGCATATGTATTTTCCTTCTGTTAGCAGTAAGTCCTATGTAGGAAGATGCTGTCTATTTTTTATCATGCATTCTAATCATTTAGGACAGTATCATGCACTCTTTCACCTCCATGAACCCAATCATAAAAGGAAGTAGTGACCTGGTGGGAAGAGACTCTGTGGCCATTCTTGGATTCCAACCCCATTTTGTCTTAATACTTTATGTGATCTTGGATGGGTTAACTGTCTCTCTGAGCCTCAGTTTACTCACTTTTACAGTGGAACCAAACATGTCAGCCAGGATTTTGGTGAGGATGAAATGAATTGAAATGTGGGAAGTGATTGGCAAGCCATAGGTACCCAGTGAAGCTCAGTATGACAGTGAAGTTGAGTCATAAAATTGACAACCACTTCACAGACTTAACATATCTTTAACCCAGGCTGGGGAGGTATGTAGTTGTTTGATTCTGATATCTTCAATTTCTTACGATAATGAACTGTGACACTGTAGCACCCACTCTACTTGTCGGTTTTTTCTTGCTGATTGACTGACTGATCTGAGTTTGGAGACAGAAGATAAATGAGGTATACTTCTAATTAGAGTTTATTTAGCACATGACACCAAGCACTACTCATGAATATTGATTCCCATTAACATTACTGACAAACACATTATTATGCACATTATATCTAATTCACTGTATGCTTGGCTTTTTGATTTATAATGAATCTGTGATTTCTCAGAAGAAAAGTTATGACACCAGATTTGGAATCAGGTGTGGCATGTTGCACTAAAACTCACGAAGCCTGAAAGGATTAGAAATTATATTTTGGGTGGTCACTATAGACATAATGAATTGCTTTAATTAATTGTTTTAAGTTCTAAAGAGGGTATGAAGCTTTTGCTCTACGTGCATTTATAGAAGAACCAAGCAAAAAAGAAATTTTATGGTCCCGGAGGTTGATTTGTAAAATAAGGCAGTAGTAATTAGTCACAGGAAGCTCGAATCTAAGAATATTTTTAGACTTACACATATCAATTTAGCTCTTGTGATAACAGCAGCAAAAGAAAATTGTGTGAGCTAAAATACAACCTTTCCATAAAGCAGCTGCATGAGGACATCAGAATGGTGCCAGATTGTTGCTGATAGGGACTAGAAATTAAGCCTAAGGCTGGAAATTAAGAACTAGGGCCAGATGTTATTTTCATGAGCCCTTCCACTAACCAGCAGCCAGGCTTAAGCAGATGAAACCAAATTACTTTCTTCCAAATATTATTTTAGCACTCCAAGATTTGCTTAATTTGTTAAAGAAATTCCTAAGTGTAGATGAAAGGTTAAATAATTATCATTGAAGATTTAATGATATAAATGGCTAATGTTTATTGAACCTTTCTTATGTACCAGACATTCAGCTCAGCATGGTATTTACATTTTATCACTTAATCTTCACATCATCACTATTAATTGGGTACCGTTATCACCCCCAAAGGTTAGGTAGAGGTTGCCAAAGTTGACACAACTGTAAAAATGCAGAAGGTGGGATTTGAACCTAGAGGTGTCTGACTTCAGTTTTCCAGCTGTGAGCCATTATACAACAGTGCTTCCAGTGACAAGGAGTGAAATCCATGGGTATTGCCCTCAGACCCGTCGTCTTCTTAGTCTACTGAGTATTGTGCAAAGTTCGCCCAGCTGACCAGCTCTTCTAGAAGGCTGTGTCCCAAGGTCAGGAAGTAGATAAGAAGTTCAGAGAAGAGACAAGATGAATCCTTTTCTGACAATTTCAGGGCTCCCTCCATCTGTTGCTTTTAAAGAGTAACAATTGGAGAATGGAGGCCAATGTATGTGACTGCCATAGGCTCTGGGATGTGTGTGTGTGTGTGTGTGTGTGTGTGTGTGTGTGTGAGAGAGAGAGAGAGAGAGAAAGAGAGAGAGAGAGAGAGAGAGATGGGGAAGCATATCCCAGGGATGCAGAGTCATTGTTATGGTGTCTTATAAACTAGAGGTCTGGATTGCCTCCCCTCTTCTATGCCCACATTCCAGCAGGATAGGGGCTACCCAAAAAGCATGATTTCAAGTTTCCACAAGATCCCATTTGTCTCCAGTAACTCCCTAATTGGGTTACTGTGTATGCAACTTGGCATTTACTGACATGGATTTCCCAACATTTGAGGCACACCTCTGTGTTGGATAATAAACTTTAAGACACTAATTTATTCACTAAGAGGGGAAGGGAGTGATAGCCCCTAGTTATCCTCTGTTGTAGAGTGTGTATGTGTTCATATGTGTGTGTGCACTCATGTAAACACACGTATAAGTGGTCTTTCCCTCACTTGCATTAGTAGAAGTAAAGGAACCAGGCAAAGGGCGATTTTATGGTCCCAGTCAATCTTCATGAAACCTCTATGAAACACCCTTTAGAGATGAAGAAAATGAGGTGAAGAGAAGTTAAGTAAATTGTCAATGTAAAATGTCAATGTTACAACCTAACATGTAGTTTAAATGGGACTGGACCCAGACAGCCTCACTGAGAATCCACATTCTTATTTACCACACTTGTCTGCTTTCCACCATGACCAACATCTCTTTGCAGTTTGTAGCAGGTATCAGCATCCCTGTTCTACTCTTGGGCAAGTAATATATAAAAATGTAGAGCAAAAGGAAAAATGAATGGGACAAGACATTAGAATGATTTATTTGATTGGAATACTTATCTGATAGGACTGTGTGTACACTTGGAATATGAATTTGTGTCTGATCATTATTAGGTAATTAGACATTAATATGAAGTGTCGAGGAGTTGGTTTGGTATAGATTGGTCAGTTTGATATAGATTTCTTTTGTACTTCCCATATAATCTTATGTGCATCTTACTAAGATTTCACTTAATTGTATCATTTGTTTTGCTTTATTAGTGTTATACCATATATATTAGTAGTTGTTTTCTGAATTACCTTTCATTAATAATTCTTTATTTTCTGATTTTAACTTTTGATCAAAGAAAAGATAATCTAAAATGTATCTGAAATACAAATATCTAAAATGTAAAAAATTTAGTAAAAACACTAGGGTTTTTAACTACTGAATCTAAATATGGTGTCTGCTCCTATAGACTCAGTCCAATAGGTGTGCTTTTCTTTCTTTCTTTCTTTCTTTCTTTCTTTCTTTCTTTCTTTCTTTCTTTCTTTCTTTCTCTTTCTTTCTTCCTTTCTTTCTTTCAGATTTTATTTATTTATTTGACAAGGAGAGCGAGTGAGCACAAGCAGGGGGAGCGGCAGGGAGAGGGATAGGGAGAAGCAGGCTCCCCAGAGAGCAGGGGGAGCCTGATGCGGGGCTCAATGTCAGGACCCCGGGATCATGACCAGAGTGAAGGCAGTCACCTAACCAACTGAGCCACCCAGGCGTCCCTTGGGTGTGCTTTTCTTTAGACATTTATTCATCAGTCTGTTCAGGTTTGTTGGTATGTAGGTGTTGTTTTTCAGACTTGGTCTTTTATGATTTTGTAAAAAGGTAAATAAAAATGAAGCAAACATGCTACTTTAAAATCAAATCTGTCTTAGTAATTTAATTTTCTAAAAATTAAAAAAAAGTCACACACAGATACTTTAAATAGTGGTTTATATATACTGTCTAATGAAGGGTGTCTAAGTAAATCATTGTGTCAAACCAGCCTCTTAATGTGGTTTTGTTCAGACTGGTGCCTGGGTCCACCAGATGTTTCTGTTCTTAGAACACTCTTCTACTACTGACTGACACCAAGTAACACATATAATTAATATGCAAATAAAATTATCTATATAATTAGTACTTGGAGACAAGATTTAAATAGTCCTTGTCTGCACAGATCACTTTACATATTTATATTTCTGAGGAAGGTAACTATCTAATTATGTGGCTTTCCCACAACGTGGCTAATTTGGACCAATTTCTAGAAATCATGTCCTAATTAGATAAAACTAATTTTTATTTGTGTTTTAACACTTTGGTTCTTGATGTAGGTAACAAGGAAGAATTTTGGCATAAGACAAAGTGAAAAACACACTGTATTTGTGAAGTTCTGGATTTACACCTCTGTTTGAGTCAGAATTGTTTCAGCCTAAGAGAGACCTAGAGGTCCAAAGAGGAGAGAGAGGTGCCACCTGCCTAGATATCTTCTGTCACAGTGATTAATTCCATTGTTCCACACTCATGTCAAGCAACTAGCTTTTTGTCTACATTACCAGGATATTAAGGAAAACCTAATACTTTATTTTTCTGTTGCTGTTCAGATCAAATTAAACAAAATTGACCAGCTAGAATTTATTTTAGCTTGGGCTGGATACTTTGTAAGAATTAGTTGATCACAGGAATTTGGGTCAGGTCTATACTAATGACGTAAAATAAAGAGTATAATACTTGAGGCACACATTTAAGAAGACTGGCTGTGAAGTGAATCAAGAGACACAGGCACCAGAGGATATATAGGGGGAGGAGTGAGTTCTTTTAGATGAAAGAATCAAGACCATCTGAACCTTAGTGTAAGTAGAGAGTCTCTAATGCACTCTAGTTTCTGAGATCTTGGAGGTCCATTTATAAAGTGTCTTTCTAATTTTAATAATACAATTTGTAAGAACATAGAAAAGCACATATTGATATATTAATTAGAAAGGGTTAAATCTTGATAGAAATTAATTTTGAATATGTGCTCCTCAATTATTAATTTCTACATTTGTTTCACAACCCTCTTGAAATGACAGCAAAAACAAAGACAATCATTAACAACAATCACAAGTAATAGCCTGCTACTTTTTAAGCCATTAAGTCACGAATAAGAATTTTTTTACTTCTCTTATATTTGTCTTTCCTTAATTTCAATAGAGTTTATATTTATTAAGGATATTGTAGCAATAAGAACACAATCAAGTCGTGATAAGCAGCAGTAAATCCTGCTCTGCAGTATGACATGATATGTTTCAGGCAGAATACGAAGGCTTTTTTAGTTGTAGCTCTATGTTGGGTAGCAGAGGCATGAAATAGCAAGTCAGAAAGAAAGAACTAGTGCTTAGCAGTGTTTTGAATGGTGAAGGTCTCAGTAAAGGGTATTGCTGGAATGACAAGGGCTGGTAGAGTTAAAACAGGATCCCTCAGTACATCAAACACATTTTGTTTACTATGTTATGTGTGGATTTGTGATATTCATCACTGGGCTCCCTTGTTCACTGCCCCAGGGCCCAGACTGTGCATGGCCCATGGTTGGTGCTCAGTGAGTTCTAATTTTCCCTTATTTCTCTGTGGGACCACAATGACTCATTTCTCCATCTTTGGCCATTTGAGAATTCTCTCCTGTTGGATTTAAGTCTTACTCTATTGCATTGCTTTTGCTTTCTCTGAGGAAGAATTTCTTTCATAAAGAATTATTTATTATATATCTTATATTCCCACATCTCTGACTTAAGATGAGCACAGTTATTTGGGTCTCCTTTTATGCAGCAGGAGAATTCAAATTCTCGAGAATTTGGTGCTAGTAGCCACCAGTAGTTCTTGAGCTCTGTGGTGATTATCTGTCAGAGGTGATGAGTGTGGCTAAATTATCCATGCCTGCACAAGTGCACGATGTCCTTCTAGGAGCTGATTTTTGGAGAGGGCAGCATGGGTGATTGCCCTTCTTGCAGATCAGAACAAAAAGAGATGGAAGTTGAGTAGCTCAGTTTGATCTCATCACCCCTGTAAGCAGGCCTCAATAGCCTATTCGAAAGTAACTGTAAATGTTTATCTGCTAGAGCTTTCATTTTTTTGGCCCAATTAAAGAATAGTACTTCCCTCTCAATTTCAAGATACTCCAAACTTAGAGTGTCTAACACATTTGAATATTTCATAGGACTTACTCATAGTGCATTTTATTTTGATCCAAGGTAGACTGGATGAACTGGGATTCCTTTTCACTAACTCGGAAATCTATTGTCACATTAGCAGCTACGTGGTGGGTGGCATCTGGATACCAGAAGTCAAGCTGCGGAGATGAGTTCAATGTTAGTCACAGTTATTTGTTCACCCAACACATATTTCTTAAGAAACACATGTGTCATACACTACAAAAGGAATTTGGGGTTCAATGTAGTTAAGGTATGGACCCTTCTCTCAATAAGCTTATGAGAGTGTGCAAATATACTGTTGAATATTAGGGAGTGGGAGAGATCATTTGTACTGATCACTCTTTCAGGACATAGATAGTATCTATAAATGCAAAAAAAAAAAGTAGTTTTTAGTTAATCTGTTTGCTTCTACCATCTTGGGGTTGATTGGGGCTGCTTCACAATTCATTTAGCCATAGACTCTGTCTCTAATTGGGAATATAGATTAAAAATATGGTTCCCCTCACCCTGCCCCTGAGTCAGGCCTCAAAACCAGTTTCCCCTGTAAACTCTGGAATTCCTGGAAGGTTTGTGTCCAACAGAAGGCATAATAATCTCCAGCCCTATTATTTTTCTAGTAGTATGTCCTTGGGCGATACTAAAACTCCTTGAGTTTAGTCCTTTTCCCTAAGGTATAGGGTTAAGAGGACTCCATTTGGAGTGTTGTAAAGAATGTGAAATGGATATGAACTCTGGGACCTGCAGGCATTTAAAGCTGCTGATTCCCTTCTCTTTTTCTTCCTCTAGCTGAGAATTTCAGAAATTTGGTGAATGGGTCTAGAAGGATAGCATTCAGGTTAAAATAACTTTTAGAAGATTCCAATTCTTGTTGTTCTTCAAAATCATACTCCATCGTGAAATCAAATGAAGTACAGTTCCCCAACCTGGGAAATGTGAAGGAAATGCTCAATTCCTACCTACCATTCCAAGCTTGTAGACATGTCTAAGTCCACCTGGGTATTTTGTAGTTGAATCCCACTCTACCTCTGGGTCGGTCCGTTATGTGCTTATATGAGGCTGCTGTGAGCCAACCAATATTTATTGGTTTATTTTGATCAGAAAGCTATAGCATAAATTGGACATATGAGAGATGTAGTGTGATTTAAAGACGTTTTGGTGCTCATGGAGCTTGAACGGTGAGAGAGAGTTTTGGACGAGTGGGAGACAGTAGAGATTGGCAGCTCGGCAGATCATGAAGGACTTCAGATGTCACTCCAATACCAATAGAAGACACTTCTACAGTGCTTCTTACGGCCAGGCCTCCTTCTGAGCGTCACCCAATTACTAGCTTACTTAGTCTTTATAACAACCTTAGGAAGTAGGTATGATTATTATCCTCACTTTACAGAGGAGGAAACAGATCCAGAGAGGTTACGTAACTTGCCTAAGGCCACAGAGCTAGTTAGAGCTAGTATTTGAAACTTTGAAGACCATGCTCTTTCCATACCAGGCTGCCTCTCACTAAAAACCTTCACATGGAGGAATATGATCATCAAGCTTTAGAGCAGCCAGGCTGTAGTGCAGACCTGGCTTTGTGGGAGGCAGGACTAGAACCTGAACCCTGGATAAGGGGCTACTGAAATAGTCCTGGTACAAGGTAGGGCAGACATAATTTTGGCAGTGGCACAGGAATGAAGAGGAAAGCATGGATTTGAAAAACATTTGGGAAATTAGAAGAGCAGAGCTTTCAATTAGTTTGATGTGATGCGGGGGTGCGTGACTAGAATAAATCTCAGATTCAGTTCTGGATTTAAGTCTGCTGTGTCATCTTGGTCATTTAATTTACTGTCTTGGAACTTTGATTCTTTTGTTTTAAGTGGGTTTAATTATGCCACTCACACTGAAAATCTGTTGGAGAGTTTGATATGATACCTATAAGGTGGCTGACACAGTGTGCCTTGTGTATGGGAGCAGCTGAATAAATGATAAAATGATTACATTAGCTCACTGGGTTTTAAAAGAGTGATCAAACTTCAAGAGTTTCCTTTTAAAATGGACCTACTCTTGGGAAGGGTCACATCTTGGTATTATAAACCATTACTTTGATGTTACTGGTTAACCAATACCTTGATGTTATTGTAATTTTAAGAGAAACTATGCCACTGGTGGAGATCTGGGTGGGAGAGAGGAGAATGGAGCAGGCAAGGCACTAGCAGGGAGGATAAAGAGGCCCCCAGAAAGGTGTCAAGAAAGCCCACTTCCTTATTTCACAATTTCCCATAGAAAAAGCTGTTGTTTGCAAAGCTTTTGGGAGGGAAAACAGGAGTGGTAATTTGGGGGAAAAATAATAAACAAAAACAAGGGAAGCCCTATAGTGGCGATTGGCTGATTTACCCAAGTAGCTTCTGCCACTTGCCCCTTCTTTGTCTTTGGAAGCTCTGCGTTCATTAAAAGTAAAATTCATAAGAGGCAGCTTTTAGAGAACAGAAAGAAAAGATAAAATAACCGTCTAAGTGCTTTACCTGGTTGGTTTTGGCCAAGTCCTTTATGATGTTTGCTTGTTTTTCATCCTGGGGCTTCACGCGGAGCACCTTCTCCCTTTAAGAATGTAAAAAGATGAAACATGTGAACTGTAAAGAAGCATGCCTTCATCCTCTTTCTGTACAGAGACTGGAACGCAGGGTGGTGAGGTTTACCTGTCAAAGCGGACAGGAGCCACTGCAAGGGTGGTAGCGATCAAACCCAAAGGCAGGATGAACCACATGGTTCTTCTCTGCCTGCCCCAAGACCCTCTGCCAGCTTTATGCCTCAGCTCTTATCTGGAGGAGCAGCTGATTTCCTCTTAGGGTTCTGGTGGACGAAATGTTTTTCTAGTTGGGGAGGGAGGAGTAGGATGGCAACACTAACACTGAATGCCCATTCTGTGGCAGATCCAACCTCACGCTACCCTTTTGCAATTGGGAATACCCATTTTACAGATGCCAGGCAAACTCATTTTTTAGGAAATAACTTGCCCAAGGTAGCAGAGCTAGTATGTTCACAGAGTTGAGATCTGAGCCCAGTTCTTTGTCCTAAAATGCAGCTTTGGGCACCTGGGTGGCTCAGTTGTTAAGCATCTGCCTTCGGCTCAGGTCATGATCCCAGGGTCCTGGGATCGAGTCCCACATTGGGCTCCCTGCTCGGCAGGAAGCCCGCTTCTCCCTCTCCCACTCCGCCTGCTTGTGTTCCTGCTCTCGCTATCTCTCTGTCAAATAAATAAATAAAAAGTCTTTAAAAAAAAAAATAAAACGCAGCTTTTCCATATGTTTGAATTGAATGATGGAAGAAATCACTTTAAATTTGCGCTTGGAACCAGAGATGAATTTGGGTATCTGACTACAGAACCTTGATGGGTGGTCCTTAATAATGTAAAATATGTTTTTGAAGCTACATTGTAACTTAGTAAATTACAAAATATTTTGAATATGCTAAAAATACTGTAATCTCAAAAATATTGATGTATTTACTACCTAGATTTTATACTTTTGCCATATTTTCTCTGTACCTCTCTGTAAAGAAGTTACAGAATGTTACAGAAAGAGCTAAAGCAATCACATCCCCGCTCCTTTCTCCTTCTCCTGCCTCTGTTCTCGGAGATAACCCCTATTTCTAAAGCAAGTTGAGGACTCCTAGAAGGCACAATTTTATGGTTGCTCAAGTGTTTATTCATTGGCTGTTCTCTTTAGGGTCTGGGTGCAGGGTTCAGTAAATGCTTTCAGAAAGTTGAATTAATGAATGTCATTTATAGAGCATTCTAAATAGTCTCTTGAGGGGTCTTTAATTTTGAACATGGATCATTTGGGAGAAGGCATCACCTCTACTCAGAATTAAGGTAATCTAACAGAGTGAGTAAGTTTAGCTAATCAGATAACTTACTAGAATTTCCTTTTAAAAACTACTTCTTCACATTGACAAATGTATATAGATCGTCCTATAGGAAACTTCTCAGAGTCATGGTTATATATTTTTATTATCAAAATAATAGCGTTGGGGAGATGCCCATGTTACATGTACAGCAGCAATAGCTTCATTCCTCTCTCTGTGTTAGGTGTGCACTAGAACATATCCCCAGGGGCTCCCCTTGCCCCAACCCTGCAGGTAAGGGAGAGGAGGGTTTTACAAATGCCTTCATGTTCTTGACATTGGATAAGCTCATCAGCACTAGAAACTCCCTAAGCAAATGTTTGCTCCACTCCTTCTGAGGATGAATTTGGTAGAGGTACAGAGGAAAAGGAAGAGCTTGACGTTGCAGTTAGAAACATGTAACCTTAGAGTGGCTCCTTCACCCTGAGCAGGCTGCTTAGTCATTCTGGGCCTTGGTTTCCTCATCTGAAAAATGGAGATGCAAATTGGACTCTGGCAAGTGCTGTGAGGGCTAAATGAGATAGCATATGTGAAGGACTTGGTGGATGGTAGGTGCTAAAATATATGCTCATGCCCTCTAAGCACTTGATAAAATTGCCAGGTTCTGTAAACAGACTTATAGTTGACCACTGTCAACTGGAGTATCAGCATGTATCATGTGGTAGATTAAAGCAGTGGCTGTGGGGGCGCCTAGGTAGCTCAGTCGGTTAAGTGTCTGCCTTCGGCTCGGGTCATGATCCCAGAGTCCTGGGATTGAGTCCCGCATCAGGCTGCCTGCTCAGCGGGGAGTCTGCTTCTCCCTCTGCCTCTGCCCCACCCCCTTCATGTGACTGCTCATTCTCTCTGTCTTTCTCTGACAAATAAATAAATAAAGTGGTGGCTGTATCCTTTAGGGGTGAAATATCTTTCTGTATTTGTTTTAATATGGACTACTTCAGGAAAAATTTTTTGTGTTACAGCTTTTCTTTTTGGAGTTTTATTTCCTGATTCTTCAAGTAATAAATGCCTACTGGAAATAATTTAGCAAAAACAAAATTTGAAAGAAGAAAATAGAAATCACCTTTAATTCTAACATTCTTATATGTTTTCTTAAAGCCTTTTTCTGTGTGACTAGTTTTAAAACTGTGGAGAAGTCTTGTATGTCTATTTTTCAGGTCAAGTATGAAGGACACTTCTGTTTTATTTGGGGATCTAGGTAAATGTGTGAGATCCTGGTATCTCTCAGGGATAAGACTCTGATTATAAATAATCTTGGACTTCTTAATATCTGTTACATATTTCAGTTCCCTGTTTCTAGAATGAGATATCGACATGTGATGCTCTTAAGACTTCCTACTCCTCCCCAATTTATTTAGCCTCTGAAGAACAGATGCAATAGATGGATTTCAAGAGTATTCTGAAGCTTTTTCTCAGAACAAATGGTTTCTTGGCAGGCATAGTTCTGAGCAATCTTATATTATTGCATCAAAATTTATAAAAGATCTTGGCATATTTATAGAATAGGATGAATGGCTATTGAACAACATATCATTTTAGGATTGACTTTGTAAGGTGGTGTGATATTTCATAGGTCAAATTAATCTCTTTAAAAAGAAATTTAAAGTTGAATGCCTCACACAACAATAATTTTCCATCCTTCTGGATCTTTGTACTCCTAGGAGTTTTGTAATAGTATATGTCTAGCCACAGTTTAAAATATTGCTTTAGGGGTATCTGGGTGGCTCAGTTAGTTGGGCATCTGCCTTGGGCTCAGGTCATGATCTCAGGGTCCTGGGATTGAGTCCCTCATTGGGCTCCCTGCTCAATGTGGAGTCTGCTTCTCTCTCTCACTCTGCCCCTTCCCCATGTTCATGCTCTCTCTCTCAAATAAATAAATAAAATCTTTAGAAAAATAAAATATTGCCTTATTTTTAAACTATATTTTTATGCATATTTTCAAACATTATCACTATAAAAGAGATACCTTAGAAAATGAAAGTGAAAGTTCTCTTGTGATTTTACTAGGCTCTTTCAAATACTTCTCCATCTTCAACTCAAATCCAATAAGCTTCTGGAATACCCTTAGATATCTCATAAAGGGTATGTTGAAAGAAAAATTTGTTGCCTTTAGCTGTGGATATTGGATTCTTATCATTGAAATGAAGCTGCCCTGCAAAATGCTGCAGGAAAGTTGTCTTCATTATTTGAAGAAAGGTGGCATTTCTGGACAAAGATGTGGGTGTGTGGTTCAGGCAGTGTCAGACCTGGCTAGAGGGGGAGTGACTACCTGCTCAAATGAGAAGACCTAAGAGGATCATCAAGACCCCATTTGGCCCCCAAATAACCTCATTAGCTGTCATGGTTCCTTCTGTTTTTCTTCTGTGCCTGAAATTTTCTTTGAGCAGTTCATATAAGTTAGTTGGCAAAAGCAGGTGAATACATGGGATGTTATTCTAGATATGAAGAACTCCCTTATTCCAGACTGGAAAACCAGTCTTGCTATGTTGTAGCAACACCGTTTTGAGATAGGAAAAATTCAGGGAGCCATTTCTGTGCTGTTGGTTAATTACTGTTTGGGGAATGAGAGCTTGGGACTGAGGAAGGGCTCAGAGCCTGTCCTGGGATCTCAGTGAGGGAGTAATTTAAAGGAGGGAGGAAGAGAGAGGTGCCCTTACAGTCAGAGGCTCCTGGGTGGGCAAGGCTGGGCAGGAAACCTTGGCAGTCCCTGGTCTGCCTGGCAGGAGGTCATATGGTATTATTGCACTGGGAAGGACTAAAGCAGACATCTCTCTTTGTTTTAGCTCAGTTCAGCTCAGGCAAGTGGCACTCCTAGCCAGCTAGCTGTTGACTTTGAGTTGACCAGAGATATATCAAAAATGTTTCTGGTGCAAGAATTCTTGGATACAAGGGATTTTAAATGAGAATATTTACATACTTACTATCCTGGTCCTTCTCTTTTTTGAAAAAATTCCTTGGAATTTGTGAACATTTCTAATTTCTAATTTAAAGCACTCAATTTAGAGACATAGTTCTTTATGGTTTACACACATGACTTTTGAACTTTGGGTCACACATAGCATTTCTTAGAAGTCAATGTTATCTGCTAGAGGTGGAGTATGGGAGTCTTGTGGAACTATCTATGGATTGAATGATACACGTCCAGCAAGATAACTTCACTCAGGTAACTTTGGTTGAGTTAGCTCTCCAATTCCCAACATGGGTATAATTTAAATAAAACGGGGAAAGATAATTTAGCTAAATTACATCTATTTTTTTATCATCACCAATACTGCTTGAGAATTCATGGGAATTTCTTTTTTTGCTCTTAAGTGTCTATTTAAATGATGTATTACTAAATTATTTTGAAGATGATTGCTTGACAAATTGTAGCAGCTGCACTGCTACCATCTAGTGGACAATTAATGCAATTAATCATTCTTTGGCTTGACAACTTCCAAACCACTGTGACTTCAAAGGATTCTTCTTTTGAATAGAACACTGTCATAGATATTTTAACATGTTTTGCTAGATATGGAATCCTATTTTCCTTGGATCCACATAGAAAACAATGAGCTCATATTTTAAAGTAAATAGAATAGTAAAGTAGATTTTAAATTAAGAGATGTTCCCAAATTGTAACTAAATACCTATTATTATATTTTAAAATTTGAACTTTGCATAATAGTCTCTGACATTAGCATGTTCAGTTATAATTCTGGGAAACTTCAAGTCATGGAGTAATTTTTGCCTCTTTTGTTTAAGGCCTAACACCCTTTTGTTTTACCTCCAATCTGCTTTGTATCACCCTCCTGTAACAGGTCCCCTTGTTAACACCCTTCTGACACCCTCTTGTTTGACCTCAGTCTGCTTTCCATCTTAGCTGGTTGATGTTTTAAAAACTCTGATTAGGTCATTTGCAACTGAATGTTTTCCGTGGCTTCCCATTGTTCTTAGACCCATGTTCCAAAACCTTAAGCTCTAAGCTCTGCTTAATAGTCCCTCCCACCTTCCTCAGTCCCTATACATGCTTTCTTCCCTCAACTGTCTAGGTTCCTTCCTCTCTGGCTTTCTTCCTACGGGTTCTGCATCAGGGCTTGGAAGGGGCACTCCCTTTATCCAGATAATTGTGACTTATTCTTCAGGTTCCAGCATTCCCTGAGAGAGCCTTCTCCCCCACATCAGGGAGGTAGACCTGGTGTATGTTCCTTTCATGTAATTTGTCTAGCACTTACTTGCTTAATGTAAATTAAATCATGACTTATTAAATAATTAGTGAAATAGCTAATTATTTATTTCATGTCTGTCTTCCCAAATGCCCTTTGAAGGCAGAACTGTCTTTCTTTTTCATTGCTCTGTCCCTAATTGCTTAGCAAAGTGTTTGGCATGTAGTAGACAGTTCATAAAATAAATGAGCTGAGATGAAAGCTAAAGCAAGATGGGGTCTTTTCACCTATACTACCATTTGCTAAATTTCCCCTTATATGTCTTCTTCCTCATAAGCCCCCATTAGAACCTGTACATCTCTGCACTCTGCCAGTGTTGGCAAATACCCTGAGGACTTTAACTCCTATATCGTTGATCCACATCATTACCTGTGGATGGCTTGCTTAGTCACTGATTCACATCATTTTCTTCCCCAAAGAAGTAGACAATCTGTCAGGTTTCTAATTATAATGATTCATTTTTATTATGATCAGTATTAAAAGATCCAAGTAGTTTAATAGACTAGTGGCTTAAAAGAAAGATTGGATCTAGAAAATATCCAGGCAGACAAAAATAAGAATTTAGGATAGAAAAGAAACTTTGACATAAGGCTGTCAGGATTCTCTACTAGTACAGATGTTTCAGGACGTATCTGGCGAGGTACTTGATGGCCAGCATTGTCTCCTCACAGGTGGGCTGAATCTGGGATTCAGGAAGGGCAAAGCCGTATCTGCCTTTGTCCCGGAGTTCAAAGGTAAAGGAATATTTGATTCCTTGGTCATAAGCCCAGTCATCAGAGCCCCCAGCAGCAGGATCTGAAATGTGCAAAGAGCAGAAAAAAAATGAACGAACCCCCAAAACACTAAATCCAGGAAGGAAATTAAAAAAAAGAAAAAAGCCAGCTTTCTTTTATAATTACAACTGTTGCATTGGGCAAAATATTATAGGTAGGCCAATTTTCTCTCTCTCTTTTTTTTAAAGATTTTATTTATTTATTTGACAGAGAGAGAGATACAGAGAGCAGGAACACAAGCAGGGGGAGTGGGAGAAGCAGGCTTCCTGCCGAGCAGGGAGCCTGATGTGGGGCTCGACCCCAGGACCCTGGGATCATGACCTGAGCCGAAGGCAGACGCTTAACGACTGAGCCACCCAGGCACCCAGTAGGCCAATTTTCTAGAAAACTGGATTATAAAAGGTATGGAGGGCAGTTTTAAAAAATCAGTCCAATCTTACCTCTAAGCCTAATTAGTGGCAATGATGTGTTTAATACCCCAGGAAGTATGTAATTTATAACATAACCTTCTCACTGTGCTTGTATGCTATGGTAAACTATATCATATGTAATTTGTTTACAAAATATAGATAATTTCTGGGGAAGGCTGCATGATGACTGGTGATAGGAGCGAACTCCAAACCCCAAGGAAACAGTGCTGATGAAATCAGAGCACCTTGAGGGCAGGGCTGGGCCTTTGTGTTTCCTCAGGGCCTAGCAGATGGTCTGGCGGAGGTTAGGCATTTGTTCAGTTCTTCAATCAGTAACAGTTACTATGTCCCTGCCTTGTAGATTTTCTATCTGTTAAGTCACTAGGTCATTTTTTCGTTCATTCATTCATTCATTCTTTCATCTATTTATTCAGTCAACGGTTGTACAGCCCTCACTGAGCAGTGGGCTGTGGGCTCTCCTCTGGAGATGCCGGAATAAAGGAAAGACGTGACTTCTGTCCTCCAAGGGTTTACAGTATAATGAAAAAAGAACCCTCACTGAACTAGTCTGCATAAAACATATAAGAACTTCACAGTATATGAATAGGTGGGCTACTTCTGCTAGAACCCCCTTAGGAAAACACTGTACCCCATATGATTCAGAGCAGGTTAAAAAAGGACAAGAGTATAGAAAACCATATTCTACATAAAACTTAAAAACAAAACCCAGGATTGGAGCCTCTCCAACTGCGTGGGAGGCCCTGTGATAACAGGACTGGGCCTTTTCCCTTGTATTTCTAGTCCTTTCAGATCCGGGGCAAAAAGAAATCATACAAAGGCAAAGGAAAATATAAGTAGAAATTTAAAATGGGGCCTGCATAATGTGCCTTCCCAGTGAAATTTAAACTCTGCAGCATCTGAGTGAAATCTGGGGCCTAGCCCCTACCTAACTCTCTTGCTGTGTGTCTCTTGCCACTTGGCTCGAGCACAGCGAGTGACTGGTCAGAGGGGCTGACATCTACCCTGGAAAGTGGCTTGAGCCTGAATTAGCCCTCGCACCTGCAGTCTGTTTAGTCAGGAAGACACTCCTTCTTACACTTTTCTTCAGCAATTGTCTTTCCAGGTAAAGCTTCTGGGTCATTATCCTGGGCAGTCATCGCCGATGCTGTGGGATGGGCTGGTTGGTGCTGGAGTGTGCTCTTTCCTTGTGCATCCTCTGTCATAACATCTAGCACCCCTATATTTAGTTTTCCTGCTGCCTTTCTGTGGATTCTTCGAAGACTGTGCTGGTTCCCCAACTTCCCTTTCTCCTTTTCTCTTGCCTTCTCTCCATCCGCCCTTCCTTTCTTTCCTAGTACCTAGTGAGGACCTGGCACATAGTGGTGGCTGCTCAATGGATGTTTACCGAGTGCAAGTGTTTTCTTGGGTTGGAGGGGATACTTTTTCTGAACAGAAAACTGATGACATGTCATATAAAAAATCCACTGTCAGGCAAAAGCCACATGCTTTAAATGATCTGAAAGGAAAGGCTCTGGGAACCATTTGTCGCCTTTTTAGGCGTGTGGTCTCGTTGCACAGTTCTGAAGCCAAGACTCACAGATTGTTGTAGCTCCTGGGCCATATGTGTACTTGGTGCCATGCAGGGTGGCAAGTTCTTTTACGGTAGCTTTCGCCAGGGCATTCTGCAAAAGAACCAGCAGTTCGTGAGTAAATAAGTAAAAGCACACACTGACAAACAAACATCTGTACCTTATTTTTAAGACATTGAAGAGGCGTAAGACACAGTTTGGGTTAGTTTTATTCCTGCTCAGTGCCCATCCAATTTTTCTCTCTAACCTGGTCATAGGATCCAAGCGATTCTTATGAAAATATGTCTTCCCTAAATGCCCTCTGCAAGCACTCACTCTGAGCTTCCCTCTGAATGTGTCATACTGTGGCAGCACCGTTTGCTGGCCTCTGAGTTCTCAGTGACTTTTTCTGTCTTTTATCTCCATGTCGTCAGGGTCCAGGCCAAGGCTTACCACTTAGTGGTTGTCCAGGAACTATTTGTTGGAACTCTGAAGATAATTAGCATCTTACCCTCTTATTTGAGAATTAGGTCTTTACATTCATTTTAAATAATTGTTGCAGTAAAGTATGGGTCCTAGCAATAACTTCTATTTTAGTCAGAGGACAATCTTTTACTTTCTCTTCTTTTTTATTTACATAGAACTTAGCGTGTCTTTTTTTCCCAGGTATTCTTCCTTAGGCTTGTCAAACATTTGTTATTTTAAATTTTAAAATCAAACATTTTGTTTTTTTACATTTTCTACTATTCTATGATTTGCTTAGTTTAGGCTAGAGAAACGAGGCTACAGCAAGCTGTAACTGTCCCAGATATCACATTCATTGACTTAGTAAAATGTCACTGTGTATTAGGAATTAGGTTATGTGTAAGGATTAGTTTGGCAAATCTATATTGTCTCTGGAGCTTGTAAGAGAAAAGCAGGAGACAAGGAGGTCTTTGTGGTTGAGGTTTTCTACCTAATACAGGTAAACAAAAATCAAATACATACAAAATAACCCCCAACAAAACAAAACAAAAACTACCTGGAAATGTGGCAGGTTATAAGTCAGGATAAGATAGAATTATATAAGCTGGGGCAGGAGTATTAAAAACTACACATATGAATGATTGGATACTCAATACAGTGTTTTGCCAACATAGAAATACTAAGGAATTGGCAGTTTCAGGGATGAGGGTGGTTCCAGCTTGGAAGATTTTTAGACTGAAGAATTAGACAACATCTACTCTATTTCAAAATGAAGAACATTTGAATTCCAGAATTTCAAAAAAGCGGCAAGTATTAGCTTATGTGTATTTTTTTCTTTAAGAAGCAGCTTCATTATCTCAAAAGACCCATTGCTTTTCTGCCTCCCTGACCCCCAACTCTTCAAGGGCAAGGGCTCTGTACCCCCAGCCCCCCTGTGCTGTAAACTTCCCAACATCCACTGACATACTGCATATTTAAATGAATTACTTGAAAAGTAAGGCCTGACTTGGCTGTCTTGGGAATACAGATTTGAAAATCTGATTGTTTACCACAGGAGAATTAGCCATAATTCATTCTGGTTATGAAATTAGCTATATTTCATACTTTGGCATCATAATTATGTCTTGTACATATGCTTGGAAAGCGATGAGGTTGGTGATGGAATCAAAATACTCCTAGTTTTACAAAGTAGCAACTTCCCTTAGTCCTTGTTCTAATATCAAAACCAGTTTAGTAGCGTCTTACGTTAAATTGACAAGGGCATGTCTACAAAACTTCAAAGTTCCAGTTCCCAAATTGTTAATGCTTCACTAACCAAGTGGTAAATTAGAAAATTTAAAAAATAATTATAAAATATAAGTCATGATATTGTGGTCCACTGAAAGGGTGTAATCAGTTTCTTTGAACTAATTTATTGTTCTCAGAGTTTTGGAACAGTAACTTGAAAATTTTAGGGTTTTACTTCCCTTTTTTTTTTCTCGTCTGGTAAACTAATATATGCTTTCTCTTACTGCATGGAATCTTTACTGTTGTGATCTAAATGTATAGTTCCTGTTGTTTAATCTTATTCTAACCAACCCACTAGAGCTAAGTCTTCTCTCTACCCTTTAATATAAGGCCTATTGCAGATGGAAATGAGAAAAATCAATTAACAATTGCATAGTGTGCAGAATAGATTTAAAACCATCTTGTGGAGATGTGAAACATGGTGAGGTGCTAATTTTTTTGGTAAGTAAATAGTACATTTTCTACTATTCTATAATTTGCTTAACTTGCCATTCATCTGAGGACATCTGTAGTTATTTTTCTGTAAGGCAGAACCTCCGATTCTAAAGAACTCTTGTTCCTTCCCTAGTTACCATTCAGAGGCTTTTCATCTGTTCTGGTTTCCCCACCTCCCCCTTTAAGCCTTGAATTATTACTTCTAGTTAGAAATACAATTCTAATAAGTTCTGGAGATCTAAGGTACAGCATCATGACTATGATTAGCAGTACTATACTATATACTTAAAGGTTGCTTTGAGAGTAGAGCTTTAATGTTCTCACAATAACAGAACAACAAAACAGCAATAACAACAAAATGATACTTATGTGAGGTAAAGGATGTGTTAACTAATGTGTTGAACATTTCCCTATATATATGTGCATCAAATCATCACATTGTACCCCTTAACCTCACACAGTGTTATATGTCAATTATATCTCAATAAAGCTGGGGAAAAAAAGATGATTCTGCAATATTAGTTCCAAACATGAGCAGTTACGAAGACTAGAAAAGATTTAAGACAAGAAGATCATTGAAGTTTTCTATTAAACTCCTGTGTCTGTTGACCTTCAAGTCTCTTAATGTGTTTATTGGTGTGACATAATATATGAGTTATCTGACAAAACTGAAGGGGCCTGCTTGTGATCTGTTATCTCTTTTGACTTATCAACTTACCATTTTAGTCTTAACTACCGTTAGGGCCACACAAAAATGTTCAGTTTGCCTTTCCTCAAAGTGATACCCAAGCGCTTTCTAAGACTTCCTAGGCATCTTCTGGCAGCAACTGTTCTGCCTTTGGTGCTGACCGCAATATTTAAGATTAATGTTAGTTTAAAAAGGATGTTAATATGTTGCTGTCACTGGTGCACATTGCAGGAACATTTAGTTTGTGTCAGTTTTTACTCTTCTTGTCCTCAGTTGCTCTATCCTCTTGATGTCTACCTCATCACTCATCTTCTGAGTGTCACCTCATCACCACATCTTTCAGTGCTTTCTCACCTTCTCTTGAAGTCCACTTCCTTTCTTGGCCTAAGGGTGTGAGCTAGCCCCTCCCTTCTCTTTCAGTCTGCATCACTTGCTGTGCATTCTGTGTTCCTTCTGAGCTAGGTTTCCCTGAACTTCTTCCCTATACACCTGTTCCTGCCTCTCCTTACCTCCCTCACTTTGGGTATCCTTCTCCCTTTGTTGGAATCCTCTTCTCGTCTTTGTTCACTTGGAGATTTACTGTTGTTCTTCCAGATTCAGGTTTCGTGTCACCTTCTTTGTGAAGCTGCCCCTAAATCTCTTGGGGAGCATCGATGTCCCCTCCTTTGTGAAGGCTAACACCACTCTCAGAGTTCCTGTCACTCTGTTCTGTAATCCATTGTTTTTGCATCTATTTGCCTCCCAGGTGAGCTCCTTGTGGGAAGGGATTCTTGGCTATTTATTTTGTATTCTCAACAGATTGTATAGCATCTAGCACATGGTTGGTTGATAGAGTCTTATCCTAGGACTGGGGCATTATAGATGGGCCTGATTTGGGTGGGTGTGCAGGATGCTGAGCTCTGCAAAGGCTGTGACATATGTGAGTGGCGATAGGGGATGTTTGTGGGGAAGGTGGTGGTGGTTGATGGGTTGCCACATTTACACAATGACTTCTGCTGTGCATTTTACTTATTTCCATTAATTTTTTAAAAATGAAGTCTGTGGCCCCTTTCTCTCTGCCCCTCTGAGGCCAAGAGACAAAAAAATCAGAATAGACATTAATTGACCAAAATATCATATTTTAAATTCCAATGATCTTAACAAAAATCCCTGGAATCAGTGTGGGTCTTTTCTTTTGAAGAGTTCAAATACTTTCACAAATGTTACTCATTTATCTTTCCAGCACTATCTGTCCACATTTCATCGGCATAGAATTTTCTCGCAGAATGGAATGCCACGTGGGGCAGCATGCTCAGTGGGAATGTTCCAACCAAACTGGGTGACTGACCCCAGCCAGGAATGGTAAAAGAGAGATAATTCCTGCATTTGCTAAAATGTTAGAGTGGTAACTCCTTTCCCTTGTACATTTCTGTAAAAAGGGACTAAGACAGCTGACGAAAGACCCGCAGAAGCAATAGCACATCAGAAAGCATGATCCACATCTTGAAACTCCAATTACAGACACTTTCTTTACAACCTGTCATTTGAGGGACATCTTACATCCTTGCTCAACGGGTTCAAAATAAGAACTAACATTTACATAAAACCTTAGACTTTACAAAGAGCTCTTGATAAGAGCTAGATATTTTTATCCCCATTTTACGGATAAAAGAACTGAAACTCAGAGAGGATAAAAGAACTTTCCCAAGGGCATGCAGCCCCATAAGTGGCTGACTTGAGCTAGGTTCTTCTTGCTTTAAATCCTGTGCTCTTTTTCACTTCTCCTTGTGGCCTTCGAATACTTCAAAAGAAGTGTTGCTGGAGCTGGTTTTACCAATTGTAAAGAACAGAAGGAAGCTAAATATAAATCAGCCTCAGAGAAAACTTTGCTTTCAGTCAAGGCCAAACATGGCCAGCCTTTATTAATCCTTAGATATGAGTTTCCTACCATGTCTTATGCATGTTCTCTTTTGTCACCTGTTTTCTTAAAAAGAGGCCTTGGTCATAGAGCAAAAGACAGAGAGAGTCTAAAATGTCACATCTAACTCAAAGCCCAAGAGACAAAAGACCAACTAGTGTAATGTTTCCCAGGCTCTGAGCTCCAGGGGGCTGGTAAGATGAATAAGGCGAGGGTGTTCTTTCCACTGACCTGCCTTCCCAGGTAACATGTGATCAGGAAGCCCCTGTCTCATGGCTGTGCTCATGGTCCTCATTGCAAGCCAGCGTCATAGGAGGTGGGGGGCTGCCTCTTCTAATCTTCCACTGGTCCATTATTACAGTACAAGAAAACAAAAATTCCAAACTGACTATGTGGTATAAGCCAGTTCGAAGAAATTTTCTCCAGAACTTTGTTTCTAACTTGAAGTTCTGAGTTTAATTATTCCTCTGGGTGAATACATGTGATAATGGAAGCATCAAAATGATCTTTAACTGCGGTTTCCTTCCTTCTGTTCTGTGATAATGGGTAACTTACACCAAGGGACCAATGAGGAATTTAACTTTTATAATTTTGATGCGAGAGGAGAAGCCTGCAAGGCCTACAAGCAGGCACTGAGGAGAAAGCCTTTGGGATTTGAAAAAACAAATATGTTTCTGAGAAAAACAGGAGGGTAAACAAGCATAGGCTCTGGTTGCAAAGCCTGAGATTAGAGAAAGGCAAGGAGTTAGGGAAAGGCTTGGCTTGGGAGAGCAGGGCCTGCCCATCTTGGCAGAGCCCATGGGGAGTGTGGGAATGCTTTCACGGATGTAAAGCAATTTTTTTCTTTGGCTGATCTGCATGCATATTTTTAGGCTCTTTAAAATTCAAGGAGAATGTGAAACGTGAGTCAGCTGAAGTTGCAAAGTCTAGAGCATTTTTATGTGTGCGTGTGTGTGGAGGTGGTACTTCTTCCAAATAAATATTAAAAATATTAAAAATAAATGCTATATAATGGGAATGTACTGGATCTCTTGCATGTCAGATTTGTAGAACATTGTAAACTATTTGTGAGGAGGGTGAAAGCCAGGGGCCTTTAGCCAGGAATGTGACTCTGCTCTTATCTTAGCTTAAAGCAGGGTTTCTCAACCTTGGCACTCTTGACATGTGGGCTGGAGAATTCTTTGTCGTGGGGGCTGTCCTGTGCATTGTAGAATGTTTATCAGCATCCTCTGGCCTCTACCCACTAACTAGATGCCTATAGTACTCCCACAGTTACAACAACCAAAAATGTCTCTCTAACATTGCCAAATGTCTCCTAGGTGTAGGGGAGAGGGCAAAATGAGTTTGAAAGAAATGAGGTAAAAGACATAATTAGGGTAAACATGAGTGTATTTTGGAGAAAGAATTAAAAAGGAAGACAACTCATTTCGAAGGTGCTCTGAATGCCTATCTTCTTTGCTGATGATAGTGCAAGTGTCTCTTAAACACTGCTGTTAGGTCAATGCTGCTAAAATACCCTCTACTAGCAGGGTTGCCAGACTTCGCCAAAAATACAGCATACCTAGTTAAATGTAAATTTCAGATAAACAGTGAATACTTTTTCAGTATAAGTCTGCAATATTTGGAAAATAGTTACACTAAATATTATTTATTGTTTATCTGAAATTCACATCTAACTGGGAGTCCTATATTTGCAATCCCATTTACCAGGTTTCTGGCTCCAGGGCCTGCTATGACACAGGACTCATTGTGACATTTAAGTCTCTCGGTAATCTCATTACCTCACTTCCACTCTTTCTTCACAAGGAACACTGGAAACAGGCTATTTTTCAATCCTATTGTTGGACATTTGTTGGCTCTTTTCTCTGCCTAAAATGCACTCTTCTGTCCTCTGTTGCCCAAATCCTGCCCATCCTTCAAGGCCCAGAATAAATGAGGTTTCTTCTTTCTATAACCTTCACTGACTAGCCTCGTTACATATTACCATTTTCCTGCCCTAAATTCCTACCACTGTGCTTAGTTTGAAACTCTAAATTCTGTACTTCTCTTCTATGGTTTCTGATATCTGAGTCTTATCATTTCAAGAAGATCCTATCTTAATAGCAAAAACCATGGTTTATGCTGAGCACTTAATAGGTACTCAGTGAAATTTCTGGTAATTGTCTGATGAGCTGTGTTCTGACCAGGCCTCTGTAGGAGAATTTTAACAGGCCAAGAAGTCTCTTAAAATGTATAGTGATAAATCAACAACCAGTTTCTCTAATTAAATAAATTCTGCAGTTGCCATCTGATTTTTTTTAATATTATAAGTGAAATTTAAAAATTCGGAGAAAATACCTGTCGTGGCTATTTTGTGCCTCAGGTCCTATCTACCTTAGCTGCTGGTAGCCTGCTTGACAGCGGGCCTATGGCCTTGTTATTCTTGTTATTAGGCAGGGACATGGGGACAGCTGTGATTGGGTGTGCACATGGCCCTGCAATTATCCACCTTCTAATCACAACGTTTCTTCCCTCTGATTTTTATGTTTCTCTCTAATCATGGTCTTGCTTTATGCTCACATGCTTGGGTGGAGCAGTGGATTTCTATCTTGGTGGCTCATTAACTCAAATTTTAATTAAGAGGTAGGGAGGTGCCACTGGACTGGAAGGTGTTAGGTTTTAGAAATGGATTCTTATCTTTTGGTCAAGTTTAAAAATTTTTCAGAAAGACTGTCATCTTTCTCCTGGTTAGTGAATATATGGCCATGAAAGCATAGGGCCAGAATCATGAAGACTGGCTACTACCTGAGAAGTTAGGCATCTCAGCTGACCAGAGCAAATCCTTAGCAATGTCCAGGGACAGAGGTAGTAAGGTATCTGTGGGATGAAAGACTATTTGATGAATGTTCTGCAAAACGGCTACATGGGGTACCAGCATAGAACATGGCCACACAAATATGTGTGGGTGTCTTTGGAAATTGGGGCAGTCTAGGAAATTCTTCAGGATCCAATAGGTCTGGGCCCAAGGCTGCCTGTATTACTGTGTTGGCTTAGCCAAGCCTTCATTGTTTCAGCTGGAAAATGAGAAAGGAGAACCAGAGAAATTCCAAGATTTCCAGCTGTAAAGTTCTGTGCTTCTAATGTAGAAATGTGGTGTGAGTGGAATGCATATCAGCTTCCAATTTGGTCAGTCTGGGGAATGGGTCAAGATACTTAGTTGACCAGTTATTATTCTGCATTCTTGCTTTTGGACTTAGAAATGGTATTATGATAATAATAATAATTATTATTATTAACAGTGCCACATAGGCCTTTTTTGGGGCAAGGCAGACCAAAGATTTGGACCTTCTTCCATGCTCAATAAATGTGAAGATATGGATAGGTTTGGGAACCTTTTCAATTAAGTTGCCTTAATAAGAGGAGACTTACTCTGACCATCAAGAGGTCATATAATTCAATATTTCATTATCCCTCAGAATTTTGAAAATGTAAAGTATATTCTTTTTGTGGGCCTTAAAACTTCCTGTGAAGATAGTGATAGCTTCATACTGAAGAAGTCAACACTGAGGAACTAGAAGGCGTATGAAGCCTTGGAAACTCACAGCATACTTTGTATTCTTTCTTTAAATAATACAGTATGTGTAAAAGCAGTTAGCAAACTGAAAAGCATTATTTTTGTAAGGTATTTTTATGATCTTTCATACTTTTTACTGATCTGCTGTAGATATATTTTTTGGTAGCTTTCTTTATAATCCATGCTATTACTTCTTCTGTTCTTTAACTTCATTGGTCTTTTGCATTCTCATCTCTGCCTTTCTTCCCACTAAAGGTTGTCTCATGATATGAATAATTTCAGGCAATCTACATGTAAGATCTTTCAGAAATGAAGCCACATATATTTTTATCATGACTCAGATATCAAAGATTGCTATGTATGTCCTAAATTTGGTCTGAGAATGCTAATAGAAGTACAGAATCATTTCCTTCAGTTTAGAGTCTTAGTCTCCTTGAAGCATTTTTTTTTTTTTTTTGCTGCAAATATAATCTTACAAGTTTTGTAAGTGTAAAGATAAATAAGAATCATATCTACATCTATGCACTGAATTCTGGGTAAGACAAAGCCCACTTAGCATTACTTTAAGAAATTCTGAGTTATCCATAATGTGGTATGCCAAGAATGCATCTTATAAATCTTTTCTTACCTTTAGTTTTCTACAGCAGGGTCACATTTTTCTAGTTGAAAATTCATGTAGAAGCATTAGATTTGGATGGAACATTTATCATGCCTAGATCAAGACTTTTACTTTTTTTTCTTAATATTCTCATTACAAATAAAAACCATGAAAAGCCAATATTTTTCTTTATGAGAGACTCAAATTCTCTTTTGGATATATATATATATGTATATATATGCTCATTAACACTACAGTTATGAATTGTTCCAGCAAAATGTGCTTAGGAAGTAAGTGAATTGGAATTATGCAAAATAAAAAGATTGAAAGGATCTCTAGTTATTCAAAAGATTTAAGTTGCTTTGGGGTGCTGAACTAAATTCAGATTCCCAATGAATCGACTAATCAAATTAATATTCACCTTAGATTTCACTAGTGGGATTTAAATATTTCTTTTAAGATGTTAAGCAAAAGCTTAATCATAGGAAAAAATTATTGGAAATTAAAGTAACTTTAAATCAATTAATGTGATATAAGTGCAATTAAATTTTGCAGTTTAGCCACCTATCTTATCATGCTTGGAAAGGATAAGAAGTAGCAGGTACTTCTTGAATTTATTAGTTTTGTGAATACAAAATTAAACATCCAAGATAAGATTATTTTATGGTTTGTGCTTTTGTTGAGAATAGATTATGAATATTTTATTGTGATATAATTCTCTTTATTCCACTTCTTTGTTAATTAGAATTAACTTATTCCCCAAATAGGAAAAGGTATTGAAACTTTGTGAAGCAGCTCATTTCCAGAGAACACTTTGTTTTTCTGTTAGCTTTTGTCTTTTAGAATTTGTGTTTTAAACTAGTTATATTAAGCAAACTGTATATATTATTGTTACACTTAATATGGTTTATAATCTTAGTTTTAATATTTTACTTATTAACTCATTAGTGCTTAGTTATTATGGCTTTGTCTTTTTCTTTTCTGATGTGGTACAATTTAAACACATTCACATGAATAAAGCAAACAACATAGCTCCACCTTCTCTCCTCTGGGACTGAAATCTGGGATTGAAATGAGGAGCTGACCACACCCATCTCTGGGATGGCTGGACTGTGAGCACCCACTGGGAACATTTAACAGATGGAGCATAATTGGAAAACTGAAATAGTTAAAGGTTCCAACTAATGATGTTTTCCTTTGTTTTTTTGGCTCTGGATAAGGAAAATGGGAAGCAATAGCATTTTTTTTTTTTTTTTAAATGAGAAGGACCTGGCTAACTATTAGATATCAATTTTCTAAGAGGCTGAGTTATTTTTCTGTTTTGCTCTTCACAAAATATTTATAGCATTACACATTTTATTTGGTCTCTGAAAGACTGAAAGTATAAAACAACAATTTCCAGTTGTTAAAGTTATTGGGTCTTCAAATTTATGCATTTAGGTAAGCCAAATATCTATGTCATTGTCTAAGTGGGACACCTTTTTTTTTTTTTTTTTTTTTTTGGCATAACTCAAATGCTTTAAATCTTACACTTGTTCTTTTAGATCACTGATCCCAACTTCTGGCAGCCAGATGTATCATAAGTTAGGAAAAAAAAATATTGTTTGAAGGGTTCAAACCTACTGATTTAAAAAAATTATGATTGATATGTAGTATTTGTTAATTTGAATGTCATAAAACTCTTATTTTATTTAACTTTTCATGTGATTATATCATGATTCTCTAATAAGATTGGTAGTATTTTTAGTCATGGATACTTAAATTTTTTTGCATTGTATCTAGTAAGGACCCATTCATATAATTTGTTCATTGATTGCTTTATTTCTGTGTCTCACCTAATCAAATAGTGAAATAAGCAATTTTAGGATCTTATCACTTAACCCAGTATCAACCAAATGGGCCAAATTCCTAATGACATCTGCCATGCTTCTGCCTATGTCAAATCCAGCTCAAAGCAACTTGACAAAAATGACTTTCTAATTGTGTGTGAGATGAAGCTACTTTGTTGATTATCCCAGATGCATCTGAAATCATCATGTGAGTTAGTATTGTGGTGAAGCAGGAATAAGTGTACCTATTGTCATTTTGAAGATTAGTGACTAAACCAGTTTAACATGTTGGGAACGGTTTCTTGTGTCAAAATCCTATCTCTTTTAAAAAGCTAATTTATCTAGCCAATTCCAGATTCCTTGTAAGTCTGTAGTAAGTTTTTTTTTGCTTCTACTATCAAAAATTAATAATGGAATCTTTAGAAATTGTTCTTATAATTTTTTCTCAGAAATAGGATTTAAAAATTCTCACCAGTGAAATACCATATTTACTACCATGACTACTTACCAACTCAGCATTGTTCTTTGTGAGTTTATAATCATAGGAGTAAGGGTAGAGCATCATTTGGGAGTATGAGTGGATTGTCAGATATGCTTTGATGGAAGAGAGGTTGCTGCGGATGAAATTAGCCAGAGCCTTTGTCTCTCTTTCGGATTCTGCAGCAGGTCCACAGTAAGTTTCATCACAGGGGTTTTGAGAAGCTCCCATTTCTAGAAAAACAGGTTGTTAATGGAATGGTCACCTACTGAAGTTATCACAAGGCATGTTTCAAACTTTCAAATTAGAAAGTGAAAAATAAGCTGTTTTCACAGAAGTCCTTATGATAATGTATGTATATATTATAAAGCATGCATGCATTTAGTCACAAGATTAGGGTGGTATGTTTTTAAGCTAATGGGATAAAAGTCATCAGTGTGTCCCTGTGTAGTAATATACAATGAGATCAATATAGTGTAAAAACGATTAATAAGTAGGGGACAAACTAATATCCGTGAGAAATTTCCTTATTATTGTAATCATTTTCTGAGAGTTGAATCACAAAATTAGAATTATATCACCATTTCATTTAAATAATTGTTTAATGACTGTGTCCTCTGGATTATACATTTTGAAGTAGGAGGATTATGTCTGGATCGCTCAGTCTTGTGTGTCTAGCATCTAACACAGCTGAGAGCACAATAGAGCACACAATACATTTTTTTGAGTGAATAAATAAACTGTTTATGGTCTGTGCTTTCAGAAAGTTAGAATTCTAAAATATAAAACTTTACATTTTTTCTTGTTTTGGACACTGTTGTGTTTTCCTGTGTTATTTTTCCTCCTGTGCTTTTCAACAGATGCTTGCAAAATGGTCAGCCAGATACTTACTGCACCAACCAGCATCAAAATTTCTATTGGGGTCTGTGCCAGTGCAGGTAGTTCCAGCCTGGGTGGAGCGGGTCTTTCTCCACATTCGGTTCTGAAAGTGGATTATGTGGTTAGGCCAAGTATAAAAGAAAGTGGGTTGGTTTTAATTTCATCAACCTCTCTCAATATTGGTTCATATACCTTGGTCCAGGTGTAGATGTAGCCATCGATATTGAGCACAGGCAAGACATAAAAGTCTAACTTGTTGAGAAGTTCTGTCATGTGGATCTCATGTCCATAGGTGCGAATAGCCTATGTATGAATTAGGAAGAGAATGTCATGGAAAAATAGAATGCGTGATGCTACTTAAATTTACATAAACTGGTTGAATATTGACTTTGGTAATGAAAGCCATGTCCCCTATTGAGGTAGACATTATTAATATTTAAAAGGCAGTTAGCAAAATATTACCCATAGTTTTGGTTAAAATAGTTGTTTTTAATTCTTCTCTGTTTCCAGGATATTCTATTATATCCATATATAACTCACATAATTATTTATTTAACTTTTTACTTTAAAGATGAACAAAGATTTAATAAAATTATAGACGTTTAAGAAACATACATATATTCACTTATTTTGCAATAGTACTGCAATAATTGTTTTCCAAAGTGAGTAGGATATGAGGGTAAGACCTATTCTTAGTAAGTAAGGTATATCTATGGATGGCTGTGCATGTTTCTAATATCATCTAGAAATTTATTTAAGTTTTGTGAAGCCGCCTATAGATGGTCTCACTAGAGAGACTGTCCAATAAGGAAGAAGAATGAGAAAGCCTCCCATTATGAAGTGAGCTCACACTGATGGATTTTGGGTGGCTCTCACCAAGGCTCCAGGCTGCATAATGTGAAGGTATCTTTCTTACTCCTCTGTATTGAGTAGGGAACCCTGTTAAGAGACTAGTTCTCCCTACTAAGTATTGTGGACATTTCTCTATGAATGAAGGACTTCATGCTCATTTATTATGTTCTCTTAGTCATAGTTCCTCAGCCCCAGGATCATATTAAACGTAAATTCAATTCTTTCCTAGGCTTTCTTGAATAGATTTTAAAATATTTAAGTCTTCTATGTATTAATAGTTTTTATATACTTTTTGTGACTCTATACATGTATATTTATTACAATAATACATGATAAAATAAGTGATTTTTAGGCTGGAGGAGCTATAGAACCATTAGACCATGGTCTAATCTTGGAGATAACCAAAGTAGTGATAAAAGTTTTTTCCTGGGGTGCCTGGGTGGCTCAGTCGTTAAACGTCTGCCTTCGGCTCAGGTCATGATCCCAGGGTCCTGGGATCGAGCCCCACATCGGGCTCCCTGCCTGGCGGGAAGCCTGCTTCTCCCTCTCCCACTCCCCCTGCTTGTGTTCCTGCTCTCACTATCTCTCTCTCTGTCAAATAAATAAATAAAATCTTAAAAAAAAGTTTTTTCCTTCTAGAGGGCAGATGGTGAGATATCCATTGAAGTTAAATGGTTATAATTGGATACATAACGTGTCTAGAAACCAAGACCATGACAAAGAGATACAGAAGTGTTTCACACAAAATACAGTATATTGTATATAATAATGTGCTTATATTTTAAAAGTACCTCAATATTTTAAACTTCTAATTTTGAAGTAATTTTAGACTTAGAGAAGAGTTGCAATTACAAGGAGTTCCTATATATTCTTCACTTAGCTTCCCCTAATGTTATCATCTTACTTAGCCATGGTACAGTGATCAAAGTGAAGGAATTAACACTGGTACAATAATATAAGTTAAACTATAGGTTTTATTTAGAGTTCACCAGTTTTCCACTATTATCCTTTTTCTGTTCTAGGATTCAGTACACAACCCCACATTGCACTGGTTGTCATGTCTCCTTAGTCTCCTCTTATCTATGAGAGTTCCTCAGTCTTTCCTTGTCTCTTATGACTTTGACACAGTTGAAGAATACTGGTCTGGTTACTTTGCAGAAGGTCCCTCAATTTGGGTTTGTCTCAATATTTTTTTTTATGATTAGAGGAAGGTTATGAATTTTGAGGAAAAATACCATACAGACGGTGTGTCTTTTTAGTACATAATATCAGGGGGTACATGATACTGATTATGTCTTAATGCTGGTGATGTTACCGGTGATGTTAATCTTGATCACTTGGTTAAGTAGTTTCTGCTAAGTTTCTCCGCTGTAAACTTTGCCTTTGTTAAGTAATACATATTTTTTTTTGGGGGGGATACTTTGAGACTGCAAATATTCGATTTGTCTAAACTTTTACTCAATAATATTTGCATACATACATAGGTTTTCGTGAAATGATTATTACTGTGGTGTTCTGATAATTTTCTAGTTTGTTCATTCTTTATACATCCATTAGTTGTAATTCTTCTTTAAGAAAGAGTTGTTCCTTCTCATTTTTTAATTTATTAATTGAATAATTTATCTATATCAATATGGGCTCATGGATATTTAAAAACTTCAGCTAAAGGGCTTTCACATTTATCTTATCATTAGAATTATAAGGAATGAAAAACAGTATCATTTACAGTAGGGACTGCTATGTATTGTTTTTTTTCTGAAGTATACAATGATTATTTTTTAGGAGATAATGATCAAGCTAGTGGCTTATCCACAATCTTTAACTTTTAAATGATCTATCATTTATACTGCTGGTTAGCCTCTCCACCGAAGGTGGGTGATAAAGTTCAGATGAGTCAAATATAAATAAATACAATTTGGTAACTGTTTTAAAATCTTACCTCATAAAGGTCTCTTGGGGAAAGTTGAAGCTAATACCCAAAAATGGGAACTTGGGGAATTACGAGGTTTTTCTGTGTTGTTATTCTCTTTTATTATAGCTAGATTATAAGAAATTGATTTAAATAAAATACTTTCTGCTTCCCTTGGCCAAAAATGATTCTACATACTGACCTCTCTCACAAACCATTGGCAAAATGCAGGGGAAATCCATTCTCTGGCATGGAAACCACAATCCATGAAAATGGCAGGCTTATTTGGTCCAGCTTTGCCAACCTATTGCAAACAAAAGGAAAAGGGAAATTGTGATTCATCACAGTCAGGGGTTAACATTCACTACCCGTCTGGGCGTTGGATTCAACAGGTGAAACTTGACAGCAGCAAGAGATATATCCCATGATTAAATTAAAACATAATACTAGCACAGTATGTTCTTGCCTCTAGACACAATGTTTGAGATGAAGGCTTACATGGCTGTTTATTATTTTTATTAAGCTTGACAAGCTCATATTTTCAGAAGATGCTGATTACCCTGCTTAATTGTACTCACGTGGAGGTTATTTTCAGCTGCTATTATTAGGTGACATGACCAAGACAACTGGATGAGTAATTAGAAGTAATCATGATTGTTGCTAATCTTGTAAGAATTTTTCCTTCTCTCCCACTTACTCCTTGTCTTTTTATTTTCTTCATTAGAATTACACGACAAAAATGGCATTAGAGGATGACAGAAACAAATCGTTGATACGCTCTGTAATGTTGTCTGATAGACGTGAAGTTTATGAACCTCTTTAGGAAATGGATTTGCAAACAACATCTGGGAGAGAAGAATTTCATCAAGGTAGGTGATCATTTACATTGCTTACAGGAATGTGGTTAAATTTATAGGACTTCTCTTATTTTACTGCATTTTCCTTTTGAATAAATCAAAATAATGATTCAAAAATCCACGTATGATAAAAGAAGCTGGGGAATCTGTTTGATTCCCTGGGGCATATAGGCAGGGAAAGAGTTATAACAATGTTTGGGATGAGCATGTCTGTGAAACAGATGTTAATGTGTTAGAATTCATTGATTTAAAGCCCTCAGACATGGCAAGGTCATGGGTAAAAAGGATTACCTTGAGGAGGTACATAGTGCGTCCTTCAAATGTGGTTCCGATGGCACTGCGAGAGATGAGGCCTGGATTCTCACTGGTGACTTGTTGAGTCCACGCCTCTATCTACCAATGCAACCATTTGTGGATTAATGTGCCGTTCTTAGTTCAGTTCCCACAGCAATGTCTGTCTAAGTCATGTGCACATCATACCGTTTCCCAGTTGTTGTACTTCTTGTAACTGTGTCCAGTTGCACGGACCTGGCTGTCAAACTGACCTTCCAGCACAGATCTCAGGTTGCTTATCAATACCCTGTAATAAACCAAAGGAAGTGCTCCTGTGAACGTAAGAGTATTTCCCAGTGAACATACGCAAAAAACCAGAGTCACTGCTTCAGTAAATCCTGCAATACATTCTCCATGGAGTCACATGTGTCCTCTGAGTGTTCCTGATGCCCTTCAACCTGAGCTGCTCATCACAAAGAGTGAATATATCACTGGAGAGTGCAAGCAAGGCAGGCCCTTTCTCAGCCTAAACTTGACATATTTAAGTGTCCTTGGACCCTAAATTCAGAAAATGGTTTCCTCTGGTACCTGGGGCATTCTGGAACAGGGCCTTGGGCCTTGGGCTACCACACAAAAGTATGCACTTGAGCCCTATCTGTGGACTTACTTCCTCAGGACTTTCCTGGTTTTAGCACTAAATGTCCCATGACATGTCTCATGTCCCAGGAACCAGTCAGTCCCAGGTAAACTGGGACAGTTGGTCATTTGAGGGCCTTTATCTAGGTTTTGAGAAAAATATCTTGAAAGGTGGAAATTCAGAAATATTAATAAACTAAACATTCATTAGGCAAAAAATGCTGGGTTTAAAGAACTAGTTTCTGCTTGCTTGTCTTTTGGCTGGTTTAAAGTAATCAAAGAATGGTTCTGAAGCAAGGCAGTATGAAAATTGGTGACAGACCTTTGAGGCCTGCTTATTTCTATAAATGATTGTTCAGGTGAAAGTTTCTATTATAAAAGGCAGGCCAGAAGGTGTGGACACGTGTGACTTCATTTGTCTTTGCTACTGTTGAATGGAAAGTATGTTCTGAAAGGATAAAATTTTATGAACATTAATGTCCTTGATCACAGCATTGTGAATATTATGGGCAGAAGCTAGTTTTCAGAAACTTCTATTATCCACAGTCAAGCCTTGAAATGTTTTTATCTGCACACAGAGAGTTGCAGCCACACATCAAAAAGTCTACTTCTCCTGTGGCTGCCCCAAGGGCATTCTGATGAAGTATGTCAGGGACATCCTCTGAACCTCCCTCCTGGTCTCTCCTTCATTTGGTTAACTTGGGAACGAACTTGTGTCTGTTTATGGAAAAGGCAATAAATTAATACTAAATGATATTTTCTTCCTAGCAAGAGGCAAATACTATCTTAAGGTCTTAACTGACTTAAGGTGGTATTAAAAATAAAGGGAAAAGGAGCAGATTAAAAAATTTAGCTTGTGGAAAGAAAATTTCTCCTTGAGCAGCCATTAGTACTTTGTTGGTGTATTAGTTGCTATGGCTGCTGTAAATTACCACAAATGTGGTGGTGTAAAACAACATGAATTTATTATTTTACAATTCTGTAGGTTAGAAGTCCAACACGGGTCTCAGTGGGCTAAAATCAGGGTGTCAACAGGGATGTGTTTCTTTCTAGAAGCTCTAGGGGAGAATCTGATTCCCTGCCCTTTCCTGCTCCTAGAGGCTTCCCACATTCCTTGGCTCTTTGCCTGTCTCTTTTAACTTTAAAGCCGGCAACAGCAGCTTAAGTCCTTTGCATGTCACATCACTCTGACCCTATCTTCTGCCTCCCTCTACCACTTGTAAGGACCCTGTGGTCATGTTGGACCTACGGACAATCTAGGATAATCTACCTATTTTAAGTTCAGCTGCTTAGCAACCTTAATTCCATCTTCAAACCTAACTCCTCTTTGCCATGCAATGTGCCATATTCAGGTATTCTGGGGATTGGGATGTAGACATTTTGGGCAGGACCACCATTCTGCCTGCTTCAGTTAGCATTGTTACTGTAACAATGATTATAGTAAGTGCTATAATTATATTCAACACCCTAATTGGATTGTTAGGGGATAGGACAGAAGAAGAAATCCAGAATTAGGAATCAAAAGGTCAGGGGTCATAGTTTTGCCTAACTTGTAAATTGGCTTCAGAAAAATCATTTAATCTCTGGGCCTTACTTTTGTAATTTTTAGAATGGAGTATTTGATTAGCTGGTATTAAATGTCCTTTTCAGTTCTAAAATGCAGTGACTTGACTCAAATCTGTAGGCCTTGGTTATAGTTGTCTTTCAAGGTTTATGAAAAAAATTTAAACTGAAATTTCTGGTTACCATAAACTTCATAAACTCCAGGAAACACCTAAAATAGATAGTTTAGAAAAATGATTTTCAAATATAACATTCATAAAAACTAAAAACAAAAAAAACTAAAGCAAAATAAGCAAAACAAAAACCTAAAAACAAAAAAAATTGACGGGCCAAAATCTTTTTTTTTTTTTAATTTTATTATGTTATGTTAATCACCATACATTACATCATTAGTTTTTGATGTAGTGTTCCATGATTCATTGTTTGCGTATAACACTCAGTGCTCCATTCAATACGTGCCCTCTTTAATACCCATCACCAGGCTAACCCATCCCCCCACCCCCCTCCCCTCTAGAACCCTCAGTTTGTTTCTCAGAGTCCATAGTCTCTCATGGTTTGTCTCCCCCTCCGATTTCTCCCCCTTCATTTTACCCTTCCTACTATCTTCTTCTTTTTTTTTTTAACATATAATGTATTATTTGTTTCAGAGGTACAGGTCTGTGATTCAACAGTCTTACACAATTCACAGTGCTCACCATAGCACATACCCTCCCCAATGTCTGTCACCCAGCCACCCCATCCCTCCCACCCCCAACCACTCCAGCAACCCTCAGTTTGTTTCCTGAGGTTAAGAATTCCTCATATCAGTGAGATCATATGATACATGTCTTTCTCTGATTGACTTATTTCGCTCAGCATAATACCCTCCTGTTCCATCCACGTCGTTGTAAATTCGACTGGCCAAAATCTTAAACAAAACAGCTATATTCCAAAATCATCAGTTTGAAAGAACAAATGCTGTGTAACAAGGATGAACTTTTCTGGCTGAACTTTTCTTGAACTAGAACTCCAAGAGAAAATGGTAAATGATATCAACTTTCTCTTTAATAAGATTTTTCATTGTCAGTGAGCAAGTACAATATCACCTAGGTCACATGGCTTGTTAGTGGGTCCCCAGAGAAAAGAAATCATCACTTAAATGCTCCCAGGCATTCCACAGCTTCAAGACCTTCGATAGACAACTGGATCTAAGACCATAACCATGGGAAGCTCTGATCTATCAGGAACAGGCTCTGAGTAGAGGGGGCAATAGACCATCCACAGAATATTGCTATCCTTTCTCTGCACCTAATACTCAAATTCACATAATTTAGGAGAATCAGTGACTATGTACGGATTAGTGTTTTGTTTGGTAGTTAGATGAGACATTCTGTTAAAGAGTTATTACTATGTTAACTATTAAACCTTTACATCAATAATTAGGACAAAGAAGCATAAAAAAAACCTGTTAAATTTAAGATGACACCCAGGAGTAAAAGTACCCTCTAGTAAGTTGCAAAAGAGCATCAGAATGAGGTTGAATGGAGCACTGGGTGTTATACACAAACAATGAATCATGGAACACTACATCAAAAACTAATGATGTCATGTATGGTGATTAACATAACATAATAAAAAACTAATGAGGTCATGTATGGTGATTAACATAACATAATAAGATAAAATTAAAAAAAAAAAGAATGTGGTTGAAATGTGGTGCTGACTTTTGCCTGAAGGCGGGGGATTGACCTCAAATGATCCTTTCTAGCCTTGTGATTATTTGATTTTATTAGATTTAGGACAAAGCACTACTTTAGCTATATTACAAATATTATTACTAAATAATGAGCTTCTATTCTAGGAGATTAAAACAATGCCTCTTAATGTAATAGGGACTGCATTACAGCTCGAAAATACAGAAGCGTGTACACTATTTTATACTTTTATATGTTCCTTTTAATAGTGCTCCCCAACTTCTTTTTTATAAACATGCAAGCGAATTAGATAACAGGGACTCCCAACAAAACAACAAAGAGAATGTCTGAGAAGGAGAGGCATGACTCACTTTTTCCCCCCTTATAGATTGTTGAAAAAGGAGTATTTGGTTAGTTCCTCTACTACATGACCATTGCTAGTGAAGAAGACTGTTATGTACCCATTGCTATCCAAGGACACGTTCCTGTCTTAATCTGAAATACACAGAAAAATAATGTTATAGGAAGTTATATTAGTAATAATCAGTCTCTCCCTGGATAGCATATGGCAAAGACAACCTTCCTGCAATTTGTAGGAAGGTATTCTGTGAAAGCCTGTCTACCAAGAGGTCTGTTAACGGCTTCAGAACAGTAAGTTGGAGATTTGCACCATCCAGTTCCTAGTCTTTCTGTATCTAAGGGTGCAGCATAAGCATAAAAATACAGTTATTTTTCTTGGTGCACACATTCTGAATTTTTTCCCATGGTAACTCAGAAACTGGTTAAAGCTGCCAAAGTGATACAAGTCTTGGTGAAGAGGGATGGAACCATGGAAAAATCTGCAAAGCTATTTTGGTGGAACTTGTGCAGTAGATGGTTCCTGTTGGATATAAACACTACTACAAATTCTTGCCGGCAGGAAACTGTCTAAATACAAATTAGTTACCATATGAGGTAATAGTGGGATGCACAAGGACTGCTTACAGCCCCAGCAAGGATATTGCTAGTGTGCTTCTCCAGGATTTCTAGGGACTTATTATTATTTAATATTTAGAAAATTGTAGGCTACATGTGTGCTGAGCAGTGAACAGAGAAGCAAAAATTAGCAAGAGCTTAGCTCTCAGGGAATATCCCATGTTCTAGATGAGACTACATTCATACCCAATTCCCAAAAAGTTTATCCACTAAAAAAGGATGTGAATTTTCCACCTGATAAAGGGAGATTGATATGCGATTAGAAGCCAGTTTACTGCTTTACGATATAGGTAGAATTAGGACATCATTTAAGTAGCTAGGGTTAGCTTATGGTCTCTGATCACCCTTTTATTTTTCTCAAAGAATTATAAAGAAACTGTCATTAAAAAAATATTACTGAAGGCTCTTAAAGGCTAGGATTTTAGAAATTCTTCCTAGTGTAAAAAGAAGAGCAAAAAGTCACAGACATGAATCTTAATCAAATTTTGAAACTTAACTGTGTTATATCTTTGCTTTAAAAAGACAGTCAATTCTTAAGATCACATTTTGACACTTCCTCAGGCAGAAGCAGATAGCTAAGCTATATGAAGCATGATAATGGGGTTAAAAAAATAATTGCTGTTGACCTTTAAGAAATGTATCATTTCCCTCTTTGTACAATAGTAGACCATAGCAATAGTAATATCAGTTGCAATTTATTTACGTATTGTTTTAGTTCATCTTCACAGTCCTTTGAGAGAGGCATTATATATTCATATTATGGCTAAGGAAACTGAGGTTCAGAAAAATTAAGCAAATTATCTAAGGTCACACATTTAGGAAGTTGCAGAGCCAGGATTTGAATCTGGCCCGTCTTTTTCCCAGAGCATTTACTTGTGTTATGTTGTACCACTTCGCCTGATGAGGTACAGACTTTCTAGGTAACAATTCTGACATCTTCACTAGCATAAATACTATTTGTTATTTTTAAGATGTGAAAAACAAGAGAAAATCTCTTAAAAATTTTTCAGTTACATTTACTCAAAATATAATGAAGACTTGAGCTTGTGGTGGGGTGTTGTTGGATAAACATTTGAATGTTCAGCACTGGAGCTTGACCCTGCCTCTTTGCTTCTTACTGATCCACTCCCTGGAGGAAGAACTCTGTTTTGAAAGAAAAACCTCATTTCTTTCTTACCTCTAGTGCAAATGCCTCCAGGTTAGCATGGTCTCTCCTAGTTCTAAGCTTACCATATAGTCTGTTCTCTGCCTAGAGTATGATTTTTTTCTTTTCTTTGGCTAACGCTGGCTCATCTTTAAGTTCTCAGCTGAAGCCTCATTTCCTCCGGTGGCCTTCCCTGATTGCCTAGAGCTGGTCAATTCCCCTGTATCTCTAGCTCTTTACTCTTCTTGACATCTGTTACACAGTTTTGCAATTCTTTGTTTAAAGTCTGTTTTCCTCTGAAGGGATTGGGGCCATATCTATCTTTTTTGGTGCTTGGTATATGTAGGCACTTATTATCTATTTGTTGGATCAACAATGGACAACTGCTTCTACTTAGGAAGACACTCTCATCTGAAAAGGCTTACATGGACCAGTGTGGTATTTGGGGAGAGGAGACATGGGGTGATCAGCTTAGCCAATTCTGTTCTAGGCCTTTGGGGAATCACTTTCCTTTCTTTTAGTCCTTCTTTCCATGACTTCTACCATTAGAAATAGTGGTGGGGTTGTGGGGGGTAAAAGGACAGAAGAACCATTCAGTCTGACCCTAATCTTGTCCTTAATCTAAAGGAGTATGAGGAAGAAAAACAAAACTGGAAGTATCACAATTCCAGATTTCAAGTTATATTAAAACAGTATGGTACTGGCATAAAAATAGACACATAGATCAATGGATTATAACAGAAAACCTAGAAATAAACCCACAATTATATGGTCAATTAGTCTTTGACAAAAGAAGAATGGATATACAATGGGAAAAAACAGTCTCTTCAACAAATGGTATTGGGAAAACTGGACAGCTAATGCAAAAGAATGAAACTAGATCACTTTCTTTCACCATACACAAGAATAAACTCAAAATGGATTAAAGATCTAGTGTGAGACCCAAAAGCATAGAAATCCTGGAGGAGAGCTTAGGCAGTAATCTCTCTGACATCAGCTGTAGCAACATTTCTCTAGCTATGTCTCCTGAGGCAAGGGAAATAAAAACAAAAATAAACTATTGGGACTATATCAAAATCAAAAGTTTCTGCACAGTGAAGGAAATAACAAAACTAAAAGGCAGCCTATGGAATGGGAGAAGATATTTGCAAATGACATATCCGATAAAGGGCTAGTATCCAAAGTATATAAAGAACTCTGATACAACTGAATACTGAAAAAGCAAATAATCCAATTAAAAGATGGGCAGAAGACGTGAACAGACATTTCTCCAAAGAAGATATCTAGATGGACAACAGACACATGAAAAAATGCTCAACATCACTCATCATCAGGGAAATGCAATCAAAACTACAATGAGATATCACTTAACATCTATCAGAATGGCTAAAATCAAAAACATAAGAAACAATAAGTATTGGCGAGGATGTGGAGAAAAAGGAACCTGCTTGCCCTGTTGGTGGGAATGCAAATTGGTGCAGCCATTGTGGAAAACAGTATGGAGGTTCCTCAAAAAATTAAAAATAGAACTACTCTATGATTCAGGAATTACACTACTGGGTATTTACCCCCAAAATACAAAAACACTAGTTCAAAGGGATACATGTACCTCTACATTTATTGCAGCGTTATTTAAAATAGCCAGATTATGGAAACAGCCGAAGTGTCCATCCATAGATGAATGGATATAGAAGATGTGGCATATATATACAATGGAATATTACTCAGCCATAAAAAAGAATAAAATTTTGCCATTTGCAACAACATGGATAGAGTATGAGAGTATAATGCTAAGCAAAATAAGTCAGTCAGAGAAAGACAAGTACCATATGTGGAATTTAAGAAACAAAACAAACAAACAAAGGAAAAAGAGAGAGAGAGAGACAACCCAAAAAACAGACTCTTAACTGTAGAGAACAAACTGATGATTACCAGAGGGAAGATAGGTGGGGGAGTGGAGGAAATAAGGGATGGAGATTTAAGAGTGCACTTATCATGATGAAAAAAAATCAAATGATAAGAAAATATATGAATAATTGGTTAAGTTGAAATAAATACTGATTGAGTCTGGTGTGCACACACAAAAAATTAGGAGCATGAGGAGTCCTTATAGCTCATAATAGGTCTGGCTGCTCACTTGGAAAGAAGACTTGATATTATTTGGGACTAAAACTGTGTCTAGCTGATAACAGAGTGTTCATTGGTTTGGCCTATAGTCTATATATCATTTGTAAACCAGTAGCAGGTCAGATATCTTGCTGAATTGGGGTTCAAGAACGAGTCAAAACCAATTTTTTATTGGAATAAGAACTAAACAAAATACCTACCAGGCTTAAAGTCTTAAGATTTGGAATCTAGGGCCAGTTTTGCCATGACCTATTTGTGGGGCTTTAGGGAAGCCATGGTCTTGGTCTTACTTTTACTTTCCCAGGGTTATTCAGAGGCTCAGATGAGAGCATATATGGGAGAGAATTTTAATAACTATAAAACATAAACTTACTCATATTGTAGTTCATTCCGCTCCAGAAAATCTTCCACAGTGAAAATATCTTCTGCTTTTACACGAAAGTCAACTGTACTGTGAGGTTTGATTTGTGTGACAGAATCTGGTTTCCAGAAGTCAATCTGAATAAGGAGTAAGATATATTGTATTTGACACCTATAATTCAGTGGGTAAATTATCATCAGCAAGCACACTATTACTCTACTCCATTGAGTTATTTTCAAACTCAAATTATCCATGAAATCTCTTAAAAATGTCTCCTTTGAGTGAACAAGAGTTGGGACCAAGCAGTTAGATGTCAGTAAAAGTGTTTACACATACATACATGGCCTTAATTGATTATCATCAAGCATGAAGAACATATAATTATTTCCCATAATGCTAGTTAATTGCAGTATTCTATAATGGTTCTTTTTCTATTTATTGATTTTCTGGAGCAATTGCTTATTGTGATAGCAGTGTTTGTGGTAATGGATAAATGTGCTGAATGAATGATGATGAATTAACTAGAGCCACAAAATTTAATAGAAAGAAACTGAGCTTTCCTTTTTACCTTTTAGTTGATTTGTTTTATTAATTTGTACTTGGAACTCAGCACTCACAGTAATGTGAAGAACCAGGATCTACATTTCTGACCTGTGGAAGATATATTGGAAAGGAAGATGCATCTTTCCCCAGTGGTCATCTTGGCATCATGGCCAGAAACAAAATGCTCTCAAAGATCCAGACATTTTCACTTGTTCAGTTATTCATCAGCTGTTATTAAGGACCTACTATGTGCTAGGCTTTATGCCTGAGACTAGGAATACACTAGTGAGCGAATCAAACATAGCTTCTGTCCTTATGGGGGAGATTTTGGAGAAAATTATGCACAAAAATAACAGAATAACATATTTGATAATTCTAATGTTTTTCTTTGTGGATGTGTGATTTCAAATCTCCTTTTTCCATGGAAAAACATTAACCAAGGGTGTGTTGCCTCTCTCAGGTTTCTGATTTCTTGTTTCTTCCTTGAGCAGAGGAAAGTCCTACAAGCTTGAGGTGAGCCTGACAGTGTGTCTTTCTCTGCTCCTGTGTCTCACCCATTCCCCGTGTAGGTGTTTATGAGCTAGTCTCAGGCTGGAGGTGTGACAGGTGATATTTCGGACCATTGCTTGGAAACTTAGAAGGGAGTTTAGGCAAGATTTAGAGGTCATTTAATAGAAACTAGTTAGATAAGATATTAAGATGACTCAATTTCAGATGCACTTGCCTGTGGAGAATCCAATAACCTGTATCTTGTCCTGGTAATCCTCAGACCACTGTAGATGTCTGGTGGGTGCTGAGTCATGAGTCAGGACCATAGGGAATGTCAGGGCAGTAGGATGCAGGGACATTGGGACAATATCAGAAGGAATTCCAGAAGAAAAATGTGAGCTTGGTTGTCGCTAAGGTGTTGAAAGGAGATAGTATTGATGATTTAATAAGGATTGGCTACACATTGTGATCTAGTGAATCATAGATGAGCGGATAAAGATGAAAGGTTAAAAGTTAGTGGGGGAGGGCGCCTGGGTGGCTCAGTTGGTTAAGCGACTGCCTTCGGCTCAGGTCATGATCCTGGAGTCCCTGGATCGAGTCCCGCATCGGGCTCCCTGCTCGGCAGGGAGTCTGCTTCTCCCTCTGACCCTCCCCCCTCTCATGTACTCGCTCTCTCTCATTCTCTCTCTCTCAAATAAATAAAATCTTTAAAAAAAAAAAAAAAAAAAGTTAGTGGGGGAAATGTAAAGACATGTCATGATAAGAACAGAGAAGGTGAGGGGCTGGTGATGAGTTCTAGTTAGCCAACACTGTAAAGAGAAGGACACTGAAGACAAGCACGTTATGGGAGAAAGCATATTTTTAAAAGTTAACTCTGAATTTGTGTATCTAATAAATACTTATCATTCCAAGGTGGGATGGGACAGGGATGTGTATCTTTATTATAGAGACAGAGGTTTAGAGTTGGTAAAGCACATAAAGTCCTCCAAGCATCTGTAGGCAACTTGACAGTGACCCACCCATACATAATGCTGGGACCTTCAGTGTACTCAGGGGACTCCCCACTGCCAAGATCTGCATCTCTGTGTTTGAAAGCTCTTTCCCCTAGAACTGTAAAAAGCCAAGCTAACAGCTTGCAGCAGGCAGGAGGTGGCAAAGAAAACTCTTTCCAGAGAAGTGCTCAACCAGTGAGCCTGGAAAGTGGATGTCTAAATACTCCAATTCCCTCATTTCTCAGGTGGGATAATTCTAAGGTGTGTGATTTGCCCCTTTCCTAGAGTTCTCTATAGGATTAAGCTCTGTCATACTCTGTGGTAGCTGTCTTAATAGTGTCCCCTTTGTTGGCTGCCTTTCCTTCTCTACATCACTCCTCACTTCTCTGCCAGTGTTCCCTGTACTTCCCAAACAGAATCTTTGCCCTCAAATCTTTGTCTAAGATTCTGCTTTGAAGAAGCTATATTAAGATGCTAGCTTTTCACTTAGAGCAGCATATACCTGTGTAATGTCTTGGTGATGGTTCTAATACAATCTTGGGTACATCTAGTACCACTTCAGAATAGCCTAATTGCTTTATGAATGGGCTTTCTTTGCTATATTAAGTTGAAAGTTGCCTTTTCTAACCTCTTATTTATTTTTATTTTTTTAATTATGTTATGTTAGTCACCATACAGTACATCATTAGTGTTTTTTTAATTTTTTAAATTAACATAAAATGTATTATTTGTTTCAGGGGTACAGGTCTGTGATTCATCAGTGTTACACAATTCCTAACTTCTTATTTCTTGCTTATTGGGCTCGGCTCTCCTAAATATTGGGAGATCGATTTCTTTCTTTCTCTGTATTTATCTGCATATCTACATACATATCTACATATACATCTCTCTATATATATACGTAGATATATACTGAATATATATATGCATATATATAGAGAGAGGGAGAGGGAGAGACAGAGAGAGAGACTGAGAGAGAGGGACACACACAGAGAGAGACTTTTAAGATTCTGCAGTGAGAATGATGGATTCTTTAAAAAGGGGTAGAGTCTCATAGCTGTGAATAAAAAATGTTCCTAGTTAAAAAAAAAATGGGGTAGAGAAATCTCATGAAAATGTTTGACAGAAAACTTGTAGACCTAACCTGAAGTACCTTAAGATTTCAGTTTGACATGGAGAAGATTGGTCAGCAAATATACCAACATCCAACACTATGAAGTTTTACAAGTGTGATGCAGACTTACTATATTGTGGAGTTAGTTCCCAGTGCTTCTTATGAGAAATGGAGCCAAAAAGCAGGCACAACTCTATAGCCTCATAGGTGTTTACCAGTGCATCAAGTATGGATACAAATAATAAACTCAAAATATGATCACAAGGAGATAAATATACATTTCAGTAATTACCAAGACCTTGTGAATGAGATCTATATCTGAAATATGGAAATAGAGCAAAACATGATATGAGATATGGGGAATTGAATTATATGTTAATACACTATAAAACTGAGGTTATAAAATTGTAATTCCAGGAAGCTGAGTTACAAAAAATCATAAAGAATATTTGTTGGAAGATAAAGGAATATCTTTATGTAATAGCACTGTGGGAATGTCAACTTAATCAGCCAGCTGGCTAAAAACTAAAGAGTCTTTCTTAAAATATATTAAGAAACCAGCACAAAAGCAAGATAAAATAGTGTATCCACTATACATTCTTTTGGGCTTATAAGAGAATAAATATTCGTATTGGGGATCTTTGGTTCTTTACAAATTTACACAAATTTGTTTCTTCACATTGCATTTGACTATAAGTTGAACATCTGACAGACTCTTCATTTATCTAATGGAATTTTCTTTTCCTCTTGGAAGAAGAAGTGACTTCTAATTGAGGATTAGTTCCAGACAGCAGGGAGGAACTTAGTAGTAAAGTATAGTGGGAGTGATGGGAACACTGGAAGACTGTAACCATGTTACTCTGGGCATAGCTGAACATGCACTTTACCATAGAGAAACAGAGTTCAAGAAAGTACAGAGAAAAGAGAATAGGTTTTATGGTTAATGTCTCCAATAAAGGAACAAGTGCAACTCTGATTGCAAGGAGACGAAATAAAACCCTTACTATATAATTACAGATGAAAAGGGGAGGCTGCCAGAGTCCCATGTGGTCACAGCTCTCCAGTACATTCAGCTTGTAAAAGGATATGTTCAAAAGCTGGGAGGAAGGACACATGGCCAAGGATGAATACAAAGACTAGATGCCCTTGTAATGATCTTATCAGGAAGGCTACAGTCCAGAATATGCTGCACTTGCAAGATTGCTAAGGAGAATAAAAATCCTTTCATTCATGTTGGAAATAAAATGAATAAAGAAGAAACATGCAGTCCCATTGCTTGGAGCTAAAGCATGATGTTTGTAGCTGGAAGAGAGAAAGTCACTCTATTTAACTGTTGTTTGACGTTTGTCTTTTCTGAGGGGGTACACTATCTCTTGTTTCTTCTCCTTCTATTGAGAGGTGAAATTACCATAAGTAAAACATTTTTCACATGTTAGGATTTTTAGCAGAAATACCTTCTTTGGAAAGAGAACATTGAGGCCTAAGATAGAAGAGGAGAGAAGGGATTATACTGGCTATGTAAATTGCATTCAAAATTCCAGTTCTAAAGATGGTAATAATAACAAATACTTATATAGGTCTCATTACATAAGTTCTTTCTAAGTGATTTACCTATATTAAGTTTTTTAAAATCTCACAACAATCCTATAAGGTAAATACTATTCTTCTCATTGGACAAATGAGAAAGTTGAGACCCAGAGAGGTGTCCAAGGTCCAGCTAGCAAGTGGTACAGCCAGGAATTGAATCCAGCAGTCTGAGTCCAGATTCTCTGCTCTATTGTAAAATGCTGAATTTAGGTATCTAAAAAAATAACTGCACATGTGATTGCAGAACTCTCTCAGCACTCTTGGAGGAATCAGAGCTTGAAGGAATCACTAAGGAGTGGAGGGGTAAACCTTGGATTTCATAAATAGGAAAACAGGTGAATTCCAGAAGCAGGAGCTCCTGGGGCCTGGCATGGATTCTGGCAAAGCTGCAGAGTAAACTGGAAGCAGATGGATTGTGAATGCTCAGAAAAGGAAGCTGTGATCCCTGGGAGCCAGCATGGTTTAACGCAAGAGTAAGTCAGGCCTAATTAACTTCATCTTATTATTGAAAGACACCACTAGCCTGATAGAATGCTGAATCTGAATCTTAGCAAAACATTTGACCAAGTCTCTGCATTTGTATTCTTCTTTATAAGCTGGAAAGCACAGTGTTAACTACAGCTAACAGTAATGTGGATACTTGAGCAAACTTATCTGAGGATAGTTGGTTAATGCATCACTTTCAGTACTTAACACACTGGAAGCTCATGATAAATGTGTATTGAATGAATGAACCATGAAGGAGGCCTCTAATTCTGTGGTGACCCCCGATTAACTTAATATTTTTATCAGTGACAAAGATAAAAGTGGGGAAAGCATGCTTGTCAAACTTGCTGGTGATACAAAGTTAGGGGGATGAATTATTTCCCTGGATGACTGAATTCATTTTTAGAATGATCTCAACATGCTGAAAACAGGCTATAAAGATACATTTTAACAGGGTAGATCTAAAATCCTGCATTTAGGTTAAAAAAATAAATTAGGCAAGAAGAAATAATACCTTGTTTGAGGGTGATTCATGTGAAAAAAGAATAACCTAATGGTTTCGATTGGCCAATATGTTTGTTATAACCTAAGATTATTCTATAACTGTTCAAGATGTTGCAAAGACTCTCAGGCCCCATTAATAAATGTCTGCTTTACAGATGAAGACAGGCAATGGTCCTGTAGTATCTATTAATCAGAGCAAACCTAGAGGTCCATTGTCATTTCAGAAAGCTACATTTTAAAAAAGAAATATAGACAGAAAAATTGAGCTATATCCAGAGGTGACCAGAATGATCAGGTGTCTATAAACCCGTGCAAAATTATAGAAGGCCTGGAAGAAATAAATCTTAGAGGTGAGACAGTATTTGGCTCAGCTAGGTCCAGTGGACTAAAGTTAGAGAAAGTAGCTTTTAGCTTCACGTAACAATTGGAATGACTTGTAAGGCAAATGGACTACTCTGAAAAGCAGTATTCCTGCCATCCCTGGAGGTACTCAAACAGGTTTGATTAGGGCTAGCAACCAGGGATGGTGTTTCTATGGAGGAAATTCCAGATTTGAGTGGAAGGCTGGAATCAATGACTTTTTATTTTCTTTCAATTCTAGACTTTCGAATCTGTTTCAGATTATGATACTGTATCTTCTTTTTTCCCCCCATACCTTAAAAACTAAAAGAAAAAAACCTATAAAAAGATAGATAGATAGATAGATAGATAGATAGATAGATAGATAGATAGATATAGACAGATGGATATTTGGGGGCTAGAAAATTATTTTGGTTTATATTTCATGAAGAAACAGGTTTGGCCCAAGTGAACGATTTGTGGTCAGCAATAGCTTCCTGCTATGTACATATATAATTAAAATTATCAGTTCTCATCCCATATACAGTGGATTTTTTTAAGTAGCATAGAGATTTTGGTTTCTTGAAAGTAAAAAGAATATGGAAATCATTCATGGCTTTTTACCTCCTTTGCCCCCCACCCCTTCATGTCATGTCATATCATTAAGAGGGCCTGAATCAAGGTCATGAAAACTCAAGCTGTTTGATTTGGAATGAAAGAAAATCAAAGGGAACAGATGATACATGGGATGTGGAAATGAATTTCAAGTTGGACAGAAGCCCAGTTTTTCAGTAATATCCAAGTTGATCATTTTTTACTTTTGCCTTAGAAGGGAAGTGACTATACATTAGATGTTCTGTGACCTTTGTGACAGTTCTATCTCATCCAGTTGTCATGTCCTGTCAGCTCCTTGAAAAGTTATCATGGATTTATGATACTATAGGGCTATGGCAGTCTAATTTAGGCAGAAAAAGAAGGTATTGTGGCATTAAATGTTTTTCAAGTTACTTCTTGCTATGGTTAAAATTTTAGTCATTCTTCCTTTGATGGAATCACAGTGCATTCTACGATTTTAAAGTAAGTGTAAAGCAAGCCTATATTATGGGATCATTATTTACCTGGGTGGTGCTGGCCAACTTATGGAGTAAGTTGATGTGATTTTCATCTTCAACATTGACACGGAACACCTTCTCACTGAATGGTGAGATAGCAGAAAAAGAAGAGAAAATTTAAAATTGAGTAATGCATTCAAATTTGGGGGATAGCAAGGAAGAGGACTTACTCATTTAAGGAGTTGCTTACTTACCCTTCAAAGTGCTCACCAGAATGGTGAGCAGATGCTAGGGCCAAAGTCACAAGAAGCAAGAACACCAACATTGTGACTGACTAGGTCCTTTGGGTGTGTTTCACCTGCTTTTATAGTCCAAGGTGTTCTTTATTTTCTTCTTCTGATTGCAGATAGGCACTATCAAATTTTGATTAATGGTTTTCCTAGTGTTGTTGCCTTGGTAGCTGTGTAAAATCTGAGAGGATATCTCTCTCAACACCTGTGGATACAGAGCAAATAATCTCAATTTGGATATCAGACCTTGAATAGTTTGGAGCTAAATGAGTTTTAAATAAAATCCATTTTGTAGTCTTTTTTTGGTAGTATTTTTTTTCATTTTGAATTGAGAATTACATACAATGAATTATATATAGATTTAAGTGTAACAGTTGATGAGTTTTGACAAATGCATACACTCATGTAACAAAGATCCCAGTCAAGGTATAGAACATTTTCATCCCCCTAAGAAGTTCTTTGAGTACCTTTCCAGTCTCTTTCTGTATTTCTCATAGGCAATCACTATTTGGATCTCTAGCTTCATGTATTAATTTTGCCTGTACTTCAGGCAAAACTTCATGTAAATAAGGTCATACCATAAATATCCCTTTATGTTTGGCTTCTTTCATTCAAGATGATGTTTTTGAGATATATTAGTATTTTTGTTTGCATTATTAGCTTGTTCCTCTCTAATATTAAGTAATGTTTCATTGTATGAATATACCACAATTTGTTTATCCATTTTCCTGTTGATGGATATTTGTGTTGTTTCCAATTTTGTGTTATTATGAATAAAACTGCAGTAAACATTTTTGTACAGAACTTTTTGTTGACATATGTTTTCACTTTGGGGGAGGTAAATATCTAAGAGTGGAATTGTTAAATATCAATGTAGGTGAGGGTTTAACATTGTAAGATTCTGCCAAACATTTTCCCACAGTAGTTGTTCCTTTTTAAGCTTCTACCAGTATCCAGTAGCTCTCCATTTTCTCCAACACTTTGGTATTATTAGTCTTTAATTTTGACAATCCTAGTGAGTATGCAGTGGTATCTGTGCTTTTAATTTGTATTTCCCTGATAATAATGATGTTGAATATCTTTTCAGGTATTTATTGACCATTTGTAAATCCTTTTTTGTGAAGGATCTATTGCAGTCCCTTGCCTTTTTAAAGAAATTGGTTATTTGGCTTTATTATTGCTTTGTAGCAGTTCTTTATATATTCTGATTACAAGTCCTTTATTAGAAATCTATATCACAAATATTTCTTCTCAGTATGTGGGTTTCATTTTCATTTTCTCAATTTTATCTTTTGATGAACAGAAGTTTTAAATTTTGATGGAGTTTCAGTTTATCCATGTTTTTCTTTTATAGTTCATGCCTTTTACATTCTTTTCAAGAAATCTTTGCCTATCCCAGGGTCTCAAACATATTTGCCTACATTTTCTTATAAGAGCTTTGTCATTTGGGTCTTATGTATGGTGTAAGGTAGGGTTCAATAAAACTTTTAAAATATGGATATCTGGTAGATCCAGTACTATATATAGAGAAGTCTTCTTTACCCATTTAATTACTTTGGTTTCTCTGTCAAAATTTATTTGGCCATATATGTGTGGTGTACTTTTGGGCTTTCTATTAAGTCCCATTGATCTATTTGTCTAGTTTTATACAACTATTATAATGTCTTGATTATTATACTTTATAGTAAGTCTTAAGGTCAAATAATATGTAAATCCCCCAACTTCATTCTTTTCCAAGTTTGATTCCAAATACTTTACATTTCCATTTATATTTTAGTATTAACTTACCAATTTCTATGAAAAATCTTGCTGGAATTTTGATTGGGATCGCACTGAATCTACAGATCAATTTGGGGAGAACTGGTAGAATTACAATATTTAGTCTTTCAAGTCATACACATGCTATCTCTATATATTTATCTGGGTGTTTGTCAAAAAATGGAAGGGTCTGAGATTTTATCCTACCTAGAAGATACAAAGTTATCCTTCCACAGTTTCATAGATGCTGGCAGAAGACATGAAACTTCTGGGTCAGAATCAAAGGGCTTTATTATGCATGACGTAGCAGGCAACATAGACTTTATGTTTGTGTCAGTCCTTTAATTTCCCCGTCCCATGGGGGATGATATGAAGTTGTCCCAGCTGGATACTGGGTACAGAGGTTTGTGTCAGTTGAGGTATACCGAGTTTAGGAAACTCTCAGTCTCATGACGGGGCTGCTAACAAATCTGCTCATTGCCTTAGGGGAGACATTAGCTTTATTGTCCTGGAGGGCAAACAGAACTTTCCTTTGCTCCAAAGGGAGATGTCATTTCTATCTTCCAAGATGTTTGCTATATAAACGTTTTTGGAAAGTCAAGAATAAAAGCTGTCACAGGATGTGCAGAAACAGAGGGATCCATGGAGAATTCTCTCAACAATACCTACCCTTTTCTATATGCTCTTGACTTCTGGTGAATTTTCTTATGAGTATGCTACTCTTTTGGTCACTCTGATTAATCTTACTGACAGGGGCTAGGACCAAACTCATTCAATTTATCTAGTGTGCTATTTAATTAAGGTTAGTATCAATAGGGCTCTAAGCAGCACGATGCAACCAATCTGTAACACTGACCTCAGCCATTCCTCTCCAGGGTACCAGACTCAACCAGCTGAACAGATTCCATACACTATCAGTGTCTGCTTTAGAAAGCCAGGTAGCTTTCTTCTTCAATTTCAGTATTGACTGTTTCACTTTCTCTGAGGCAATAATACAGTTACAGCAGGATCTATTAGCTACTGCACAAACTCTACCATGGCCTGCAAGGAGAGAGTCTATGGCAATTCTATCATGCATAACAACCCTGGTCTAAACTAGCTGAATGAAAGAGAAAACTCATTATTCATGCAGCTGAAGTGCTCAGCAATGGTGCTGGCTTCACAAGTTCAGTTGATGATATTTATATTTTTACATATATACACATACATATACATATATATACACATACATTTTTATATATGTACATACATTTATGTATATATACACATATTTATATATATGCATACATATATATACATATACATATACATACATATATATGTGTGTGTGTGTCTATATATATCTATTGGAAAGATAGCTTCTTCTCAAAAATTTAACTCAGATCTTCAAATTAAATCCTAGTGGACTGACTTGGCACATGCACCTCTCTATCCTTGAGGCAATTCTATAGTCAGGATGATGGGATGTACTGATTGGCCAAGCCTAAGTCATTTGACCACCCCCTAGAACCTTAGCATATACCCCATGCAAAATATCTAATTAGCTATTACTGCTGCTATTGTCACCCTTCCCAGGTTGAATCTTGAGCAGTCCTCACTTGTATATGTCACTAGCTCCCAAGTCAAGGTCAAGATCTTAGGTCAGTGCCCTAGCTTCTAGAGAGGCCGGGAAAGTGGGATTTCAAATTTTAACTTTCAAAGTGGGAGTCTTATATTGCTCTTTAGCTAGAACATTCCCCAAACTTAGAGAAGGGGTTCAGATTTGGTCGGTTAAAAAGAAAGACAAATATACACTAAAGGGGGACATCATTATTTATGGATGATGTGTGGTCTTGTACCTGGAACTTTAAACATAGTAAACAGTTTATTTTAGTTGATGCTTTGTGACTGCAAGAGGAAGGCAATTAGGATTTTCAGTTAGTAATTAAAATTTGTTTTTGTTAATTGTAATACCTTTTCCATAGATATTGAAATTTCTGCTTCCCATCTCATGTTTATATATTTAAATTCTTCTTTTTTATCTACAACTTGGTGATTAATAAGCCCAGAGGCACCTTTGTGTCTGTGTTTCATGTAACAGCGTGAGATTTTGGGGAGTCTGTAAACTGCCCCATGGTGTTATAATTCATCCTATATGATGTCTCAGTTTCTGGAAGTACATTTCTCCAAACACCTTCCATGGTGTTAAAAAAGAAGGGGTTCTGAGGTCAAATGTGTTTGCTTTACACTAAAACAAACTCCTTTAGTGTAGGGCTTTTTAGAGTCTTTAATAGGTATGATAAATCATCAAAAAGGGACTCTGACAGCATTTCCCAAATGTATTTCACAGTAGAGTGCCAGGTTGGTTAAGTCTAGGTAAAATTAGAAGATGGAAGACTTAGGACCATTGCTACATTCCAATATGTTTTGCTGTGAAACATATTTCTTCAACAGCATCAATTAGGACCAGTGATTTTAGGAACACACTTTGGGAAACTCTAGACTGAGTTCACAAATGGAATAACATTAACTTAAAAGTTTGGTTCTGTGGATTCTTGGTCTGTTTTGTTCAAGGCCAAAGAGTTTATTGTGACTTCAATGTTAAGGTCACTGGGTTAAGTGCTGTGGAGTACCCAGAGGTGAAAAGGACTTGGTTTTTGCTCTTCAAGCCCTGCTGTGCCAGGCATGCAAGTGGTTAGGTATAAATATTAAAGGAATAGTTTTCTTGACATCTTCCTTCTTTGTTTTAAAGTGTGGGTTTAACAATTGGGTCAATTGATGATTCTGGGTAAACCAGTCTCTCAACTTGTGAGCTATATAGAACCAGTGGATGAGGGCTCTTCTTCACCGTTAAAGGACTGAATGATATATGGGAAGAGAGATAAATTAGGGAATGTGTAATTTCTGTTAAGTCAGAGAAAACAATTTGAATGACTTGGAGGAGTTTGAGTACTTTGTACATGTATTTGTGTCTGTTGATATTAAATAGGAGAAATTTTATATAAAAATTATTTTTTCAGAAATCTTGTATCATCATCATCATCATCACTGTCATCATTATCATCATATTCTGTCATCATTGCTAGACCATTTACTATGAAAGGAGAACTTTGGTGCCTCAATTCTGATATTACAAGCACAATAGGATTTTAGGTGATAGAGGGAAAGCTTTTGTTTTTGTTTGCATCTAATTAAGACAACTGATTAGTTCAGTCAATTCAGGGAAAATTCTGCTCAAATTCTTATCTTAACTGAACTGTCCGGTTGTTTGTGAGGCAGCCAGAATTTCCCTGTAACTTGATGGGTATAACTGATTGATGACCCGATCTGTTGGTATTGCTCCAAGGAGGGCAAAAACAACCAGAAAATGTTATCCAGGTGCACCAATGGCCTGTTAGCTTTGTGTAATTATATTTAATATTCCAATAAACTTCTTTTTTATGGATAGGAAGAGGAAGGCTAGTAAACATTTTCTTGGCAGGCTTTTCTCTCTGGCATCTACGATGCTGATATATATTTATATATATGTTTTTAAACATGATCATCATCATTAATGGGTATAGTCTGCATATCTCTGGGGGGAATGTTGTTTGTTACTGAATTGCAGACCAGTATTTTTTGAAAACTGGAAGATAAACAGGACTACTTCATCCCATAAATCTCACCACCTGACTCATCAGTTTGAGGTTCCTATTGAAACAAGGAAAACATCTTTAATCAAGCAAATATTTGGAAACTGCAAACAAACTCTATTTGGAATTTGGGAGATAATTAAAATGGACAGGTTATGATTGATTAACTCTTGAAGAATGGGTTGGTTCAAAGGCAGTTGGTTTTCTTTCTATCCTTATATCAACACTCTATCAACAGGAATTAAGGGAACAGCATAACTAGGCTCCAGCTTCTTGCTGAGGGCAATTAATCAGGACAGAAGAGTGGGGAGGTAAATTGGAATGGTGCCAAATAAATCAACCTGTTTTTGTACCTACATTTATCTTTGTTAATTCTTATAGACCATCTTAATATTTTGATATTTGTGTATTAGATTATATATTTTAGGAAGAAATTCCAAGGTATTTCCAATTATTACATGAATAAATTAAATGTTATATTTCCATATTAACGTCTTTACTTTATTGGAGACAAACTTGTAGGAAGATGTACATTTCTACCTTTAATTCAAATACAAGAAATGTTTGTTTCATGCTATTTGTAAGGTAGTGGGGAATTATCTTTATTCTTATAATGCTGTGAGTTCCTTAAAACCCTTTGAGGAAAGGACAGGGTTTTAATAAATAAAATGTTAATAATATAAAATGCTGTATGGGTAGAGAAATAAAAGCATAAGATCAATTCAAAAAAGAAAACGTCGATATTTTCTGACAGCCTGTTTAATATTTATCTGATATGAATCTTCGAAAAGGTCTGTGTTCTACTTTGCATGGCTCCAGTTCAATTTCAATTTATTCTTAAAATTAGTTTGGAAGGGCAACCTCCAGGCACACAGATAATGTAGCCGATGCTGTCATTTGGCGGTCTGGTTCTAACTACCAGATTGTTTTTTCTGTTCCCAGATTCTAACTCATTGAGACTCTTGTGTTTCTATTATTTTACTATGAAGTCATTTGATAGGCTAACCCTATGACAACAAGTCTGGTTGACATTTGAGGGTAACAGGTTGACAACAGATTCTCCTGGAGTCATTAGAAAAAAATTGACATTTAAGTGCTTAGGAAGATAATCAGTACAATGGATATTCGCACTTGGATTTTCACGCTTTAGGAGGGATATGTTTTAATGTTGGAATGTTCTACCGTCCCTTTGAAGAACTAGATATCTTATCACCATGCTTTAAAGTAATAAAATCCTTCCAAAGAATTTTGAGAATTAAATACCTAAATTGATACCTTGATTGAGATTTAAAAAAAATGATTCAGAATCTTTAATTGTTCAGTTTCCTTTTACCTCAGAAGTTTTGGTCTCCAAATGCAAGGAGGGTTGAGGTTGCTTCACAATTAATGACCTAATTTTGCAGCACTGCATGCTGTTCCCCAACACTGATCTGACTTGGAGGCAGGTCTGTTAAACATGATGTCAGCAGGAATTATTTTGACAGCTGCCAGAAGCAGTAACATAAGGCTCAAGAAGTTTTCATTTTAGAATGTGGTAGCCTAGAATATTGATCTGTATATATATTAATGGGCAATCAAAGATGGTAGCACAGTATTCAAGAGAAGAACCCACAAGGAAAAGTGATCACATTAATCAAACAAAACACCAGTTTTCTCGGGAAACATTGGAAGGTAAGGTTGAAACACAAGAAATATCCCCGCTAATTTCAAATTAGACCAGCAGAATCAAAAACACATTCTTTCTTTTGTTGGTGTCTGATACTGCTATACTGCCACGAGGAGTGATTCCAAACTGCATGAAATGGCATCCCTGATACATGGAATATTGGCTGTTGACAGGTCTCCCTTAATCTGAGGAGAGTGCCTCTGTGGATGGGCTACAGTTTTCATTTTCAGGATTGATGATCCAGCATCAGATTATATGATAAACTTCCTCAAAGCATGGTCTTGTGTTTTCTAACACTGTTAGAAAACATTCAGTGTCTGCATTTCAGAATGGTAACACAAGGATAAATCAAATAGCAAATTAAATTTAGGTATGCCATCTGCTGCCTTTGTTTTATGAATTCCAGCCCATAGGACATTGACTGGGCATGAATGTGTAAGCCATTGTCTTTTATTGTTGGACTTACTACAAATATTGGACAAATGTTCATCCATGCTGTCAGTCTTCTTGGAAAGAGTAAAATTCAGCAAAAGTGAATTTTTTTTTTTTTAGTTGTTGTGAGTTTTTTGTTTTAATAAAAATGAACCACAACAGAAGAAAAAACAGCATGTATTCGTTTCTCCGAGTGCAACATCTCAGCAGGCTTTAGGAACTCATCCACAAGGGGTAAATTGTCTAATGCGTAATTGTAAGCAGAACTGTAAAAAGCCATATTAGGCTTCCATGATTTTATTCTCTTCTTCTGGTAAAAGGTCATTACTTCTCCCTGGGCCCCTAATGGTTAAGACTTTTACAACTTTTTCATTTCCAAGAAAGTTCTTGATTTCTTCTGATGGTGACTCTTATGCCATGTCTTTAACTTCATAGTGGTTTCTGTAAGACATTATGTCTTTCCAATGTTTCTGAGGAAATTTTCTTAATATTCCTTTAAAACTTAATTTTAAAAAGTCTCCACTTTTGGAGGCCCAGTAGATAGATTTTCCTTGAGCAGTTTAATGTAAAGTATGAATTTATAGACATGAAATTACATTTTGGTGCTATCATTTAGAAGCATTTTAAACTTTTGATATCTATTGCTAGTCTGGTTCTTTAGCAGCATTTGCTGAGATGCAGTGGTTACCAGGACCAGTAAGAGCTGCTTTTCAAGGACTTTCGTAGATTTTTAGCTAACACCATAAAATGAGTTCTCTATTTCTGAGGCTAATAAAAGTCTTAATGATATGTGCATCCAACAGATGGGACAGAGGGCTATTTTGGCAGTGGGCAGTTGAAATCTGCCCTCAGTTGTTTGTATAAGGCTCTCACTAAAGTCAATAAAAGGTAATTTTCACACACAATTTAATTCAGAGTATAAAATGTGGGGAAGAGTAGCTGGTTTAAGTCCAATGGGCATAAGGGTAGCATTTGGTGAAAGTTTTGTTTGATGGCAAATTTTAACTGACAGACAAGTTGATCAAGAGAAATATAGGATCAGGTCACCAATTGTGGACAATGGTAGGGCTTCAGAGTCAGAGCAAGGACACAGCTGAAATAATCCCCAACATCTCTGGTATAAGCCTTGATGATTAACACACACACACACACACACACACAACCTCTTTCTCTCTCTTTTTGTTCCCAGTTTTCTTCCTTTTTCACTCTCTCACTTATACATGTTTTTTTAAACCATATATCTGCTCATGTTTCTCCTTAGCATGTTATCCAACAAACAAAATGTTCACATAAATCAGTACCACAGCGAGGGAGCATCATGATGGGCATTAGGCAGATCCAGAATATATACTCCAGCCATGTAAGGTCAGGCGTGTGGCTCAGATCTCCTGATATGAGAGACTCCGTGTATTCTTCTTGGTTATGGTGAGGGGATATCATGTTTAATGCTGATAAAGCTTAAATGGGGCCAACAAACAATCTGGAGACAGATTCATAAATGAAAGTTATGCATAGAAACCATTAGTAACTCCTTTTTCATGCACTTATTAAATGATTTGTTAATGATTTATTCATCTTAATAGCTTACATGTATTTTGGGAATAATATTAAAAAAGTCAACAATGTTTTTAACATGCATTATTTTATCTGATGGCTGGTGATCTCTGAACATGGTTTAAATGTATGCATGGCAGGTATGCAGAACAGGTTTGTATTCTGGCTCATTTATTGTTTAATCTTTGAAGGCAGGTACTGTAACTCTATACACCAAGAATACATGTCAAATGGGAATGACTTTATAGTCATGGAATTAGTAACATTTTGTTAGACTACTGCAGGTTTTCTCAATCTTATCACTGCTGACATTTTGGGCTGGATAATTCTCTGTTTGCAGGCTGTCCTGTGCATTGTAGGATGTTCAGTACTATTTCCTGAGAGTACCGATTAGATGCCAGCAGTGATCTCCCTTACTCCCTCTAAGTTGTGGCAACCAAAAATGTCTTTAGACATTGCCTAATGTCTCCTCAGGGCTAAGTTTCTCCTGTTGAGAACCACTGGCCCACTGATAGGATTAGCTTGCTTCCAAGTCCTGCTAAGGCTTCCTTGAAATTTAGTAAGATTGTAGACATAGGTGGAGAGACAAATCAGGAAACAGTTATATGTGTAGTATGTTTAGATTAGACATTGGTCGTGGCTATTTGATGGCTCCATTAGCATAATAAAAACCTATTAAAGCATTAAATCACAAGACAGTATCAGCAACAGTGAGGTACTTACATGCTAGCAGGAAAATTATGCTTGCTCCAATATATTATTCTTTGGAACTGTGCAGAACAGAGCGAGAGAGAGAGGTAGGCAGCCTCGTAGGTGGCTGTGGTTTTGTGAGATGAAATGGAACAACCCAGGGCAAAAGAAATCCTTAAGCATGGCTTGAAGAGTGGAAGCTCAGATGTGACAAGTTGCCTACAAAGAAGGCAGCAGTTACTGAGTGGGAGGCTTTTCTTGAATAGAGTTTTTTGATTTCTTTAACGTTCCATGCATTCATTCCTTCTGAAGATCTCCAAGTGCTTCCAGTCCCTCAGGGAAATTGAGTTCCTTGCACAGTCCCGCTGAGCCTAGAGGCTGTGACCATAGTAAATAGATTGGATACTTCTTACTATTCATTATCTTTCTTGGGCTGGATTCCTTCTACCCTTTCTAGGTGAAGACGAGCTGGGACAGGAGCAACTAGGACCTGTGTACTTATGTCTACTTCCTTTCTTTTGTTTAGTTGTGATACTATCTCCCAAAAGTGAAGTGAAGAAGATGGACCCATTTCTTGCTAATTCTTGTCACTTTATGATCCAAGTAAATGATTTTTGTTGTCCTTTCCCATTGATTGTAGAACATTCTGGACTTTGGCCTGCTTAATACTGTTAGTTAAAATCTGTGTAAGCACTAGACATTCTTCCTTGTTTATGTGCTTTTTTTTGTTTCATTCTTAACACATATTTTTAAAAGAAAACTATTTAGAATTTTAAAAAACTAATGTAATTTGCTTATTTCTGAGTTAACAGAATTCTTAAAAATGTGTAACTGCTCACTAGGTGATTTTAAAAGAGGGTAGTTTCAAGACTGAAGTGAATGGTACATTTTCATTTGAAATGTGACTGTGCTTTAGTGAGTGTTTGAATGTGGATGCTGACGTACATTTCAGAGGTAGGAGATTATGGATAGTTGTTGAAAGCCTGCTTAAGTGTTTAGATCTTTTTGATAATAGATCTGTTTCAAGTTGCCTTTGGTCATTCCAGATGCCATAGTCGTCCAAACAGACACAGCATTTTCAAACATCCGTGCCTCTGTTCATGCTCTGGCAGCTGCTTGAAATACTTTGACCTCCTTACTGGAAGTCACTGAACTCAGAGCACAGTGTTCCCTGCAAACCCCTTCCCCCCCTGCCCCCCCCAGTTTTAATATGTCTCAATTAGCTGTGGTTCTTACAATGAATACCATGTCATAATTGAGTTGGTGACTTTTTTCTCAATGTATATAAAATAATGATTTATTTTATAAATGATGGTGATTTTGATTTGATGAAATACAGTATATGAATGTAAACTGCCAGTGTGTTATCCAAATGGAAATGTGCAGTAAGCAGTTGGAAGTGATGGGGTCTTTGGAGAGGTGAAGGTGCAAAATACATTCACCCATCTCAACATCCCCGCAAATCTCAATGCATTATAGCATCAACCCTAAGGCCCAAACTACTGAGAGGTCATGTAAACTAAGAATTGATGAAGAAGTAAATTTACAAAGTTGGGTAGCTATCACCAAAATTCAATTTTAGAACCTTTCTATTACCCTAGATAGATCTCTCAGGCCCCTTTGAAGGCAATCCCTGCTCTCACCCTCAAGTTCCAGGTAATCACTGATCCACTTTCTATCTCTTAGGTTTTTATTTTCTGGGTATTTCAAATAAGTGGAATAATAGAAAATGGGTCTTTTGTCCCTGGCTTCTTTCATCTAGCATAATGTTTTTGAGGTTCATCTATATTGTAGCATCTATCAGTAGTTCATAACTTTTTTTTTGCTGAATAATATTTCATTGTCTGGATGGGCCACATTTTGTTTATCCATTCACTAGTTCATGGGCAGTTGGATTGCTTCTACTTTTTGGTTATTATTATGAGCAATGCTACTAAGAACATGCACATTTAAATGTTTGTGTGATATTTGTTTTCATTTCTCTTGGGTAGAGACAGAATTATTTCTTGATCAAACAATGGATTTTTGTCTCAAGAGCAAGATGTTGTTCTATAGACATCTTTGAAAATTTCTTTTTACATGGGGTTGTTTTGAGACTTTGAGTTATACACCTAAAAATTAAAATACTAATGAGTATGTGAATATGAGAAGTGCAGCTAAAAGGCTGTTAAAATATACTTGGCATCTGGTACAATTTACTGTCATTCACTGGTAACTACCTCCAGTCTTCCTGTCTGGAATAAAAATGACATATACATTATATTTACTACTCTGCTAATACCATCAAAAAGCCTAGCAATTGTCATTTCCAGACTGTCTGCTGTGAGGTGATGTAGCAATCTAATTCTTTAAAACTGTGTCCTTGAGTGTATCATTTCATTCCCTCCCTTTTTGTCCTTTTATGGTTGAAGGGCATTTCACATTTGAAAACTGGGATTTAGATTGATTCTTAAAGGGACCAAGAGGAAAAAAGTAATTTGTTTTAAAACCTTTCTAAATCCAGAAAAACATGCAGGATAGTTTATTAATTTACCAGGGAAGTAAAGAGATTGGAAAGTTTTCCCCATCTTGATTTGCTCTGTTTCCTGACCTCTTACACTGCAGAGCAATGTAGAGCCTAATTCTACATTTGCACATTTTTGACAGCATGAATAGGGAAAATGTTATGATGACGAATGTTAAAATAACATTAACAACAACACTTCTCAGGACATTTCTGCTATAAATTGCTAGCAATTGATTAAAATTCAGATTATGGTATTCACTCATCCATTACTAAACTAGCCTTTTATTACTTCCAAAGATATTTATGTAGCATCTTCCATGTGCAAGGCACCAAACTAGGTACCTAGATGACAAATGTGAACAAAGAAAGAAGCTGTTTGGCAGATGATTTTCCCAACTAATTTAAAGAAACTTAATTTGCCTTAGGAGAAGAAATTTGTAACTTTTGGTTACTTGATTTAAAGATCTTTGGGGCTTCCCTTTGCCTCTTTGGTGGAATAACTTGGTGGGCATTTTTCCTGAATAACCTGTGGCTTTGGTATTTAGCAGCTTCTAAGACCAGGAAAAACATGACTGAGAATAAGAAGAATCGTTCTCTAGGGTGAAAGTTCCAACACCTCCAAGATGAGCTCTTTTGAACTCTACATCTCTTATTGAAACCTAAGGAGAAACATATAAATATTGCTCAAAAATAAAAATAGGTTAATTACAAACACTTCATACAGAATAAAAAATATTGTGCTGTGTCCTACATATTTAAAATTCTTGCACATTTTCTCACACTATTGATACTGTACAAGATGTTTAGTGTTTGCTTCAGTTGAATGTGACACAATAGATCTTGAGTTAAAAATGGCTACTCACTTGGGTACCAGATTCCCAGATGAAGCATAATTTAATTTTTAAATTCAGACTTTGCTGAATCACAACAAGCACTCATCAGGTGACAACTATGGAGTGAAATTTCTTATAAATTAGAAAAAATGCTAGTCTAAGTGTTGAGAAGAAAGCCTAGAAACTAATGATGCTATTATCTAAGAGAAAAGCCATTTTCAACATAGGTATATATCAAGTTACACTTCAGACTTACCAAATTCTAATTTAAAGGGGTATGGAGTTGTCCAGTCACCTTACAAAGACAAATCTTACCATAGTACAATATCTATATTTTCCAAAGTGTGGACATACATAATCCTGGTGGAGCCACACCAAGATCACTCCTGTTTTTTCCTAGACTTTTCTTATATAATATTAACAAACATTGATCCATATTGTAATTCTGTGATTTATAATAAGAAATATATATTTGATCTTTGTCCCTGTTCCTGGCACAGAACTCCTAAACCCTTGGAATTTGCTAAATGATAAGAGTGATAAAGATGTCTTGATACTCAAAACAAGCCCCTTTCAACCACATCTGAGTTACCCTTGGAATTTCCTAGTGATGAGAGTGATAAAGATGTCTTGATACCCAAAACAAGCCCCTTTCAACCACATCTGAGTTTTGGCTAATGAGGTGACTTTTGGAATGCACCTAAGGATGGGGATGGGTTGCCAGGGCCTTGACTAGGGGGTTGGAACTTTCAGTCCCACCTCCCTGACCTCCTTGGAGGGGGTAGGGGGTAGAGGTTGAATCAATGTCCAGTGGCCAATGATTTAATCAGTCATGCCTATGTAGTGAAACCTTCATAAAACCCCAAAAGGTTACGGTTTGGAGAACTTCTGGGTTGATGTATGTGTGGAGATTCAGGGAGAATGGCATGCTCAGAGAGCACGGAAGCTCTGACCCCCTTCCCACTTACGTGGCCCTATGCATCTCTTCCTTCTGGCTGTTCTTGAGTTACATCCTTTTATAACAAACCAGTAATTGAATATGTATAATGTTTCTCTGAGTTCTGTGAGCCACTCTAGCAAATTAATGGAACCCAAGGAGGGGGGCTATGGGAACTCTGGTCTATAGCCAGTTGGCCAGAAGTGCAAGTGACAACGTGGACTTAGAATTGGTGTGGGGCAGTCTTGTGGGACTGACCCCTTAACCTAGCCATTAGCCCTAGAACCATATTGGGATCTGATGCTATCTCCAGGTAGTGTCAGAATTGAGTTAAATTGTAGGACACCCAGCTGGTGTCACAGAAAATTGCTTGGGTGGTGTTAACAACACTCACCACCCACCCCCGCGCGCACACACACACACACACACACACACACACACACATCAGAAATAGCAACCAATGCCAAATTAGTAAGTGCATTTTAAAGATTTCATTATTTGTCAGTTTAGCTTTTAAATAGAAAAAACTGCATTTGGTACTGAAATATTAGAATGAAAATACAGCTATGTTCATCATCTGTCGGGATTAGGATCAGAGAGATCTGAGTTCCATAAATACACCTCCACAACTGCAGGCCCACTGGAGGAAGTGGGGGTTTTGAATACCAAAGGAAACAGGCCCTAAGGAACACTCAGCCTCCTGTTTTCTCCTGGTGCTATGCATATGCTGATGGTGGCCAGGTGGAGGATTTGGCTAGCCCAACTAATTGCTTCTATCTAGAGGAATAAGCAAATAGTGCAGTAATAGTGCACTACCCCTAGATACAAATTAAACAGCACTAAAGTGCACTTAGAAGAAATTAACAAAGCTCCAGAATGGAAAGTGACTTTAAAAAATTCATTCTCTTTTTATTTCAATTTTACGATTAATGGGAAATGAATAAATGAAAAGACCAAGGAGAGAGAGGAAATAGTAAGGGATTATTACCACAACACAAAGCCTTTATAGATATTATGTTTGAATGGGCTGAATAAAGGAGATGGAATTTTAATCATTTTCCTAGTTTTAAAGATTACTATTACTTTAAAAAATTATTAGTTTGGAAATCCTCAGGCTAAGCCAATATACTTTGTATTTCAAATACAGAAATCACAAAATTTAATTTATTCTTTTTTTATTATGTTATGTTAATCACCATACATTACATCATTAGTTTTTGATGTAGTGTTCCATGATTCATTGTTTGCGTATAACACCCAGTGCTCCATTCAGTACGTGCCCTCTTTACAAAATCTAATTTATTCTAACAGAAACAATGGTATAGCTGTTCTCTCTCCAGGTGGATGTGATTTTTTTTTTTAAAGATTTTATTTATTCATTCAAGAGAGAGAGAGACAGAGCACAAGCAGGGGGAGAGGCAGAGGGAGAGGGAGAAGCAGACTCCCCGCTGAGTTGGGAGCCCGATGCGGGGCTCGATCCCAGGACCTGGAGATCATGACCTGAGCCGAAGGCAGACACTTAACCATCTGAGCCACCCAGGCGCCCCGATGTGATTTTTTTTATGTTGTATCAAGGCAGGTGATACAGTCCTAGGCACAATAAGAGGTGCTTACACTTGAAGTTAAAATCATACTTCTACCAACTTTGATGTGTGAAAAATGGCACACGATTGGCACACCATTGGTATATATTTCACCAAATATAAGGGGAACAGAATAGATTTCTATACAGGTAAAAGGCATGCCACATTAAACCAAATTCAGTTCTGCTTCCTTTTCATAGTTTGAAAATATTATCTGCTCAGTTGAGTGGGTCAGCTAAAGACTATCACTGTATTATTTATTGAGAACTTACTCTGTACCAGGTGCAGAACTAACAACTTAATGTGGACTGTTTATATTGATTTTCATAATTGCCCCTTGAATTACTCCTATATCATATTTGAAGAAACTGGCACTTAGGAAAAAGTAACTGCTTAAGGTCACACAACTGGTCAGGAGCCAAGATTTGAATCAGAGACACCATGTTTATTTGTACTTGAAACAACAAGCAGGGAGACTTACGTAGTCTGGAAAGGGATGAGTCATATGAGACAGAAGTGTGCAGATTTAGGTGTGACTTTGACACAGATGCTTCTACCTCCCTACTGATTGGCTCTTCTTCATGAGAAATTACAAACAAAATAATGCAAAAAGCTTCATGTCAGAGCATTGAAGTAATTGGAATAGTTCTCATTTTCTTTGGCTAAACGGCATGGTATTAAGTGCTGTTCCCCAATTGGCATTCTTATAAATTATTGTTATTTTTTTCAGTTTCCTACCCAGGTGGCTGAGTTTTTTTGTTGCAAGATTAGTTCAGATGCTCTTACACAAAATTACATGAAATGTTGTTACACATGCTTTATTGAAATGAAATATTTCACATTTAATGAATTCCCTTGCCTCATTGGTAAGTCTAATCTATTCAGTACAATTTAAAAATAAATTTCATTCATGAGCCTCTTGTTTTCCTATTGTTTCCATATTTATTCGGTATTTTTTTTAACTACTTATTGGGGGACTTAATGGTTTTCTGGATTACTCAGCAGTGGTCCAGAACACCAACCAGAAAATTCAGTGGCCTCTAAGAGAATAAGCATATAAGATGCTTCTAGAATATTATTTGAGGAGGAGGGTGGTAATTGTGTGTGTGAAGTATGATTACATTTCTGAGTGCCAGTAATATGGTTGTGTATTTGAGGTATGTGGATAATAATTTTAAGTGTTTGAAGTTCCTGAGAGTCTTTTTGACTGTCCAGAAATATTTTTATTTTTGCTAGTATTAATTTTATTATGATATGGGATTAACTAATGAAACCTTAATTTCTATAGGAAGAATTTGATATTTAAAATTATACCTGTAATTATTCTACTTCAGAGTTTGGATAACTTTACTGATTATATATTGACTAAAATGAGCAAATAATTGCCCATTTTCTTTCTGAGCCGTGGAAGCTGCTTCCTTTCTTTTGCTTATGATGAAGAGGCCTGGCCTGGAGCAAGCTACATCCATCTCATACTTTGGCTACATGTCAGGGTGTATTTCCCTTTTTGCCCAAACTTCATCTGTTTGCCATGAACAGACCAATTCAAGGGCCTGCTCCTGATGATCATGTGCTGAGTGTACTGAGAAGTAGATTATGGAAAATGAGAAAAGAAAATGAAGTGAAGGAAGAGAATGGGAGGAGGAAGTAAGGAAAGACAAATACAGAGAAGAAATAGAAACTGCAGGAAAAGGGGAGAGAGAAGGGGAATAAGAGATTCAGGACAAGTCTGGGGAAAGGGAGGAATAGACAGAAACAGAGAAGACTCTTCTGTAGCTTTCTTCTTCTAAGGCAGGATTCTCAACCTGGGATCCACGGAGAAAATTCAAGGGGTCCATGAGTTGGGATTTGAAAAAATTACATCCTCATTTTCTCTCACTTCTAAAAGAAATTTGGCATTTCCCTCAACTGTGAATATAAGCCACAAATCACTGTAGTATTAGCAACATCGATGGCTTTGTCTTTAATAGAAATAACAAATATTTTCATATCACAATGGAATTATTATAGATACCTTGAAATATTACTTACACTCTTAACTACTTTGAAATTATGGTCATTACTAGACTTGCCCCTAGATCTTCTTTTTTAATGCTTTAATAAAAAAGCACATATACTATATCATACTTTTGGTTTTAAATATTTTATAACTGTATTTCAATATAATCAATTTCCTTTTCAATCCTATGAATTTTATTTTATGTATTTAAAAAATATTATTCTGAGAAAGTTTCTATAGGCAGCACTAGATGCTAAAGGGGTCTGTGGCACAAAAAAGTTTAAGAACCTCTGCTGGACAGCAGAGCTTCCCACATGAATAGTTTGCAGTATGCCTGAGATATTTATTCTCTCAGTCTCCAGCATGGCAGGGCCTCAAACAGCCTTGCCTGTGCAAACATTAACTTTATGTATACTAGGATATGAGAAAGGTTGGGGAGCACTGATTTAAGTCACTAGGGATTTCACTCTTAATGCTCTGGTCCTCCAAAGACATCTCACTTGTTCAAATTATATCATACATGGTGCTGGTGTGGGTGACTGTTGAGCACAGACGGCCAATTATCAATGTAATCTGTGTATCTCATAGAGCATAATGCTAACAGTGTCTTTAAACAGGAAGCTATAAAAGGGGGTAATTTCTTATCATTGCTCAAAACTTTTTGTGAGAGGTTTGACTGGTGACTTTCTCTTCATGTAGTTCTTTTCCCTCTTTTTATGTAATATGTAAGGTCAAATTTTAAGAACTCCATAGTGACACTTCAGATGTCATTTGGTTGTCTCTAGTCTATAATATGTTTGCAGACAGTGCCCCCTCAATTTTTGAATAATGAAATTGTAGTTGATAATGAATTATAGTTGATTGGATTGTTGGTTTTTTTATGGGCTCCTGAATTTTTCTCTGTGTCACTTGGTGTCCAAGTCCCCAACTTTGCAGTAAAAAGCTTCAGAGAAAATGGACTCTTTTCTCTTTAACCAACAATGATAGTCCAAGGACTGTACTGAAAGTGTCACACTCAGATGAGCAGTACTGAAGTATAGAACGAGATCACTAACTGGCCATCGATGACATATCTTGTTTCTTGGTATCTAGGAGACTGAAAATCATTTGGTTTTCTTTATCTAGGCCACAGCTGTCTTGGGCCTGATTCCAATCATTTTGATCTGGTGAGGATTCTTGTTGGCAACATAAATGCAGTTGAAGAGGGGCTGTAATGACATGGTAGTGACAGCTGAAATGCATTTCCTCATTTTGATCTACGTGAATGTTCTCAGTAGTATTGCTGGAGACCATATGCTTATTCCTCTCATACATCTAGGAGAAGATTTTCTTTTAAAGGAACCAAAAGGTATTTGGTATTTTTTTTCTTCATTAAACTCTGGACAAAGAGCAATTGTGAGCCAGTGTTGGCTAATTCATCATATCATAAAGTATGAAAATCGGTAACTAGAAAAATACAAAATACCCCTCTCTGCCTCCCCTCCCCCATCTCCAAGGAATTCATTCATCAGGAGAGGGAGCATCAAAGCAGATTTGTTAGCCTAATTATGATGTATTTTCTTTTAACCAGTTTGTATGCAATGATTGATCAAAAGTCTTCATAACAGGCTTCCCAGAGCAATTCATTAGTTCAGTAAAACAATGTGAAAAATAGTTGGAACACACTTGCTTCATAATCATTTTGTTAGGAAGAAAAAAAAACACAACACAGCAGCTGTAGTTCAGTGTAGATGGCCATCAGAAACAGTTGATTTATCAAAATGAATTGATCTTGGCAGTTTCCATCCTGGGGCTTAGATAGAGCAACACAATTAGAGTTCAGTGCTGCTCACATAGCCAGAACAAAGTAATGTTGGCTCATTTTCCACTAACATTATGGGTTACACCATAGATTGAAAATTCAGAATTTACCCAGCTGTACAGATTAAGCCACAGAACTAAGTGATCAATAAATGGAGTAAAAGCATTTCCTGCTCCCCCTCCATAGGAAAATGGCAGGTCAATACCTTTTTCTAAACCTGGACCTGCTATCTTATCCCAAAGCACAGAGCATCAATAGTAATATAACACATTCCGGCATACCAGGAAAACAATGGGCCTAGAGAGTTAAAGCTGAACTTGCATAATTACTCCCCACAACATTCCTCCCCACCCCCACCCAGAAATAGATTATTGCTCTGACCCTCCTTAGGATAGGGTTGCATTTTGGGAAACCCTCAATCAATTAGTCCATATAATCCTGATTTTTAACCATAGATTATAGCCCTATACAGTTGCATGCATCTATAACTTCTGTCCTTTTCCAATCCACATTCTCTCTCTCTTCTTAAAAACTATGGCTTGATTCGTTTGGTTTAGCAGCTGCCTCCTTACAGCACTTGCCTCCCAGATACACAGATTACATTGATAACCGGCCATCTGTGCTCGACAGTCACCCACACCAGCTCCAAATCTTTTTGGCTTCTCTTTCCAAGCTGTCAGTGGGATACTTGACCCTCAGGTACTGGGAAGCAGTCAGAGATGCAAAGAGCTTTGGATTACACACAAGGGATGCAGAGCTGAATGACTCCATGAAAGTGCCCTATTTGGGAGTGTGAACCCCCTCCCCCGCTCTTATTAAATGCAGATAGATTCAGCAAATACATAAAACTTATTTTCATATTACCTACCTTGTCTTGCCTGAGAGGAAGCGGGTTTTCCAGGCCAGTGCTCATTTTTTGTTGCCACTAAGTTTTACGATCCAAATCAGGCTCTCGTTCACACTGCAAGGAAGAATGCTCAGCTGAATATATTATCTGCTTCCAACATTTCCTTATTCTGGAGACTTTGTGGTCTGCCTGTGTTGCCTTGGGTGCCAAGTCTGTTCTGTGGGGACCAATTGGGGAACTTAGCAGAGAGACAGTGAACTTGTTCACATGCTAAGAAAGTCATGGTCAGAGGGCTAAGGGAAAACAAACCAAACTCCCAAATCCCACTGTGAAAAGTCTGTGGCTTGCTGCTGAAGGCAGGAGTGAAAGGGCCATGCTTGGACTATACTTAGAGGACGGTGTCACTGAAAGGAATTTCTTGAAGGTCCAAGTCTGTTCAGTAGCCCTAGGCCCTGCCTTGACATCCGTTCTACTCTAGGTTAAGCAGCATTAACTCCTAAGAGCTGCTAAGTTCTTATGATCAAATGTATTCATGAACCACAGTGCAATGGAAAGAAGTTAGTGTCTGGGATAAACAGAGTAAAGACTAGAGATTTGATTTGTATGCTTTTACTTTGTTTTCTGTAAGAACTAGCCATTAGGGGTGCCTGGGTGGCTCAGTAAGCTTCCAAGCACATATATCAGGTCTATATTAGTGTTTGTAAATATAAACAACACACGTTAGCACCAACATGGTATAAATAGAAAATAAGTAGTATATCTTGGCACACACTTAAAAAGGTCAGTTTACTTCCTTTCATCCCCTCTCCCATTCTATTTCAGTTTATAGTTTTGCTGTTCCTCAGGAATCTTGAGGATGTTATTTAATATTATCAAGAATGGGACATAACTGGCCATTTTATGGTATAGTTGTCTTTAGCGGTTTATGAGAAGGGATGTCCCCAGCGATGTGCTTCTGGTGTTGCATTCTCGTGGGTGCAGGGCTTCTCCTCACCTCGTCTGTTGCCTTCTTCCCAGAGCCTGATGTCAGAGGCACTGCATGCTTAAGTAGGCTCTGTCAGGAAATCTTGTGGTGACCCTGGAAATGCTATTTAACCTTTCCATGGATCAGCATCCAAATTGCAAAGCAAAAATGACAGAAGCTGCCTCTTTCACAAGTTTAGGAGGTATGACTAAGAAAAGGGATTGTAAAACACCCTGAAAATCCAAAGTGCTACACTCACGTCTGGTAATGTTAATAATTCATCGGCTCATGCCTGGCAGCCATCACCAGACCCTTAAAGCCAGTTGCTTTGCGGAAGTTCAGGTCATTTCCAACTGGAAATGGCAAAAATATGAATGACAAAAGCTTTCCCTAGTATTAGCTGATTGTTAACAGGAAAACTGTGGACATTCTGAAGTTCCTGTGAGGTGTATCAGTGCTATAAGAAAGTGTTTCTCCTTGGTTTATGGTGAGGTCACAAAGACTGTTAGTGTGGCTTTTTTCACCTGCACTAATTTCACAAAAGTCCCTTTATAACAAGGTGTTTTTTTTAAGGAGAAGAAAACATATTTTGCATAAGTTATATGGCAGCCACAATGAGGCTTTCTTATGTATGAAAGACATTGACAATCAGTCCCACAGGGTTTATGTAATTTGAGAATATAGTTTTAAAAATCATATTACAGATGGCAGTACTCAAGATTAATACAGAGGTCATTTACCTTTTTATTACATGTTTTATTAGCACTTAGCAAATGGATTTATGAAAGAAAAAAGTTAAATATAGTGTGTCAAAAGAGAGGGACTTTGCTGTAAAAATTAACATAAGAAGGTAACACTACACTCCTCAGTTTTAGGAGAGAAAGTTGTGGAAAGTTTTCTGCAGAGTGTAGCTGACCATCTGGGAGGTGATCTTCCAGAAGAGGCTACCTAAAGAAGAATTAAGAGAGGACTCCTCTGGGAAGGTGGTGATTGTGGGAAGGCCGAAAGGAGCATGTTTATATTGGGGTGTGGGGAAAAGTGGGACACCAGTGTAGACAGAGGGAACAGCATATGCAAAGGCCTTAGACAAGAAAGAGGTTGGCATGTTGTGGGAGCTGGTCAAATAGTGTGGCTGGGGCATCATCAATAGGGTGGAGCATGGTAAAGTGGAGTTTAAGAGATATGCAGTTAAAAATTAAAAAAAAACAATTTGTAAAGTAAAACCTTAGTTTACTTGTTCATGAATCAAAAGTTATTATGTCTATAATGAAATTGTCTACATAAATTTTAGCAGTTATGGGCGCCTGGGTGGCTCAGTTGGTTAAGCAACTGCCTTCGGCTCAGGTCATGATCCTGGAGTCCCTGGATCGAGTCCCGCATCGGGCTCCCTGCTCGGCAGGGAGCCTGCTTCTCCCTCTGACCCTCCCCCCTCTCATGTGCTCTCTCTCTCTCTCTCTCATTCTGTCTCAAATAAATAAATAAAATCTTTAAAAAAAAAAAAAATTTTAGCAGTTATTCCATTTCTAAGGATTTAAGGACATGATTTTATATACATACATACACACACACATGTATAGTATTTTATATCTAAGGATGTTTATGATGGTGTTGCTAACTTTTATTTTTTAAATAAAAAATAAAACTTATTCAGTTTTTATGGCTTTATTCTTTATCCAGCTTTCTATAAGATTGATCATGTTTTTGTTACTCTTCACTTTTTCCTCTACTAATTTGAAAGTTTTTCATTCTTTTTCTACTTTGTTACCTTTCAATATTTATGTGCCTTTTAAAATTCTAAACAACACATCCATCCTCCTCTGAGCCAATATCAAATCCTTAACTCTGAAATCTCCCCCCCCATTTTCTTTGTTTTATCCTATATTTTAGTCCCCTTGTTTTAAAATAATTTCTGTTCTAGGTTCCAAATGATTAATTCACTATTAGTTGTGCCTGTTCTACTGTTTAGCATTTCATTTTTAAAAAAATTTTTTTATTGTTATGTTAATCCCCATACATTACATCATTAGTTTTAGATGTAGTGTTCCATGCATGATTCATTGTTTGTGCATAACACCCAGTGCTCCATACAGAACGTGCCCTCTTTAATACCCATCACCAGGCTAACCCATCCTCCCACCCCCCTCCCCTCTAGAACCCTCAGTTTGTTTTTCAGAGTCCATAGTCTCTCATGGTTCGTCTATCCCTCCGATTTTCCCCCCTTTATTCTTCCCCTCCTGCTATCAAACTCAACACCCAAAGAACAAAGAATCCAATCAAGAAATGGGCAGAAGACATGAACAGACATTTTTCCAAAGAAGACATCCAAATGGCCAACAGACACATGAAAAAGTGCCCAACATCGCTCGGCATCAGGGAAATCCAAATCAAAACCTCAATGAGATACCACCTCACACCAGTCAGAATGGCTAAAATTAACAAGTCAGGAAACGAGAGATGTTGGCGGGGATGCGGAGAAAGGGGAACCCTCCTACACTGTTGGTGGGAATGCAAGCTGGTGCAGCCACTCTGGAAAACAGTATGGAGGTTCCTCAAAAAGTTGAAAATAGAGCTACCATACGATCCAGCAATTGCACTACTGGGTATTTACCCCAAAGATACAAAAGTAGGGATCCGAAAGGGTATGTGCATCCCGATGTTTATAGCAGCAATGTCCACAATAGCCAAACTGTGGAAGGAGCCAAGATGTCCATCAACAGATGAATGGATAAAGAAGATGTGGTATATATATACAATGCAATATTATGCAGCCATCAAAAGGAATGAGCTCTTGCCATTTGCAACGACGTGGATGGAACTGGAGGGTATTATGCTGAGCAAAATAAGTCAATCAGAGAAAGACATGTATCATATAACCTGACTGATATGAGGAATTCTTAATCTCAGGAAACAAACTGAGGGTTGCTGGAGTGGGGAGTGGGGTGGGAGGGATGGGGTGACTGGGTGATAGACACTCGGGAGGGTATGTGCTCTGGTAAGCACTGTGAATTGTGCAAGACTGTTGAATCTCAGATCTGTACCTATGAAACAAATAATGCAATATATGTTAACATTTCATTTTTTAAAAAAGGTTTATTTATTTGAGAGAGAGAGCAAGTGTGGGAGGGAGGAGCAGAGGGAGGGGAAGAGAGAATCCCAAGTGGACTCCACGCTGAGTGGGGAACCTGATGTAGGGCTTGATCTCAGGACCCTGAGATCACGACATGAGCCGAAACCAAGAGTCAGATGCTTAACTGACTGTGCCACCCAGGTGCCCCTAACATTTCAATTTTTTTAAATAAGAAATAATTTCAACCTAGAGAAAACTTGTAAGAATAAGATAAAGAACTTTTTTTGTGTGACACATTTAAGAGTAAGTGATGCCCTATCACTTATGATTATTTTAGTGTGTAATTCTTGCAAACAAAGAAATTCTACTCCATAACCACAAGCAACCATCAAAATCAGGAAATTAACATAGATACATAACTACCATCTAATCAGACTCCATTCCAGTTTTTCCAGTTATCTCAGTAATGCCCTTTGTAGCAAAGAGTGGAGCATGGAATCATGCACTGCATATGGTTTTCAGATCTCTTTTTCTTGAGTCTGGAACAGTTCCTCAGTCTTCCTTGACTTTCATGTTGAAACTTTTGAAGATTATAGCCCAGCTATTTTGTGTAATGTCCTTCAGTTTTTATCATGGCTAGACTCACATTATATATTTTGATAGGGATATCACAGAAGTCATACCATATTCTTCTCATTGCATTCTATCAGGTGGCACATGCTTTTGATTTGTCCCATTATTGATGATCATGATCATGATTAAGGTGGTATCTATCAGGATTTTCCACTGTAAAGGTACCCTTTATCTCTTTGTAATTAATAAGGATTTTGTGGAGAAATACTTTGAAGCTATATAAATATACCATTGTTCATTAAACTTTTACCAAGTAGCTTTATCCATTGATGTTTCTTGGCTGAATTATTTTATTTTATTTTAAAGATTTATTTATTTATTTATTTGACAGAGAGAGAGAACACAAGTAGGCAGAGCAGCAGGCAGAGGGAGAGGGAGAAGCAGGCCCCCTGCTGAGCAGGGAGCCCAACGCAGGACTCTATCCCAGGACCCTGGGATCATGACCTGAGCCAAAGGCAGACGCTTAACCGACTGAGCCACACAGGCGCCCTCTTAGCTGAATTAATTATTACTCTGATGGTTGTGAAACTATGATTTGCTGATTTATTTTATCTCCATTTATTAATTGGAAGTCTGTAGGGAAAAGTTTTCTTTTTTTTCACATTTAGATATTCTCTTATTTATATCAGCATGGACTCATGAATTCTTTTATGCAATGGATTATAATCCCCTGCAATAATTACTTATTTTGATGCTCAAATTGTCCAAAATTTGGCTAGGAGTTTCTTTACACTGGTGTTTGTATCTTCGATATTTCTCCATGACTCTTTGAGCATTTTCTTACTTTCTGTCCTAGAGATGTTCTAGGCTCACCTTATACTTTCTTTGCCCCACTCTGGAAGCAGCCATTTTTCTAAGGAACACTGGTTCCTTTCAGTGGAGAATGGTTATGTAGAAACTAAGATCTGAGCGTTAAGTGTAATCATTGCCATTATTCCCAAGTTCTCTCACATTCTCTCTCCCTCTGTCCCTCTCTCTATCTCCATATACATAAATATAAATACATACTTCTATATTTACTTCCCAAACTGTCTATATTGACATTATGAGTTTCACTGGTACCTTCATTTCCAATACATTTTATTTTTTTCTCATTGCAGCTGTACACCCCACTCAGTGACCTTACACAGACACCCATCTTACTCAGCAGCACTTAATGACTTTTGAACTGAAACATTAAAGTTTTTTTTTAAAAATTACATTGATAATATATTTTTATTCCTAGAATCTTTTTTAAGTCTCTTAAAAAATTGTGTGTGTGTGCGTGCACGTATACCCATGTGCGTGTGTGTGCAGATAGTTTATTTTGAAGAAGTGATTCTTAGGAAAGGGTGTGGGGGCACTGAGAGACCAATAGGCAAGGCAGACAGGCCAATCAGAATGCACGATCTTCTGTTCTTGACAGAGTTTCTATTGTTTTCTCTGTTTCTTTGATCATTTGAAACTTACTTTCGTATTTATTTGTAAGTTTCTTTTGGACTGCTCTATTATCTTCCATGCTTAGAGTTCAAATGATCCCGTTAGTTGCATCTACCCACTCTGCTTCAGTGTAGCTCATTTCTGTGTAGGGCTTATAATTTTTACTGTCCGCGGATCTTCAGTAGGGGTTGTTTACACAGAAGTCCTAGTGTCCTGGGTTGTGGAATTGTGCCTGTGGGGTCAGTCCTCTGGAATGATTTTCTATTTGTCTCTTCTAAGAATTTATGAGTTTTACAGGTTTGGACAAACTAGTCTAATTATTTCTCATGTTGAGATTTCCATACCCAGAGACTATGACCCTCATCCCCTTGAGTGGCACATCTTTGGTGTTCTGCTTTCCTGAACGTGACTCTTTTTCAACTTTAATCTACATGCACAGCCAGCTTCCTTGTAGCTTTCTGAGGCTGGCAAACAGAACTTGTAGTATAGAAAGTACAGCCTTTTAGGGCTCCTGGTTTTATGCACAGTTTAGTTCTGACTCTTGTGGGTATGACTTCTCTTTTCCTATCTCCTGACATGTTAAAATTCCAGCCTCTAGCCCCTGTGGCCTATATCTGATTCTCATACCCCAGTGAGTGGTTTTGTCCTCTTTGTCCTTATGGCTTTTAGTTTTCTCTTTGATTCTGGCACCTAGGAATTTCCCTATCTTATACACTTGGTTATATATTAAAATAGTTTTTCGTTTTGATTTTTTTGTTACATATTAGTGCACATTTTAATATTTTGACCAGGGAAGTCTGTATTGTTTCTAGTAATGAAAAATTATAAATGGCTAAAGTGTTTAACAGTAGTGGAATGCTGAAATAAATTATAATGTAAGATGGAATAAGATGTAACTATTACAAATAATGTAGTTGAAATATAATTAAGTAGATAGGAAATGCTTATAATATTAGGTTAGGAAACATGATATGAAATTATAGGATGCTAATTATGTAAAACAATAAAAATGACATGTAAGAAAAATATCTATAAGAACATACTAGAATGTTAAGAGTAAACCTCTGGTTTGTAGGATTATTATTGAATTAACTTCATTTTCTGTAGAGGTAACAGAAAAGTAACTGACAAATATTCCTAAAAATTCCATAGAATTCCTCAAATATTAATAATGACAATACCATGAGAGACGATGGACTCTGAAAAACAAACTGAGGGGTCTAGAGGGAAGGGGGCGGGAGGATGGGTTAGCCTGGTGATGGGTATTGAGGAGGGCACGTTCTGCATGGAGCACTGGGTGTTATGCACAAACAATGAATCATGGAACACTATATCTAAAACTAATGATGTAATGTATGGGGATTAACATAACAATAAAAAATTAAAAAAAATAATAACAATACCAGTGGTACTTTATAACTCCAATATTAGCTAATTATCTGGTTATTGGTTGAAATAAAATACTTTGATGTTGAGGACTAGGGAAAACTAAGCAATTAAAATTGTGATTTGAGAACTAACTGATACTATTCTTTCAGTTTTGATATTACTTTAAAAATAAATAATGAAAGAAATGCAAAGAGTATTCAAAGGCTATGAAGACTTTATGTCTTGACTCACTATACCTTAAAAATAAAAATAGTTTTTAGGAGGTTTAATTGTATGGTTTTCCCTACATCTGGGATTGAATAAAGAGTTTTGAAAATGAGGAAAGTACTTTGGTTTCAAACCATTGTAAACATTCTCAAAGGTATTTTACCAGAAGAAATAACCTTCATATGATTAACTAAATTAAGTTTAAATAAAATTCTGTAACTTAGCCAATCTTTTGTTTTCCTTAGTGCCCCAAGTACTAAAATTTGAATTTTATACTTACTAAAATAAGAAATGCTACTACTTACCAGTTCATGGAATAGCATATATATTTATTTGTATTCAAATAGATTTTTATAGTTACTAATAAAAATAATGCATTTTAAAATCTGGCTGTACCTATAATTAAAGGTTGAGTAACTGTGTCCAGTTGGTGATTTCATCTTAGAGTACACTGAAATAAATGCAGTTTTGAGTTGTACAGCTTTAAGAAAAATAGCCAAACTGAACCAAACCAAAATATGGTTCTACATGTATCCCAGATACAGACTTTATAATAAAATCGTTGTTTCAGACTTTACCATTATTAGAGTGTTTAATGTATTTATTTGCTTGTTGAACTTTTTACCCTATTATTTTGCCTAGAAATGCTCACAACTGTAAGTCATATTTCTAATTGTTGTGTTCTTTTGAATTGACTACATCTCCATAATCATTTGAAACTGGTTTTCCAATGATTTTTTTTTCTTCTGTTCCAAATAATTCTCAACGGCATTTCTTCCATCTTCACTGTTGTTGTTTCATAGTCTCTTTTGGTACTTTCCCATCCTTTTTCATACGTGGAAAATGATAGTATTTTTCCACACTGGGGTAAATGAGCAAGGCCATTTGATCCAGTAGCCTTGAGGCTGAGGGGCCACTATCTCAGGTCACCTGCCCCCCGCTGGTACACCTGTACCCTTGGAAGTGGCATGCCAGTTGGGAAGCCTTGCATGATTCCATCTTGTGTCTATTTCACTAGGATTTCACCTATGGGGTCTGAAACTCTCATATGCTTCAGCCATTTTTGCACTTATTAAAACTTTAAAACTTTTGAGTGAGTGAACCAACACTTAAAATGTATAAAGTTATTTGAATAAGTACTGAAATCCTCAAATGCATATAGCTCTTAAGAATGGTCACCACCTATATGTCACTAGTCCTCATCAACATTTATAGGTGAATGGGTGTGGCTTTCTTAGAGTCGCTGGATGCTTGTGGGTGAGTTATCTCAAGTGTTTCGGGGAAAAAGTATTGTCAACTGCATCTTGAGATCTTGAAGAAATTTACTTACAATTTTATAAACATGCACACATATTAGATGCTAGTTTTATATGATTGCATCCTATCTTCCTCTCTTTTCCTCTCCTCCCTTTCCTCCTCTTCCCTTCCTTTCCTCTTTCTCTTCTTAAATCTAGTCTTTTGAGCAGTTTAAGGCTATGAAGAATTTATCTCTCATATTTTGAATTTTATCTTACAGTATAAGGAGTTAATTTATTTATTTTAAGGAAAGAACTGTGTCCAGGAACAATTCCCTGGAGAAAATAGTCTCAAAACCATATTATTTGAGAAGGGGATGCTACTTTCTAATCTCCAATTTGTGTGAAATAAAGAAAAAAGGCTCTTTTAAGGGGGAGGCAGGAAGAAGTAAACGTTTACTGAGCAACCCACTTTATGCTAGGCACTACCTTAGCCTTTCTTACATATATAAGCTGTTCACATTATTACATAATATAAATTGTTATATGCAAATAACACTTTCTGTTTTTGTCTTTGCTGCCAAAATGGAACTGATATCCAAGTACAATTATGATCTTTCTTTAGTTTCCTGATGCAATGATCTCTTCCCTTCCTCTATATGATTCTTATTTATCTTTTATCTTTAAATGCTCTAGTTCACTTATCTTTTTTATATGTTCCATCAGGTCTTTTTTTCTGAATAAACAAGCATGGACAAATAAAATGAGTATTGGAATAGATGATTGTGAAGGTATCTTTGGACCAGGAATATTACATTTTAGTGAGAGTGTAAAAAATTACCAGATACTGAAAATTTTCTCTTTCATCTTTCAAATTGAGAGTGATTTCTCCAGTTCCTTATATCTTAATCACAATACCTACCGAATTTCCACTCCTGTGAGGTAATTTTACTTCACTTAGAGAGCATCTAATTTAAGGTTTTGACATTTCATGAGCATTTCACAAATTCCGAGATCTGTGGGGACATTTTCCTCTGAGGGAAAAATATGGTAATTTATAAGAAATAATACTAGATACAATTTGATGAAGAAAAAAAAATCTTAGAGAAGATCTTTGTTCCTTGGAATATTTCATCTTAAAAACACCTGGGCAAACTCTGTGAAATAAGATCTTGGGGAAAAAAGTCTTTCTTTTTGGGTAAAAGCAATAAATTATAAATAGTGGAGAGAACAGTAGACTGAGTGAGGCTCAAAGGAATAATCTGAGATCTTTGGAAAGGGCATGGATTTGGAGATAAAAAGAGATGTGTTCAAATCACAAATTCCCAGTTTACTGGCTACCTGGATTCATGTAATTTCCATAACTATTGACTCCATTTTTCTTCTCTATGAAAAGAAGAAAATAATACTAATTAGATTGGGTCATTCTGAGACATCAAGCACCTAGTTCCATGCCTGGCATCTGGTAGGCTCCCCATAAATAGTAGTTGTTATTATTAATATCAACAAAGTCCTGGTTTAAATTCTGGTCTTGGTACTATATGATCTTGGGCAAATCATTTTGTTTCTCTAATGAAGTTCATAATTCTTGGCCATATCTCCCTGGGGAAAATGTTATATATAATATATGTATATATATAGCATAATTCTTGGCCATATCTCCCTGGAGAACATATAAATGTTGAGAATCATGGTTCTATCTGGTACATCCATCTTGAGTACTGGTTAAGAACACCTCCGTTGGGGGCGCCTGGGTGGTTCAGTCAGTTAAACATCTGCCTTTGTCTCAGATCATGATCCCAGGGTCCTGGGATAGAGCCCTGCATCAGGCTCCCTGCTCAGCGGGGAGTCTGCTTCTCCCTCTGCCTCTCCCTTGGCTTGTGCATGCTCTCTCTCTCAAGTAAATAAATAAAATCTTAAAAAAAAAAAAAAAGGAACACCTTGGATGAACCTTGGCTGTCTGGATTTGAATCTGAGCCTCAATGCTCACCAGTCATTTGACCTTGGGCATATTGCTGGTTTACTTCTTGGGTCTCAATTTTCACATTTGTATTATGAGGATAACAATAACTTCATCTATCCCATAAGATTGTTATAGGAATTATATAAGTTAATGTATGAAAGTAGTTGGCACATAATACTTAGTAAATATTAGGTATCAGTGATACTTGGGTCACTTTCAGAAGAATATTAATGCTGGTATTGAAATACATCACAAAACAGTGTGGTATAGAGGAGAGGGCATGAGCTTTGGCATGAGACTGAGTAAAGGTCAAGTTTTTACTGTTTCCTAGCCTTTCAGAGTTTCAGTCTTTTAAATGGAAATACTATTATTCACCTCTTATGTCAGTTGTGAGGGTTAAGTAACCTCTTGATTTCTTATCACAGTGGTGAGAGACTTAGTAGGGGGTAATTCCATTTTCTTGGTACTGGAAAAGTGCAACAGGGATAGTAAATCAACTAGGAACTCATAGTGACAGAGGCTGTTTATAACCCAGGATTCATCTTTAAGCTCCTTAAGACCACCCAGGGGTGGACATTTTATTCTTCCATTTTCTCAAGTTGAGGAAACAGGAAGATGCTCTCTTTCATATCTCCACTCTGGCATTCTTGCTTGAAACAGACAGCTGTCATTGATATTACTAACATTTACTGAGGGCTTGATACCTACCAAGTTCTTTACCACACATTAATTTGCTGTACCTTTCCAATAACTCTGAGGTTGAGCCAGTATTTCTATTTGACAGATGATTAAATTGAAGCTCAGAGAGATGAAGTGACTTGCTTTAAGAGTACATGACTCATGCGCGATTGAACAAAGACTTAAATAGCCCATTCCACTGCACTCAGAGTCCTCCCGGTGAACCAAACATGATCCTCCCACTGTACCTGCAGGAAGACTATGTCCATCAGTTGAGTCTGCCAGCATAGAAGAATGGAACTCTTGCAATCTACTCTAGCTTGAAGTAGACAAATATGCCCTTTAAGCTTGGAATCAAGACAGCAGCTTCGCAGAGGCAGACCCTTGATCTGATAACATTTTTTACCTTGACCTACTGAAATTTGTTCCCATATGGTTCTGGAATAGACAGAACCAATGGCAAAATTGATCTCCATGGGGGCTACATGCCTGCATGGTAACCAATGGTTGATGAGATAGTGGAAGTAGAGGTTATAATTTCCTGGTTTATATGGTCAGATGCCTAGGGTTTCCCTCCAGGACAATTCTGTTAAATTCGAACACAGTATATTTTTGATACTGTTTTCACAAGCAAAACTTGCATTTTGTGCATGCGTATTGGGTAATTGGGTGTTCAGCTGCTCAATTTGCATACTGACATTTTTATGTGTAATAGACATGACTGTCATACTCAAGAAGACTGGTGCAATTTTAGAATATGGATTTATGATAATAACACAAATGGTAGACCCTTTGGCTATGTGCAGGGTTTTGCAAATAGTGGAAAGGAAGAAGTGTGACTTTCAATGGCTTGTTATTGGTTGAGACATCTTCCACAGAAATATTAGAATAGAATAATTGGAGGTTTATCTTATGTTTTATGATCTGTAGGTTCTTGAATGCAGATTTGTGATATTATTTCTTAATAAGACTATAAGGTACAGTCACATGTACTAAGACAGGCTTAGTGAAGAACACATTTATGATACGGTTAACCTGTGTCCCATTACTGGATTCATTGAAGGATACTCTAAATTCGTGTGTTCATAGTTTATGTCATTATTTTGTGAGAAATGCAATTACTGCATTTCCTTGTTTTTATAAAGATTCATTTGCAAAATATAAAGCTTTAAAATATACCACAACACCAAAACTTCTGTTTTGGGACTTTTTTATTTCTTAATGTATTGGAGCTTCAAAAATAGAAGTGTTCTGGAGCCCTCTTGGCCTTTATAGACTTTGGCTCTCCATTGTTTTGCACTGCTTATATATACCATCTCCCCAAAAATAAGGTATATGTTCCTAGAAAACTGGAGCTATATTTTTACTTATTTCTGCTCTTTACTACTTCCTGCCTTATATTTCCTTTGGGTTTATTTACTCTTCTTTTTCTACATTTTTGAAGTGGGAGCTTAGATTATTGATTTGATAGTTTTCCTTTTTACTAATATATGCATTTAGTACAATAAATTTACCTCTTGACACTGCCTGTATCTTGCAGATGTTGATATGTTTGCACTGTTAGTTCAGTGAAATTTTTGCCTTCCTTTGAGACTTCCTCTTTGACCCATGGTTTATTTAGAAGTATCTTGTTTATTTTTCAAGTTTTTGGAGATTTATTTGCTTGTTATCTTTCTGTTACTGATTTCTAGTATGATTCCACTGTGGTCAGAGAACACACCATATTAGTTTGCTGACAGTGCCATAACAAAATACCACAGGCTGGGTGGCTTAAACAACAGAAATATATTCTGGAGGCTGCAGGTGCAACATCAAGGTATTGGTAGGTTTAGAGGCATCTGTCCTTGGCTTGCAGATGGTCACCTTCTCACTGTGTCCTCACATGGCCTTTCTTCTCTGTACCACATCCCTGGCATCTCTTCTTCTTATAAGGGCACCAGTCATATTGGATTAGAGTCCCACTCTTATAACCTCATTTAACTTTAATTACCTCTTTATTCTTTTTTAAAGATTTTTATTTATTTATTTGAGAGCGAGTGAGCAAGAGAGCACAAGCAGGGGGAGAGGCAGAGGGAGAAGCAGGCTCCCTGCTGAGCAGGGAGCCTAATGAGGGTCTCAGTCCCCAGACTCTGGGATCATGACCCTAGCCAAAGGCAGATGCTTAACGGACTGAGCCACCCAGGTGCCCCTAATTACATCTTTAAAGGCCCTGTCTCCAGATAACATCACATTGGGGGTTAGAGAGACATAATTCAGTTCATAACGCATACTATGTATGATTTCAATTCTTTTAAATTTGTTGAGGTTTATTTTCTGGCCTAGGATATGGTCTATTTTGATATATGTTCCATGGGTACTTGAAAATAATGTGTGCTTTCTGCTCTCATTGGATGGGGTATTCTATAAATATCAGATTCTTTCCTTACTGGTGTTGTTGAGTTCTATATCCTTACTGATTTTCTGCCTATTTTTCTCTATCAGTGGTTGAGAAAGAGGTGATGGAGTCTCCAATTATAATTATGAACTTGTCTATTCCTCTTTTCAGCTCTGTCAGTTTTTGCTTCGCATATTTTGCAGCTTTGTTGTTTGGTGTATACACATTTAGGATTGTTATGTCTTCTAGGTAGATTGATCCTTTTCTTAGTATATAATGTCCTTCTCGATCTCTGGTAATTTTCTTTTTCTTTCTTCCTTTCTTCCTTTCTTCCTCCCTTCCTTTCCTTCCTTCCTTCCTTCCTTCCTTCCTTCCTTCCTTCCTTCCTTCCTTCCTTCCTTCCTTCCTTCCTTCCTTCCTTCTTTTCTTTTTTGAGGGAGAAGAGGGGCAGAGGAGAGGGAGAGAGATATCTTAAGTAGGCTCCATGCTCAGTGCACGGAGCCCAATGAGGGGCTGGATCTCACAGCCCTGAGATCATGACCTGAGCTGAAATCAAGAGTTGGTCACTTAACTGACTGAGCCACCCAGGTGCCCCTGTCTCTGGTAATTTTCTATGCTCTGAAGTCTACTTTATTTTATATTAACATAGCCACCCTTGCTTTCTTTTGATTTAATGTTCGGATGATATATCTTTTCTATCCTTTTATTTTCAACTTGCCTATATCATTATATTTGAAGTAAGTTTCTTGTAGACAGCATATAATTAGGTCATATTTTGAAAAACCACTCGGCTACTGTCTTTTAATTGATATATTTAGATCATTTACATTTGTATTAGGCAGAAAATGTTTCCGGAACCTATCACCTTACATGACAAATATATTACCTTACATAGCGAAGGGGAATTAAGGTATCAAATAGAATTAAGGTTGTTAATAAGCTGCCATTGACATGGAGATACCTGGATTATCAGGGTAGGCACAATGTAAACATAGAGGTTCTTACAAGTGGGAGAGGAAGGCAGAAGAGGAGGGCAGAGTGATGCGGTGTGAGAAAGACACCTGTCTTTGCTGGCCTTGAAGATGGAGGAGGGAGCTACAAGCCAGGGAATGCAGACACCCTCTAGAAGCTGGAAAAGGCAAGGAAACAGATCCTATACAGCTTTTATAGAAGAAGGCAGACTTGCTGACTCCTAGCTTTTAATTTTAGCCCGGGGAGGCCTGTGTCAGACTTCTGACCTACAGAGCCATAGCATAATAAACTTTTGTTGTTAGAGCCACCAAGTTTGTGGTAATTTGTTACAGCAGCAGCAGAAAACCAATATAGCTTTTAAGGTCATTATTGTTAGGTTAGGGCTTGTTTTATTTATTTTTTTGTCTTCTGTTTGTTCTCTCTGTTTTTCATTTTTTCTGTTTTCCCTGACTTCTGTGGGTCATTTGAACAGTTTTTAAGAGTTGTATTTTATTTATGTATAGTGTTTTTGAGTGTATCATATTGTTTAGCTTTTTTTTTAGTATTTGCTCTAGGTATTATGTGTACCTAACTGCTCACAGTCTACTGCTATTGTCATTTTACCCTCCTCCATTTATAGTTGTCTTAATATTTTCTCTACATACATTTAGGGCCACATCAGATACTGTTATACTTTTTCCTTAACAGTCAGACATAATTTAGACAAGGGAAAGAGAAATTATTGTATTTACCATATTTTTTCTTACTGTGTTTTTTCTTCTTTCATGAGGTTCCAGGTTTGTTCCTTTCATCATTTGTTTTCTATTTAGAGAATCTCCTGTAGCCATTCTTTTAGGATAGTTTTGCTGGTGTCTGTAAGTTTATCACTCTTGCCAAAATACAGAAAGTGTTAAGCCATCTTTTCTTTGACTACTTTTTTTCCAGCCCTGACCTCTTTCTCTTCTCTTTGTGGGGCTCTCGTGACACGACTGTGAAATTTTTTGTAATAGTCTTCCAGGCCCCTGAGGCTCTGTTTATTTATTTATTTTTTACCATCTGTTTTCTCACTTTTTCATCTTGGGCAAGTTCCATTGTTCTTTCATTTCTATGATTCTTTTCTATGTCCCCTCCATTTTGCTGTTGAGATTATCCATTGAGATTTTTATTTTGGTTATTTCCCACTTCTAAAATTTCCGTTTGGTTCTTCTTTATATCTTCTGTTCATTTGCTGAGTCTTTCTTCCTTTGTTGAGGCTTTTAATTTTTTTAAAATTTGTTTTGAGAGTGTTCATAATTGCTCATTGAAACATTTCTATGCAGGCTGCTTTAAAATCATTGTCAGATAATTCTAACATCTTTGTCATCTCAGTATTGGCAACTACTGATTTTCTTTTTCATTCAGTTTCAAATTTCCTGGTTCTTGGTGTGATGAGTGATTTTTTGTTGGAGCCTGGACATGATATTGTGAGACTGCAGATCTTATTTAAGCCTTCTGATTCATCTGGCTCTCTCTGATGCTACTATGTCAGGGGAAGGCACAGTGCTACCTCATTGCTGCCAGAGGGAGTTACAAGTTCAGGTTTCCCACTTAGCCTCTTCTGACACTTGAGGTGGGGGCTCTATCCTTACTGCAGCGAGGGGTGGGAGTTCTGGTTTACCGTGTGGTGTCTACTGAGCGGAGAGGGTAGAATTCCAAGCTTCCCAGTGGTCTTTACTGACATTATGGGAGGACCTTTTTTCTGGCCAGAGGAGATGAAAGTCCCAGCTCACTTCTGGACTGAGTGCACCCTGGCAGCGCTGTTGAGGCACCTCATTACAGCCTCATGCAGGTGGAAGTCTAGGCTCTGTATTTGGCCTTTGCCTGGTGTGGGTGGGAGTGAGGCCACAGTTTTTTCTGTGGGATTTATCTGGAGTAGAGCATTTATTATCTAAAAGTGTCCTGTTTTTCTAGGCTGCCCTTTTCCTAGTCCTCTGGTTAGAGAGAGCAAGTTTTTGTTGGGGCTAATTTTTGTTTGTGCCCATTGATGTTTCTGCGTTGTCATATTATTCAACTTCAGAAAGAAAACCCAGGAACTCAGTATCATGTTTTTCCTAGGGTCCTGAAGTCCCTATCCAGTCTGCTGGCTTCTCTCCATCTTTCAGAGTCTTCTTGGTTTTATCTTATATATAATGTTCACGGTTTTAGTTGTACTTAGTGGGAGGAATAAGGAAAAGCACCTCTACTCCATCTTCCCAGAAGTGCAGATCCCCAGGGGCTATATTTTTATTATTCCTTTGGTACTTCCAAATCTTCCAAATGCATATGCAAAGTGTTTCTTAAAAACAATTTTTAAGAAATAATATTTGATCTCTTGTGAAGCACTTATCTATGTTCATTTATTGATTTGACAAATATTTTTCTAGGTGTAGAGGACACCACAGCAGCTTCCTAACTGGCCTCTCTGTGTGCACCTGTGCCCTCCCTAATGTTTATTCTCCACAGAGTTGCCAGAGTGAGCCTTTACAAAAGTAAAGCCGATCATGAACTCTTCTCCCTAAAATGCTCCAGTGATTTCCCACCATAATTCTGAATGAATCCAGAGCTTTACTATGATTAATTCAAGTAAGAAAAAATTCCAGGGTGAGGAGCACTGGAGTTCTGACCTTGGCTCTGCCACCCAGATAAGGGTGTGACCTTGAGAAACCATTTGATCCCTCTGGGCCTCTCTTTCTCTGACTTACAAACCAGGGAGTTTGGTGACCCATCCCAAACTTGCCACTATTCTTTAATATTCTATGAGGATAACAGACAAGTATACTTATGTACTTATGTATATAGGGCTTTTCATATTTGTGTAGAAGTATATCTCTCCTTGTTCAGAAGGAATCCGGAAAAATTCTATTGTAATGTTACTTAGAATAAAAACCTTGTAATAACCCACATAATCACTGCAAAATTTGCACATGCTCCCCACTTTGCATTTGCCATTCTTTCTGCCTGGAATGCCCTTCTCCTGGATATTACCCTGGTTGACTTCTCATTACCTTTGTTCAAGGTCACACAATGAGGTCTTCCCTGATACTACCCTATTTGCAACAGAATCCCTGCCCCACCCCTAACCCTGGCAATCACTATCTTTTTGCCCACTTTATTTTTTTCCATAGTACTTACCACTCATCTGTTCTATATATTTTATTTACTTATATTCTACTTATTTTACTTGTTGATCCCATTCATTATCTTCTTATTTCTTCTAGAATGCAATTTCTGTGATAGCAGAGGTTGTTTCTTGTTTTTTTTTTTTTTTTTAATGTTTAAGTACTTTATATCCAACAATTTAGGAATGCTAGGTACTCAAAAATATTTGTTGAATGAATGTTAAATTCATATCTGGTTGTGTAGTTTAACTTTACTTTATCATTAAGAATGACAAAGAGAGAGAAAGAGTTGACACTCTCAGATCCTTCTTTACATCAGCCTTCAGCTTTGCTTGCATTTATCAGTTGTCCAGCACATTGAACCAGGCTCCTGAAGGTACATTATCAAATTATCACAAGGAATCAGATTCCAGCAGCATTTGGAACATGTGAGAACAATATTTAGGCCAACAAAATGCACAACATACTAGTATTGTCTACTGAACCTACCAAGATTTTGTATGTTGGAGTATGATCTCACACAAATAAAAGCACTGACTGATACGGTGCATAGTATTGTTACCAAGACTGACTTGTCTATGTGACTATTTCAGCTCTTGATTACTTTGCTAAATGCAGATGCTGAGCCATGGCTCAGGTTGTAGGGTGAGCTTGTAGACTCTTTCTCCGCATGGGCACACCTGCATTTTTGTGGACCTGGACACCTTAGGTGGTGTCCTATCTGCCCTTTTGCATCTCCCCTTAGAAATGGATTTCTGATCTGTGAACCAAGAATGGCTCAAAGGAAAAGCTGGGACTATTATCTTCTTAATTTGCTTGGAGGTGAGATTAACCTTACTGTTACTAATTCTAAAATGCCAAATAGAAATTTTATTTAAAAAAAACTGAACACTGAAGACATAAATGTTCGAGTTTTCAGTCTGGCCACCAACTTTGAGTCTGGTGAACATCTAGCTTAAGACTGTAAGGAAAAAAACTGCTTTAAAAATAAGAAGTCTTGATGTTTTTATGCCAATATTTTTTTTTTATGGGATCAACATTCTTACTTAGCAGTGACTAGCCAAATCCTGGGTCTTACTATGGAGATTTGTAGAAATGTGTAGAAAAAATAAACTGAAGCCTGAAGGAGAATTTTCAGTTTGTTTGGTGCCTGCACCTTTGGCCTTCTTCCAATTATTCTGGGTCTGTGTAGGTTTCTGCTGAGTTTTCAGTAACAAGTGGGGCCTGGCATTTCCTTAGCTTATCCATGAGGTCAGCTTTATTTCTTAGGCAGACTATTTATCTTGTTCATTACATTAACCACTGGGGTGAGAAACAAACTGGCCAGGGCAGAAGCAACTTTCTTAATTTATGTTTGTATATGAGACAACGTTGCAACATCGCCACTCTGTAGGAGAAAAACCAAAAACCAAAACAAAAAAGCCCCAACCAACCAACCAAACAACCAAGAAAACAAAAAGTCCTCTCCTATGGATTTTGCAGAATCTCGGAGTTGTTTTCTGCTCTTCCTCACTCAGAATAATGTTGCTTGTTATGCATTGTAGGTGGTGAAGCTGTTGGTAGGATTTACCTTCTTGTTCTTTTATTGAGAACCAGGGCCTGCACAAAATGCCATACATCATTTGAAAGAAGATAGATTGGAAATGGAAGCCATCACTAAGTCCTGCAACATGAAATCCTGAGCCTGAATGGTGGCTTAAAAATTCATCCCCTCATATGTGTTCTGGTAAGCGCTGTGAATTGTGCAAGACTGTTGAATCTCAGATCTGTACCTCTGAAACAAATAATGCAATATATGTTAAGAAAGAAAAAAAGAAGAAGAAGAGTGTAGCAGGAGGGGAAGAATGAAGGGGGGGAAATCGGAGGGGGAGAAGAACCATGGGAGACGATGGACTCTGAAAAACAAACTGAGGGTTCTAGAGGGGAGGGGGTTGGGAGGATGGGTTAGCCTGGTGATGGGTATTGAGGAGGGCACGTTCTGCATGGAGCACTGGGTGTTATGCACAAACAATGAATCATGGAACACTATATCTAAAACTAATGATGTAATGTATGGGGATTAACATAACAATAAAAAAATTTAAATTAAAAAAAAAAAAAATTCATCCCCTCCTAGATAACCTGACTTGATAGAGCTAGATTGGTGAGTTTGGTGTGTACGATATGTACGATATGGTGTGTTTATAAAGTTACAGGTCATTTCCTTTACTTTCCTAAACATGTTTTTCAAATTGGTTTCACGTTGATCCAGCTGCCTCTAGCAGAGTATCTCAAAAGCAGAACTGCCCTAAATATGACAGATAGCTAGCAGCTGTTGTTGCAAAACTGAGGCGGCATTGGAACTGCCTCAACAGTGAAGCTGTGCTTTGCAGCAACCACACGCTCTGAAATATTTGTCTTTGTGATAAGCTTTTGCGTGGAGTCTGTCCTGATGGTGACACTGAGTAGGTGCATCCTGCTATCTTCGGATTTTGTTATAAATCATTCCTACAGACCAAACTAAACCGAGAGATGTTATGTACATTTATCAATTCAGATTCAACATTTTCTACACGGATTTCACAGGTATTTTAGTTTCCTGTACCATATATCACAACTTGGACTCTCTATCCATTAGCCATTCACTATGTACATTTGGATTTACTTTATGATTTGGGCCGTGATGAATGCATTATTTCCGTGTAGGTAGAGAATGTGGCAATATACAATGTTAAGTGGGTCTTTGGGAAGAAGATGGAATTTATAAAAATCATCTAATCCATGTGGATATTTTCCAGCTCATCTTGGTGCTCTTTTAATTCAGGCTTTTTCTTAAATACTGTATTTGCAATTTAAGCACTGCCGCATACTGCCACCGCCATTACAAAGATACATTAGATTGATAGAATGATGCTGCATTCTTTATGACTGGAGAAAATAATGACTTCCTCTGTTCTCTCCAATCATGTTTTTATGGTTTGTTTTCCAAAATACTGCATACTTGACCTTAAAAGGGGAAAAAGACTGCACATTTCATTTAACGAGTAATAAAAAGTTGGGTTCTCATTTTGCATTTAAACCTATGGGGAATACATTTTACTATAAGATATTTTCATCATGATCCCTAGGTCTCAGACAATTCTGGCTGACTCTAGCTGCTTGAGGACTGTATGTCTCAATAATTGAAAATAGATGCAGTGGACTTTGACCTGTTTTACTTTCTGTGTCTCGAGTTGAAAACTACTTTTCAGTCTTCCATGAGATTTTAGGAAGCCACTATTTTTAGTAAAAGGAAAGAACAAAACAAAACTCATACTTTATCCTCTCCCCTTCATTATGTTACCTTTTAATGGTACTCCCATTACAAATTCTAAAATAAAGGGTGATAATGATACTCTCTGTCGCACCTTATTTAAAAGGTAGAGCACTTTTAATGTGCTCCTTGGAGAGAAGTACATTATTTGAATGCTTTTCTGATTAAAGTATACATTTAAGAAACCTGGCCTTCTTCAAATTTTCAGATCTCTCTCTCTCTTTTTTAAAAGATTTTATTTATTTGTCAGAGAGAGAGAGAGCACAAGCAGGGGGAGCGACAGAGGGAGAGGGAGAAGCAGGCTCCCTGCTGACAAGGAGCTGGATACAGGACTTGATCCCAGGACTCTGGGATCATGACCTGAGCCAAAGGCAGACGCTTAACTGATGGAGCCACCCAGGTGTCCCAAAAGCTTCAGATCTCTTACATCAGGCAATTTGTGTGTCCAGCATCATTCATATAAATGGAAAGAGCCCCAAAAGAACACTAAGGAGAGTTAAAACAAAACTGTTTCAAACACAATAAAAAGCATCACTACTGCATTCCTTGGGAAATGAAATAACATTGTAGATAAGACAAAAAATTAATTTGGAACTTTCCCTTTAGTTGGTTAAGAGAACCTAAACTCCCCCAATTTTGGTTACATAGACTTTACTCCTCTAAGTTATGAGGTTAGGAATAGAGTAGGTCCTTTTGGCAGATTCACAAATTTTCCACCTGTCAATTTGGGCCAGAGACATGAAACCAACTGAGCCACCCAGGCGCCCCGTACCTAAGTATTTTATTTTTAACGATTTTATTTATTTGACAGAGAGAGACAGCGAGAGAGGGAACACAAGCAGGGGGAGAGGGAGAAGCAGGCTTCCCTCTGAGCAGGGAGCCCGATGCGGGGCTCGATCCCAGGACCCTGGAATCATGACCTGAGCTGAAGGCAGGGGCTTAACGACTGAGCCACCCAGGCGCCCCAGGTTCTGTTATTCTAATTATGCTTCTCTTAGCTTCAGTAGCGTATTGAATCCATGTTCTATAGCCTCCTTTCAGAATGAATTACTAGTTTCAATGAAACATAACATATTCATAATCCATCTAATTGATTCACTGATAATTCAAAAATTTGGTGTTTCTTTTACTTTATAACACAGTGTAGAAAACATGTTTCACTTATCGTTAGGATTTATTTGATGAATGTCAACTTATTTTCAAAATAAGTGAATCGGTGTTAAAATTTAATCAGAAATTAGTGACTAAATCGTCACTCAGTCTGTACATAATCCAGACAATGTACTGCCACTTGCTAAGTAAGTTTTTCAGATTTGTTATTTTCAGTCTTTATAATTCACATTGATAATCACAGGCGCTCACTCCATAAAGGAGGGCAAACAGCAAAATTTGTTTGGAGGTTTGTGTGTATATAAGAGGGGCAACGGTGGGAGGTGAGTTTTGCTAAGTGTCCACCTTGCACTGAGCACACTAGGTAATTACACAGGTCTCATTTTTGTAATGTGCAGTTGTATGTTTGGAAAGCGAATCACACCTTGACCGTTGTGGCTTATGTATAATTTTAGTTTCTCAGCTCTGCCTGCTGGTTTCTTTGTTGTTGCTTGTAGTAAAATCCGAGACTGGGAAGCCTTAGGGACTTTCTTAGATCAGTGGAAGGATTTACCTATGGGATCTTAGAGCTGTTAGAAACTTTAGAGCTCATCTAATCTGATCCCCCAATTTTATGGAGGAGGAAACTGGAATTTGGGGAGGTTAAACAACTTTCTCAAGGTCCCACAGTCACTAAATTGTGGGCTTATTGTACTTGGGGACCATTTCCATGTATTTCAAGTCTGTGGTGTGTGAATGGGCTTTCTTAGGCCTGAAATCTCTGGATTAGATGGATTCCCTTATCTGGTTTTATTTTATTGTTTGTTTTATTGTATATTTATTTTATTTCATTGTCTACCTTTGCTTTCAGTGCCATCTTGTTCCATCTCTTTTGGTGGCATCTGGATCTTTGCAAGTATCTCACTGTTGCTGTGTTGGGCTTGGGGACTCTGAGAAATCAAACCAGAAGTTTGACATTATGAGGCTTGAGTCAAAGTGAAGCTCAGTCACAAAGTTGATGAAAAGACTAAGCCTGAACATACAACTCTTTCCATGTGTTACATGATGCATTCTTTGGTGACTGCATTACCTGTTGAAGTTTTATAAGTTTTTTTTTTTTTTTTAAAGATTTTATTTATTTGTCAGAGAGAGAGAGAGAAAGAGCACAAGCAGGAGAAGTGGCAGGCAGAGGGAGAAGCAGACTCCCCACTGAGCAAGGAGCCCGAAGCAGGACTCCATCCCAGGACCCTGGGATCATGACCTGAGCCAAAGGCTGATGCTTAACCAACTGAGCCACCCAGGCATCTCTATAAGTGATTTTTTTTTGTTGTTGTTCAAGCCGGTGTTAGAAGAATGAAAAGTTTGTGAAAGGATCAAGGCATTTATTCCTCAATTTCCTTGAGCTATAGTATGAATCCCTTGACATTGGTGAATCTATTCATAGAAACATGTGTTTGTCAGAGAAAAAGAAGTCACTCAGTATCTAGTCAGTGAAATACTCATTCATTGTGTGTATGCATATGTGTATGTGAGTGTGTATCAGGGTATGATAAATTATTATTTCCAAAAAACCCATATTTTATTTGGGCTGGTGAGGGGCTCTTACTCAGCAGGCTGCTTTGTGAATTCATTGTGAAAATAATAATTTTCCCTGAACTCTCTAACAACTTTGTTTTGTCATTTTTACTTCACTAACTATAAATGTTGAAGATATCTTAAGATAGCCCGTGAAGATACTTGTTACGATAATTGAAAATAACCTTCCTGGCTTCCAGCTTTCATCTTCATGAAGTTCTTTTCTCAATGCTAGTCTCTGTCATGTTGGCACCATTGTGAGAAGGGCTGTCCTCTAAAGTGTGTATTGGTATATTTAGAGCTGGTTTTGGTTGACCCAAATTAATTAGAATTGTAAATTATTACATAACTCTTCCATTCTTCATTGGGAGCTGTAGTTAAAATGCTGGCACTGACTAATTAACAGGCTGGATTCTGCCTTGTCAGTGAGGCTAGTCCATAAAGAATTTGATGCTTTCTTTCCTGAAACAAACAAAAACAGCTTTGGAGCTGTCAGGAAATAACAGCCACTCTTGAAGGCTAATCATTACCAGCTTTTGTCATGTGGTTGTAATTGTTGCATGAATTCTGCTTCAATCAGGGAAAAATATGCTTAAGTGCCAGTAAAAGTTTTTATGCTGCTATGAAATTTTGCAATTTATGGCTTTGTACAGATCAGCCTGTGTTACTAGGCAACACCGTATGTGTCGTTCACTCAAATTATTCCTTAATCCCCGGCATTGCTACAAACTCCAGCTAAAAAAACAAAAACCATGATAAACTATACAATAGGGTTAAATCTGATGACAGAATTGAAATGGAAGTTATGATGCTGAAAAAGAAGCAGCATTTTTAAAAAATACACTGGAGGGAAAACAATAAGAATATTTAGAGCTTAACCGTATTCACCTCAGGAAAAAAAAAAAAAGTAGTTCAAATGGATTTAATGATTATGTAGTTCTCTGATTGGCCATTAAACCGGCCAGGTTTTTGGCACTTAAGCAATCATATTTGTGATGCTGGTTTTAATTAAGAAGTACACTACAGGATATTCAATGACCAGGGAAGTATGGTATTTCTGCTTGCTTGCTGTGCATCCATATGCATTTGAGAGAAGATAAAACCCTGAAAAAGATATAATGGCTCTTTCTCTCCATCTTTAAATAGACAGTTTGCCTGAGACATTGCTGCACAGACTGAGTCTTAGAATTTACATGAAGTCTAAGCATCGTCATTGTAACAGGCAAGAAATTTCAACTTGTTCCTCAAAGCAATACCACATTACATGACAAGGACAGAGTCGTAGACACTGCAGAGATGTTCAGTCACTAGGAATGAGATTAGAGAAACCCTAGAATCAGTGTGGGAGCAGCTGTACTAACCTTGGTTTGTGGTTTGAAGTGTTTTCTGGTGTGAATGGGTTTAGTGTTTTGAGCTGCTGCTATCATAATTCTCAAGCAGCCTAAATGATACTTCATAGATAGTTACTATGTCGAAAGTAACGAAAGTCAAGTTTTGAGCAGAAGTTCCCCAAGATTCATTTTAGTACAACTCTCTCATATAGGAAATTCTTCCTAGGTGACAGCAAGTGGCTTACATACTTAGGAAATAGGAGATTTGAGCTCAAACTCTGGCTGAACTCTGACCTCCTGTAGTGACTGGATCCTCATCTTCCAGTTGGAGAAGATAACACTTATAAACCAGGGTTGGATTTCTCCCTGCCACAGGTCCTTTGCTTTGTAGGTTCACTGTCTCAGGAACTGGGAATCCTGACCCCTGGGACATGTGGAAGTTGTCACGATGAATAAATAATGACGAGCTGCTACTAAGCTGGGTTTGGCTTATATGAGCAGCTTCCTCATGAAACTAGGCTTTTCCTTCCTAATTACCTGCAAACCTAACTTCCCTTTTTCCCCTTCCCCAGATCCCCTGGGGGGGGGGGGTGATTTGTCACTTCCTCTAATTGCCTTTTCCTATTATCAGGGTTGACCTATGATGTGATTTTAGGAGTCCTAGAAACATCTGCTCCAAAGTTCCCCTCTGTCTGATATTTAAGAGTTGGAATCCCATTTTCAAAAATCCCATTTTTTTTGTAAGGCATTGTCCTCTGTTAAAGCAGAAAGCCTCCAGGAGGGCTAGGTTTTTAGGGCTGCAGTGTCATTGCCCTTGAAATGAGGGGGTTGCAGAAGATCATATCCAACAATATGATCCTTTCCTAAAGTTGATAACATGTGAAACTTTATTAGAGCCTTTTTGATGGAACTGAACCTTCCTTGAGAAGGGACGGAGAAGAAAAATTTATAAAAGTGTAAGGTATTTGGTAAGTAAGAGATTAGCCCTGAAAGTTATGAAAAGAACATATAGTTCAAGGGAACGAAAATTAATCTTTAACTTCAATAAAATTAATCACCTGCCACTAGTATTTTTTAAAATGTGAGGTTGTCTTAACATTGATAATTTTTATGCCCACATATGGTGAATGGAGAATATGATTACTTAGAATGTGTACATTTAGGCATTAGCTACATAATGATTTATATTTTAAAATAAAGATGATGTTGCTTTAAATGTTTCACATAACTGTGGAATATGAGAACTTCTTAGAAACTGAGCCCAGGGATATGTTAAATGGATATAAGGGGAAAAAAGTTGAGAAGCTGGTTCCAGCTAAACATCCATTGGATGAATCCCATGAGTGTGCCTTCATGAGTAGATGTACACACAGATCATGAAGGTACTTCCATACACAAAGAAGTAGATAGGCCCTGGCAAGTAGGAATAGCAGGAAGTGACATATCAGATTGGCAGAAAAATATGAAGATTGATGGAGCATGAATCCTGAATAAATAAAATTATGAGACCCCTCTATTCCATGAGGAGTTTTTCTGCTTTCCGCCATTTAGGACTAGTACTAATATTGAGCACCATTAGACTCCTCTGATGGTAGGTAGACAGGATTGAACAAATCTCTGTCTTAATTGTGTGCTAGGTAGACAGGATTGAACAAATCTCTGTCTTAATTGTGTGCTAGAATTTCTCTAAGGAAATATTTTGACAGTCTCCTTGGGGAAGAAACTGAGTCTCTGCTTCAGGTATGGTTGATATTCAGCAGTGGAGAGCTAGTGAGATGAAATGGTTAGGTTGCTTTATGTGAGAAAATAAGAAAAACTGGGTTTGCTTTCTTAAGGGAGGTGCTAATATTAGAGGAAAGTGCAGAGAAAGAAAGGGATGATGTGTGAGATAGGGTGGAGGTGGAGATTGCATGGGGTCTAGGGAGAAATGTCCAGAAGGATGGAGGACATTTTGAATCAAAGGTATCCTTTAATGCCTGTGAGTGTGTGTGTGTGTGTTATTGGAGCTGTTTCACGTCTGTATCACATGAATGGGGGCGTCCTATAGCCTGTATGGAATAGTGAAATGACCTCTAAACTGAACTGGGGGAAGCAGATGGCTCAAATGAGACCATGGAAATGTAAACTTCTCAGACTTCTGTAGAAAATTTTGGAGATCTTGGGCTTTCTCAGGGAGTCTGAGTCAATCTTACCTAAGATTTCAATGGACCCAGAGGTCCCCACTGACATCACAAATCCATCACTACTCCTGTCAAGCACAACATTGGATGGCTCTCATACCACAGTACTGGGTACCCTCACATCACCACCTTCATTGGGTTGGTGGTGTCATGCTCTTGGTCTTTATAGAAACATAAAAAATAACCATATGAAAATCAGGCCTAAATGAAAAATGATCCATCATATGACTATCTCCATCCACAATCCTATATGAGAAATTCTGTTACGGAATCCAGTGTCAAGAAGACTGCTCCTTGGGAACCTGGTCTGCTGTTGCTTTGATAAAAAGAGCTGAAGGTGTTGTAATGTCCTTCTTTTCATCCAACCTGCAAGAAGTTCAGAACCCAGCATTTTGTTTTCAGTCAAACTACTCTGTTAGCCTGCATCATCAGTCATTTTGCTTTTTCCTTTCTGTGGTTCTTATTTCTGATTTCTATAATATTACCCTGTTTTAATGTGCTCTTTATTGGAAGCTGCTAAAATCCTCTGTGGAAATATTTAGAGTAAAAATAAAATATACCTCTGATTTTGTTCAATAAAAATTCTCATTAGAATCACATCAAATGCTAGAAATACTGTAGAGTGTCCTGGTAGAGCTGCTGGCTGCACCATCATGCCCACGTAGTGTCTTCTCTGAGGATTAGCTGCTCAGTGGGGCCCACACCTTCATTTTGTCTCCCATGGAAGTGGAGGTGTAACCACTGGCTTTATGACATGTTACCAGCTGCCTTTGTTCCCAACATTCATGAGTGAATTTAAAATATAAGGTTTGCACAAGCCTAATAGATTTGCCTACTTCGCCCCAGAAATGACACTGCATTTTTAAAAAATATTTATTTATTTATTTTAGAGAGAGAGTGAGTAAGGGGTGCAGAGGGAGAGAAAGAATCTCAAGCAGACTCCTCACTGAGCGGGGAACCTGACTCGGGGCTCAATCCTATGACATTGAGATCATGACCTAAGCTGAAACCAAGAGTCAGACGCTCGATTGGCTGAGCCATCAAGGCACCCTGACATGGCACTTTTTATTAGTTTTTCCATGAAATAGGTTATTGGGATGAAGTTCACATGCAGTGCAATTTGAGAAGGTGAGTGGAAGCACATAAAAGAGAGAGGGGGAAGAGTGGGGAGGAGCATGTCATAAAAATTGGAGACCAAATACTTTGTCATTTACCACCATGCATGGCTGCTAATACATGCTTCCTGAATGGTGCTCTCCCCTTCCTTCTTGATCCCAAGGGTTCTCAGCTTTGACTCTAATGACATTTTGGACTAGATAATTCTTTATTTGTGGGACTGTCCTGTGCATTATAGGACAATTAGCAGCATCCCTGTCCTCTACCCACTGGGTGCCCGCCAGTAGCACTTTCTTTACTCAAGTTGTGATAACCAAAAATGTTTCCACACATTGCCAAATATGCCCCAGAGCACAAACTCATCCCCATTTGAGAATCACTGATCTACCTCTAGGCCCACTTTCCTATCATGATAGATTTCATCACTTTCTGATTCATCTTGGCTGCTGGAAATTTCATCATGTCATGGTCATTCTCTCAGCTTGTGGCTGAATTGCCTTGTTTTTTAATATTTCATATGTAACCTCTGCTTTCTATGTGTCCTGCAGCTAGCTAGAAGCAAAAGGTGAGGTGGTGAGCATGCTTTCCCTGATCAGTTGCAGCTCTTTTCTTATTTCTCACTGTTTTGACTACCATCCATTTTGAGGTGATTTTCTGTGATGCTCCCAGAACTGTCTTCAGGACTCACGGCTGTGATCTTTCATCTTTTTCCTCCCATTTTCTGGGCACAGTTGAAATAAATCACACTTTTGTTTTCGTTATCCCAGGTATATTCTTCATCTAAATTTATTGCCAAATCTAAACTATATACCTTAAAAGGAAATCTATCTCAGAATGTAATATAGTTTCTCCACAATGTTTTTCCAAAAGAACATCATTCCATTAGGTTTTAAGAAGGTAAAATTTGACATGAAAATTATTTTAGGAATTTCCTTCCCCCTTCTATTTAGTAAATGCTATCTAAAATCTTGGATGTAGAAAGGACCAGAGAGCACTGAACTAATTACTGTGATGGTTAGCAGTCATAGCCTGTTTATTTGCTAGACCCAGTATAAGCTCATCCAAAATCAAATTACAATAAATGTAAAATCCAGTGTTATGTCGTATAAGGTCAATTAGTACTTTCCATTAATGAGCCCAACTTTCAAGGATGAAGACTATTGAAATTCTAGCTTGAAACCCAGAAAGTATGAGTTTAAGACAAAGTAAAACATTACTTACACTGATTTCGAATAAGCAGATGTGGACAATATTTTGGAAGGTACCTATGTGATTCATATTTTGTGATGCCTCCTCCCCCCTTTTTTTGGAGGGAGGCAACATAGGTTAGTAAATAAGAGCACAGATTCTGAAGTCAAAATGCTTAGGTTCAAATTTCAGCTCTAGCAGTTGCCAGTCATGTTATCTTGCAATGATTGTACAAAATCTCTAAGCCTCTTTTTGTCTCATTGGATAATAATAGAACTGATAAGACTGGTTGTTGTGAGGATTAAATAATATAATGCATATAAGCAGAGAACTCTGTGACTGTCCAATGTAAGAATTTGATAAATGGCAGCTATAATTTAGATTTTGCTGAAGATTGGACTTTGGTGGGTAATTGTTGACAGGAAACCCATTGTTAACTGGCTTAAGAGAAAAGAGAAGTCTGGAGGGTAATGCTCGCTCCTGGCACAAAAAGTCAATTTTAAAACGATGTCATAAGGACTTGATTTCTCCCCATTTCTTAGTCTAGCCTTTCATATGTTGGCTTCATACATTGGCTTTATTCTTAGGCTTCCTGTAAAAACTTCAGGAAATTCCTGCCTCTCCCTTTGGAATGACCAAATTGTTGCAACTGCTCCTCACATCCACTTATGGTCTATATAAGAAAGAAAAAGCATTTTGTCTGATAGCCCCTTCCAAATCAGGAGATTCACCTTGATTGGTTCCATTTAGTTTATGTGCCCATCCCATTGCAGTGTGAGGAATATGATGGGCAGATTTGGTTAGGTCTTCTCACATTCGCATTGGATGTGTTGGCAATGGGAGTAGAGCTCTACCAGACTCTGGACTAAATGTGAGAAGTGGTGGGCACCAAATGGAAATAGGTAGCTGTTTCTGGAAGAAGGTGGAACAGATAGGGGGACTCAAGGAGCAGCCATAAAGGTGATATCATCGGTGAAAAAGTTTCCTTCCTTCCTTCCTTCCTTCCTTCCTTCCTTCCTTCCTTCCTTCCTTCCTTCCTTCCATCTATCCCTCCCATCCATCCCTCCCTCCCTTCCTCCTTCCCTCCCTCCCTCCCTTCCTTCCCTCCCTCCTTTCCTCCTTTCTTTCTCTTTCTCTTTCTTTCTTTCTTTCTTTCTTTCTTTCTTTCTTTCTTTCTTTCTTTCTTTCTCTTTCCTACTATCCACTTGTTATGTGAATGAATGAAAATCACATTTACTTATTTATAAAGGCATCAGATAATATGTTTGGGGACTCTCTTCTCTGTCTTTTTTGTTGTTGGTGCATATCTCCAATGATTGAAGCTGAAGTACAGCTTTATATTCTCTGGCTAATATACTTTGCTTTGTGTCCATTCAGTACTACTCAGAAACTAGGCTATAACAATAGCCGCGAGGAGAATGCCAGATCAAAGCAAATCCAGATCTGTGGGCTTTTCCATCACAGCGCTGGCTGATTCATAGCACCTCTGCTCAGAGGTCTGCATATATGATGTTCTCCTCTCTGTGGTGAACTCCATGAGGGCTTCGTTCTGTTGGCTAACCCCAGCCTGTGTTCTATCTGCTATTTAGCAGAATTGAAGCTTATTTTTGTGAGAATTCTCATTTAGCAACTGTTGTGTGCTGATATGGCATAGCAGAACTTCATCAGGCTTGGAGAGAGGTTCCGCGAAATATATCCCAACTCACTGGGAGGGTCAGCCAGGATTACTATTTTTCGTCTTGCTCAGTTTTTTAAAGGATTCTCATTAAGACCTGGTAAGAATGAAGAAATGGACTCAGGAGCATATGTGGCTCATCACCATTTTGATACTTGAAGCAAAGTAATTATAATAGCAAACTGGCCTTTTTTTTATTATTATTATTATGTTATGTTAGTCACCATACAGTAAATCATTAGTTTTTGATGTAGTCTTCCAGCAAACTGGCTTTTAATAGTTTCAAAATTAAGGGTGCCTGGGTGGCACAGTCAGTTAAGTGTCAGACTCTTGATTTCAGCTTAGGTCGTGATCTCAGGGTGGTGAGATAGAGCCCTGCATCGGGCTCCGGGCTCAGCTGGGAGTCTGCTTGAGATTCTCTCTCTCTCTCTCTTCCTCTGCCCTTCCCTCCCACACGTGCTCTCTCTCTCTCTCTCTCTCTCTCTGTCTAAAATAAATAAATAAATCTTAAAAAAATAGTTTTGAAATTAACATTTAATCATCAAATTTACATCTCTTGTGCACATATATAACTATTTTCCTATCATACTGCTTGAAGGGTAAATCTCAGGTATTTAAACTCTTAGAGGGTTATTATACAAAGCTTATTTGTCTATTAGTGGATTTAGAATTAAATACTATTAAAGCTAAATTCTCTCATCTTACTGTCTTTTGAAAAAAAGACGGTAATCTAATTCTGGTTCTTTCTGACTGTGAAAATTTATATTTTTGGACCTTACTTACCTCATTTCTCAAGTAAGGTAGGTCAACTTGTTGAACGAAGGTCTTGTCCATTGGATTTGGGCAGGGTAGGATGTGGTATTCACAGGGTTAAAGAGATTTAGAGAATATCCAGGTCACAGAGAGAGAAGGGAATCCAGACAGCATGCAGGTCATGTATTGGAGCTCTCAGGTGTTACAGAGTGTTCATTTCCTCTCTATACTCACCATTTCATGGTTTAGATCATATTTATCATAATTTTGTGGGCAACACAGAGTGTTTTATAAATGTGCTACCTTAGGGGGAGAGCTCCATTTACAATAATTTATAACAGTAGGTACTGTCAGTAAGTTCCCTTAGTCCCATCGAACTATAAATCCTTCCGTATCTCCACACCTCTTCCCCTCTAATGCACATACTACACTGGATATCCTAGTCCTCACCCTCTCATAAGGAGACATATGAGAGAGGGACAGTCCATATAACCCTTTATTAAGTTAGGGACCAAGACATTTTGGGACCTAGACTCGTATCATTCCTGCTAGATGGCCAGTAAGTGATGTACTGGCCACTATTAAAAGGAAAATCTTTTTTTAAAAAATTAAAAAAATTTAATTTTATTTATTAACTGAAGCATAGTTGACACACAATGTGGCATTGGTTTCAAGTGTACAACATAGTGATTCAACAAGTCTATATGTTATGCTATGCCTCACCACAAGTGTAGTTACCATCTGTTACCATACACTATTACGATACTATTGACTATATTCCCTATGCTGTACCTTTTATTCCCATGACTTATTCATTCCATAGCTGGAAACCTGTATCTCCTGCTCCCTTTCACCCATTTTGGCCATCCCCTCACCTACTTCCCCTCTGGCAACCATAGTTTGTTCTCTGTATTTATGGGTCTGTTTTTCCTTTTTGTTTATTTGTTTCCTTTTGTTTATTTTTTCCTTTTGTTTATTTGTTTATTTCCTTTTATCTACTGTTTTTTAGATTCCACATATAAGTGAAATTATATAGTATTTATCTTTCTCTGTTTGACTTATTTCCCGTAGCATAATACCCTCTAGATTCACCCATGTTGTTGCAAATGGCAACATTCATTCTTTTTTTTACTGCTGAGTAATATTCCATTATGTATGTATATGTATATATATGTGTGTGTATGTATGTGTATACATATATATATATATCACATCTTATTTATCCATTCATTTATCAATAGACACTTGAGTTGCTGCCGTATCTTGGCTATTGTAAATAATGCTGCAATAAACATAGGGGTGCATATATCTTTTTGAATTAGTGTTTTTGTTTTCTTTGTGTAAATGTCCAGTTGAATTACTGGATCATATGATATTTCTATTTTTAATTTTTTGAGGAATCTCCCTACTGTTTTTATCAGTGGCTGCACCAATTTACATGCCCCTCACCAATAGTGCATGAGGGTTCCTTTTTTTCCACATCCTTGTTAACACTTGTTAATTCTTGTCTTTGATTCTAGCCATTCTGATGGCATAAGGTGATATGTCATTGTGGTTTTGATTTGCATTTCCCTAATGATTACTGATGTTGAGTATCTTTTCATGTGTCTATTGGCCATCAGAGAGGAAATTCTTATTGCTCAAGTGGGAACGAACACATGTAGCTCTCAAGCTATAGATCATTATATTCTGTTCCTTGATTAGAGACATGGATGTTGGTTCTGGAGTATGACATGGGCATCAGGCCCAGGTAGAATCAAGGACTCAAGCATCTCAGGGCTTTTTGCCTTTTCTGTTAACTTCACTCTCACTGGGGACATGGCTGCTAATAGATTCCAAGCTTACATTTCACAACTTCCAGCATTGGGAAAGGGCCAACTGTTCATCAGTATCTGTTTGAAAGATCTTTAGGAAAAAAAAAATCTGTGATTGGTTCACTTCAAGCCTGGACCAATTAATTGTGGCCTGGGGATAGGATTAGGTAGGAAAATGGTTCATTCTGAGGTGGTCCTGTCCTCGGGTGAGGTGGGGAAATTCCTATGATAAGGGGTGAAGGGGCACTGCATAGATAGTTCCACAGGTGTTCACTACACAAATATATCAGACGATAGTGGATGTAGTTACAGATGTCATATTTTAACTGATTCAGTCAAATTTTTAAATTTGAAAAATCTGACTCTCTGACCATTAGCTCTGATATTCCACCTCTTCCATTTTCTTATTCCTGTTAGATTTATTTTTCAGTCTCATCAAAGCTTCAATGTGGTTCTAGAACCAAAAAGTTCTACCTTTTCTCTCCCAACATGCAGCCTGAAATATTTAAAATCATAAAGTTGAATCTTGTCCCATACCATTGTCTACTGTTTATAACTTGCTTCCCTCCTTAATATTTAGGTTCCATCTTCCTGTGGTTAGTTTTGGTCCAGTGGATACAACATGGCTCTGGAGACCAAAACATCCATATGCAGCTCTTTTGTGAAGGTTGCACCCTGAGCATTGAGGCAGTGCGTGACTGCCTCTAGGCTTCTGTTCACTCCTGTCTCATCTGTTCCTGATTTACTTTCTTCTTTATCCTTGGGGAAATCATCTTTCATACCAGTATCCAAGATTCCCTGGGAGTCATTTTCTTCACTCACTTCACTTTTATGATTTGTCTGAATCTGTTTTCTCTTCTGTGGTTCCCCAGATTGGCATGTTCTCTTGGGAAAAAAAAAAGGCCCAGTGTACAGAGTTATAAAACTGAGAATCTGTGGTATCAGATCTCTGTGAGCCTTTCCATGGCTTGCCAATCAAGCTACTTCTTACTTGGCTCTCTTTCATACTGCCCACAGCAGCTGATTGAAATGTTTACTGTTGGAATGCATATTGGGATGATTTGGCACCTATAACCTTATGGTGTATATTCCTTTCTGCATACATTTTAAAAACATTCCAAAAAAATATGGAGTTCACCTAACTTCTGAATGTGTCAATGAAGAGTAAATTATGGCATCTCATCCTAGTATTTTGGTAAGTAGAGTCTCCACTTCAGTATTAAGTTGGTCTTACTGAAAAAAGCAATATTAATCATTGAAGTTACCAATGTCCATTTCATCAAATGGAACCGGGAAAAAAATCACAATATAATTTGATTAAATTTAAATGAAAATGAGGCTTGAGACATGTTATTCATGCCAGCTAATAAATGCATGAGATAGAGGGTATCCAAATACAATTATCTGCCAGAAATCTTATCAACTGTAACTTACCAAATGGTTTGGTACATTTGAAGTACTTGTAATCACTTAGATTAAGATGGCTATTGAATAAAAAAATGAACAGGTTATACATTTGACTTGGAGGGAATTCAAATAGGATAAGTTTGTACTCTAATTTGGGATAAGATAGAATTTATTTTTTAGAGGTGATACTTGGTGAAAATAGTAACAGAACTTTGGAGTTAGTGGCTGGCATTATATTAGTGAAATTAAAAACAATATAAAAGGGAGATAATATGAGACATTTGTAACCACATTTATTCTCAAATAAATTCTCTATCCTTGGGAGTGTGAATGTAATAGGCTGCTTTGTGGAGATTCTGGCCCGCCCACCAAGAAAGACCTCTCTGAATGCCCGCTCCTTTGCCTACAGCTTCCATCGACTATCTCATACATCACCCCCATCTTTTGACCACTGTTTATTGAGTCAGATGGTCACATCAGCCTGCTCCGTGTGGACTCCCTAGCCAGGGAGGCCTCTAGGGAGAAAAATGAGGCAACTGCCTAAGCGGAGCAGAAATGCTACAGTACTCCCTTTAGGGCAGGTGCATCCCTGTTCTTGCATGTAGTACCTGTAGTACAGTAAATTTTCCTTTTTGTTTAAATCTAGTAAATATCCCATGCTGCTGGGACTGTGGTGAGATATGTTCATACATAGTTGGTAGTATTATAAATTGTTATAAGTTTTCTGGAAAATATTTGGCAATATGTATTAAGAGAATTAAAAATGTTCATATCTGTATACTTGGTTGTACCACTTCTAGAACTATATTGAGTAATTTATCAGATTTAGTACTTGGACATTTATCACAGTGCAATTTATGATAGCAAAAAATCAGAAAAGCTAAATCTTCCAGTTTCAGGACTAGTTAACTATATCAGAATGTGTCTGTATCTTGTAATGTTATTCAATTATTAAAATGTTTTAGAAAAAATATTTAATGATGTGGCAAGCTACCATGCTATTACATTAAATGAAAAATCTGTATACAAAGTACTATATACATTCTGACTCAAATATCATGATTTATATATGTATGTGTGTATAATGAATCCAAAAAAGGTAGAAGAAAATGCACCCAAATGTTAAAAATGGTAATTTTTTAAGCAGGAGAACTAAATATAACTTATTTTTATGCTTTCCTATATCTTCATTTCCTACAATGATCATGTATGTAATTAGAAAAGTCCTATTATTAAAAAATGATGTGTAAAATACTGTCTTATTTTAGTGTTATAAGAAATTGGTTTTTTTTCTTTGTTGCATAAAAAACTTCGAAAAACTCAAAAGGATGTATTTATTACATGCTGTGCAGCGGAATAAAATGTATTATTTATCTTTTCAATGGCAGGATATAAAATCTATAAGCAATAGTATTAAACTATCTGTTTTATTAAAATTTAAATGGAAATGTGTTCATAGTTACATTTGTCTTGTTTTAAAAATAAATCAGCATCCATTTTAAGTAATGAAGATTAAATACATTATGATAAAATTATTTTAAGGTTTGCCAGATTTTAATCAAGTAACAACAGTTTAGAGATATACGTATACATATACAGATAGAACATACACTTTTTATAACTGTAAGGCATACTTTATGATATATAATCTTTTTACCACAAAATATATATACTTCTCAGATATGAAACAAAACTGATATGACTAGGAAGACACTACTACCTGGGACCAGGGTAATACCTTTACAAGTAGTTTAGCTTTTATATATGACTTTGGTAGTATCTGTGTACAAATAAGCCAATTAGCTGGCATATTTTGGCAGTGTGAATCTATAAGACATTAGTTGACTTTCACAAAAGTTTCTGAAACTCGATGATTACTGCTTAGCAAGTCTATGTACAAAATGTGCAGTAGCATGTACAAGTGGGCCAGAGTTGCTAATAGCTAAATAGGAACAAAAGCTTTCCTGCCCTTTGGAAATTGGGCAGAGCAATCTTGAGCTCTGATCCCCTGTTGCTCCTCTCAGGGTTTAACATATTCCAAATACCTTTATGTGGAAATCAAAAATAGCAGAACAAGAGCAGACTGGGGAGATGTCATTTCTGTCAGTAAAATTTTCCCAATCAACACATTCATCCAGTTTCTGACATCATTCTTTGAGTGGCCATCATCTATCTAGTGCAAAATGGGGCGAAATATGGCTTTGCTTTGTTTTGTTGCACAGGGAAAGAAAAGCTTTTGTTCAGAGCTTTGGAAAGTTTCGTTGAGACCACATAACCTTTTTCTTCTTAAATTCTGAAAAGTAGCTAATGCTCATTTGGTAGTGAAGTGCTGTAGAGGAATGTTTTTCTTGCTCCTTCTTTCACAAGATTACTTCAGCGACAGGTTTCGAGTGTGTCACTCAACTTCAACACATGAGGCAGACTTCTTGGTGGATGCGTTTCCATGATCTGAGGGGCGGTAGGAAAGTGTGCTCATTTTTGTTGATAGGCTTGAGTGGGATTTAGCCTTTGGGGGGATGTATTTCAGAAGCTGGAGAAAATATTTTTTAAATTTCTTCCCCAGAAAGCCATAAAAGAGAGGATTCAGGCAATTGTTAAAATAAGCTATGCAAATGGTGATGGGCATGGCGGTGTCAACAATATCTGCAATTTTACAGTCATGTATGATGCCCAGTTGGATCAATACATCCAGAAAAGTGAATATTTGGTGGGGGACCCAGGAAAAGAAAAAGAAAAGCACAATTGCCATAATTATCTTGAAAATATCATCATTTCTTGGCTTGTTCTTCTGAATCTCATAAGCCCTCTTTAAGGTCTTCCAAATAAGAGTATAACTTGTAAGAATGATCAGAAAAGGAAACAAGAAACCCAGTATATTCTTGGTTAGGCCGAGTCCAATGGGGAGGGTTGAATTTTGGGATTCATAATGGAAAGCACAGACCGTGATATTGGTGTTCTCGATGAAAAATACATTTCGGTGGATTATGGTTGGCAAACTGGCCAAGCCAGCCAGCAGCCAAATAATGATGCAGGTGACTTTGGCCATAAGCATTGTGCGCCGGAGGCGGGACTTCATAGGATGAACAATAGCCAGGTAACGATCGATGCTTAGACATGTAAGTAGAAACACACTGGCATAGAGGTTGAAACTGACACTGGCTGAAGCAATCTTACATAGGTAATTGCCAAAGGGCCAGCGGTATTCCATAGCAGTATAGACAGCCCACAGTGGCAATGTCAGTAAAAAGCATAAGTCAGCCAGTGCTAAATTCAAAAGAAAAACACTGGCCACCGTCTTCAGTTTCATGTAAAAGTAAATGACAATCACTACCAAGCTGTTTCCAAATATTCCCACCACAAAGATGATACTGTATAAAGTAGGGATCATGACAAATATGTAATTGTGCCTTCCAGCTTTGGGACAGTCATCTTGGATTCTTTTAATACCATCTTCAATGGAAGAGTTGAGGATCATCTTGAACTCTTGGGTTAATTAATTAGTCTCAGACACTATGCCAGATGCACCTGGAGAAAATAAAAATGAAAAGGTAAAAAAAAATTAACTTCCGGTTATAAACATATAGTATTATTTTCAGTCATAAATACAGTAACTCAACTTTAGTCTTAGGGAAAAATAGATACTTTCTGGAGAAAACCTGAACTGAGAAAGTCTAAGTTTACACATTTGAATTAATTTTTAGAACATACTGCTTTTCTAGGAAGTGATAAATATCCTCCAGACAAATGAAAGTAGGGATCCTATGTGAATAAACTTATCTAGGTCCTTCGCATTTTTTCTAGAAGTAAATCCTAGCTTCCAAATTGATTAAAAAAGCCTAATCTAAATGTCAGAAAATAACACTGAATTAAATTAGTTATTCAGGAACACTTGAGTTTTTCCAGAGGTAGGCAAGGCTAATTAATTTGTCTTAACCTCAGAAGTGTGACACATCTGTATTTTATTCTTCAAACCATTTCTTTCATTTCACAATCTTTACTTAAATATAAACATTATTAGCATCCTCCCTGAAGTCATCAGAATAGCTTCCTCTAGGTTACTGAGGAAATTGGTCATTGTGGGAACTGATTTAGGAAGGGATAAGGGGGAGCGCTCAAAACTTTGTGGAACAGATTCTTGCCATGGTTTCCCAGGCCACTACAGGCAAGACCCACTTTATTCTTTAATTTCAAACTCAGTCTAGCACAAGAGACTGAATCTCCTAACTTGTGTGCTTGCCAGCGATTTCTGGAGTGAACTCTGAGGTTAACCATTTGTATAACAAGAATGTCAAATGAGCAGAATAGGTCAGGATTATCAATAAAACATGTCTTTTTGTGGGGGCTTAAGATAGCAGCAGTTCTCTAGGATTTTCGGAAGAATCAGGTGCTCAGGAATGAGCTCCATAAAGACGTCTGCAAATATTTGCTTCAATATTTTACATAACAAGTAATCAGGCTATTCATTTATGTGATTTAGAAAATCAACATATTCTGCTCTAGCAGAGTCTGTCAGAAAACCCTTGGGAGGGAGGCTGAGGATGCCGTGAGGGTAACATCACAGGATGTGGCACAGCATGCTCTGAGGTGAAAGCTCAGCATCGGGCACAGGCGAGGCTGACTGGGCGGGAAAGGGGTGCTGGGTAAAGATCTTCTTGCTACACCAGGAGCAGGTCTCTAGAAGAGCATGGCTGTGCATTCCTCTCATTCCTCTCAGCAAAGTATCCTAGACAAGAATAAGACACTACTAGTCTGCCCAGGAGAGCTGTGCTTGGCATCCAGGAGAGCTGGATGAGCACATACACCTAAGGTAGCGTTCATCTTGGTATAAAGTGGTGCTGTAAGAGGGATGAGACTCAGGTAGCTAGATTTTAAGAGCGAGCACTAGGAAGGAAAAGCTTCTTAAGTGGCCTCTTTGCCTCTCACAAGAGGTAGTTACTCTCCTTGTCCAAGGTTTTGGCTTCCTGTCCCCATCATCTCCTCCTTGTGTACTCAGCCTTATATAATTGAAATGTTTTTCTTCTCTTTTCGTTCATGGGAGCATTAGTAGCCACAGACAAGCAGATGTCACATCCTCTGTGGAGCCTTTCTGACTTGTCTGGGCAATTGGCTGTTCCATTTGTTAAGCCACTTTGGCACTTTGGATGCAAGGATTGACACTGTATTGTAATGGTCTGTTGACCTGTCTTCTCCACTGGTATGTCAGCTTCTTGAGGGTAGGGCCTGTTTCGAATAATCTTGTTTACTGATGGAGGCCCCAGCCTATTCCAGGGGACAGATGATAAATGTTTGATGAATGATGCAGCCAGAGGACAAAAGGATGAGTAAATGCATATAACTTAAAAGCTGTGAGTATAACATATTGAGACTAGTTTCCGTGGGGCTAATGAAATAATTTACATTTTGTTCCTGAAAGGATCTTATAGAAAATACTCAATGTTAACCTGGGTCTCACTTTGGATAAAAAATCCAAACCAAAAGCAAAACCAAACCAAACAAACAGACAAAAAAATCCTTGGTACTTTTAGAAATATGTGGTTTCTAAAACAGAAGAAGATGAAAAGGAGGAATAAATATAATGGAAACTAGGGCTAGGCTCTCAGGGAGATATGACCTATTTCTTCCTCACACAGAAGGATTTCCCTATATTTTGCTGATTTTTCAGTTTATTTTATTATAGTTACTGAAATTATGCCAGTTTAGAAATATAAATTCCTTTAGGTAAACAACTATTCTCTATTAAAAATTAAATGCTTCATAAAAGGTTTATGGGCTAGCAGTCATTTACGCCTTAATGTGTATTAATTTACTTATTTGTTCTTCTAACATTTGGTTGAGATCAGTTGGATTTTGCCTAGGAAAAAGTGGAAATGTCAAGGTTAAAGAATCTCAAAGATTAAAAAGCAGTCTGGGTGAACTCCATAACTGAAAACTAGGGTAGAGGTAAATATTTGCTTCAGCTTGGGCACAAGGGCACTAACAGGAAGGAAGAAACTTAATGCTTTACAATCCCTTGGGGACCATGAGCTCGGGTGCTTGAAAGTAGGGAGGAAATTCTCCTCTCTTTCTTCTTTTCTCTCTTGACCCTAACTCTAAGAGTACACGTCTCAGGCTGGTTCCATTAAATACTGTGTCTGGAGTGACTAGAATTTTATTCAATAGGCTGGAACTGTAACCATCATTTATTAAAGCATTTCTATGGGAAAATTTGCATTTGAAAGGACCAGTTTACAAACATATTTTGGACTCCAAGTCCTTCACAATCTGAGGTCAGTTTCTTCTTCAGTTCGTACTGATTCATATTGACTAATGTTTAATATTAAAAGGCTGCTCTGAGTAACTGGGGGAACATCACTGGAAAGTTTAGTAAGGTATTATTTATTTATTTATTTTTAAAGATTTTATTTATTTATTTGTCAGGGGCAGGGAGAGAGAAAGAGCACACAAGCAGGGGGAGCTGCAGGCAGAGGGAGAAGTAGGCTTTGCGCTGAGCAAGGAGCCCGATGCATGACTTGATCCCAGAACCCTGGGATCATGACCTGAGTCAAAGGCAGCCACTTAACCGACTGAGCCTCCCAGGCGTCCCAGGTATTTATTATTTAAATGAGTATATCACTTGAGAAACTCTGGACATCACATTGAATATACTAATTAGAAGAACATTTTACATAAATATTTATATAAGTAATGATCAAGACTTCCTGCCAGGTAAGGAAACAAATTTTCTCATATTTGAGGGGAGCAGAAAGGGGAGAGGAATTTTAAGATGATAGAAACAATGGGAGCAAGCACAGGGAAGTATAAATGCAAATAGTGCATTTAATGGGCAGTCATCCATTTATCATATATTCACTGAACACCTACTATGTGCTGGGATTAAGGATGCAAAGTGAAAAAGTTCATATTCCTTCTCCTCCTTTTAGGCATTTGAGTCTACCGGGGAGCGGGGGGAGGGGCCTAGAGCTTTAAAGACAGAATTATCTCTAGTGTTGAATATTATGCCGTAACAGGGTCATATGGAGTGTTCCGTATTTATCATTGACCCAGCTTGGTGGTGGGAGACTGGGGGAGTGATCAGGGGCACCCCCGAGAGAAGATGGTATTTGGACTTTGGAGGATGTATGGGAAACAAAGTGGTTAGAACTTAAAGGCAACAGTGAGCCAGCCGAGGTAGAGTAGAGATTGTCATCACGTGAACTTTTCCCTCCTTACAGATGTCTGCAGCATCATCCATGGGAAACTGTTCTTAAAAATTTACAGATATCTCACAACCGCCTGGGCAGTGATGTCAGATCTGAATGTGCGCTGGATGCGAGGGTGACTCGGGCCATAATGGTGTGCAAGAAATATCATTCTCTGTCGGCACTGTTGCCACTGATAGGCTTTCCTAGAGAAACCAGATTCTCAGGAAAGAGGGAAAATGGAACTCTTGTGATTAGTTGGCACCTATAATTGATGATAAATGACTGGGAAAGAGTAGGGTTCTTTTCTCTTTGAAGCCAAAAGGATGCTGTTTTGATGAGGAGCCAAAGGAAAGAGATGTGATCTATCAGGAACAGCAAACTTACGAATCCCAGAAAGCAGCTACATTTCATTCTATTTCTTCTCCCAGTAGGGTTTTCAGCACGTAGGATATACTGATTAAAAAAAAAAATCAGGAGATCCACCTCTCCCTGTTTCTGGGTCTAACCACAGCTTTTACACAGGCTCTGTGCCTTATATGAATCCCATAGCACCATTTCTTCTTGGGGGAAAAGAGATGGGGTTTGGAGTCAAAATACTTATAACGGAATCTTCCCTTGCCACTTACAAATCCGTATGGCTCTGGGTAAGTCACCGCATTTCTCTGAACATAAGCCTCAGTTCCCTTATCTGTAAGGAATGGGAACAGTGATTCTTATTGCATATGATTGTTATGGGAATTAAATGAGATAACCCAAAAGCATTGGGCATACCTTTCAAACAGTATGTGTTTAATAAATATGGTTTTTTGAATCTTTACTATTATTTTTTTGAATGCAAGCAAATGTTGACTTAGCCATGGCTCAGAAAAACACAAAAGATTTTTTTAAAAAGGTTTATCATTGGTAAGTTCTTTCTCTTGACATAAAAGGCTAAAAATACCAGGATGTTGTTCTTTCAAAGTATGAGTAAAAAAATCATCTTAAACAGCTGAATACATTGGCCCTGAGTCAGGTGGGAACTTTCAGTCTGCTGTAAACACAAGGTTGGCTCATGGTGGCCACCCTACATTTATCCACTGCTTGCTTTCATAGTAGATACCTTGTGTTCCTTGACAGCTTCCTTTATTCTTTTCTTAAATTTTATTATGTTATGTTAGTCACCATACATACATCATTAGTTTTTGATGTAGTGTTCCATGGTTCATTGTTTGTGTATAACACCCAGTGCTCCATGCAGTACGTGCCCTACTTAATACCCATCACCGTGCTAACCCATCCCCCCACCCCCCTCGCCTCTAGAACCCTCAGTTTGTTTTTCAGAGTCCATAGTCTCTCATGGTTTGTCTCCCCCTCCGATTCCCCCCCTTCATTTTTCCCTTCCTACTATCTTCTTTTTTTTTTTAACATATAATGTATTATTTGTTTCAGAGGTACAGGTCTGTGATTCATCAGTCTTACACAGTTCACAGCGCTCACCATAGCACATACCCTCCCCAGTGTCTATCACCCAGCCACCCCATCCCTCCCACTCCCCACCATTCCAGCAACCCTCAGTTTGTTTCCTGAGATTAAGAATTAGCTTCCTTTATTCTTAAAAACAAGCCTAAGAAGGAAGATTTTCTCTTTCTTTCCTTTTTTCTTTCTCTCGCTTTTTTCTTTCTTTCTTTCTTTCTTTCTTTCTTTCTTTCTTTCTTTCTTTCTTTCTTTCTTTCTTTCTTTCTTCCTTCCTTCCTTCCTTCCTTCCTTCCTTCCTTCCTTTCTTTCTTTCTTTCTTTCTTTCTTTCTTTCTTTCTTTCTTTCTTTCTTTCTTTCTCTTTCTCTCTCTCTCTCTCTCCCCTCTCCCTCCCTCCCTTCCTTCCTTCCTTCTTCCTGTCTTTTTCTCTCTAATTCTAAGAGTATTTCCCCAAGACTTTTGATTAGAATATTAATACCTTCTTAAGCTTTTAGGCAAGCCAAAACCAATCTAATTAAATTGTTCATTACAAGCTCCTTTTTTAATGAGTTTGCAATCTAAGGGAAAAAAAATACCACATAGTTTCCTATGATAATAAAGAGAGAACTAAAAGACAAAGTAATTATATTTTAGAATAATCTTCTATCAAAGTATCTTTCTTAAATATCTAAAAGAGTAGACTAGTGTTTGTAAGTCATTTGCTGGGAGTGCTGGGCAGCTCAATAAACCATCCTGTTCAAAAGTCGTTCTTTTTATTGCTCTATTTTATAATTTAGACTTTAGAAAGCAACTTTTTCTGCTCCTGTGTGTTTTTTTCCCTCAGTAATGAATGAAGCATTCTACCGGGGACAACTGTTAGTCAGTATCCATTTGTGAAGTCACTGAATCATAGAAGTTGGCAGTAAAATTTTTACGGTTTCTACTTGTTTCTTTTTCAAATCCACTTGTTCTTATTTCTTAACCTTCTGTTCTTATTTTATAGGGTCTATTTGTACCCTTATCTCTTTAAACATTTTGAACATCTGTATGTTAAGAGCCCCTATCCAATTGCTTTACTATTTGTAGTTTGTAGTTCTTCTCATATAAATTCTATTTGTTTCATCCGTGGACACTCTTTCTTGGCATTTGCCTTTATCTTAAATTTTGTAATCTTTGTGAGTTAATCTGTGGGGATTAACTTCTTTAGGAGGCCTGATGTCTATATGGTGGTGGCCTGTGAAATTTCTGCTTGGGCATACAATATTCATGTTGTATTTTAATGCCAGTTTTCAGCCTCATTTCCAATGCCATACTTTTTCTTCAGATAATGCAGATTAGGCCCCCCGCCCATTCTCAAATTTTTGCTGGTCTGCAGAAGTTATCTAGTTTTTGGTCACAATAGGCAGTAATTTTCCAGTTTCTGGCTTTAACCAGGAAAGCCAGTTTCACTTGCCTTTAGTGCACACGTCTAATGGTCTTGAATTCCATCCTGATAAACTCACTAAAACTTTATCTTGGTTGTGTAACTGGTATTGGTTCTTCTCTGGCCCATTGATCTCAATTTTTTTTTTCTTTCTCTCTTTTTTTTTTAAAGATTTTATATATTTGAAAGCAAGAGTGGGGGGGGACATGAGCGGGAGGGGGTTTGCAGAGAGGAAGAAGCAGGCTCCCCGCTGAGCAGGTAGCCCTACTACGCGGGCCTTGATCCCAGGACCCTGTGATCATCACCTGAGCCAAAGGCAGACGCTTAACTGACTGAGCCACTCAGGTGCCCCATGTGGTCTCAATTCTTATTCAGAGCTTTGATTTGATATTTTATGTATTTAGAGAAAGAAGGGTAATGTCCATGATTGCTTAGTTTATTGTCTTCATCTTGACTGGAAGTTGCCCTACACATTATTTGGAGATAATGGTTAAGTTGCTTGGACCCAATAAACTTTGCATTATAGTCTTGCCCCTATTCATGCTCACTCCTGCCCCCGTCATGCCTTTTAATGAAGCATCCAAGCCCTTCTGGTGGTACTCTTTTCCATCATGGTAATCCTGGCAGCCAGGAAGAAGGGAGCATGGCAGAGAGCTTGGCACCATGGGGCAAGTGACCAGAATTGCTTTTAAGTCAGATGCACGAGAGAATGGCTGGCAATCCTAGACTAACCTCTCTATGTTAAACACTTTTCTGGGAGATGATTTTGTTTACCTCTTCAATTCCTAGGTGAATATTTTTCTTAGAACACACAATATATTTTATTACAATTATTAATGCCATACTGAATAAGTACTCAAGATTCAGTGTCCTTAAGCTTAATGAATGGCTGTATGATATGTCTAAGTGGTAAAAGTGGTTTTTGGCCCTCTTCCCAAGTCAGCATCATCCACTGTGGCTTGCCTCACAAGAAATGAAAATAGAACTGCCTTCTTATTTCTGCACATACCAGTTGTAACCAACTGTGGTGATGGTGATTAAATGTCCTGCCATCCTCAACTAGCCCTCCCCTCTGCTTTCCAAAATAGCCCAAGAATAGAAAGAACTCAGCTTTATGAAAGAAAATTAAGAAGTTCCTTCCAAGTTAGGGTATATACTTCAATGAAGGTAAAATGTGAATCCTAAATTTTTGCTTATTAGAAATTATTCAATACTTTAATATCTAATAATGTAACACTAAATTACAGTTCAATTTCTTTCCACTTCAGATGCTTCTATTTATCATACATTACAGTTCAAATAACTCACCTGTGATGAATATCCCAAGCCCCCAAACAACTCCCTTTATTCCTATGATATTTCTTCCTACTCTTTTTCTATCTTAAACTCTTCGTTGTTTTTTGTTGTATTTTTAATTTTTTTAATTTCAGAAAGAAAAGGGAAACAGGTAGGGATGAGATACATGTCATGAAGTCTAATCACATGCTAGAAATCGTCTTTTGACCTGTTGGTGTTAGTAGAAAATATTCTTATGTTAAAAATAGAGGGTCATGGAAGGCTTTAGTGAGCCTCGAAAGAGTTGTGCTGTGCAGACTAAGAGAAAAGGAAAATAAATACAGCTTGGAAGAAGGCTTGTATATAAATAAACTCCTGTTCTCTTATACTCCCAAATTCCTCAAACGTAGGAACTCAGAATTTCCCCAAGGGAATCATAACCACATTTCAAAGGATCAGCATCTCAGCCATTCATCAAAAGGGAGGAAACATCATTTTTAATAATATGGCTCTTGGAGACTGTTCACAAGCTTTCCTTTCTCAATAGATGAAAAAGGCAGCTCCAATGTGGGCATCTCCGTCAACAGCTGTTTTATCCAACTTGTGAGCAAAACCCAAATTTTGTATGTTAAGCCACTTCATATTTGCTTCTCTGAGACTTTAAATCAGCAGCAGAAACTGCCTATCTCATTTCACATTCCACTTTAAAGGGGTATGAGGAAAGTTACTGGGAAAGAAAGGAAGTGCTAATTAATTTGTATGCTTATGAAATCATGATATTATTATAGAATTTATATGTATTATGAGTTTTATGTTAGAAATTACTGGCCACGTGGCAGTTCATTTCAGATTTAAGTTTTTAACATTATAGAAATCACATAATCATACATTTAATTTAATTTTTAAATCTTTTTAAAATTTTAAGTTTTGTCTTTTTTTTATTTATGTTCAATTAGCCAACATATAGTACATCATTAGTTTTTGATGTAGTGTTCAATGATTCATTAGTTGCATATAACCCAGTCCTCATAATCATACATTTTAAATGAAGCTAGAAGGATCAAATATTACCTGTATTGTACATGTTTCCCCAAATTGCCCAATGTTCTGATTGCAGTAGGAATACTCTGAATGATAGTCTACAAATTGGTCCTACACAACGTATAAGGAGACTAGAATTCTAATTTTGGCTTTCTCATTCACTAACTAGGTGACCTTGAACCAGTCACTTAGCTTCTTTAGACCTCTGCATTCTCAGGGAACTGGTACGTGGTTAAAGAAATCTCCTGAAACACTGAAATTTTATAACCTTTCTTTGAAACAGGTATATATCTTTTGAAGACAAAGGCAATAATGGCTTAACAAGTAGAAATGACTTGATAAATCCTTAAATCAGCCAACATCTATCTATCGATATGGATATTATTAATGCCACAATGATTTAATAACATTCTGTAGTTAAATACAAGAAGTTTTTTTCTTAAAAACAGAATGAATTTTACCTTTTACTGAAGATAAAGAAACTCTATGTAAGAGTATTATATTATAGTGACATTGGTTTTTCTCCCCATTTTTTAGATTATCTACTCAAAGAAATGTTTTCCCAGCACAGCATTTGGATAGCTGGTTGTGACCCTAGGTTATTGAGGTCAAGTGTATAAGTTTGAGCCCTAATCTAGACTAGCTAGATTAGTTTCTAGACTGTGAGCCTCTCAGGCATCCCCTGTATTATTCCTTGGCAATTCCAGGTGAAAGGGTAAAGACAGATTGTTTCATGGCTGCAAATCAAAATTACAAGCATGCCCTGCAGTTAGGGAGTCAGGATTACATCATCCTATGAAAAAGGTGGCACAATGTGTTATTGTTAAAATAACTCATACAAAACAAACCTACTTTCAGATTTCTTTGTTGGGAAGATACAACTTTTTTAAAGTTTAGCAAATAGTTAATGGGATTCAGTTGTCCAGATAAAAACACAGAGGTGAGGAGCGCCTTGGTGGCTCAGTTGGTTAAGCGGCTGCCTTCGGCCCAGGTCGTGATTCCAGGGTCCTGGGATCAAGTCCCATGTCCGGCTCCCTGCTGAGCGGGGAGCCTGCTTCTCCCTCTCCCTCTACCTGCTGCCCCCCCTGCTTGTACTCTCTCTCTCTAATAAAAAATAAAAAAAAATCTTAAAAAAAAACAACACAGAGGTGAGGGCAGAGTATTATAAAAGAACATCACAGTAATATATTATTTAGAATAATATTTTGAAGTAGTATATTAGCCAGTGTTTTGAAGGGCTAAATGGACTTTGTCCTAAGAAAATGAATTCTGTAAGGTAATGTTTGATTTTATCATAGAATTGCATTTTTTTTGAAACACAGTTTTCTTGCTACTTTTTTCTTTTTAACATTAAAATGCTGTAAAAACTGAGAGACAGCAGAATAGTCTCTCAGAGAAAGCACTAGACGAGAGTTCTGTCAGTCTGCTCTGTCGCTAACCGCTGACACAGTCATACACAGGTAATTTAACCTCTTCGTTATCCCTTAAATATTACAGAATATTTAGAATGGAAATACTAACCCTTGTTCCCACCTCTATTTCATAGATTGCTAAAGGTAAACAGTGAGGTCTTAGGAAGACATAAAAGCACTTTGAAAATATAAATTTTATATGATTTCTGTAGTGGTAAGTGAAATTTAAATAAGGAAAGCTCAGAACTTCAAAAACTAATGGAATTTTTTTATTCAGAAATTCAGCAGAAATACTTTTCATTATTTTAATCTAATGCATTTATTTCAAGAATTATAGTGAGGCATTTGATTAATGCTGAAAGAAAGGTCAAATGGTAGATACTGTATGGCTTCTACATTTAATACTTGTGGCAGCAAATGTCTTGGGTATAAAGTGGGGCCCTCAGACTAAATCTGACCAACAGATTTATTTTCTTTGGCCCCTGAAGCACTTTCAGTTTTTGGGATTTGAATTTTCTGTGGTTTACTAATCCCCACTGCTATTTTCCAATTCTTTAGGACAGTGTGGTTCAAAAGAAATTTTATGTGAACCACATATGTAATTAAAAATTTCCCAGTAGCCACACTAAACAAGTAAAAAGAAATAGGTGAAATTAATTTTGATAATATGTTATTTAATCCAACATATCCAAAATATTATCATTTCAACATGTAATCAATATAAAAATGAAAATATTTTACATTTTGTTGGTACCAACTCTTAAAAATTAGGAGTATAGTTTTATGTTTCCAGCACATCTCAGTTGGAAGTAGCTGAACGCTTCAAGAGTTCAGTCATCACTTGGGGCTGACTACCAAATTAGACAATACAGCGTTAGATGCTTCCCTCACCTACAGAGCCCTTGTAGCAATGGTTCTGAAAATGTGGTCCCGGGAATAGCAGCATCAGCCTCACCTGGGAATTCCTTAGGAGTGCAAATCTCAGGCCCCACTCCAGACCTACTGAATCAGAAACTCTGTGGGTGGGGTCCGGCAGGCTATGTTTTAATGAGCCCTCCAGGTAGTTTTGATGTACACTAATGTTTAAAAATCATTGCCCTACTGTCATCTTAATTTGCAACTCTGGCTTATGTGCTGCTAATCATGATTAATAGGCAAAACCAAATCCAACAAATGACAAAAGTGCCCTCAGCTGAAATGCTTTCATTTGGCTCTTCTGAGGCATCAAAACCTGAAATAAGTATGACAGACTCCTAAAATACAGCTTGGGAATTATTCATTAGACTGTGTTTTTCTTTCAGACATTCAGGACTAGTGTAGTTAAGGGGTGCCCAACAGGATGTCATCTAATAAAATACTCCTTGCACTCATTCATAACTGTCTGGAATTTCTTTAAGTGGGATTGGGTTGACAATATCCACTTCCATACCTCCAAGATCTACCTGAGGGAGGAGATAAACGGACTCAGGTGACTAACACAGTAGAAGAGCGTGGTGATGGGAACCGAAAGATCGGAATCAGTACATGAATTTACCTCTTATGAGCTATGGAGTCTTTAACTTTTCTCTTAACCTGTGACTCATTTTCTTCATCTGAAAAATGATAATGAAGAAGTAAAAGATACCTGTCCTGTCAGGCTCACAACATTGCTGGGAACCTCATGAGATAATGTATGTGGAGGTGTCATAAGATCCTGTAGATCTGAGACTTTTGTTAGTGTTATTAAATTTACACTATGGTGTAAATGACTAATTCCCCTCCTACAAGCAAATCTGGATAAGGAGAACTGGGGCACTGCACTGGGGGCTGCAAGTGGAAGAAGCGAATGTACCAGAAAGAGGTAGAGAGGCTCAGAGAGGGAGGCTGATGGCACTGCTGACAAGCTACTTGGACTGGAGGGTTCTGCCAGCTCTAATCATTCTCTTGAATACCTATATAATTTTTAAATATAAATTACAATGATACTACACCACTGATTATAATAAAAAGTTTAGACCACTCTATCTGCTATTATTTCCATTCCATTCATTTCTATGTGGGACTACTTGTATTTTCTAACTAAACAGGCTGTGATAAGTGGCACAAATGCTGGGCCAATAAAAGGTAACAATACTTTGCCAACTGGAAAATACGATGAGATACTGGTGACTGCCTTCCTGTGAAAACTTCATTAGCAATAAATGGGTTACCAGATGTCACATGTCAGATTTGAAATTAAAATATATACCCAGTATTTGTGTGCAGTCTGAGCAGCAGGGAAAAAAGCGAACTCTTTCCCAGAGAGCTGCATAAGTTACTGCACCACTTTTGCCTTCAATTGTCTGTTTTTCCTCTAAATGTAAAATAAAATGTATCCCTTGGTTTGTAAAGTGGAAATATAGCATTTCTGTTTAGAAGGGCTATGTAGTGAAGTGGCACATTACTCATGCAGCAACTCTTTAAGGACAAGGAGAGTATTTCTGAACATTCTCTGCCACACCAAGACCACCATCTCCTCTTGTTTTTAACTTTGCCATAGCAGTTCGTCCTTTTCTTGCCTTTGCTTTCAGCAAGCAATTTCTGCTTTTATTACTGACAACAAAACTGTTCAAGTCAGCAACTGTCAACGTCGACTCCACTCTTCCTGAAGCTGCTGTAACAACAGCACTTTCCTGTCTTCACAATAGTAAAATTCTTCTTGTTCTTCCAGCTAGCTAAGTTGACGCTGTTCTTGTCCTCAAAGTTACAAGCCTCCAGTCCGAAATCAACTGTGGTTAGGGAGGGAACCCCGCAGTCAGAAATAGGACAGCACAATTGCACTTGAGCCAGCAGAAATGTCAAATGCTAAGCCAGTGTGACAGAAATATCTAACATCCTCGAGTTTTTATAAACAAATATTTTTGGCTAAAGAAGGTCCATGTTCCTTTGCAATTTCAAAATCTCCAGTTACTTGGTTCCAGCCTGAAGACCATGGATGTTTGAAACTATTTTTTTCTCCCCAATTTATTTTGGGTCTAGCTTCTGTAGATAGGTGAAGCTAAAAAACAAATTAGAGGGTGAAAGTGAATTATCACTCTTAAGCCTCCTCTTGGAGAAATATTTGCAGTACTCCTCCCTTATTTGTTGGGATACATTCCAAGACCCCCAGTAGATGCCTGAAACCATGGATACAGAATGCTATATATATATATAGTGTGTTTTTTTCCTCTGCATAAGTACCTATGATAAAGTTAATTTATAAATTAGGCACAGTGAGAGATTAAGAACAATAATAAAACAGAACAATTGTAACAATATAACGTAATAAAAGTTATGTGAATGTGGTCTCTCTCTCAAAATACCTTGTATTGTACTGACTCTTCTTATAATGATGTGAGATGATCAAATATCTATGTGACCAGATGAACTGAGGTGAATGACATAGGTTGTGACCTAGCATTTGGCTATTATTGACCGTCTGACAGTGTGTCAGGAGGAGGATCATCTGCTTCCAGACCGCAGGTAACTGAAACTGTGGAAAGTGAAACCACATATGGGGGGGGGGGAGCTACTGTATATAGAATTTCTTTACACATAGAAATCCCCCAAAGTACTTACAAATTTATTTCTGGAACACTGACTACTCATCAGATGCTGGGGATGCAAGACCTACTGCCCTCTGAACTTCACATAAAGGAAGATAGAGCATCATTGAAGTGATTAGCTATATCAGTGGGGAAAATGTCAGTTTAAACTTTTCAATTAATAACTTCAGCACAGAGTGACACACAAGTGTTCAAATAAACTTATTTAATGTACAGTTGTTTTATGCTCCTCTATGATTTTGCTGGTATCTGATGCACTAAGATGACTTATAAAAGTGGCTGAGTATTAACATTAGTTATATTTATAAGCTATGATTAATTGAATGTTTATTATGCACCAAACATCGTGATAATTGCTTTTGTATTTATAAGAGCCTTGTTTTCGACTGAATTGTGTCCTTTCAAAATCCATAGGTTGAAACCTTAATACTCAATGGAGGTAGGGCCTTTTAAGAAGTAATTATTGGTAAATGAGGTCATCAGGTTGGGGCCCTAATCCAATGTGACAGGTGTCCTCATAAGAGGAAGACCACATTAGGAATGTGCTTACATGGAGGAAAAGCTATGTGAGAGGTCTATGAGAAGGTGGCCATCTGCAAGTGAAGGATAGAGGTCTCACCAGAAACCAACCCTGCTGGCACCTTGATCTTGAACTTCTAGCCTGCAGACCCATGAGAAAGTAAATTTCTGTAGTTGAAGCCACCCAGGCTGTGGTATTTTGTTCAGGTAGTCCTAATAAACTACAACAAGGCCTATGAGGGTAAGCACTATTATTCCCATTCTTCAGATGAGGAAACTGAGGCTGAGAGAGCAGGTCCTTACATTTTTGAGATTCTAAAATTTCAAGGCTCAGTTATTTTTTGGGGGGGTAAGGTCATCATTTCATACTCTAGTTCAGTGCTTCTCAACGATGGGTAATTTTGCCCTTCCAGGGACATTTGGCAATGTCTGGAGACATTTTTGGTTCTTACAACAGGCGGAGAGGGGGAGAGGCAATGTTACTTGCATCTAGTGGGTAGAGACCAGGGATACTACTAACCATCTTACAAGGCACAGGGCAGGACCCCACAACAAAGAATTATCGAGCCTAAGATGTCAGTTGTGCAGCTCTTGAGAAACCTTATTCTAGTCCCCCCCTTTTTTTCAATTCTTGATATCTGTAGTTCCTGTTTTTTTATGGAATAAGTTAACTGTATACTATAGCTTATTAGTAGCTTTTGTTTCAAGTATTATATTCATATCATCCCAGGGAAACTATAGATCAAAAGGTAAAATCCTGCTGAGTAACCTTCAAATGTCCAAGGCCATGTTGAGTACTTAGTAGGAGCTCTGAAATTATGAGTTGACTAAATATCTGTTGTGCCAGATCATTCTAGAAATTACCCTCTCTAAGCATTTTCCAGAACTCCAGGATTCTGCATAAGTACACCTGAAAAGAGATTTGAGCTTAGAATTATTATAAGGTCTTTAAGGGATTTGATGGCTGTTGTAGCGGCCCCAAAGTTACCTCTAGAAGGAGGAAGCCACCATGTCCGGAAGTCAAACCCTGCCCTCTGGTGGCATCACTGCCAAAGACACTGTTGGGAATCTGACAGGGCCAGAGTCAATCTGCAGTGTTAGGTTCTGAACTGACTTTGCAATATTTAAATGTAAATTCAACTTTATATTTACATGAGGGCTTTGTTCCCCCCTGTGGAATAACACATTAAATGTAGTCTGTCATCGAGGCTCTCATTAGAATAAAACCAAGTACACAAAAGTGAGAGAGAGGATGAACATACCATTAGTTACAAACCATACTCTGCAAGTTTGGCAACCCAAGAGTTTCAGTTACTTAGTTTGAGTCTTTCATGCTTGCCTCCTCTACCCAGCTGCTTTTCTGATCCATAAAGGCACTAAGTAATTGTTTTTTATAGCCGAGGAAGAACATTTCTAGAAAAAGGATTTCTAAAGGAGCGATACTAATAGAGTCCCATGACTAGAATATTAATTATTGGTTCATGTGGTACTGTCCCTACAAATTCCTTATGGACTAGTTCTAGCACCATTGTGTTTAAAATACCAGCTAAATCTGAGGAAATTATATTGCCCCTTTTTCCGTTAAGAACTCTATTCTCTCACTAGGAAAACACCACTGTACTTCTTATCACAGAGTACAGCCTTTTCTGTATACTGATGCCAAACGGGTAACATTTTAGTGAGGCATTTGAAGTTGTGATATGCAACTCCAGGGGAGACAAACAAGGTCATTTAGAAGGTCTTTTCATTGAGAACATCAGAGCTTTCAAAAGATGCAGGCAGCCTTTCCTGGATAATTGGGGTAAAACAGAAATAAAAAAAAAAACCCTCATAAAGTACAAAAATAAACAATCAGATGGAAACACTCAGAATTAAGAGTGAAAAGATATAGTGAACGTTGATGTCAGATCTTAATACTACATAAAACCAAAAGCAGTGAGTAAGAAAGCAACCTAATTTAAGAAATTGAAGAGTAGAAATCAGTTGATTGAAGTTAGCAGGGGTAAAAAAAAAAAAAAAGACTTAGTCAAAACATGAGTCTAGAACTAGGAGTAGGGGTTTTGGGGGTTATTTCTTTGTCTCTCTAGAAATTAAAACTTTAGGCAAATCATTAAACCTTCATTGGACTTTGACCTGACAAATGGGAATGAGACTATAAAGCCTCTACCTTGCCATTGGAAGAATGTTGTAAGATTATATGTTTAACATAATTTCCTTAAAAGACAGTATATTATACCCATTCAGTGTGAATAGACTAGATACAATAAAAACAAGTTTAACACATGACTGAAGTGGAAAGCTAATGTATATATTAAGAGGTATTTATTCAGCACTTAGAGTTTGAAAAGGAAACATTAACTTTAGTAGAGTCTGTTGGCTGTCAGGCGTCATAGGAAATAACCTATAAGCTTTGCAGTCACGGAGATTAGTTAAGATACCAGCTCCACCTTTGACTTAATCATATAACTGGTTAAATTATTCACCTTCTTTGAGACTTAGTCTCCGCATCTTTAAAATGGGATAAAAATTTACTATATACTGTTAACGTGAGGGTTAAATAAGACATGGAGTAAAAGATTTCCATATATTAAACAGTAAATGTTATCTATTGTTATTATCATTATTTATATTCTCAATATATATTCATACGTTCCCACACAATACTAAGTAAATTGCTCCATAAAATTTTACTTTACATATGTATAGTTTGTCATGTTATTACACATAGCCAAGAACAGACTGAAACAATGTTAGGAGCCCTATCTATACAATACAATATAGTGATATAATTTGTTATTAATCCCATAAAGCAATGTAAAGGATCCAGGAAGGATCCATTTTTTTAAAAGAAGTGAAAGTATGAACAAATAAAGGGCAGATGGTTTTAAGATTACTTTAAGTTGGAGGGGGAAAAATATCACACTACAGACCTTTGGTTGGTGAATCATACCTCAACTAATTAAATGGCAAAAATTTCCTTCAAAATGCAGAATTCAGAGAAAAGAATTTCTTTTCCAACAACTCCCGTAGTATTCATATAAGTCTCTTCCTTGAATTATCTGACTTAACATGTGGTAATTGTTGTTCTTTAATATGATTTCACGAGATTGACTTTCTAATAATTATACAACTTGTATTGTTTCTGGTAATAACATTTTTGGTATTACTTTATTACTGTATGAAATAATGAGAAAACAAAATAGGCTGAGTATTTTTGTACTCAGAATAGAGTAGGCAGATTTGTGAAGTTCATTAGAATTTTGTGAGGATAACATAATCTAATAATTTTGGATATCTTGCTATGAGGAGGTTCTAATTCAAAGAAAGTGTTTAGAAATCAGTATTTCGTTAGGCATGGTTGTATACATGTCAATGATCAGTTTAAAGCCATTCACAAGATAAATTACATGGTTTATGTTATGCTAACAAATTAAGATGTTCTCTTTACATAAAAAGTCGAATGACTTTTGAATGGTCTTTGAGTTTAGGTTTGGAGAGCAGTTTTATCTCAATGTGGATCAGGACATCACAGAAATCTCTGCTATAGAAGGAAATTTATAGGTCATATTTATTCCTTTTCTTCTTCAGAGAAATACAGGAATATATATATGTATGCCCTTTGTCCCTGTAAAAATACACAATTACTGTATTCTAAATCGTGTTTTTGTTGTCAGGTTATCCAAGCAAAGTCTATTTTCACCTATAATGTAGTTGAACTATTATTATCTACAGTCTTTTGCTTTTATGGAAACAAGTCAGAGATTCATAACATTTTATTGCTGGAATAGTCTCTTGAAATTACATGCTCCAAGGTTCACATATTCAAATACTTACAGGGGCTGAGAATAACAGTTGAGGGAAGCAGTCATGGTGGTGAATGGAGGACCCTTCCTCTTTCTCGGAGGAGGTGGGGGGTGGGGAGTCTCACTTCTCAGCTATAGCCAATTGTGCCAGCCGTGATAGGGAGGCACAGGATGATTTTTTTTTTTAAATATAAGCTGGAAATTTAAAATTTTATTTGAAATATCCTATTTTGAAATGTATTCAATTAATACAAATAATAATAATGATAATAATAGCAGCAACACTGTGTAGAACAGAACTCTTCTGCAGATCAAGTTTGGTCCAAGGGCTGCCACTTTAGAATCTAGGATCCAGGCCAACTGCCTAATTTTATAACTGAGAAAACAGAACCTAAGCCCCACAAGATGCTGCAGACCCCCATATTTCAGTGTTTTTATATTACACTAAGTACTTGCAGTACACCTCTTTTAGAAATTCCCCTTCCATTTCCACACCGAACAACAATCTATGGCGGAGGAGTTGGAGGTAGTGAGCAAACAGAGATGTGATGGGCTGAGGTTACTGTTCATTCCTGGGGTCACCCAGCCAGTCGGCCCCACCTGGGTGTGCAGGAGAGCCTAGCTCAGAGCACGAGAACTGTTCCAGAACGGCAGCCTGGATGTCACTCCCTCCTTCACTGTTTCCAATAGCAACTTATTTTTCCCTTTTCATCGTTCCATATTGTTAAAGATACTGTTAGTCTTTTAGAGCTGTTGCTGCATTTCATCAAAGTCTCCAAATGGGTGAATACAGTATAGAATCTGTGACATTCGGGTATTCTTTCATATTATTTTAACATTTATTCAAAAAATATCATCTAGTACCAAAAGGAAGATCAATAATGAAAGAGACTGCTGCTATTTCATAGAGCCACGCTGCCCTAATGGCCCTGGTTATATAACTGGTAATGAGGTTAAATTTTAAAATATTTTTAACAAGTTCTGAAAAATACTTATTTTTCAAATAAATATTTATTTATTATTATATTATTTATTCATTGTCAAGTAAAGTATTTCTAAAGTGAACTGTGATGCTCCAAGCAAGAAATTATTTACTCATTTGTGTTTTTGATACCAATATATTTTCTAAATTAATTCACTGCCGGTTTAAGGAAAACACAGAAGTACATAAGGAGAATATATCTGGTATTGATTAGGTGGACACATTGAGGGAATTATACAGGATTAATAATGAATATGGAGTATTTCTGATGAATGGTAACACTTGGCTAGCAGATACATTTCTTTGGCCTCTAGCCCTAATAAAACTTCCTGGACAAGTTGATTTTTCAGTTTTGTTGGAAAAATAGTTTAGTTCTTGTGAGCATATTTTGAATTCTGCAAAAGGACAACATGTACATTTTGGTTAATTGCCTGGTTAGCTGGAAGAACACAGATCATGGTTTTACACATAGTACCTTAGATGGGAAGAGTGGGGAGCTGTAAAAGTACTAACTTCTATTTTAATTTTATTTTGTGTGAAAAGATCAAATTTCATGCTTTTTCAAGCTATAGAGGTTTCAAGGTAAGGCAGAAAACAAAGATAGAAAATGTTGGTCTGATAATGTAAACATCCTTATAACTCAGGAGGTGCCATGTTGAGGACCACTAGCAGCTGCTTTACTGAGAAGTCTTTATGCTAGAATGAAGGAGTAAGCAGTCCGTGGAAGGTAGTGGAATCTGCTCCTTGGGCAGAGATAGGCACGGGCCAGGGTGGGGGGTGGGGGGGATCAAAGTGAGATGGGAAAGGTCCACATGGCCCATCAGAGCTCCATGGCTTCAGGAACGCTGTTGTCTTTAGCTGGTAACCACCTGCTAAAGGCAACATTTGCCTGGGAGTTGTAGTAATAAGCAAGTATTAAGTATTAGGCTGCTGGGATCAAACTCAGGATCCAGGGAAGAATATTGTGGGTACAGTAGAAGGAACATCTTAGTATCTGAAGTCTCGATGTGCATTTTCATCTGAGATACTGTAGTTTTCATCTCCAGCAATTCAGTTTCAGTCTTTTTTATATCTTACATGTCTCTACTTAATGTTCAAACTTTCCTCTAGCTCCTTGAACATATAGAACACACTTATAATAACCACTTAATATCCTTGTGCATTAATTCTATCATCTGTATCATTACTGAGTCTGTTTCTATTGATTTTTTTTCTCTTTATAGATTGTACTTTCCTGCCTCTTTGCATGCCTGATAATTTTTGAATGGATGCTAAACACTACAAATTTTGCCTTGTTGGTTATTGGATGTTTTTGTATTCTTACAAATATTCTCCAGCTTTGTTCTGGGAAGCAGTTAAGTTACTTGCACATGGTTTTATCCCTTCAGATCTGGCCTTTATGCTTTGTTTGGTGGGACCAGAGCAGCATTTAGTCTAGGGCTGATTTTTTTTTCTTATTCTGGAGGCGAAAAAATCCTTCTGAGTATACCACCTGATGCCCCATGAATTACAAGGTTTTTTACTCTGTCTGGTGGGAACAGGAACTATTTTTGGCTTTGGATGTTCTCTGGAGATTGTCCCCTCTAATCCTCTTGGATGATTACTCATACACATGCACTGAAACACAAGGGGGATACTTTGCAGATTATTGGGCTCTTCTTTTGTAAAACTCTCTGGTACTCAGCCCTGTGAACTCTAGCTCCTTGCCTCTCTGGACTCTTGCCTCCATCTCCTCAACTCAGGGAGACCTGGGAGCTCCTTCTGGGTTCTTCTTTGTGCCATGGCTGGAAACTATCCCCAGGCAGTGAGCTGGGACAACCATAGGGTTCACTTCATTTATATCCCATCCCTTAGAGATTACTGCCTTTTGTTGTCTGATGTATACTGTCTTGAAAGCATTGCACCTCATATATTGTTTCATATATATAAAAATCATTGTTTCATATTTATATGTGTGTGTGTGTGTGAGAGAGAGAGAGTGATGTTGTTTAGGTGAGATGGTAAATAAATCCCTGTTACTCCATCTTGGCTGGACACAGAAGTCTCTGGGTTTGAGTTTTGACCCTACATCTTGTGTGTTATTTGATTTTGGAAGAATTACTCAGCCTTTTCCTCTTCTTTGTCTATTTGTGAAATGGGGATAATAATATAATGATTAATCGATGGAATTATATAGGGGAGAACATGTCATAGTCTATGAGATTAGGCAAAGGAGTATCCATAGGCTGAAAGTGAACTTTAAAAAAACAAAACAAAACACAGCACCTGAGTGGGATGAACTTTCTCCCTAGCAGAAATCACCTGAACCTTTTTCTCTTGCCCCAACAGGGACACTTGCCTTATTTGTTGCCCTCACTCTAAATAATGACCCTTCCCTTTACCTGTGGACCTACTGGTAAAGGGACTATAGGCCAAAAGGCAGCTTGTCTCCTCCAAGAACCCATGGGGCAAAAAACAGGTTTATCTGAAACATTCTGCCAAAGCTATACCACCACACGATTATAGTACTATTAACAGAGTGTGTAATTTTGTTTAAAAAATTGATTTTTTTTCCTTTATTTCACCTTAATTTAATCACTTTTACCAAACTCCTGTGAAGTAAAATGCATAATTATAAATTGAGAACATCTGCCCACAATTGTAAATATTGGAACTCATTCAGCTTATAATCAGTACATTGAAATTTGAAAAGAAAGTGATGTTTTTTAAAGAAAAGATATCTTTTTTCTGACATATTAAAATTCCAACTTAGTAATGTGAGAAAATAATAAAATTGTATGGCTTTTTTATTGCATGTTTATTTAGGCCAAACCAGTATGAGGCAGCTAGATTAATTACTTTTTTACTGTTAAGTACTGTACATAGTTAATTATTTCATCTAAATCGTGTCTGAGCCAAACCTGTGAATTACTGTTCATGCAGGGCAATGATGATAATTTATGTACTCCCTCCATGCTACAGCTTGTTAATATATTATTTTTGATTTGAAACTAGATGTTAAAAGTTTGCAAGAGGCTTTTAAAGACTACTCCGTGACATAAGTTCTAAAATTATGGATTTCAAAATTAAGGTTGACAACATGCTATAATAGGAAATTATTTAGATGATGGAATTATAATACATTTGCCTGAAAAATATATTTTTCCATTTTCTACTCTGATCTGTTGATTCTTATAGTTTCAGCTTGTGCTTTTTACTCTGCCTGATTTTATGGTGTGGCTTTCACTTTGGAACCTTAGGTAGTTTTTCAACATGCACAAAACCTGATCTCACTCACTGTCCCAGTATGGCTAATCAGATGTTTAACTGTGGCTACCAAGTGCCTGATGGCCGTAAGTGCTTAAAGAAGTGCTCACAACCATCATGAACTCACCAAGCTAAACAGATGACAGTGAATCCATTTTTAAAGTGTAGGAGGAGATTATGCTAAGTGAAATAAGTCAAGCAGAGAAAGTCAGTTATCATATGGTTTCGCTTATTTGTGAAACATAAGGAATAGCATGGAGGACATTAGGAGAAGGAAGGGAAAAATGAAGGGGGGAAATCGGAAGGAGAGATGAACTATGAGAGACTATGGACTGAGAAACAAACAGGGTTTTAGAGGGGAGGGGGTGGGGGGATGGGTTAGCCCGGTGATGGGTATTAAGGAGGGCACGTACTGCATGGAGCACTGGGTGTTATACGAAAACAATGGATTATGGATCATCACATCAAAAACTAATGATGTATTGTATGGTGACTAACATAACATAATAAAATTTAAAAAAAAAGTGTAGGATCATCTTTACAAACTTTGAGTAACAGGTTCCCAGTGATACTTGTACATAGTCAAGTAAAAGAGAACTTAAAAAGCTTTATAAATTCAAAAATTAAATTTTGAGATGCCGTTAAAAAAAATGAAAAAATCAGTAAAAATAAAAAGTGTAATTAAAAAAATAAAAAGAGATGTTATAAAGTTTCCTTGCTACTCCCAGCCTGTCCTGGATGAGCCACATTAGCACCACCTGGGAGCTTACTAGTAAAGCAGTCTCAGGGCCCATCCATACCTACGGAGCCAGAATCTGCATTTCAAGATTCTGCAGGTGATTTGGGCATTCATTCAAATTAGGAACCTAGTCTAGAGGGATATTTAGTAATCACTTAAGCCTGTGCATGGATCCAACAGTTTACCCTCCCTGTAGACTGGAGAGGGCCCCAGTCACTAAGCCCACTCCGGTGGCAGCGTGGGGCTGCCCTTGGAGAGACCGGGGAACAGGACAGGTAAGCTTTGGCTGTGTGAGGGATCTCTTGCATTTTCCTGGGGAGCTCTTTCATGGGGAATTTAGAAGAAGAGTCCCAGTGAGGCAAAACTGTGTACCAAGGAAAAGAAATCTATTTCACATAACACAAATATCTGTCGGGTCCATTCATATAATAGATGAACTGGATGTTAATCTTTTGGATGAAAATCAATACAGATCCAGACCTCTTGCCGGAACTTTGGTGGGAAGGTCCTTGCTTATTTTAGGAGAATCAAGGAGCATCGTAAAGGATGGCAGGTGTTTCACATTCCC